>NC_139228.1:65678764-66391264 GCF_055691185.1 Crinia signifera | reverse complement strand
ATGATAAATGCTCCAGCCAATCAGGAGTTGGTTGGCTGAAGCACTATTTACCATTCGTAACGAGTGATAACTCATTGATTATCCCGCCCCTATAGTTAGAGAGTTCCATAGCAGATCCTGTACCACTTCCATCACACTTTGGAGATGCTGAATTTTTAGTAGGCCAGAAACTTCTCATGAAAATCAGGGGGCAGTAGACTATGACCTATATAGGGGGAGACGGACCGGCTGGTACTGGGCACAAATTATAAGGTGACTGCTCCCTGCAGAGAGGTCAGCCACAAGGTATCAGAACCAAACCCACCCCAGCTGGTACCCCCACGATTCAGAATCCTTGTCTTCAGCCTGATCTGCCTATTGGTTGATCTAGTGCTGGCTTTTACAGGGCTGGTTCCAGGATGGTAGGTGGCTGTGGAGACTGTTGCCATCCAGTATACCATCCTATACTATCAATAGGATGACTTGCATGATCCCTGCCCTACGTCATTTAAAAAAACTTTTGTTTCTTTAAATTACTTGGGGCCATCATTAAAGCAGCCCCAGGCTCTTAATATTAACAGTTTCTTATATAGCGCATACATATTCCGCAGCGCTTTACTGAGAATATTCGAACACTCATATCAGTCCCTGCCCCTGTGGAGCTTACAATCTATATTCCCTACCACATGTACACGCACACACAGACATTTTACGGTTAATTTTGTTAGGAGCCAATTGACCTACCAGTGTATCTTTGGATTGTGGGAGGAAACCGGAGTACCCGGAGTAAACCCACGCAAGTACGGGGAGAATATACAAACCGCAGTTAGGGTCATGGTGGGGATAGAACCCATGACCTCAGCGCTGTGAGGCAGTAATGCTAATCATTACACCGTCCGTGCTGCCCCTTAGATCCAGTCCAGTTTGTAGCCGGGCTCTTGGATAGGTCTTGGTTCCAAATTTATGGGGGGGGGAGAGGGGGGGGGGGGGGGGGAAGTAGGGGTCCCCCATATCTTTTGAATCAGAATAGGGCTCCTCTAGCCAGGGAGTTAATGCCACAGCCGGGGGACTTGTTATTGCTCCCTACGGCCATAGAATTACCCTCAGACCAAGGGCGTAACTACCATAGGTGCAGGGGGTGCAGCTGCAATGGGGCCCAGAGCTGAGAGGGGCCACCTTCCCTGTCACAGTTACATGTGTTGTATACAGGGTGTAGTTACCATAGGTGCAGGGAGTGCAGCTGCTATGGGGCCCAGAGCTGAGAGGGGCCACCTTCCCTGTCACAGTTACATGTGTTATATACAGGGTGTAGCTACCATAAGTGCAGGGGGTGAAGCTGCTATGGGGCCCAGAGCTGAGAGGGGCCACCTTCCCTGTCACAGTTACATGTGTTATATACAGGGTGTAGCTACCATAGGTGCAGGGGGTGCAGTTGCTATGGGGACCAGAGCTGAGAGGGGCCACCTTCCCTGTCACAGTTACATGTGTTATATACAGGGGTGTAGCTACCATAGGTACAGGGGGTGCAGCTGCTATGGGGCCCAGAGCTGAGAGGGGCCCACTTTTCCTGTCAAAGTATCATGTGTTGTATACATTTTTCAGCATTAGGTGATAAATAGGGGCCCTTCCAACTTTTGCTATGGGGCCCACATGTATCTAGTTACGCCCCTGCCTCCCACCGTCCCATCTGTGCGAATCCTTGCTTCGGGTCATGTAATAGTATACTGCCTGTATACAACATTATCCCATCTCCCCTAAGTACCCAGATAGCACTCTACAGTTAGCGCTGTCTGGCAGTGACAAATAGAAGCTTTTTCTAAGAGCCGTAACCAGGAACCACGTGACACCCTGGATTGAGAATACTCACCTTTTCTAATTATGCTTTTAATATTCAGAACACTGTTAAACTTTATGAAGTTAATATGTTTTATTCCTACAGGTAAATTGCTTCACAATAGTTGGGCTAATAAGAAACAATTTCTGGTTAATCAGAAAACACTAGATTAAGCTAATACAGTCATTGGATGGAACAGGTGGCAAAACAATGCTGCATTTTAATTGTATTTATTAGAGGAAGCTGAGGAGAGGCTGCCACTGTCATTGGTTGTATAGAGACAATGTTCCAAACTGACAGAGAGTCGTCTCCCTTCATCCCTTAGCTTAACCCTATGATTGCTGCGTTAGGGGATAACATTAAATTGTTTCAGGATTTATTTTGGGTTTAATGCTGTTTGTGTAGGAATTGTCGTGGAAATATCAAGGAATCTAAGAATCCCACATTCATTACTGAAACTAATACCCTCTATGTTTGTCCTCGGAATTTTACATACTGTCAAAATGGGTTATTCTACTACTGGCTAATATGTGTCCTATGAAACTTCTACTTGCATTGCACAGTGGCCCTTTATTCAGATCTGATCGCAGTACAAATTTGTTCTCAAAATGGGCAAAACCATGCTGCACTGCAGGGGGGCAGATGTAACATGTGCTGAGAGAGTTAGATTTGGGTGGGGTGTGTTGAAACTGAAATCTAAATTGCAGTGTAAAAATAACGCAGCCCGTATTTACCCTGCGCAGAAACAAAATAACTCACACAAATCTAACTCTCTCTATACTTGTTACATCTGCCCCACCTGCAGTGCACATGGTTTTGCCCATTTTGAGAACAAATTTGTACTGCGATCAGATCTGAATAAGGGCCACAGTGTAATGTGCAATAGTGATTTTGATTATATATTCAAGATCGCATAGCACATAGGGCCTAATTCTGGTTGAGTCGCTAAGCAGCGTAAATTCGCTGCTTGGCAAGCAAACTAACGCCTCCTGCCGAGCGAGCTAATGCCCTCTGCCATGTGTACATTCCTGGCATAACCATCCATTAGCAAGAATGCACATGGGAGCAAAATAATTTGAAAATTTTTCCCGTTTGCAAATATAAGTTAGTCTTGACTGACCTATATTTGCACCGTCCCGACCTATATTGGCCGCAATGCATTTGCACGAGTATTTTCCTAGGGAACGCCAGCGTGTTTTGTGCGCCAAAGGTGTTTGCGCAGCAACCCTGCACATGCACAAATGAATAGATGCTTGGACTACGGAGGGGGTCGGTGCCGGAGTGTGCATCGTTAACATCAGGGAGCGTACACACTAGGCGATATTGTCCACAACATCGCTCAGAAAGCCCTTTCTGGTCGATATTGTAAACATTATAGTATAGTCTGTGTGGGGCTTTAAGTGATGGAATTGAAGGGCTAATAATATAACTATTTTTTATTTCATATTGTTACCACGTTAAAGACAAATTTGGCATCTTTAATAGGCACAGCTTAGTAAATACTGTATATCCCTAAGTATCTTGGCATGGCGAATGCTATCGCACATTAAAGGGAAGCAGGGGAGTTATTCCCCATTTAAGGCTTATACATCACACTGATAATCTCAGATGTTTAACTTAAGACAACTGATAATTGTTCCCAATATAATATCCATGTGTTACTCGGCATCTGAATCCTCTTATAAAGTGGCTACAATGTTACACTTATAATAATTTCCCTTAATTACATTGTCCCTATAAATAAAACACCTGCACATAAACGTTAGACGTAAAATGTATTTTCCCAGATAACAATATACTGACGGTGTCGTATTCCCTCCTTGTAATTAAATGTAGATTCCTCTTTGTCACTTCTTGACCAATGTTTTATTCTCTCCAGGACTAGGACAGTCTTCTGTGCCCTCTAGTGTTTCATGGCAGCAAGTACAAGGTTAGTATTACATTTATATAACTCAATAGATAAAAACCCATCAAAATGACGGCTTCAGCAATGTACTTTTACTTTGAGCTGTGACCGTTTTTAGACCACCCCACCCCCAGTCCCTATCTGCTCCTATCTCCAATCTCTGTCTTCACAGCTCCCTCTCTCCATATCCAGCGAGTTTGAAACAGATCAGTGTCCCTGCAAAAATTGCTTTCGCTTTCCGTTATGACATCTTTTAACAGTAGATTAATATTAGAATACAGGTATAGCCACGTAGCAAGGCTTCTAGGCAGTGACGTAACTAGAAAATGTTGTCCGCCCCCCCCCCCCCCCCGCAAAAGTCTCTGGCACCCCCAACAGGCAGTCCGGGACAGATACAGGGGGATCTGGGAAGCACTGAGTGAGCAGACACTGCGGACAGCGGCGGCAGAATTAGAAAATTCAAAAGATAGGCCTCTGATTGGCTGAGAGAGAGAAAGAGAGAGACAATAAGCAGCCTGCCTATGTTTTGAATTTTCAAATTCTGCCGCCGCTGTCCGCAGTGTCCTTTCACTCAGAGCCTCTGAACTGCCTACTCCGCCGCTGCACCCACAGCACCTGGGTGCTTCACGCTGCCCAGGTACCACCTCACCTCCCCCAGTATCTGTCCTCCGGCTCCCGCAGGTTACAGCGCCGGGACCCTGTGCCCCTATGGAGCCTGCTTCCCCATGCCGCCGCTAGGGCATGCGGACCCTAGTTACGCCACAGTTTCTATGGGTTACAAAACTAATATCTGTGTAGCCAGGTTTTTGTAAGTTTTTTCCATACTTATTGTCACTTTTTTAAACCTACAATATTCTTTTGAGTTAGAGCCATTGACAGGCATGCTGGGATTTAGGAAAGGCCTAAACAGCCAAGATTGCCAGCAGGTAATGATCCGTCTACTAACGCATGTCACTTCCTGACAGAGGTTTCAATTGGGGCCAGATATTTAGGGGTACATTTACTAAGATGGCAATTCTATTGAAGATGGGATGTTGCCCGTAGCAACCAGATTCTACTTATTTATTTAGCACCTTCTAGAAGATAATAGACTGAATCTGATTGGTATCCCAAAGCAATACCCCAGAACTCCCATCTTAGTAAATTTACCCCTTGTATTTGTAGCATGAGAAAGACATGCTACAAATACACATCTGACAAATGTCCCCAGAAGTGGTACTGTCCTGTATTGCAACTATCAGTACTTTTGCTCACTCTGCTGGGAGTGTTGGGAGAAGCGTCCAATCACTGCAGTAGGCAAGTGACACACCTTTTTTTTGGTGAGAAGGAGGCACTATAGAAAACATGGTCCAATGAGATATTTGCAATGCTCCCTATTTGCTATCCCCAGATTTGGGTAGTAGAAGGTTGTTGTAAGGCACTGGTTCTCAGACTCAGTCCTCATGACCCCACACCAGTCACTTTTTCCAGGTCACTTGTGGATTTAAAATGTGACAGTTGGTGATACAACACACACCTGCCGGGTGACCTGGAAACCGCGACCTTCGGAAGGTTCTGAGGACTGAGTATGAGGACCACAGCTGTTGGCGGATGATGATGACGACGAGCACTATCTCGTCTCTTCTGATAGGCTGTTTGTGCACTGATCCGCCCCCATTTTTTCATTAGTGTCAATGAAAATTAGAGTGTTGAAGATCTCCTGAAATGACCAACAACCTTCCATTGAGCAATCCTTTGCGTCCATGGCAGCACATCAGTGGCTCTTATGAACCGAGTTGAGGCTCCTCAATGTTGAGCTACAGAAGTTGCTGAGTGGACCTCACAAGTAGAGGGCCGCTACGTTCATCGGCATGGAATGTCTGCGAGCCGCGCAGGTCTGTTAGCGTTTGGGCCGACAGCAATTGGGGCTGCTCTTAAGTTGGTGTATGGAGAGATTTGTCCAGTATAAATTGGATCTCCAGGATCATGGATGGGACTAGGCAAATGCTGATGACATTGATGCTGGCTGCTGTAATGACAAATGGGGTCATTCAGACCTGATCGCATAGATGTGAATTTGCACAGTGACCGATTATTGATACACTGCACATGCGTACGGCCCTACTTTTTCAGTTTGCACGCTGATCGCAAGGCAATTGTCAGGAAGTAGGCATCTGGGGGTGGTGACTGGCCATTTAGTGGGAGGGGTAATGACTCTTCCCACTAAATGAAAGTAAAAGCAATATTTGCAGGGACACTGATCTATTTCAAACTTTAGATATCATACCTCCCAACTGTCCTGCTTATCGCTTTTTTTGGGACGTTCCCGCGTACCACCCGGGACCAGCAGTGTCCCACGGCAGGGGGGGGGGGGCAGTTGGGAGTCCCCCCTGTCATCCATGATTAGATGCCGTACGCATCTGCACAGCTTCTATTCCTGCAGCCAGAGGAGCTGGGGGCATAGCCAGCATCTCACGGAGCGGAGAAATCGGGGCCTCGCGGTAGCACTGCAAGTACAGGCCACGCCCCCAAAATTGTCCCGCCTGGCAAGCTTAAACTGTTGGGAGGTATGTGATATGGAGAGAGGGAGCTGTGAATACAGAGATAGGAGCAGGTTGGGACTGGGGGTGGGGTGGAGAGATTGTGGGCTTAAAACTGTGAAAGTAAAAACTGTCCCAGCTCAAAGTGAAAGTACATTGCAGAAGCCATCATTTTGACAGGCTTTTATCTAATGAGCTACTGTCGCAGCTCAAAGTGAACCAGTTATTTTGACAGTCTTTTAACTACCGTATTTACCGGCCTATAAGACGACTTTTTTCCCCTGAAAAACATGCCTCCAAATGGGAGGGTCGTCTTATACGCCGGGGACAGGATGCGCAGGCTTAATGGAGGGGAACCAGGCGTGGGGATCAGCTGTATGATCCCCGCACCCACAGTACAGGTGCAGCGGGGATGGAAGCGGCGGCGAACGGAGCGGTGCTGTGAATCTGGCGCCGGTGCGGCCACCAATCCAAAGCGCCGCTCGCGGCGGTTTGAATCTCCCGCCATTTGGAAGCCAATCAGGGCTCCTGAGTTGGGAGCCAATGGCAGACGGCTGCGGCGAGCCAATCAGCGCTCGCCGCACCGTACTCGGCCCTGTCCCCAGACGCCGCCGGGAGGGCGAGGAAGGTAGTCCCCTGGCTGAGGAGCAAGAGGACGCCGGAAGCCGCCGGAGGACGGCGCAGAAGACTGCGGCGGGGAGAAGAGCTCCTGCAGCCGCTGAAGAGGCCAGAAGATGCCGGGATCAAGAAAGAAGATCTCCGGCGCCTTCTGCAGGAAGAGAAGCGGCGCCACCGCTGGCCAGGACAGGCCAGCGGCAGAAGAAAGATGGCGGCCGGATCCGGAGAGGCCAGCAGGGGTGGAAAGCAGAAGAGCTGACGAAGCTCCCCCCTGCAGCCTCTCCCAACAGCAGGTAGGCGGCCCCAGGCCACCTACCCCCCCCCCCCTAGACCACCGGGTGATCGGGCACTAGGCCCGTGGGTACAGATCAGGACCATCCGGCCTGTGGGCATGATAGTTGTGGGCATTTCATTGTTGGACCCTCCTGGCCCTTTTTGTATTTAGCTGGGCCCTCCTATTGTTGGGGGGTTGTCTTAAATGCCCGGTCGCCTTATACGCCTGCAAATACGGTAGTTAAAATATTGTCAGTATTTTGTCTTACATATCTATTCAAATAATACATTTTGGAACCAGACCGGGATTCTAGATGCAGATTGCAGGTAGTATTTAAATAGTCCTCACACCTGACAACAGGCTTACTCAGCGCTGATGTCTAACAGCCATATAACAGTTCACACAGAACTTAAGTGCAAAATATAACCACCATAATTGCTGTAATGCGAGCAGGAACATACCCATTTATAAGGAGAGAAGTTTGCCGCATGAAATGAGGCAAAAGTGGTTTTATGAAAAGAAACGTACTTGGTAGGTGAGGTAATTTGATCTTTATACGAGTAACTGCTTCCCTCGCAGCCTTCTAAAGTTATCAAACACAGCGCTCCACAGGCACTAATATGTGGGTCTGCTGATAAATTATACATTACAAAATATTGCTACGTCTTTAATGATCGCTCTTGAAATACCCAGGAATCCAAAACAAATGCAAAGTTTACAGTGGTCAGGGATACAGCAGGATGTGATTGCAGCTTTAAATCTGGAAGAGACAAAATACCCTCTAACTATTAAAATTGGAAACCAACAAAGCCACTCGGAGGCATTTATTTGGAAGGAAGCTGAAGGCGCCACACTACTAACCTTGTCATAAAACAAGTTCTTTACTTGTAAATGTGCACTGATTTATGAAAAATTAATGTGACCCGATTTATGGGAACAATATTATGCAAATACATATTTTATGTTTAAAACAAAATTAAAGGCATTTGCAAAATGTATGTTAGTAAACACACACACACACACACACACACACACACACACACGCGCACACATTGCATATAATAAATAATCTTCCCAGAGCTTATTATTTTCTGAACGCTGATAATTAAAAAAAAAAGGTCTTCATCCTGTTTTATTTGTTCCTCGATCAAAGTATCTTTAGCTTCTGTTTCTGCTGTGAGTGTATCTGAATGAGGCGCCCATTTATTCAATATTGGGTTTTTGATCCGATAATTAATATTTCTTATTGTTGCTGTTCGAGGTGATAATAAATTAAGTACAGCGACTAGTATTACATAGGCACGGACAGGGGTACTGACTGATAGGACCAAGCAGTTTCTTCTAATCAGATCGCTCCCCCGCATGTTCGCACGTGGGGGGAGCGATGTTTTGCGTCTGCGTATGTGTATTTATGCGCATGTGCAGGCGCCGGGTGCGAACGGACATGGCGGACTGCAAGGTCGCCATCCCATTTGCACCCAACAGTGCGGGCGGGGGCAGATAGAAGCGCCCATGGGAACACCCGGCGTTTGATGGGTATTCCCATGAAAACGCTGGGCGTAACCAGGGAAATGAGGCAGTGACGCGGCTGCCTGGCCAGGCAGCTGACATCACCGGACGCAAAGCTAAGGCACCTGGGAGTGTTCGTTTTGCGTGCAATTTCCACATCATTCGATGGTCTATAGACTGTAAGCTTGCGAGCAGGGTATCCGGACTATTTGTAGACAATAAGTAGATAGACAGCCATTAGGTCGACACCATTAGTTCGACAACTCAATATGTCGACATGCTTTTAGGTTGACATACCATTAGGTCGACATGTCATTAGGTCGACATACCATTAGGTCGACATGTCTTTAGGTCGACACTGCCATTAGGTCGACAGTGTCTAGGTCAACAGTCAAAAGGTCGACATGATTTTTTTCACTGTTTTTTGAGCCGACATGTGCCGGCAGGAGGTATTTCATGCCCTACTATCCACTAGGGCGTGGTGGGAGAATAAAATAGTGTGCCGAGCGCAGCGAGGCTCCGTGCCCGAAGCATAGCGAGCGAAGCGAGCGTTGCGAGGGGCTGCGGTTCACTTCAGACTGTGTCCATGTCGACTGTGTCGACATTTCGGCCAAAAAACAGTGAAAAAAACAATGTCGACCTTTTGACTGTCGACCTAGACACTGTCGACCTAATGGCAGTGTCGACCTAATGACATGTCGACCTAATGGTATGTCGACCTAATGACATGTCAACCTAAAAGCATGTCGACCTATTGAGTTGTCGAACTAATGGTGTCGACCTAATGGCTGTCTATCTACTTGTTGTCTACAAATGGTCCCACATCCCAGCGAGCAGGGCCCTCCTACCTCCATGTCGGTTTGTATCTACCCAGTTTGTTTAATCACTGTTGTTTCCAATTGTAAAGCGCAAAGGAATCTGTAAATAAATAAATAAATAATGGTTGGCGGCCATCGAATTATGTCATCCTCACCCCCTGGGCTGCGAATGGGTGTTTATGCAAAGCATCCATTCGCAGCCGTGCAGGCGAATTCGCAGTGCTGCGTGTGAACCAGAATAAGGTCCCAAGTCACTGCTATGTGTAAACATAAAGGGCCTCATTCGGACATGTTCGCTAGGCTGCATATGTTCACAGCCTAGCAAACATGCAGACGCCACCGGCCGACCAACCAAATGCCCGGCCGGCGCATGTATCACCGCATTTGCATGCAAGGGGATGTGTACACGTATGTCTTCGCTGACCAAATAATTTTTTTGACGTTTTCATATAAAAGTCAGTCTAGACCTGGGGTAGCCAACTCCAGTCCTCGAGAGCTGCCGATAGTTAATGTTTTCCAGGTCTCCTCACAGAATCGCAAGTGAAGTAATTAGCTCCACCTGTGGATCTTTTAAAACGTGTTAGTGAGTAATGAGTGCACCTGTGCAGCAGCTAGGTTGTCTGGAAAATGTGAACTGTTGGTAGCTCTCGAGGACTGGAGTTGGCTACCACTGGTCTAGACTGACTTTTATCTTGGCCGGAGATGGACGAATTCAGGGGGGTTGCTGAAGTCACGTGACATCCGCTGCCCCTCCTAAGCATACAGCGACACACCTGTGTGTGTGTAGGAGAATGCCTAGTGTTTTTATGGCCACGCCCATAAAGGGCTGGGCATTTCCTTGCTTCCGCCCCCGCCCACCCCCATACCTCTCAATATGAAGCAAATGGTCCGGTGAGCTGTTCGCTCCCAGGGTTTGTGCTTCGTGGATGGGGCCGAATTCGGCCCATTATGAAAGGGTCTGAATTGGCCCCAAAGTGATTACTTTTTTTGTTGTTGGAGGTTGTGGCGGGCACTGTGTGTTTTCGTTCATGTAGTGTGGCTTATTGGCTGCTGTTAGCATCCCGGCAGTCAGGATGCCAGCATTAAGTATTACAACCCAGGATCAGTGATTTTGGGGCACCAGTGCTAAACCTTGGAGGGAGATAAAGTGATAAGAGATAAAAAAAAACAACCCAATCAGCTTCTATTGTTTTTCAGGCTGTGTTGAAGCTGATTGGTTGCTATGGGCAACTCTTCTCCTAAAATGACAGGAGTTTGTTAGTTAGTACTTTTTCTCTGTCCACTCGCTGAAAGGCTTAGGTACATAGTTACATAGTAGGTAAGGCTGAAAAAAGACTTGCGTCCATCTAGTTCAACCTGGTATAGATATCCATTGCTGATTTGGTTGGTTCTGGTATTTTACAGACAAATTATATTTCTTATTTGTACCCATGGATGTTTTTCTCCAGTAAATGTTTGTCCAACTTTGCCTTGAACGCATTTAATGAGCCAGCCGTTACCACCTCTCTGGGAAGAGAGTTCCAGAGTTTGACTGTTCTGACCGTAAAGAAATTCTTTCTACTAGCTGAATGAAATCTTTTTTCTTCTAATCTATACTCATGCCCTCGCGTCCTAGATTCCTTTCTAGTAGAAAATAGGGTGTGTGACAGTTCCTTATATTGGCCCTTGATATACTTGTACATGTTGAGCATGTCCCCCCTTAAACGTCTCTTTTCTAATGTAAATAGTCCCAAATTGCTTAATCTCTCCCCGTAGCTTAAATTCTCCATTCCCCTAATAAGCTTTGTTGCTCGCCTTTGGACTTTTTCTAATTCTATGATGTCCTTTTTATAGTGTGGGGCCCAGAACTGTACTCCGTACTCTAGGTGAGGTCTCACCAATGCTTTATATAGTGGCATAATTACCCTTGAGTCCCTAGTTTCCATTCCCCTCTTAATACATGCCAGAATTTTGTTGGCCTTTTTTGTAGCTACATTACAATGGACACTACATCCTAGATTGCTGTCTATTTGGACTCCTAGATCCTTTTCAAGTATGGAATTACCCAGTTCCTCTCCGCTAAGGTTGTAACTTGCACACTGGTTGTGTCTCCCAAGGTGCATAACCTTACATTTATCTACATTGAACCTCATCTTCCATTTTTTTGCCCACTCATCTAGAATTGCAAGATCATTTTGAAGCATGGTGACATCTTCTGGTGATTTGATGACTTTGCTAAGTTTTGTATCGTCCGCAAAGATGGATACATTGCTGAGTAACCCTATCCCAATATCGTTAATAAAAATGTTAAACAAAATGGGCCCCAAAACCGAACCCTGGGGCACTCCACTTAGTACCGGTATCATATCTGATACGGCACCATTCACAACCACTCTTTGTTCTCTATTACATAGCCAATTCCCTACCCATCTGCAGATATTTTCACCCAATCCTAGGTTCTCCATTTTATTAATCAATCTCTTGTGTGGGACAGTATCAAATGCTTTAGCAAAATCTAGGAAAATCACATCTACAGCATTTCCATTATCAAGGTTTTTGCTAACCTCTTCATAGAACCCTAGTAGATTAGTTTGGCATGAACGATTTTTCACGAACCCATGTTGGTTAGTACTGAGTAGAAGGTGATGATCTAAATATTCCTAGATACCATCCCTTAAAAATCCTTCAAATAGTTTACCCACAATTGATGTTAAACTAACGGGTCTGTAATTAGCGGGATCTTCCTTTTTTCCTTTTTTGAATATTGGCACTACCTCTGCTATTCTCCAATCTTTTGGTACTATACCTGACGATAGTGACTTGCTAAAGATATAATGTAGGGGGGTAGCTAGTTCATCCCTTAATTCCATTAATACCCTCGGATGAATGGAATTGACCCCTTAGAACAGGCATGTCCAAACTATGGCCCTCCAGCTGTTGTGAAACTACAATTACCATCATGCCTTGCACAGTTTTGCTATTAGGGAATGCTAAAACTATTGCAAGGCATGCTGGGATGTGTAGTTTCACAACAGCTAGAGGGCCATAGTTTGGACATGCCTGCCTTAGTAGATGTGCCCGTTTATGACTTCTGGTGCTTGCAAGCCTTGGTCCTCTGACTTCCCTCTTAATGTCACTAGCTGGCAATAAAGTGGTATTTAACAAGTCGCACAGAAATTATAACCATAGAGTGATCTAACAATGCAGAAAGTCAGGTCCACAACATTGGTTTAGAATGGTTTCCAGTTCCAGCCGCAGCCATTGGTTGGCAAAACCAGTCCCCATTGACAGGAAACTTCTGTGGTTGCTCACCTCCAACTGGGGTCCCCTGTTATTTGGTCTTGGGTCAAAACTATAGGTCCAGGATTCATCACCACTGTTGACCTCCTAGAGTTAGAGCGACTGCCATCACACTTGGCCAGCATGTTGCAGAGCCAAGTCACCAGAGCCTCTTTCTACTCATAAGTCAGCTGAAGGGGCACTTAGAATGCAGAAACCTTGCTCAGGACAAGCTTTTCATGCAGTATCAAGTGGATAGATCACAATCTCCCTCTCTAACTGGGCCATGGTCACCTTGGCATCCACCTCATCTATGGCCCACATGGGAGCAAGGTTGTCCTCAAAGATGGTGGACACAGGTTGGCCGCAGCGTTCCTCATCTTCCATGAACCAACTCCCATGCCACTATTCTGCAAACCACACAAACACAATGGCAGGATGGTGCTTACTCCCCAAAAGCAGCTCACAGTCAGTACACATTCTCCTGCTGTGACAGACCACTCTTGTAGACAATCTTGGCTCTCCAGGGGCCTCTGTTGAGCTCCATAATGAGTTTGAGAAGAAAGTGAACATACTGACTTCTTTGATGTGCATTCTTGCGTATATATATATATATATATATATATATATATATATATATATATATATATATATATATATATATATATATGCTTCTGTGCCTCAACATTTCACCAGAGGTTTGGGGGGTTATTTTGGTCTGTTCGCACAGATCTTTCCTTCGCACGGGGACCGATGTTTGGCGTATTCACATGCGCAGCCGCATTTCTGCGCATGTGCATATTCCGGATACATGCAGCCACAGAGAACAGACTGTGTTCACCCAAGACTGCGGATGGGAGGGGGAGGGGGTGTTCGGGGGGGGGGGGGATTTGGGGGGCGTGTGGCAGCGGATAGTCACACCCATGGGAATGCCCAGCATGGGTGTTCCCATGGCAATCGGCCCGTGACATGGGTGCCTGGGGCAGGCAGCTGATATCACCGGATGTCAGCTGCCCGCCCACTTCCTGCTGAATGTCCACCGCAGATCTAAGGTTACCCGAGAGTAACCTTAAATGCCTTCCAGCCTTACACATCATTTGATGGTCGGCGACTATCGAATGATGTGGGTGTTAAACATCCATTCGCAGCCCTGCAAGCGCATGCGGCGTGCGAGTGGCGCAGGCACACCGGCATCTGCAGGACGGCGTCTGGTAGAATAACCGCCTTAGTCCGAGATTGCAGTTCACAACTAGACAGTCAGATTGTGTCTACTCAAACTAAGTTCTAGACATCTAGAAATGTATTGCATGCCCTCATATCAACGCAGCAAGCAAAAGCCAGGGTCACAGACACAATAAAGGAGTCAGAAAGGAGACAATGGGCTGGTACAAGGATAGGCAATACTCCATAACAGGTTTGTGCAACTACTGAATTTGGCACCGCCAAGCACCAGGCAGTCATGTTACCATGTACAATCACAACAGAAACCCGAATGCCCACCTGCTAAGTGGGAAACGCCAGCTGGGATCCAGGACAAGGAGGCCATTGGTGGCCAACAAGTTGTCTGAACTTAGATATTGGTCCAATCACCAAGTGTGGATGGCAGGTTGATGTTTTAAGAAGCAGTACTTGCTTAACTTAAATGTTCCCAAAATGTGTGCCTTGACACTCTGGGGTGCCATAAGACTCTTGCAGGGGTGCCTTCAGTTGGTGGTTCAGGACCAAATCAAATGTTTTATTGTCAAAGTGATAGCCAAATCCAGTGCTAGTGGTTGCCAATCATAAAACACATTCACAATCCAAACTGTAAACCACCACATAACTGAACTGACAGGATGACACGTAGGCACAATTGACTTCATTTAATATCGTTTCCCAAATTTATAAATAAAGAACTTTTTTTCTATGGGTGCCTTGAAAAATAAAATGCTGCTAGTCTAGGTCAGGTGTGGCCAAACCTGTCCTGAAGATCTACTAACTGTTCACGTGTCTCAGCCACCTGTGGATCTATAGTAGGAATGAATGTAGCAGGTTTGAAAATGTGACAGTTAGTAATGACTACAGCTGTGCACCAGCTAGGTGATCTGTGGAATGTGACAGTTAGTAATGACTACACCTGTGCACCAGCTAGGTAACCTGGAAAACGTGGACCATTAGAAGATCTCGAGGACCAGTTTGCCCCCCTGGTCTAGGGTGACATGATTCAAAAAACTTTTGGAACCATTTTTTTAGATAGAAAAATAAATATATTCAAATGCCAGAAAAGCTTTAAAAAGTGTGTGTGTGTGTGTGTGAGTGTCACACGTGGTCGAAGCACATGTATTGGGTACATAAGGCCAGGGCTGAAACTAGGATTTCTTGGGCCCGGGGCAAGGCAGTCATTTGGTGCCCCCCCCCCCCCCCCCCCCCACAGTCAGCCTCTGACTGGAGAGGGCAGCAAATGACTGCCTTGTGAGATGAACACTGACTGCCTCAGCGAGAGGGAGAAGTTGGCTATCCAGCTCTCCCACCTCAAAAAGCCCCACATGAGAACTGCCTAGTCTCCCCGGCCTGTGTGCGCATATGTGTGACAGCGAGAAAGAGAGCCGAGGGCTGCCGCTTCCCGAATGTCTTCAATAGAGATGTGCAGGTTCTGATTTAATCTGATTTCAAAGCAGGATCTTATTGGCTATCCCAAATCACATGACAGTTGTTGACAGTTGATAGCCAATAAGATCCTGCTTTGAAATCAGAGTAAATCAGAGCCTGCACATCTCTAATCTTCAAAGCGGGTCTGCTGCTATTTGTAATCTCGCGCCAAGTTGCGAGCCAATCGATTGGCTGGTGACCCAGCGTGAGCAGACCCGCTCTGAGTGAACACAGCTGGGCTGCTGCAGCCCTCCACTCTCTGCCCGGCTGTCAAACATACGCACACACAGGCCGGAGAGACCAGGAAGTTCTCGTGTGGGGCTTTTAGAGGTGGGCGAGCTGGACAGCCATCTTCTCCCTCTCGCTGAGGCAGTCAGTGTCCCACTGAGCCTGAGACACTGCATCAGCTCAATAACTATGCCCCCCCCCCCCATTCAACGCCCAGGACGCGTGACCCCCTAGCCTGCCCTTAGTTACGGCCCTGATAAGGCCAGGCAAAATTAAGACTCGCGAGTCTCATGTTTTATACAGTACCTGCCTAAAACAAAGCGGAAATCAATTTAAAGAGTGTTCCGTAGAACGTATCGGATGAAAGCCAGCCGACTGATGAATTCACCTCTGTCCACAGAAGCTCCAGCACTTAGTAATGTAAATAAACAGGTGTAACTCTGTGATCTCTCTATGTAAATATTCCCTATTAGGGAAAAAGAAGCACGTACACATTTATCACAGAGCCATTTTAGGGGTATGCTAATGGGCACAAGAATATTTCAAACTTCCATCGTGTGGGCTTAATCAGCAGCTGGAGATCAAAAGCCACCATGCGATTTTATACGCAATGGGCTGCTTCCAAAATACCCGGACATGGAATGAGATCAATGTCAAAATTGTTACATACAGCAAAGCACTTGCAATAAAAAGCTTTTTATGTGTCTTGTTCAAAGCGTTTAAGTGCCTTTTAGATCACTGATTGAACCGTACTCACTATAAAGCACAACCTTATAATACCAAAATACATTTCCAAAACAGAATTCCATTAGAGGAGAAAGGGTTTTTTGCTGCAACAGGAGAGATAATAATTCTTTCACCGTGTAATGGGATAAATGAAATGTTTGGTGATAAACAGAAAATGTTTGTATTGTTAGAAGAACACTCCATATAGTTTATGGCTATCTCTGTGTGTTTACAAATTATACACAGGATAATATGTGGACATGAGCTCATTAGAAAGTGATAAGTCTCTTGAAGGGACGAAGATGATACACAATCAGTTGAACGCAGCTTTGAAGTGCCGCGGAACGCGCTGCTCTCTGCCGGCTTATTTTCTCCATATGCCGGATACTGTAATGACAGACTGTACTGATGGCTGGTCTTCAGATCGAGCGTCGGTGTTGGATGCGGATTTCCTGATCTGATTTTGGATTCTTATTCTGGTTGACTCGCAAGGCTGCAAATTTCGCAGCCATGTGAGTCCCCCAGATGCCGGCAGCATGGCCGCCATGCCCCCCTCCCCCCGGCAACCATCAAATGATTTCTCCAGCTCTCGCAGATCTCCGGGCGCCCTGTGCAGGAAGCGAGTGGGCAGCTGACATCCGCTGATCCGCGCCACCGGCCATTACCTTGGAAACGGCCAGTGTTTTCTTGGGATCGCTTAGTGGCGTAACTACTAAATTTGCGCTCCCCTGTCCCCCCCCAAGTAGAGTTAAAACCCTCCCCTCCCTGATCCCTGCCTTATCCCTACTGTGTCCTAGCATCAGGGCCGTCTTAACATTAGGAAGGGCCCCTGGGCAACCTAGTTCACTGGACCCCCCCCCCCCCCAAATTAGTTTGCCCAGGAGCCCACAGTCACCTCCCCAACCCTCACCTCTCTGGCTCCGTGCGGCAGCCAGTCAGCTTCCGGCGGCCGGGGATCCGATCATCTTCGCTGGGGGATCCGGGCAGCGGGATCAGGGCAGCGGCGGTAGCTAGGAGCCTGCCCTGAAGTGGCAAAGCGCTATTAACTGGCGGGGCGGGAAGCGCTGTTGCATTTGAAAAGACTGGCCAGACGCTGATTGGCTGAATTCAGCCAATCAGCGTTCGGCCAGTCTTTTCAAATGCAGCAGCGCTTCCCGCCCCACCGGCAAATAGCGCTAATGGGAAAGATGGTGGCCGGGTGGCGGGGATCCGACCATCCTCGCTGGGGAAGGGGATCAGGGCGGCGGTGGCGGTAGCTAGGAGCCCGAAGCGGCGAAGCACTATTTGTCGGCGGGGGCGGGAAGCGCTGTTGAATTTGAAAAGACTGGCCGGATGCTGATTGGCTGAATTCAGCCAATCAGCATTCAGCCAGTCATTTTAAATGCAGCAGCGCTTCTCGCCCCCCCCTGCCGGCAAATAGCGCTTCGCCGCTTCGGGCTCCTAGCTACCGCCACCGATGCCCTGATCCCCCTGCCGGATCACCCAGTGAGGGTGATCAGAACCCCGGCACACGGACCCCCGAAATTAAATTCACTGCTAGCTAGGAGGTGAAGCGCTATTTGCCGGCGGGGTGGGAAGCGCGGTACTTGTGAGTTATCGGGGCGTCCGATTTTGTACTTACGATTTGCATGCGATTTGCATGCGATATCGCATACGATATCGCATACGATATCGGATCCGATTTGCGATTTACATGCGATTTACATGCGATTTAGCATGCGATTTGCATCAGATTTGCTATTCATTTCATTACCCCACTATCCCCAAAGTGTGTCTATCAACGTGAACCCGAAGCGTGGCGAGCGCAGCGAGCCCGCGAGGGGCGGCGGTACGCGTCCTCCGACCTTTTCATGCCCTACTATCCACTAGGGCGTGGAGTGAGAATAGAATAGTGTGGCGAGCGCAGCGAGCCACCGAGCCCGAAGCGTGGCGAGCGCAGCGAGCCCCGCGAGGGGACGCGGACACCTGTGAAGCCCGCAAGGGCACGCGGATACCTGTGAAGGTGTCCGCGTCCCCTCGCGGGGCTCGCTGCGCTCGCCACGCTTCGGGCTCGGTGGCTCGCTGCGCTCGCCACACTATTCTATTCTCACTCCACGCCCTAGTGGATAGTAGGGCATGAAAAGGTCGGAGGACGCGTACCGCCGTCCCTCGCGGGCTCGCTGCGCTCGCCACGCTTCGGGTTCACGTTGATAGACACACTTTGGGGATAGTGGGGTAATGAAATGAATAGCAAATCGGTACTTGTGAGGCTCCCGATTTTGTACTTACGATTTGCATGCGATTTGCATGCGATATCGCATACGATATCGCATACGATATCGGATCCAAAATCGGACGCCCAGATAACTCACAAGTACCGGAAGCGCTGTTGCCTTTTCAAAGACTGGCCGGATGCTGATTTTCTGAATTCAGCCAATCAGCGTCCGGCCAGTCTATTCAAATGCAACAGCGCTTCCCGCCCCGCCGGCAAATAGAGCTTCGCCGAATCAGGCTTCTAGCTACGGCCACCGCCCTGATCCCCCTGCCCGGATCCCCCAGCGAGGGTGAGCGGATTCCCGGACCCCGGCCACCATCTTTCCCATTGGGCTGGGCCGGGGGCCCCTAGGTCCTAGGGCCCCCGGGCAACTGCCCATCGTGCCCAATGGGAAAGACGGCACTGCCTAGCATATTGTAGCATACTGTGTCCGCCACCGGTCTTGTCTGCGGTCCTGGCGCTCCTCGAACTCCTGCTAATGAAAACTGACCCTCACAAAATGGCTGCCCCTAATAGCTGACGGTTTTTAAGGATGCTAGAGGCGGCCGCCGCCTCTAGCATCCTCAAAAACTGTCTGCTGTAAGGGGGCAGTCAGTTTGTGAAAGTTTTCATTTGCAGCAGGAGCCAGGAGGAGAGCCGGGACCGCAGACAAGTAAATCTGTCTGTCCCGGCCACAGACGTCAGAGGTCCCGGCAGCGGCGTAACAGTAGACCGTCGGTGACCACACTTTCTCAGCGCTTCTCCGCCACCGCGGGGCCTGCGGGGCAATTGTTACGCCACTGGGAATGCCCATGAAATGCTCAACAATCCCATGGGCTGCACCTCTCGACGCCACCCCACACGCACTGCTGGGTGCAAGCGGGACAGCAAACATGCAGTTACCCACGCGCACCAAGCGTCTGCACATGTGCAGACGCTAAACATCGGTCCCCCGTGCAAATGGACTGGGGACCGAGTAACTCAGAATAACCCCCTTTATGTTGTGATACATCTTCAGAGGAATATGCACCCCTTTTATTTTCTGGGGGGAGGGATGAGCCATAAATGATGGGTGTGTATTGGCTCAAAGACAATGGGTTCAATTCGGACCTGATCGCACAGCTGGGAATTTGCACAGTGGACGATTATCAATGAATTGCGCATGCATATGGGGGCAATGCCTGTGTGTGTGATGCCCGGTGGCGATGAACTCCTGTAACTTTTTGAGATTGCTGGTTATACACAAGGTGATTGACATGCAGTGGGCCTGTGGGAGTACTTAGAAAAACACAGGGCAGGCCAAAGGCTGATAGGGGAGGGTGTGAGGGTGTGTGATGTCAGCTCCAGGCTAGACATGCCTGTATTACAGGAGGGTGTGTTACATCAGCACCAGGGCGGATACACCTGTATTAGGGGAGGGTATGTGATGTCAGCTCCAGGCCAGATATAACTGTATCAGGGGAGGGTGTGTGACATCAGCTCCAGGCCGGTTATGCCTGTATTAGGGCAGGGTGTGTGATGTTAGCACCAGGCCGGATATACCTTTATATGGGGAGGGTGTGTGATGTCAGCACCAGGCTAGACATGCCTGTATTACAGGAGGGTGTGTGATGTCAGCTCCAGGCTAGACATGCCTGTATTACAGGAGGGTGTGTTACATCAGCTCCAGGCCGGATATGCCTGTATTAGGGGAGGGTGTGTGATGTCAGCATCAGGCCAGATATACCTGTATTAGGGGAGGGTGTGTGACGTCAGCTCCAGGCCGGATATACCTGTATTAGGGGAGGGTGTGTGACGTCAGCTCAAGGCTGGATATAGGGGGGGGGGGGTCTTATACTGCACACCTGATTTACATGAGGTGCTATCATGCTGGCACACTCCATGTTATTAATCAATCAATAATAGAGGTTCTTGGTATTTTAATTGGCCAAGAAATATTTGCCTACCAACCAGCTTCACAGTGACCTCATTTCTGGTGGGTCCCTAATACTAAGTTTGAATCTGGGGCACGGTACCCCACCCAAAAAGGCCAGCATAAGCCAGTCACCCCAGGGCTGCACACAAGTGAAAAAATAAGCTATAAGTGTGTTAATAAGAAAGAAGCAGAAGCTAGAGGTAAAAAAGTGTAGTGCTAGTAAGTATAGTATTAGTGAAAAATAGTGCTAAATAAATGTTAGGGTGTGCCTCCCCGAAAGCAACTCGGTTACACCAACCCAAGGGGAGCCACGCCCCAAATCCATCTCCAAGATATATCTGTATTAGGGGAGGGTGTGTGACATCAACTCCAGGCTGGATATAACTGTATTGGGGAGGTGTGTGACATCAGCACCAGGCCAGATATGCCTGTATTAGGGGAGGTGTTTGACGTGAGCTCCAGGCCGGATATACCTATATTAAGGAAGGGTGTGTGATGTCAGCTCCAGATGGAAATGCCGGTATTAGGGGAGGGTGTTTGATGTCAGCTCCAGGCCAGACATGCTTGTATTAGGGGAAGGTGTGAGACGTCAGCTCCAGGATTGAAATGCCTGTATTATAGTAAGGGTGCGTGATGTCAGCAACAGGCCGGATATGCCTGTATTAGGGGAGGATGTGAGACGTCAACACCAGGCAGGATATTCCTATATTAGGGGAGGGTGTGTGACGTCAGCACCAGGCCGGATATGCCTGTATTAGGGGAGGATGTGAGACGTCAGCACCAGGCCGGATATGCCTGTATCAGGGGAGAGTGTGTGACGTCAGCACCAGGCCGGATATGCCTGTATTATAGGGAGGGTGTGTGACAGGGCCGGATTATAACGGGGGCACAAGGGGTCAGTACCCCTGGGCCCCCCTCTAGCTAGGGCCCCCTGTGGTTGGCATGTATTTAAGAAAAATCTACAAACAGTGTCTTACCTTATACAGCCCTAACGTCTTCCGGGAACGGGATCGCACGCCCGGCTGGTAGTCGCATGTTGCTGACGTCACATACATGTGCGTCATCCGTGTGGCCATCACCATGGAAACCTGTCAACAATCCGGACAGAGCGCAAACAATTAGATATATTACCGGTTACAGGGCGAAATAGCCATTAAAGGGTATATATTACATGTGGCAGTGTGGGAGGCCAATGTCTCCAGGGAAAAGTATGTTGTCCAGTGCGATTTTAAACAATTTATGCATACCAGACGGGTCCAAAAGAAAGGTGTAAGGTGCAAGAAAGTCCGTATTGTAAAGTAAAACAAAATGGTAACAGGACCCAATTATTACCGACTTCACTGGGATGTTATATTTAAGGTACACTACCATAGAAGAATTTACAAATGCAGAACATTTGTTCACGTTGTAAAGTAAAAAATATATCACATATATAATAAAATAAATATTGAAATATAAAATAAAAAAAAACAAGTAATAAAGAATTTTACTTCTTCAGACACATTTATAGAACCAAAAAACATTGGTTATCTAAAACACGAATATAAACCATCAAATTTACAGAGTCAGACAAAGTTATGAAAGATCATTCAAAGTGCAAACCTACCAGCAGCAGCCTATTGGTTGTTCCTTCTCCAGTGTCAGAATGCAGACTGCTGGATTTTATGGACTGGTTTATAAAGGGATAGGCGTGTGACATCACTTCCTGTTAAACGGAGCCTGGGCTGTTTAAAACCCATATTATGTATAGTTCTGAAATAATTTATAGGATGCATTTTGCGCGCTGGTAGAACCCTATAAAGATTAGTCTTATGTCTGGCCTTTTTAACTGTAATTGCCCCTATGTTGGGCGAGCGTGCGTTTTAGCATGCGTTCCACTATAGGGCTCTTCTGTTTCCGGTATATGTTGAATGTCTGGACTTTTTGCGCATGCGCACTTAGTGCGTTCCAACCCGTGTGTACAACATGTGTTCCAGCACCAATTTATCCTGCGCAACATGTGCATTCCATCTCGGGCTCACTCCTTGCTTTCCAGCGCCAATCTGTGGTATGCTTTTATACTGGCCCTCCAATGTTTTAAAACAGGATTGAAATCAACACAATGTAATTTGGTGGGTTATATGCGCGCTGGGTGCTATACTGGTATATTATATAGGGGCGCCTTCGCTGCCTCTGATTATTTGTCCAATGTCTTACTATGACAGCGTCTGGTATACTTGGTGTGTGCATGTGCACTACATGCGTTCACATTGTCTTTGCTTTCAATAGATCATATTTTACTCACCTTTATTCAAAACATTTAAGGGTTGTTCTACCCAACGTTGTCATTAAATAACAGGCACCTTAATGTAATCCTAGGATGGTTTTAGTTAGAAAGTGCTTTATTAGAGATTCCCCATAGGGAAAAATTAATAAACTGATAATTAGTTGTCTTCAATGGCAGCAGTAGTTTATTCCATATGTCATATAATTAGTTCCAAATTATTTAAATGATACCATGAATCTCCTATAAAAAAAGAAATAGGAGTCTTCTTTTCACCAAAATATCTGGATCATCACATTTGGTTTAAATTCGAAGACACTTACATTGGCCCTTATTCTGATTGACGCGTACTTTACCGCATACTTTCGGATCGCGTCTTTACGGCGTCTGCGCATGCGTGGAGAACGCAACGCGCATGTGCCACGCCTTGACTCCGTACCTGTTCGGCCAAATCCCGTACAAAACTGTTCCCCGCAATCAGTCGGGAAATATGGGCGTATTATGGGCGTCATGCGGAATGACACATGGGCGTAGTTTCAAAGTGGGCAAAACGGGGCGGAAACATGGGCGGACACGGGGGAGTACACTTATGTTGGGGGGCGTACATTCGGATACCACTCCGAATGCACGCGATCAAAAAGGGAAGAAATGTGCGGTGTCCACAAGTGTACTATTGCTTTGCGGACACCACTCGTTCATGCGGTAGGCGAACGTACGCCTAATGACTACAAGCATTAACACCTGAACCCAATAGAATCGACTCCTTTACTCATTACTCACTAATAGGACGCTTGTCAGTGCTTTAATTGAAACCATTGCACTTCAATTGCTGTAAGGGTTAATGTGTGCAATGCATGTGTTAGGCATGCTTGTAAGGATATATTGGCATCTAATTGATTCCAATTCCAAATAAGAAGTTTTTTATGAGGATAGGTAATTGAATAAGTGGGTCATGTGATGTATTGCAGAAGATACATAATAGTGGGTTGTTTGGCGTAAATACTCCGCTTACGTGCGGTAGCACCGCTTGGCTCCCGTTCGGATGCGGTATTCCCGAGCATACTCTGTAATACTCTGTAATACCGTGCAGAATCTGAGTGTTTCTCCCGCACACGCATGGTTTGTATGTCGTCCGTAAACACGCCCTGTTCTTAAAGAGTGAGTCCGTCCGAATGCGGAGGACCCGTGGGCGTTTCTACGGACGATGGCCGCACGCGGCAGAACACCGTGGCGTGCGGACCGCTCCGTAAGAATGCGGGAATATCCACACCGATCAGAATAAGGGCCATTGTTCCCCTGATGAAGTTATTGTAGACGAAACGCACTGGAATTTGTTTCATGTGTTTCCTTTGACAACTTGAAGAAAAATAAACAAGTTCTGGATGAATATTTATGGACTTTATTTCCATAAATTAGGCGCCATACCACAATTGGGTTCTGTGTTGTTGCATTTGTCTCCTAACCCTCTGGGGACACTGTGGTAAGGCGGCCAACCTTGATTGGTTCAATATTTCTGTACAGCACGTGTGGATTATTGGCTTTTATATCTATATATATATATATAGATCTATATATATAGATATATATATCTATATATATAGATATATATATATATATATGGATTTTTGTAAGAACTTACCCTTTCTCTGATTCTATCCTGGTGATGCAGCTGACCTTGGGATGTAGTAGGGTCCAATAGGAGCCAGGCACCTATGCTAAACATTTTGAAGACGGCAGGCTCCTCCCTCACTGCATCCCATCATGCTTCAGTTCAACTTTCAGAGCACTAGGATACAACAACTCACCACAATGCCTGAACATATTATATGCACAATCAATTACGTAACCATTATAACATGGCAGTACATAAAAATGGAATTACTTACTGAGCGTAAGGGAGGGATCGCTGCGTCACCAGGATATAATCAGAGAAAGGGATTCGAATGGTAAGTTCTTACTAAAATCCCTTTTTCTTCTTCATCTATCCTGGTGACAGAGCTGACCATGGGACGTTCAAGAGCCGGTCCTTTTGGAGGGTACGCTCAGGTCTGCAGTTCTCATCACTGCTCGCCCGAATGATGCGTCCTCCGACGCAAACTCATGGAACCTGTAATATTTGGTAAAGGTGTGAACAGGTGACCAAGTGGCAGCCCTGCATACTTGTTCAGCCATAGCTCCATGGCGCACCGCCCAAGAGGCAGCCACTGACCTGGTGGTATGAGCATTGATCCTGGAAGGCACTGGCCTGCCCACTTTTGTATAGGCAAAAGCAATAACCGACCTCAACCTAGCAATGGTCTGCTTAGAAGCAGGCCAGCCCAATTTGTGTACATCCTACAACACCAAGAGAGAATCCGTATTCCGGATACCCTTCACTAGATGCGCAAGGCACGCACCACATCCAAATTCTTCAATCTGTCCCTTTTCCTGGTTTCTTCCTGAAGATTAAACACCAGAAGAACAATCTCCCGGTTTAAGTGAAATGAATAAACAACTTTTGGCAAAAATCTAGGAACTGTTCGAAGCACAGCCCGGTCATCATGAAAAACTAAAAACGGAGATAACGCTCCTAACTCCGAAACACGCCTAACCAAAGCGATTGCCAACAAAAAAGAAATTTAAGGTCAGCCGACCTTAATGGTTCAAACAAAGGTTTCTGTAAGACCAACAACACCAAGGACAAATCCCAAGGTGCCACCAGCTGCTTATAAGGAGGCTCCAATCTAGTAACCCCCTGCAAAAATGTCTGTATCTCTGGAATCAGAGCCACTTTCTTTGGAAAGTAAATGGACCTTTAAAGACTGAAGACTCAGTCCCGACGAAAAATCATCTTGCAAGAATTCCAACAATCTAGAAACTTTAAACCGAGAAGTGTGAACCCTCTGGCGTTCACACCATCTCATATAGATCTTCAAGTCCCTGTGATAGTTCTTTGATGACACTGGTTTTTGGGCACTGATCATGGTTTAAATGACCACCTCAGAAAACCCTTTCTTCCTTAAAATAGCGGCCTCAAAAGCCGTCAAACTCAGCCGAGCAAGGTCCTGATGATAAAACGGACCTTGACGGAGGAGGTCTGGTCGCAGAGGAAGATGGCACGACTGTGTCGACAACCTCCGGATGCTGGAATACCAAGATCTCATTGGCCAATCCGGTGCTATCAATATTAAGGTGATCCCCTGTGACCATACCCTCCGTAACACACGGGAAATCATTGGAAACGGGGGAAACACATAAGCCAGTTCGAACCGCCAAAGAATCGTCATGGCAACCACCACCCAAGCCAGAGGATCCCTGGTCCTTGCACAAAACTTGGGAACCTGGCAATTGTGTCTGGACGCCATCAAATCCACGTCCGGAAGCCCCCATCCATCCACAATCTCCGGAAACACTTGAGGGTGCAGTGCCCATTCTCCTTTCAGGAGCTTCTCCCTGCTCAGGAAATCCGCCTCCACATTCCTGACTCCTGGGATGAATACAGCAGATATGGCTGGAACATTGATCTCTGCCCACTGGAAAATTATTGTCACTTCTGTCATTGCTAACTGACTGCGTGTGCCCCCTTGGTGGTTCAAGTATGCCATAGCCGTGGCATTGTCCGGCTGGATGCGAATAGGAAACCCTCTCAGTCTCTCCTCTGCCTGTAATAGCGTCTGCCACACAGCCAGCAATTCCAGCACATTTATTGGAAGCACCGATTCCGCTACTGACCATAATCCTTGCAATCTCAAGTCCAGTACTACTGCTCCCCAGCCCCTGAGACTGGTGTCGGTGGTAACCACCAACCAATCCCACAACTGGAGAGAGCGACCCCACTGGAGCGAGTCCACATCCGTCCACCAAAGTAACGCTGATCTCGTTTCCATGGATAAGACTACTTTCTTCGATTTCATGGTCTTCGTGTCTCCCGACCAACAAGCCAGAATGTTCCATTGAAACTGACGTGAGTGGAATCTTGCATACTGTAACGTCTCGAACATTGCCACCATCTTGCCCAATAATTTCAGGCAATGCCAAAGTGACGGGCCCGGTGACCTTAGAATTGACCAAACCAGCTGACAGATGTCCTTGGCTTTTACTTCCGGAAGGAATACCCAATGTAAAGGAGAATCCAGGATAACTCCCAGAAACTGTAGTCTCTGAGTGGATTCCAAATGTGACTTTTGGAGATTTAGGATTCATCTGTGTTCCTGTAAAAACTGAATTGCCACTAATAGATTTTGATGCAATTTCTCCGCCGATTCTGCCTTGAAGAGCAGATCGTCCAAATATGGGATGACCACTATTCCCTGCATCCGGTGGGTAGCTGCCATAATTGCCATAATCTTTGTGAACACGCACGGTGCCGTGGCCAGCCCAAAGGGAAGTGCTTGAAACTGCTGGTGCAAATCTCCTATCGCAAAAAACGCAGTAAGGATTGATGTTCTTCGTGAATAGGAACGTGCAAATACGCGTTCTGAATGTCCATGGACGCCAGAAATTCCCCTGGTTCCAGGCTCAGTAACACCGTCCTCAGAGACTTCATCCTGAAATGGTCCACCCATAAATGGAGGTTTTTCCCTTTCCTGTAGGAAACCCCTACTGGACTGGCCCTTTGAAGACGCTAATCCCAGAAAGGACGGCTTAAAGGTACGAAAAGCAGCAAACCTGGATGAACCACGTTTTGCTGCAGGCGTAGGAAGAAAAGTACTCTTCCCACCTGTACCCTGCTTAATAATTTCCTCCAATTCAGATCCAAAAAGAAATTCCCCTTTGAAAGCCAAAGCCTCCAGGGCTTTCTTGGACTCAATAGCAGCCTCCCAGGCCTTGAGCCACAACACTCGACGAGCATGTACTGAAACTGCCGATACCTTAGAAAGCATCTTAACTGCCTCTTCACCGGCGTTGCAGGTATATTCTGCAGCAGCCTTCAATTTCTCTGCCCAAGCCAAGGCCTCTGAATCAGGCTGTAAGGAAGAACACAGTGTGTTAGCCCACACAATCATTGCTTTAGAAACCCACGCGATGCCCAGGATCAGCTTGTCCCTCTGTATATGCAGCCTTCAGCTCCGCAGTACTGTGCATCCAAAAGGTGCCGAACAGAGACAGAGGAAGAGACCATTGTCCCTGCTCCAGCGGGGTCCATGGCTCTTTGGTGCCATCTACCCCCTGGGAGCCGCTCCTACCATTGCTAATCCATTCCCTGGTGCCTCCCCCTCTGCTGGGAATCACATGGGATTGCCCGTGTCCGGGCTCCTGTAACAGGCTGTGCCCTCCGTGAAGGAGTCCAGCCTGTAAGCTCAATAAAAATGGCGGCCGCCATCCTGGGGGGTCCTTCACCTACAATCCCCCCCTTGCGGAGAGCCGGGCCCGGAGTCCCCCCTGAGCCCAGGCCGCCTCTACCGCTGTAGGGCTGAAAGCGCTGTGCAGAGAGACCAGACAGCATCTCTCTGCGCACAGGATGCTGACAGGACGCGATTCTGTCAGCTCCTGCTGCGCTGTCAGTGTGAGGATTCTCATAGAATCCTCACACTGTCGTCTGCACTAAACTATGTGTAAAATTAAGAAAAATAAAAAAACACCTAGCTAGTCCAATCTTCCGGCTGCGGAGCAGCCTGTTCAGCATAGCACCCACTCCTGTGGGCACCTAGAACGAACTGAAGCCTGATGGTATGCAGTGAGGGAGGAGCCTGCCGTCTTCAAAATATTTAGCATAGCTGCCTGGCTCCTATTGGACCCTTCTACATCCCAAGGTCAGCTGCGTCACCAAGATAGATGAAGAAGAAATATAAAACTTGAGTATTGGTCTCAGTCTTGTGCTGTGAGGTGTTGGGGAAGTACAGAAAGGAATATTATAGAGTGCACTAGAGGCTAAAATTAAAACTAAACCTAAAAATACCACCCAGCAGATTATAATACAATAAGATAATAACACTATTATGTCATAATACGGGTATTTGTTTAAATAAACAGCTTTACTGCAAAATGGATCCTGCGTCTTGTGAATAGATGCTGTTGTCAGACATTGGAAGGAAATATTGAATGTGACATCTTTTATGATGACATAACAGTGTCATTATCTTATAGTATTATAATCTGCTGGGTGGTATTGTAGGTTTAGTTATAATTGTAGCATCTAGAGCACTCTATAATATTACTTTGTATATATATATATATATATATATATATATATATATATATATATATATATATATATATCCCAATAGCAGTTACTGTAGCACACTTCATTTACATCATCTGGGGAAATGCTGAAGCCACGTAAATGTGGTATGGTGAATAGTTAAAGGCCAGCATAACACAAAAAAAATAGCAGAAGATAGCAAAAAAAAGCAAAAAGCTGTGTTTAATCATAAAGGTGGACACACCAGCATATCAAAAATAGTCCATATACATATTACCAGGTCAAAACAGCAGCATGGCAAATGTGGCATGGTGGTCCACCTAGAGGGTCACTGATGCCCGACGGCCGTTTCGGTGTGCTATCACCGTCCTCAGGAGCATGTGACCCTTCTAGGAGACCGGATATAAATAGCGTGTATCATTAACAAAATACCTGACACCTGTGTGCTCGTCTGTCACTGATTCCCTGCAGCTACCCGTGTCCAGGCAACGAACCTAAGCTTGGAGGTGCGGCCAGGAACTGACATGACGCTGTTTCCGGCTTTCGCCGTACACAGCGTCGTCTCCATGGCAACCTCATAACATACAGCGGGAGACACCGACGTCATGAACACGTCGTCGGGCTGGGTGGGAACCAGCCTCGGCGTCCGTCGTCATGGAAACGGGTCTCACTTAGCTGTATCCGCAGCACGTCGGTGAAGTGCGGGCGTCCCCAACTAAAAGCCGAGTGACACCGCAATCACCGGCGGTGCAAGGGAAATAAGTGCTTTCGACATAGAAAGTTGACAGGCTGGGGGCCTGATTCACCTCTCGTCAATGGGCACAATTTAAATGGGAAAATTGGACAGAGCTGCGGATTTGATCAAGACTTGCACTCAAGGTCATTAGTGAAAATAATACAGAAACAAATAAACAAATACACACAAAATATAATCCAAATCTAGCACCAAAGGCGTCAGAGGACACCATCATGTTGATAATCGTGAAAAGTATTAGTCCTGATCAAAGGAAACAATGTAGGGATTGTTCTTCGTTAAGTCCATTGGGTGAGGTACAGTTAAGTAAGTTGATCCAATAACACTCTCTCCGGAGTAACAAATTGCCCCGGTCCCCCCCTCTCCTCAGCGGGGGTATGTGGTCCAGAGGTTGGAAACGGAAGTCCTTTAAAGTATGACCACAATTATGAAAATGCTTAGCGACTGGTGGAGTACTGTTATCGATGGAACTTATAGCTTTCTTTATAGATGACCGATGCATAGCAATTCTTTCTTTAGCAGTCCTGATGGTCTTGCCGATATATATCATTTTACATGGACAAATTTTACATGGACACCGGAGAGAGTGTTATTGGATCAACTTACTTAACTGTACCTCACCCAATGGACTTAACGAAGAACAATCCCTACATTGTTTCCTTTGATCAGGACTAATACTTTTCACGATTATCAACATGATGGTGTCCTCTGACGCCTTTGGTGCTAGATTTGGATTATATTTTGTGTGTATTTGTTTATTTGTTTCTGTATTATTTTCACTAATGACCTTGAGTGCAAGTCTTGATCAAATCCGCAGCTCTGTCCAATTTTCCCATTTAAATTGTGCCCATTGACGAGAGGTGAATCAGGCCCCCAGCCTGTCAACTTTCTATGTCGAAAGCACTTATTTCCCCTGCACCGCCGGTGATTGCGGTGTCACTCGGCTTTTAGTTGGGGACGCCCGCACTTCACCGACGTGCTGCGGATACAGCTAAGTGAGACCCGTTTCCATGACGACGGACGCCGAGGCTGGTTCCCACCCAGCCCGACGACGTGTTCATGACGTCGGTGTCTCCCGCTGTATGTTATGAGGTTGCCATGGAGACGACGCTGTGTACGGCGAAAGCCGGAAACAGCGTCATGTCAGTTCCTGGCCGCACCTCCAAGCTTAGGTTCGTTGCCTGGACACGGGTAGCTGCAGGGAATCAGTGACAGACGAGCACACAGGTGTCAGGTATTTTGTTAATGATACACGCTATTTATATCCGGTCTCCTAGAAGGGTCACTTATGCTCCTGAGGACGGTGATAGCACACCGAAACGGCCGTCGGGCATCAGTGACCCTCTAGGTGGACCACCATGCCACATTTGCCATGCTGCTGTTTTGACCTGGTAATATGTATATGGACTATTTTTGATATGCTGGTGTGTCCACCTTTATGATTAAACACAGCTTTTTGCTTTTTTGCTATCTTCTGCTATTTTTTTGTGTTATGCTGGCCTTTAACTATTCACCATACCACATTTACGTGGCTTCAGCATTTCCCCAGATGATGTAAATGAAGTGTGCTAACTGCTATTGGGATATTTAACATTATTATGCAGATTGCACCTCGCTTTTAAAGAGACATTTTTTAAAGAGACAGGTTCTCTTTTTTGGATATTTTTCACATTTTTTTTCGTTACTTACTTCTTCTTTGGTGGTACCAATTGGCTTTGAGGATTACCATTATGGATGATACCAATGCATTGCCTGATGCTTTGACTGGAATCAAAAGATTCGATAGCAAGGATGAAGCTAGGATTTTATTCACCAATACAGAGTCGCTAGCTTTCGATGTGGATACGGCTGCAGAGGTTTATGCTGATCTTCTTAAGCTGAAGAAAAGGAAGGTTGAATTGACCTTACATGGTCTTACACTTTCACAGTATTTTAAAGATAAAATGATACCTCGAGGCTTCAGAATACGAAATCAGCCCACAATAGGGAGAACCAATAGCAATTTCTGTAAGCAATGGTGTCAAATCCTAAATGACTGTTCATTCCAATTGATTCTATTAGTCATTGAGCAGGTTAATGCTGATTTGGAAATATTAGATCAGGAAATTGTTACTTGTGAAAATTTGGGTTTAGAACTTTTAAAAAATGAACCAACGGGTGACATGACAGTTAAGTTAGAGGAATCCATCACTGCCTTCCCCACCGATTTACTAGCTTTCAAAAAAAGCAAGTACAAGGTGGTTAAGGATGACTACAGGGACATGCGGGTTTACGGTTGGGTATTGGGCAATGACAATCCTAAACCTAACTGGAGGGAGAATTTTAGGACGAGACGTAGACGGACAGGACGCCAGGATAGAGACTTTACTGATGTAGATACACACACCTCTGCTAGTGATTCAGACCAATCAGGGAAACGGGTTTTTCCAAAGGGCAGCGTTACCCGGTCCAAGTACAAGGGCCAAGGAGGAGAACTACTAGGAGGGGAGGAGTTAAGCTTAGGAAAAAGACAGCAAGGACGGAACAAAGGGAAACAGTAGTTTTTAATCTATCTAACTACACCCCTAGCACTGACGAGCTGGAAGTGCTTGGTAAGGGCTTGTCTTTTGTTAGGACCTTTAAACAGAGACCCTTTGACTTCGAAGTCGAACTATATCGATTTCATAGATTGTTGAAATTAAAAAACTTCTTTGCTAAAACCCCCCCATCTGATAAACCCACCAATTAATTCAAGTCTAAAAGCACCTTTGAGCCACCCTACTCTAATCCCTCGATTGAGATTTTCATTAATCTAGTTAAAAGGGATACCCTTGATTACATTAGTCACCAAAAAGTCTCATATTCTAATCTATCTAAACAACAAAATCTAGCGCTTCGAAGTCTAGGTTCCAATCAGGAGATAACCATCCGCCCCGCTGACAAGGGGGGCGGGGTGGTTATCTTAAATAGATGCGATTATGTATCAGAAATACAAAGACAGTTATCAGATTCCAGTTGTTATAAATGTTTGACCTACGACCCTACCTACAGTTATAAAAAAGAGATAGATTCTGTAATCTCCTTGGGCTTAGGCAACAACTGGTTAGATGAGACCACTGCTTACTTTTTGACTCAAACCCATCCTCGCATCCCCATCCTGTATATATTACCTAAAATTCACAAAACCCTAATCAAACCTCCCGGCCGACCCATAGTCTCTTCATGTGGTTCAATATGTCAACCGCTGTCCCAATACATTGATTTTTGGCTCCAGCCAGTGGTTCAGAACACCGCGTACTATTTACGTGACACTACGGATTTCATACTAAAATTAAAAAATTTGAAAAATATACCACCAAATGCACTGTTAGTGACACTGGACGTATCCAGCCTTTACACTAATATCATACATAAGGAGGGCTTAGATGCTGTTAGGGCCTTGATCACCGCCAGTCCACACTATGGGGGTCCCAATGTTAATTTTTTACTTTTACTCATGGAAATTGTGCTGACTAAAAATTATTTTTTGTTTGAAAATAGATTTTTTTTACAGCTGCAGGGCACGGCTATGGGGTCGAACATGGCCCCAGCCTATGACAACCTGTATATGCACATGTATGAGAATCAACACATTATGTCACATGATCAATTTTCACCTTTTGTATTTTTTTATGTAAGATATATTGACGACCTCTTCATGGTGTGGACTGGCGGTGTGGATCGCCTGACGTTTTTTGTGGACTATCTGAATTCTTTGGAGACTACTATACGTTTCACAATGGCTTACAGTGACCGTTACATTAGCTTTCTTGACGTTGGTGTAACTTTGACAGATGGGATGTTGTCGACTCAGATTTACAGAAAACCGACGGACAAAAATACTTTATTAATGGCAGACAGTTTTCATCCTATGCCGTTAAAGAGGGGCTTGCCACTGTCACAACTCCTTAGGGTTAGACGTATTACATCAGACTACAGTACATTAGCTGCAGCTCTTATTGAGATGGGTGACAGGTTCATTAACAGGGGTTACCCTGAACATGAAATACAGGATGCTATTACTCATTGTAAAAACTTGTCACAGGAACAATCTCTGGTGTCTACTACTAAGGACAATCTTAATGATAGACTAACCTTTGTAAGTACTTACTCCATAGCCTCAAAAAAGATTAGAGAAGTCATACAGAATCATTGGCACATTTTACAGGCCGATGACACCATGAGTAAATTCTGTGACAAGTTTCCTATGTTCTGTTACAAGAAGAGTAGTAATGCCAAAAATCTTGTTGCAAAATCTGATCTGTTACCTAAAAAGAAATTTGAGTGGCTTAGTCCTGTGAATGGTAGCTTCAGGTGTACCAAATGCATCAATTGTCAACATATGATAACCTCACCTGTCTTTACAGAACCTAATACATCCAGGACTTATCCTATACATTTCCATCTTGATTGTGACAGCCGATTTGTGGTTTACGCCATAATTTGTCCATGTAAAATGATATATATCGGCAAGACCATCAGGACTGCTAAAGAAAGAATTGCTATGCATCGGTCATCTATAAAGAAAGCTATAAGTTCCATCGATAACAGTACTCCACCAGTCGCTAAGCATTTTCATAATTGTGGTCATACTTTAAAGGACTTCCGTTTCCAACCTCTGGACCACATACCCCCGCTGAGGAGAGGGGGGGACCGGGGCAATTTGTTACTCCGGAGAGAGTGTTATTGGATCAACTTACTTAACTGTACCTCACCCAATGGACTTAACGAAGAACAATCCCTACATTGTTTCCTTTGATCAGGACTAATACTTTTCACGATTATCAACATGATGGTGTCCTCTGACGCCTTTGGTGCTAGATTTGGATTATATTTTATGTGTATTTGTTTATTTGTTTCTGTATTATTTTCACTAATGACCTTGAGTGCAAGTCTTGATCAAATCCGCAGCTCTGTCCAATTTTCCCATTTAAATTGTGCCCATTGACGAGAGGTGAATCAGGCCCCCAGCCTGTCAACTTTCTATGTCGAAAGCACTTATTTCCCCTGCACCGCCAGTGATTGCGGTGTCACTCGGCTTTTAGTTGGGGACGCCCGCACTTCACCGACGTGCTGCGGATACAGCTAAGTGAGACCCGTTTCCATGACGACGGACGCCGAGGCTGGTTCCCACCCAGCCCGACGACGTGTTCATGACGTCGGTGTCTCCCGCTGTATGTTATGAGGTTGCCATGGAGACGACGCTGTGTACGGCGAAAGCCGGAAACAGCGTCATGTCAGTTCCTGGCCGCACCTCCAAGCTTAGGTTCGTTGCCTGGACACGGGTAGCTGCAGGGAATCAGTGACAGACGAGCACACAGGTGTCAGGTATTTTGTTAATGATACACGCTATTTATATCCGGTCTCCTAGAAGGGTCACATGCTCCTGAGGACGGTGATAGCACACCGAAACGGCCGTCGGGCATCAGTGACCCTCTAGGTGGACCACCATGCCACATTTGCCATGCTGCTGTTTTGACCTGGTAATATGTATATGGACTATTTTTGATATGCTGGTGTGTCCACCTTTATATATATATATATATATATATATATAAAATATATATGTATAGATAGATACAAATGGATAAAAATGAGCACTCAGCACACTCTACATATATTTATATAATTTCTGCATTGTGATAGTGGGTTTAATATAGCCCTGACATAGTAACTGTTGAACAAAGAACGCTGTGATGGCGTAGGTGTGGCTTGTAAGAAGTGTGAAAAGCACGTTGGTAATTAACGCTACTCTCTAGGAGCAGTGCATAGAAATAGCATGTGGATAATAACATATTTATTACGCCTTATTTTTCTCTAGCAACATTTGTGGACAATTTGAAATGGCCAATTTACTGCTCCCGCGGCAGAGAGGTGACGCTAATGAAAGATGTGATTACAGGAGAAAATATACTGCAGGATTTTTTTTTTTGCTTTCCTTCTTATTTCTCCTTAACTTCCCACCCTCTATATTAGCAAGTTACACACAGAACACTGCTCTCATTCATCAGTAGAATGCAATATTACTGTTCGGGTAGTTTATATACAACTTGCAGGCAGCTACACGCTGGTCTATTTGTCACATCAAGCGGATAACATTGGGGGTTATTCTAGTCCATTCTTTCTGACAAAATCCTTCTTAGATGGACAAAACCATGTGCACTGCGGGTGGGGCAGATGTAACTTGTGCAGAGAGAATTAGATTTGGGTGGGGTTTTTCTTCAAAGTGAGATCTATATTGAAGTGTAAAATCATGCAGTCAGTATTTTCCCTGCACAGAAACAAAATAACTCACCCAAATCTAATTCTCTCTGCACATGTTACATCTGCCCCCCTGCAGTGCACATGGTTTTGTCCATCTAAGAAGGATTTTGTCAGAAAGAATGAACTAGAATAAACCCCATTGTGATGTACAAAGACATGAATCACTAGTTTATAAGGGCCTTATTCTAGTTCACTCTTTCTGACAAAATCCTTCTCAAATGGGCAAAACCATGTGCACTGCAGGTGGGGCAGATGTTACTTGTGCAGAGATAATTCGATTTGGGTGGGGTTTTACTGCAAAGTGAGATCTATATTGCAGTGTAAAAATAAAGCAGCCAGTATTTACCCTGCACAGAAACAAAATAACTCACCCAAATCTAATTCTCTCTGCACATTTTACATCTGCCCCACCTGCAGTGCACATGGTTTTGTCCATCTATAAAGGATTTTGTCAGAAAGAGTGAACTAGAATAAGGCCCTAAATACCTAAGAGTGTAAAGTACCACAAGATGCTTCAGCTATATGTGTTGTTTGTATTTTAACTATTGTAACATCAAGGTACAACTGGGGCTGATTTACAGCTGGATGGAGATACGGGCGGGCCAGTTGGCATTAACCTGTCTGCGACTTTATACAAATTGTGCTACAAAGAAATTTCCTGTTGATAAGGCTGCATACCTTCCAATTGTCCATGGTGGGATTCTCATGAGTACCGTAGGGGTGCCTGTTTTGCTGCTGTGGGGGCATGGCCAGAGGCTCTATAATTTGCTGACCATGCCTCCTGCCTGCGGAAACAACTGCTGTGTGCATAGCGTCTATTTATGGGTGACTCCCGACTGCCCCACCATGCCGCGGGACACTGCCGGTCCCAGGTGGGATGCGGGAACGTACCAAAAATATGTGATGTTCCGCGAAAATCTGGACAGTTGGAAGGTATGCAGCTGGGCAATTTGCAAACATGTACGCAGCACTTGCCACACACAAAAGAGGGACCATCTCTATGCAAACACTAAGCCATCTCCCATCTGGGACACCGACTTTAATTTTAAAGGAGCAGCGCTGTATGTAATATTTTTTTTTACTGTTTATTTAAATTCACAAAACAAACACAATATTGTTTTGTGAATTTTAAGTAAACAGTAAAAAATATTATTTCAAACAGGGCTGTTCCTTAAGTGCAGCGGTTCTCAAACTGTGGGTCCTGACCCCAAAGTGGATCCCGACCTTCTTAGCATGGGGTCACGACTGCATGTTGCTGAACATCAGGCTGATGACATTTCTAATCTCAGTCAGTGATTCAAGGTGTCTGGAAAAGTTGTTGCATTGTCTGTAATTTTAAACTCCTCACATCATTCCACAATGGTGCCATGTATGTGCTGTCTGCTGCATACACATGTGATGTGATGACCTTCTGGGGGAACTTGCTGGGGTCCCGTAATTATTTTTATTGTCTGATGGGGTCCCAGAGCCAAATAGTTTGAGGACCCCTGCTTTAGTGCAACTGGCCACCGATAGTGGAATACTATGCAATGGATGACCATCAATGTTTTTACCAATCAATTGGTCATCCATTTTCTTTGACTGATTGGCCTGTGGGTCAATCATCACATTGGGACGGGGCTTCATGGGTGGGGCGGTGCTATGTTCTGTGCCCCGGCACCTTGGTAGAAATGGACATCGCATCGCAATGTTTCATAGCGACCGATGATTTTGTTTTTAACGTATTTTTAGCATTCGATGGAGGCATTCCGATGTTTGCCGCCATTGAATAGTAAACATTTCATGGTTTTGAACCTCCCTCGCCAGCCATGCTGCAATGCTCCTACACATGCGTGGCCTTGCTAAAGATAATTGCGCATGTACAAATCATATTAAAAAAAAAATCTGTTGAATTATTTTGATGCGATGGTCAGTTATCATTGCATCGGAAGATTAGATGGGGGAAGCCCACCCGTCATTTTATGGTGGGCTTCTGTTATCCATCCCTTCACCTTGGAAAAAAAAAAAAAAAAAAAAACTTATTGGTTTATGCTTGACATCGATGGAGGGAAACCAACTAGTTCTCCCCCCATCGATCGCAAAACTATTCTACATCGACCATCGATAACTTCGAATCATCGATGGACGATCGCTACTGCCTACTTCCAAGTCCAGCTGCTCCCCCTTCCCCCCTCATAGGCAGTGGCACCTGACCCGACCCCGGACACTCTCACTGCCAGGCGGCCTCCCCCCGTGATGCCGAAGCCGGTGCCGGGGCACCTGACAGTGTCACACGCATTATACTTCCGGCAGGCTGGAACCCGGCTCCTAGAGCTTCAGCTTCGGGGCGCGTCACGTGTTACTACGTCATCACGCCGGGGACGCCGCTGAGCCTGCGCGAGCTCCTGAATTGAGTTTCCCGCGCGTAGAGGAAGTCAGTGAGAGATCTCAGGTACCGGAGCATGGGGACCACGTCCTGTACAGGGAGCCAGCCGGGGGGAGGCGGGACTGTATACAGAATGTACAGGGAAACACACACACATAATGTATTGGGGATGTTTGGTCTTATAATAGGGAGGCTGTATCGATAATATGTACAAGGAGTGAGGGGACCTTATTATAAGGAGGCTGTATACGTATAATGTACAGGGGGAGAGGTCCCGTCATAGGGAGGCTGTACATATAATGTGCAGGGGGAGAGGTCCCGCCATAGGGAGGCTGTACATATAATGTGCAGGGGGAGAGGTCCCGCCATAGGGAGGCTGTACATAGAATGTGCAGGGGGAGAGGTCCCGCCATAGGGAGGCTGTACATAGAATGTGCAGGGGGAGAGGTCCCGCCATAGGGAGGCTGTACATAGAATGTGCAGGGGGAGAGGTCCCGCCATAGGGAGGCTGTACATAGAATGTGCAGGGGGAGAGGTCCCGCCATAGGGAGGCTGTACATAGAATGTGCAGGGGGAGAGGTCCCGTCATAGGGAGGCTGTACATATGATGTGCAGGGGGAGAGGTCCCGCCATAGGGAGGCTGTACATATGATGTGCAGGGGGAGAGGTCCCGCCATAGGGAGGCTGTACATAGAATGTGCAAGGGGAGAGGTCCCGCCATAGGGAGGCTGTACATAGAATGTGCAGGGGGAGAGGTCCCGCCATAGGGAGGCTGTACATAGAATGTGCAGGGGGAGAGGTCCCGCCATAGGGAGGCTGTACATAGAATGTGCAGGGGGAGAGGTCCCGCCATAGGGAGGCTGTACATATAATGTGCAGGGGGAGAGGTCCCGTCATAGGGAGGCTGTACATATAATGTGCAGGGGGAGAGGTCCCGTCATAGGGAGGCTGTATATATATTATGTACAGGGGGAGAGGTCCCGTCATAGGGAGGCTGTATATATAATGTACAGGGGGAGAGGTCCCGTCATAGGGAGGCTGTCTATATAATGTACAGGAGGAGAGGTCCTGCCATAGGGAGGCTGTCTAAATAATGTACAGGAGGAGAGATCCCTTCATAGGGGGACTGTATATATAATGTACTGGACGAGAGGTGATTAGGGTCAGGCTATGATGAGGGCGTAAAGCACAAATGGGGAGGGTTAGGGTTATTTCACACGCTCTGGCTCCTGCTGGGCGGCGAAACCCTGCACGGCCAAGAAGCTGTGCCACACTCAGGAGTTTAGAATGGTGGGGATGGCCACAGCCCGGCTGCCGTCTCTTCCAGTAGTGGGATCCGGCTGCAACCGGGCGGTCAGGCCGTGGCCGTCCCGTGTGAATTGACACATTTGTGTCCATTATTAATTTCTGTGTGCGGCACGGCTTCCTGGCCATGCAGGGTTTTGCAGCCCAGCAGGAGCCGGACATGTAAAATAGCCCTTAGGCTGCTAGAAGAGGAGTCTGGCGATGGTAAGTATACTTACCTTCTCCCTGTTCAGATTCCCCTCTTTGGGATGCAGACATCCGCATTCCGACTGCTGGTCATCTGTATGTATCCCTGCAAAAGTAGACAGTTTATATTTTCCCCCATACATGCAAAATAAATAAATAAGTGCATCCCTACATTGTTAATGTATTGTTATTATTTGTGCGTGCAGGATAAATACTATCTGCTTTATAGCCAGGTACACAGCTCCCCCCATCTTAATACTCCTTTCACATCGCAAACCTGGGACAGACTGACGCTTTCAGATTAAACCCGGGTCACCCATTATACAGAGTATGACCCAGGTTTAACCCTTCATATAACTCGGTTCAAAATGCTGGGTTGGCCAACCCGTGTTTACTGTGGTGCGTTCGCACCTAACCTCCACCTGGGTTATATGTGCGATGTGTAAAGGGTATAAATCTGGCATGTTTTATATTTTCCCCACCCAACTGTGAAGTTCGCCAGCTGGTTCCCCGTGAGTCTGACAAACGTTTTACTCCTTTGAGTGCCAATAATGCTGTGAAAGATCCTCAAAATATCAGCTAAACAATGCCTGCGCCGCTCACAGCGTTTGTTCTTGTTTTAATTGCAACATTTAACTAAACTTCAAGTAATTGACTTTGCTGTGTTTGTATTTATACTAAAAGAACAGTCGCTGTGAGCGGCGCTGGCATTTTTAGCGGATATTTTGAGGATCTCTCACAGCAGCATTGGCACTAAAAGTAGCAATGTTTTGAAAGGAAAAGCCAGGCTATTACTTTTAATGATTTGCTACCGGTGCCAGTTAGGTGCATTCCTCTCTACCTATTCCTGTCTATATTTTGTTTCCACGTGGTTCCAAAAGTTCGATTTTAGTGCACTAAGCACAATACACTTACAAGTGTGTTACAGATGAAGCCGTTGTAGTAATGGTGTCAAGATCTATGACTCTTACTAGGGTTATACCTATCCACCGGTGGTATATCATGTAATATTTTCCTTTGGAAGGACCCACTTCCTACCCGAGTCTCCATTATGTTCATGTATCAATTCTTACGTAACTGCTGGTAATAGGTGTTGCTTTATTTGTACAATTAATGTGTGTGCAGAGACTTGCATTGGATCTCTCCGTCCCAATATATTACTTCTTAGCATTTGTATAGTGGGACAAAGTGGTGCGAGATGAGTATGCCCGGGTATTACGGGTAAAGTGGCACCATTTTGTTTTTTGTTAGTATACTGCCTACATGAATTGCCTTGGCATTATTTGCTTGTGGGCTATGGAAATATCATTGTCTGTTTGAGCTGCATTGTATATTTTGAGAGTAAAGGCCCATACAAATTGGGCGACTTTGAGCTGAAAGTTGCTCAAAACAGCAGGCTTGAGAGGCTTTCAGCTCAAAGCCGTCCAGTGTGTATGGCCAGGCGATGAGCGCTGCTGCGTGCTACCGCAACTTCACCAGATGAGCGGTTTTCGGGACAGCTTTGCATAGCGCTCTGCTATGCAATGCCGTCCTCCCCCCTCCTTCGATGCCGGGCAGGGGGAAAGCCGCAAAGTGTGTATGCACTGAGCGGCTTTCCCAGCAGCGATGATGTCATCATCGCTGTCCATACACTCTGGGCATAGTTGCCCAGTGTGTATGGACCTTTAATCATATAATGAACAATCAAATGAGTATAACTGATCTGAATAAATATACACAGAATTACTACTGTTTATACCTAAATGTGTCCTTCATGTTGATTCTCTTCAGCAGGTTCCCATGTTAGGATTGAGATGCTTCTCTGTTAAAACAAGCAGGCATGCGTATTGTGTATTAGTTGGTTCATACATTGGGGCAGTGGAGTCTCGACTTTCTACCCGGTTTAAAGGCCCCCATACACTAGTGCACGGGTTCTCAAACTCGGTCCTCAGTACCCCACACAGTGAATGTTTCGCAGGTCTCCTCACAGACTCAAAAGTGAAATAGTTAGCTCCACTTGTGGATCTTTTAAAACATGTCCATGAGAAATGAGTGCACCTGGCGGGTGACCTGGAAACCGTGAACTTAGTGGGGTCTTGAGGACCGAGTTTGAGAACCCCTGCACTAGTTTGTTGTTTGCCCTTTTCTAAGCTTTGAGCAGATTGTGTGATAAGTGCCAAATGGTATCCCATTTACTTCTGATTCTGATCCAGTGCGTGGTCTTGTGAGCATCAGATACAGAGATTCTCACCCCCTGCACCAAAACACATCATATCCCAGGATGGTGAATGGGATCACATGCCATACATCATATGCAAAATGACCACATAAGATGTTGCCAAGCACTTAGGCACCTATTGATCACATTTAGGATCCAGGAAATATTCCTTTGACTGCAGTAATAGATCCATGGACGTTGCACAAGGTTATTTGTTGCTCCCACGTAATATTTTCCAGCCAAGCAAAAATTCCCAAATCGCTTTCAGATCCAGACAAATGCCTCCACGTAAGAAGGCCGCCGCCCCAGCTGCCAGGAAGGCTCCGGCTAAGCGAAAGTTGGCTGAGGAGTTCCCACCAGGAGAGGTATTAAGCGATTCTGGAAAAAAGCAGTGGAAGCTGGGACTGCCCATCGGACAGGGGGGCTTCGGACGGCTTTATCTTGGTAAGGGTTTTAGTGTTCAGAATCGAATGACTGTATTCTGGCTATTAAAGATAACCTGCTTATGACAAGCTGTATGGTCTTTGGATGTGTCTTTTGTTGCCGTACATGAAAACCTTTGGTACTTGTGTATTATCACGGCGCCCATCGCATACCACTAATTAAAGTATGCGATGGGACCCAATTTTCGGGTCCAAAGACCCGCACTGTACAATAAATAATGGCATGCGATCCGATTTTTTTATTGTACAGGCACCCTGATGAGTGACTACTATGTTAAATGCACCCCCATTGTTAACGCCACCCCCACTATAAACGCCAACCCGAAGTGTGGCAAGTGGCGGCGGTACGCGTCCTCCGACCTTTTGATATCCCCACTATCCACGTCGGCGTTGAGTTTAGATAGCGTGGCGAGCCACCGAGCCCGAAGCGTGGCGAGCGGCCGCGAAATACATGTGAAGTAATCCGCATCCCCTCGCGGGGCGGCGGTACGCGTCCTGCGACCTTTTTATACCCCCACTATCCACGTCGGCGTGGAGTAGATTTTAGATAGCGTGTTGAGCGCAGCGAGTCACCGAGCCCGAAAGCGTGGCGAGCGTCCTCGGAATACATGTGCGCGCGCCACGCTTGTGGCTCGCTGCGCTCGCCACACTATCTAAAATCAACTCCACGTCGATGTGGATAGTGGGGGTATGAAAAATTTGGATGATGCGTACCGACGCCCCTCGCGGGCTCGCTGCACTCGCCACGCTTCGGGTTGGCGTTTATAGTGGGGGTGGCGTTAACAATGGGGGTGCATTTAACATAGTAATCACTCATCGGGGTGCCTGTACAATTAAAAATCGGATCGCATGCGATGCGATTGATACGATGCCTCCGATGGAAATCTTGGGCGCCGTGATAGTACACAAGTACCAAACCTTTTTATATAATTTCTTCCCATTCTGGTATTGTACCTCTCAGAATGGGAATTGCATTTTGTTGTAGATTTAAGAAAAATTAATCGTTCAACATTCAATGGATATGTCAGGCATCCAGAAATGAAAGGCAATAATGAAACAAACCTAAGTAGCGCTGATGTGATTCAAGTGTTTATCAATTGTAAAGGTCATCTGTGATCCATTGTGTATTTATTGCTGTTAACAATAATTAAAAACAATGAATGATAAATTACCCACCTATATATTTATATTTTTGTTACCAGACCAAATCCATAAGACCAATAATAATGTCCGACTCCTGATGTATATGGCACAGTCCAAGCACACAATCTGGGATGAGTAAATGGTGCTTTGTGAAGGAGTGCTGGTGCGAGCCTTCAGATAACACTCAGGGCCAAATCTAATAGGGTGAGAGTTTCAGAAAGTGAGAGATTTTGGGAGAGTTTTCCCATGTTTTTTAAAGCAGCAATCAATTACATGGCAAAAACCAACCTGGTTTTGCAGTGTAATTGATTGCTGCTTTAAAAAACATGGGAAAACTCTCCCAAAAGCTCTCACTTTCTGAAACTCTCACCCTATTACATTTGGCCCACAGTATAAACTTAACTTTAACTCCAGTTACAATGCAACTGTTTCCCTTAATTCTATCAGACGATAGAAACACATTTTGGAATAATAGCCAACAGTACAAAAGCCAGCCATTGCTGACTGTCCAATTTCTTTCTACTTGGTTAGCTCAGCGACCCCATATCAATGTTATAAGAGAAGCTTGTGTAATGTCCAGCACTGCAGCATTACATTGGACAAAGTGACAGCCAGTCGGCGTTTAATGCAACTCCATTACATTTTTACATTTATTATGGTTTATTTATATGGAGCCACAAGGGTTCCGCAGCGCTAACAATACATAAAGGAGCAAAAAACAAAATAAAAAAATTACAGTACAAGGCAATTTAGGACAAGTACACGGATAGTTGCATCAGGGGACAGGACACAAGCAATTATCATGGTGGCAGATATATATATATATATATATAAAAAAATTTGGGGGGGGGGAGAAAAGCATGAGGAGAGACACCTGATGGGGGCACCCTGATTTTTATTAGTGTTCCCGCTAGGCTGTTTTAAAGGGCAAAATGCGCCCTGCCCCTCTGGTAGCTCCCCGCTTAAACAGCCTGCCTCCGTCCCCTCTTGTGTGACCTGGAAAGCCCGCCGCCGCTGTAGATAGCGATGCCTGGCGCTTCCCCGGCAGTGTAGAGCCTTGTGGGTGGCCGGGCCCGCCCCCTTCAATGATGCCGGTGGCAGGGCCTGCCCATTTTCGTCACGACGCGGCCCGGGCACACCCCTTTTGTGACGTTGACGGCGCAGGACCACCCAAAACAGTGATGTCGGCGGGCCCGGTCCGACCCCCTTCCGCTGCCCCCGTGCAGTGGCACCCTGCCCGCCCTAGTTCCCAGAAGGAACACTATTTATCACTGTATTGTATTCACCCGAAGTCCCAGGGTTACACCAGGTAACTAAACCTTGGAGTTCTGTGGATGGGAACAGCGTGATGCGACACTGCAGAGCATTTGGATGAACATGAGGACCATTTGGACGCAGCATTTGTAAATAATGCGGAATTCGGTCTGTTCTCCAGCAGTCACATCCCCACCGCAGAGACGCTGACGTGGTGGCATTAAATGTTCTGTGGCTATAATGCAACTTTAGGGAGTGCACTATTATTTTCATCTCTCTTCAAATCAGTGTCGCGTTTTGTAGGTAACCCAACACCACTTAGAAAACTTTTTTTTTGCCAATAAAAATGTACTCTCCAATTGCTCCCGCTAATCTGATTTAAGCAGTAAATTTGTTTTTACATTTTTATATCCCATTCTTTTTGTTTTTATAAATCAGCCGATGAAAACTCTTCCAAAATCGTAGGACCAGATGCTCCCTATGTGATAAAAGTGGTAAGTGTCCTAGCTGCTTCTATTTGTATCTGCGAGAGTGTGCTTAACGGCAGTTGGGTTCTAGAAGTGAAATATATTGAAATTTGTATTAATATTGTCGCTTTATTATTGCCTTTACATGAGTCTCGCGAGGAATAGTCATTTTGTCAATGAAGACTTATTTAAAGATGTAAAAAAAAAATGACTGCACAGCCGAATCTTTAATAAGAAAATCCTAATAGATGTACAAATATATACATAAGAGCGAAGTTACAGATTAGGCGATTAGCATACACTATAATTGTTCGGAAGTATTCGCACAGTGCGGAGGGGACTATGGTTCTGCCTACTGATATATAGCAAACCCTTTACAGATTTTATTGAATAGAAATTAAGCAGCACATTTTCCTGGAAGAACAATTGACATTATTATGCAGTGTAGGAGAGATGGCTTGGTGATTAAACCTAAAAACCATACAAACTGTATGAAGTACTGAATGCGTAGCTTCACAGACCAAGCCTGGTGACTGCTGGATGTTAAACCCTTTGGCCAGCAGCCTTTCCCCTGCTGCCATGTGTGACACTGACAGAAGTGTTCTCTTTTGTTGTGGGCGCAGAAATAAAGTTTTGTGTTTCTTTTTGGGTTCTAGGAACCGAGCGAAAATGGACCGTTGTTCTCCGAACTTAAATTCTACATGCGGGCGGCAAAACCTGACCTAAGTAAGTGGCCTTTATTTATAAAACATTGACTAGTATTAACCGTTTCAGTACCAGCATTGCTGTGAGAGATCCTCGAAATATCTGCTAAAAATGCCAGCGCCGCTCACAGCAACTTCTATTTTGGGGCGCAATATTTAACTAAACCTCAATGAATTGACTTGGCTGTACTTGTATTTTTATACTAAAAGAAATTGCTGTGAGCGGTGCTGGCATTTTTAGCATTTTGAGGACCTCTCACAGAAATGTTGGCACACACATGGTTAAGGATTGGAGCCAAACATTAAGTGGGGTGGATGCTGATTCACTGTGTGGCTTTTTTCATTGCTGTTAATCTCCGAATTATTTAGTTCTTTTTATGCTGCTGTTTTGTCCAACCTGTGGCTCTCCAGCTGTTGTGAAACTACACATCCCAGCATGCATTGCCACAGTTTTAGCATTCTCTAATAGCAAACTGTGGCAAGGGATGCTGGGACTTGCAGTTTCACAACAGTTGGAGAGCCACTGGTTGGCCAGGCCTGATGTAAACTGTGCTGCTTGCAGCTATGCTGGTCTGCCACCTCTGTCTTTGTAACTTCCTATGTTATTGCAGTTCAGAAATGGACCAGCGCTCATAAGATGAAATATATTGGTGTGCCCAGATATTGGGGATCCGGACTGCATGAAAAAAGCGGGAAAAGGTAATTTCAGTATTGCTAGCTAGAATGCAACTGTGGTCTATTGAACAATACAATAAGGGCCTGATTCAACATGGCTCGTAAATAGCCGGATTTGGTCCGGGGACCGATAGTCCGGCTCTGCGTATATGCGAATGTGCAAGACTGGATCGCTTTCAGTGACCATCACAGTCACAGGCATTCATACAGAGTGGCAGGGGAAGGGTGCGTGGGGACACACAGTGTTTCCTGGTGCGCCCAGAAAAAAAAAAAAGTTGGGCTTCCCCATGTGAACGCAGGCGTGCTGAATCTTGCCCGGGGCGGGCCCCCGCACTGTTCACAGACCTTTCCAGGGCCAAATAAAAGTCAGAATGTGTGAGCTGGCATATCTATGCGCAGGAGGGACGGCCGGCGTTTAACCACTCGGTAAGCAGCAAATTTATGCGGTTTACTGAGCTAAACTGAATCAGCCCCTAAGTGCAGTTTAAATGCACCTCAGCATAGCTATAAGTAACCCATGATAAGATGTATATACATCAGTTGTCATGTAAGTTCATGCTCTATACGATGTTGTACCTTACATTGACACACATGCTTGTGTTCTGCTGGTGCTTTCCCTATAGGAAGCAATGATCCATATTCTGATGTGTAACTCCTATTAGTACACTGGACCCACAGGCCCATTGTGTTGGATTTTTATGATGTAGGATTTTGAAAGTAACATTACTGCATCATTTCAGATTCCGGCCTGAAACTAAAGTACTTCTCATGATTTTTTCTGTAAAGGGTTAATACTGCTATTATTGATTTCTAGTACTTACCCAAATCTAGGATGGGCTGAGAGGAAGTTAAGATACTTTTTCCATTGCGTACCCCATCATTAATTGTTTGGAATGCAGGTGAGGGGTTTCCCGAGTGTGATGCCCAGTCATTGTACACGTTCTCCCTGATACAGATACAGAATATAAGCATTTATTTGTACTTTCAGTTATCGCTTCATGGTAATGGATCGGTTTGGGAAGGACTTGCAGAAGCTTTTTGAGGACGGCGGCAAACGGTTCACCCACAAAACTGTGCTGCTGCTGGGACTCAGACTGGTAGGCATCTTTCTATTCACATCTCATGAGTCATCACGGGTGCAGAGGTGGCAGTGGTATATTGTGGGCTACGGTGAGGTCTGCTTATTTAAGCACAATAGGAATCAAAGTTTTCAGGGTCAAATAAACAAGCTCATAGATGTTTTTATAATGTGATAAAATGTGCCTCTGTTGCCTACCAATTGTGATGTCCGCCTCCTCTCCCTGCTTTGTTCTCCTAACATTTGAGTTCATTCACATTGTGATTCATCAGTCCTTTCATTGTAACAGATCTCTCAGACTGCAAGCTTGTTTGGCCAGGGCCATTGTTATTGTACTTGATTGCGAGGGGATGATATGACAGCACTGTTACATGTCGTGTTTTATAGAAGAAGGGTGACATACTAACACATGCTAAATGCATTTCAGCTTTCCTGTGTGACTAAGTGCAAGTCTATTATTGCTTTGAAGGCGGTTCAGTGCTGCTCAATGCAGCAAGGCCCCCCCCCCCCCCGTGCGCTATCCTCCTGCCCTCTCGTCCTCCCTCCTGGGTGATGCTGGCAAACCACCGGGTCCCCAGATATCGATGCTGTAAGTACTACGGATTTGATATCGATGGCTCCCGGGCAGAGCCAGATGTAGGTCTAAATGGGCCTGGAGCTGAAAATGATCAAGGGCCTATTATGCGCAATAATAGGGGTTGCGTCTAAAAAAAATATATAGTTTTACCTGCAATATCTCTAGAACCAATGAACCCATATGGACCAGTTATCAGATTGAAGGCCCAGCGTTTTGGTTTCGACTGAGATCAACCTCGAGTTTCTGTGATGCAGGAGGGGGAACTGGCAGCCGTTGGTACCGGGTGGAGGTCGGAATTAGCGGGTCCCATGTTATCCTATGGGGAAAATGTTCCAGGTTTGCCTGGCGGTATCTCTGGTTCCCGGGGGGCTAGCGACGCGGGGCTGGTCTCGTTGGACAGCCCTGACCCTCTCCTATTTGGAGAGTGGGCCTGGAGCTATAGCTCCATCAGGTCCATTGTTAATCCGGCTCTGCTCCCGGGTCAGGCCGTGTGTGCAAGGCATTATTTACAGCATCATTATCTGGGGCTGTTTGTGCTGGACGGCAGTAAGGCATTGCATACTTTGGAACTTAAACTTTGTACAGCAGTCATGTCCAACCTGCGGCCCTCCAGCTGTTGTGAAACTACAAGTCCCATCATGCCTTGCCACAGTTTTTGCTAAAAGGGAGTGCTGAAACTATGGCAAGGTGTGCTGCGATGTGTAGTTTCACAACATCTGGAGGGCCGCAGGTTGGACATGCCTGTTCTACAGTATTGCGACAAATGTGGGAAAATTAGTGGTGAGATCTGTGAGTTGGTTCTGGTAATTGGTAACTAGATTGTGCTACTCTCCTTTCCCGAAAACCCCTTGTTTAACCCCATGTGTATTGGTGAATATCATATGATACATTGCGGTTGACCACAGTTTAGGTGCGAAATGCTGACATTGAATATATAAACTAATTCAATGTGTGTTTTTATTTTAAATCTTTTAAAAAGAGGACTAGATAACCACTCACACCAATCGAGCATAGCATTATTAGCTGCCGCTGGGGAAAATGTATTCACAATTGGTAAGATAATATTGTACACTGAAGCTGTGTTTGGCAGTGTGCTGCGATATTCGCATCTTTACCTGGCTTTGGGTGCCGTATTACGTTGTGTGACTTGCTTTATGATTGTGATGTTCCGAATGTATATATATTGTGTACAGCAGGCAGTTTGCACCATTTATATAGTCTTCATTCTAAGCACCTTGCATCTTCCAAAACCTGTGCAGTTCCTCTTCCCTGCCTGGGGTGTCGCTCTCTGTTGCGGTGTTCTAACACAGTGTGGTCTGTATTGCAAAAACTGATATGCAGACCAGAACTGTGCTTTAGAAGCACCACAGCAGAGAGCAACACCCCAGGCAGGGAAGAGGAACTTCAGGCAGATAATAGTTTTGTATGTCATATATGAAATGTCATTCCCTCAATGGTTTCTGCAGTGCAGTCGTCATTATGACTTTGCTACATTGAGTAATATGATTTATTTTTGCTTTAGTCTGTAACTAAAAATTGGGCTCCTTACATTGTAATGGTTCTTGTCTTAGATTGATATTCTGGAGTATGTACATGAACATGAATACGTACATGCCGATATCAAAGCCTCCAATCTTCTCCTTCACCATAAAAATCCAGATCAGGTAATGTGGAATTTGTTAACACAGAAGTATCATTCTTAGCACCAGACAATCAAACTTTGTGTAGAAAAAATGTCACATCCATTGCTCCCTGTACGGTCGCTGACTACTTTGTGCACGGTTACATTAGTGTTGCATATCTAATTTAGTGTTCATTCTAGCACCCGCCATCTTTGAAAACCCATGCAGTTCCTCTTCCCTGCCCGGAGTGTCGCTGTCTGCTGTAGTGCTTCTAGCACAGTGTGGTCTGTATATCAGCACTGATATGCAAACCATTCTTGTGCTAGAAACACCACAGCAGACAGCGACACCCCAGGCAGGGAACAGGAATTGCATGGGTTTTTAAAGATGGCGGGTGCTAGAATGAACACTATAATTCAGCATAGTTGCCTGCTGCATCCTGGTTGCTTCACACTGCGACTAAGATTCAGAAAAGACAGTCGGTGCTTGCAGAGTCACGCAGTCACTGGGGCGGCCTGTGATGGGCAGTTTGGCACACCTGAAGAATTACTGGAGGAGGACACATCTGTAACTGGATGAAATCAGAAGCACAACACAGAAAAATTAGTAAGGGTGCTACGGTCTGTACACATATATTCGATCCTTGGCTGTTTAGGTTAAACGCTCCTGATCATCTAAGTGGAAGGAATCCAGCCATAAGGTGGTAGCAGCATTAGCACTAAGCAGGTCATCTATGAGGAGTGAGAAGTCATAAAATGCAACCACCCTCTTGTCTGCTGCAGAAGCCTTATATGCTGATTATCGGTTGATGATCCTGCATCGGCATTGTATACACACCTGGGGCCTTATTCTAATCTGATGGCACGAGGGAGCGATGTTTTGCTAATTTGCATTTCTGCACATACACTACCAGTGTGGGCGGGGGGGGGGGGCGTGATTCAGCGGCGAGGGGACGTGCGCATGGGAATGCCCAGCATGGAAATTAGGCAGTGATGCGGCTGCACAGGAAACAAGCAAAGCTAAGACACCAGAGTGTCTTAGCTTCGTGTGCTCCTTCCAAATTATTCGATGTTCGCAGACCATCAAAGGATTTTTGCAAAACTTCCGTTATTAGCTATACGGGGAAATTCACCAAATTGGGGGCGGGGGCAGCTGTCCGAGCGGCAGGTGGCGTTGAATCCATATGCAACACGAAATTCGCAGCATTGCGTATGGGCCAGAATAAGGTCCCTACAGTATACATAATAGCCTGTTCACCCGATATCAGGATAATTGGCCAACTATTATACAGGCTTATGCCCAGCTTAAATCTGTTTTAAATACCAAGCGGCAGTTTGTCCTTGGTGAAGTCATTGCTTTTTGTGGTCCGTGCAGGTGTTCCTGGTGGATTATGGCCTTGCTTACAGATACTGCCCTGAGGGGGTTCACAAAGACTACAAAGAGGATCCCAGGAAATGTCACGACGGCACAATAGAATTTACAAGTGTGGATGCCCACAAAGGAGTCAGTAAGTATATTATTAATTGTGGTGTGTAATGCTCATCACACAGTATACATTTATCCACACTGGTTTTTGATTTGAGAATCAATAAGATTGGGCACACACTGGAGCAATGTCAGCACTATGTTCAGTTTTGTAACTACATATCCCCTACATCGCTCAGTAGGTTGCACGCTACCGCGGTTGGTACCGACGGACGCTCTGTTGTGCTGCACATCAAACTATGCGGGATCACAATCCACCTGTAGTATTCTATCGAAGGATGGAACCTGATCGATTCATCATTCATAAACAATGTGCCAGTGTGTGCATCTATTCCGCACTGATAGACGTTCGTTCCTATGTCGCGCCGGACACTTTAGTGTGTACCCAGCCATACAGTTTTAACCTGGAATCAGGAGGTTATGAAACATTTTGCGATGATATCCCACAAATATTGTTTAATAAATATGACCCTAAATGTTTCACTCATCTGGAGAATAGCTCTTTGTCCTTAATTACCTTTTACCATCAAATATAGTCTAGACATCACATTTCTCCTCACTGTCTTTTAAACACTGTAACAAGCAGCTGGCATATAAATCATTTTGTTTATCATAGACTATTGCTAAAAAGAACATGAAGTTAGAATACCAAATATTTATGAGTGGCACCTTCCCTTTATAACTTCAGTGGTCTGTCACTGGTTCTTCACAAACATCAAGCTGAAGTGTTTGTCTCAGCTGTTCACTTACTATGCTAGGGGGGTGCTGTTATTGCACAAGTAAAACTGTATTTCTGTCCAAGTAACTCGCTGAGCCTCCTACATACAGTATGCAAATTTGTTTGGCACCGCACGTGAATGTGACATCCCTGAAATTCTTAGAAATGAGTTTCTGGAGTCGGCTAAAGAAAATACTTTTATTTTCCGAAATTATCATCTGGCTGGAGAAAAACAGAAATTTTACTTGGTGCATAATTATTTAACCAAAGATCACAAATGTGTACTTTCCTACTGATAACAAAGGCTACTTATTTTGGAGAAATGATCTATACTAACAAAGAGATGGTCTCCAAGCGCTGGTCACTTTATTGCACAATTCTGAATGGGCGTCCATCGTGCACAGTAAGCACAATATGACCTCTGACTGGGTGTCCATAGTGCACAGTAAGCGCAATATGACCTCTGACTGGGTGTCCATAGTGCACAGTAAGCGCAATATGACCTCTGATTGGGTGTCCATAGTGCACACTATGACCTCTGATTTGATGTCCATATTGCGCAGTATGACCTATGATTGGAGGTCCATAGTACACAGTAAGCACAATATGACCTCTGATTGGGTGTCCATATTGCGCTGTATGATCTATGATTGGAGGTCCATAGTACTATGACCTCTGATTGGGTGTCTGTAGTACACAGTAAACGCACTATGACCTCTGATTGGGTGTCCATAGTGCACAGTAAGCGCACTATGACCTCTGATTGGGTGTCCATAGTGCACAATATAAGCAATATGACCTCTGATTGGGTGTCCGTAGTACACAGTAAGCACCCTATGATTGGGTGTTCATAGTACACAGTAAGCGCACTATGACCTCTGATTGGATGTCTGTACAGTAAGCGCACTGACCTGAGTGGGTGAACATATGAGGGCGAATACGAAAGAAGCACATCAGTCTCATGGCACACAAATGTGTCCACCTCAGACCGTTCCCCAGCTATCACCTTCCACTTTATCACTTTACCAGGCTTAATACATCTTCCCCACTGTAACATTTCCCCAGTGATGAATGAGAAATGAAGGTAACACCTGGCTTCCATACAGGTGTAACTCATGCACTGTATCAGTAAATAACAACCCATATAGGTCGCAGTCACTAATAAAATTGTTGAACTGCCTGTAATGCCCCAAGATACGGCTAACATTGGTGTGAAGTCACATTCGTGACTTTAAAAGAAAGATACCATTGTTTGAATTGAAAAGCGCTACAGAATGTGCTGTAATATACAAGACATTTAATAAAGGTAATCCTTTGGTCACATTTGGCAGGTTCTTCAGTGACCAACCCAGACTATCTTGTCGCTGTTTCATAAGCGGCAGAAGTCTGCGGTAGGAACATTATTAGCAGAGAGCCACAGCGGCCGGAAGCACAGGATGTTTATGTCTGTGCAGTAATTCATATGGTAGCAACAACTAAACTGTTTTGCCCACTTACTAGAAATCAGTCATAGAAAAAGCATGCTGGCATTTACTGAGTGTTTACTGCTCTGCCAGGTCCTTCCAGAAGAGGAGACTTGGAAATTCTGGGCTATTGCATGATTCAGTGGCTGTGTGGTAAACTTCCGTGGGAGGACAACTTGACGGACCCGAATTATGTTACCAACTCAAAAATAAGGTACGGTTCTTTCTAATTAACATTCTAAACATTGCAATTGTTCTCCGCATAGGGATATAATTGGTAAAGATTGCATCCCTAGCTTATCAACTGCTCAAAAATAACAAAATCTATGCGGACAATGCAACAATAGTTTGGTATTGGATTGCAAATGCAAATCACGGTGTCATCTGAAAATTTGCGGATGAGCTATCAGTTCTGAATTAAGCCCTTAGACAGCACATTGAGAAACGGCTACAGAAGTATCAGTGGGTTTGTTCTCAAGTAGACTCTTCCGCTATTGGTCACAAGTGTTTGATGTTTTAACAAGCATGAACAGACCATTAAACTCTCATTAGATTGTGTCTCCATGACTAGTCTTATTGATTTCAGATATGGCGATGAAATCTCCACACTCATTGAATCGTGTTTCCCTGGGAAGAAGAAACCAGGTAAGAGCGTCATTGACACCATTGATGGGAAGAGCAGTAGGTGTATGTTGGGATCATCACTTTAAAGTATGCTCTTTATTTCGGTATGTTTTATGTGTTCTCCGTAGTCTTCGGAAATAATTTCTGCTGTGGAAAGAAGGTCTGTACGTTCATTGTGTGTCCACCACAACTGAAGCGTTCTGGTATAGCGAATCAATGCTGTCTAGGATAGTTGAAGTATGAACCAAGTTGACCTGTGACATTCGGCACCAAAAAAAACGTGAAAAACTCATGTCGACCATGTGGCCGTCCACCACACTTCCGTCGCTCTAACGCTGGTGTCTAACTTCCGTTACGGTCCATCTAGACGCGGTTGACTATCTTTAGGCATCTAACTAGACGGGTTCCACTAAGCGTGGTCGACCATGACATAGTCATTGAAGACATTGTAGATCGGTTGACCGGATACCAACAGAACGCACTCAGAAAAAGCAGGGACAGGGGCCACTAATGGTGCATGAGATTCCTTTTACTATAACAAAAAAAAAAAAAAGAATTAATATTATCCCCATTTTAAATAAAACCATACAACGTATCTGAAATGTTTTTCTGGCGGAAGGGTCGATCTGTGGATCTGCTTTTTCTTTAGGGTCCCCCGTACACATCCGGTTATATAACACATTTAGGGAGGCTGGTTGACACGTTTCACCGAATATAACCACAGGCAACTTCATGTCCTCCAGAGGAACATGTGTTCTTCTAATATTCTCCAGTGCATCAAATTAGCTAACAATATAATTATTATTTTTTCATATACTGGCCTATTAGTGACCGACTTGTGTTTTGTTACATCTGTCAAATACAGTTTTGTCCTTCTCTTATAATTTGACAGTTGATGTGTTTATGTCGACAGATGAGATTGCCAAATACATGATGGCGGTTAAAGCGCTTGGTTATTCTGCTAAACCTTCGTATCAGCAGCTAAGAGAGATACTATTGCAAGGCCTGAAGGCTCTGGGCACCAAAGACGATGGAAAGCTGGAATTTCCAGCTAGTCAGAATGGAGAGATGCCAACAAAGGATAAGAAGGTACCACTGTAAATCCTGCATTTCATCCGTATGTGTCAATTTTAAACCATTAATGTCATGCTAACCCTTGCATCTTATCCTGGTGCCCCACGCTTACCAGATTTGATGTGGCGGATCACAATATTTGCAAACCAAAAGGAACCGTGCAAAAATTTATTTGTCCAGCATCCTGTATGTCACATACAATGTTTTTTTTTATTTTGAAGTAGAATGAAAAATTGGTTCCTAACCTTTTTTCTTCCCCATAGCCCTTGATTAGGCTTTTCATTTATGGGTACCCCCTCCTCTCAATTTTAAATGTCCACAGTACTTGTAAGCGGTATGTGTGTCCTTCTATTAAGGAGTATCGGAGGAGTAGTGTGCGTTCCAGAATCCGGTCCCCTTTGTCTGGCAGCTGGCTGTGTACTGTCTCTGGGGTTCCTGCTGATGCCTGTAGGATTAATGCCACTGCTTCTTCAACCTGTGTCAGCATGGGGCATATGATCGCTGATATCTGAAATAGCTCCCAGTGGATTGCTGGTCAGGCAACAGAACGAGGAGACGCTGCAGACGGAACCAGAAGTGACACGATGGTTCAGCTCCACAGCAATAGGAGACTTCTTCCGCCATTATCAATGTCATTTCAAAAACCCCAACCGGTCTGCAGGTTGGGAACCACAGGTCTAGGTAACTGCTTTTGTCCTTCAAATGCCCTTGTATTCATTTGTTTGTGTCTCATTTTACTTTATCGCAACTCTAATAGCTTCTTGTGCACAGGAGGCAGTCCTTAAATGCTCATGGGCCATAATTCTGAGCCGCAGTCGCTGGTGGTGATCACACACCTGTGCAGCTGCTACCTGTACTCATGGCTGTATTGTATCAGACTCGAGGAACTTGGCTATATCTCTTTGTCGACAGAACCTCACTTGCAACATGGAGTTCTTGTTAGAGACTGTTTTATTATTCAGTCTTTCATAGTTTGAGTTTCCATTGGTTCGCATGCGTCTTTGTGCGAGAGGCCAGCTCCGTGCTGACAGGAATTTGCAAGGACAACGAGCTCTGTATCTACTAACTGCAGGGGAGTATCGGGAGCCCTTTGCTGGTCATTGTTATATGTTTTTGTAGTTCTCTTCCATTCCCCGAGTTGTATACTTGCATCATCCTTTTCCCTTTTCAGCATGTCCTATAAACGTACCAGAGCCTCTTCTTTTGGGGTGACCTAATTCTTCACCTGTTCTCAATGTCAATCTAAATTACCTAAGAAACAGACAGGGGCTGATGGCCTTTGCCAATCTTGTGTCGTCATCCATGATATCTGAGCAAAATGTTTGTATGCGACCATGACAGAAATTGTCCAACTGTTTTTTTCCCCCCAATTAGCTACCAGGGTGCGGTATCTGCTTATACACCTGTTACACCAAGGACCCAATGGATGAATCGCCTGTTGTCAGTTACTACTCGGATTGACCGTTATCCAGATGTTTATTTAAAAACAAATCAGCTTTTTAATCCTCTGAGACCGGCCAAGTGAACCAGCTCTTCTTCGCTCCAGTATTGGGAAGGATCAGACATGAGTTTTTCCTCCCAAGTTGAAAGAGAAGATTCTGATTTTAGAGCAATCCAAGCGATCTCCATCTGCAGGACAGGAGCTCTTCATCCGAGTCTCCGGTTACCTTGAGATGTCTTTGGTACGCTCCTCCTTAGCCTTCTGGCAGCAAGTTTGTGATTCTGTTGCTTGGGTTAACAAAGCTATTCAGACATGGTCAGAATAGTTGCCTGAGGCTATTCAGGCTGATCTACAAAAGTCTGAATTATTGATGTTACTCCTTCATATTCAGGAGTCCTCTGAATACATTGCAGCCGCTAGCCTGATATCAAACCGCGGGGAGCTGACCCGGAATTGAGGAGGCCTCTGGAGGCCATTCTGTTTTCCCTTAATGTACTTTTAAGGCTCTGTATTAAAAAAAGGTTCTTCCTGTAAGGAACCTTAAAGAAACCATCACTAAAGCATGTGATTAAGGGGCAGATTTAATTAAGCCTCGTGAAATTATAAAGTGGCCGGTGATAATGCAGCAGCCAATCCGCTCCTAATTATCAAGTTACAGGCTGGGTTTGAAAAATGACAGACAGGAGCTGATTGGCCGCTGTTATCACTGTCCATCTGATCACTTCACTAGGCTTAATAAATGTGCCCCATAATCTTTAATTTCTTAAGGCAGGCATGTCCAAACGATGGCTGTTGTGAAACTACAAGTCCCATCATGTCTTGCCACAGTTTAGCTACTAGGGAATGCTAAAACTATGGCAAGGGATGCTGGGATGTGTAGTTTCACAACAGCTGGAGAGCCACAGTTTGGACATGCCTGTCTTAAGGGATAGTTGGCCATGTATCTCAACATCTGGAAAAGTTTTTTTATTCCACACTACATCCAAAACATAAAGAGAGCTTAAACGCCTAATATACACTTATTGACCCATTCTAATTTGGGAAAGACAGTACTGCCTTTTCGTTTGCTCCTCTGTCTTCTCACTTCTGTCTACCAATCGATCTACTGAAACTCGGAGCAGCATTAAAAGTATTTCTTAAATCTTAACGATTTCCTAAGACAAGGATGAGTGAAATACAGCCACAGTAGTGACCCATGTAGACCACCAAGGAGGAGCAAAGTGGTCCCACGCAAACAGAGCGATCAAATGAATTGTACATCGGGTGGAGCAAAATGTTGTATCGTTCTTTGCTGTCTTTATTCCAGATTTAGACAGCAGGGAAGTGGACGAACTCAGCAAAAATATTCTCCTGGGGAATGGTCGCTTTTACTCAAAATAGTCAATGGGTCCAGTACAACAAAATGTAACCAAGATGGCATATCTGTTGCATTAAACGGTAAACCACTATTGTACAAGAAACAGAGGTCTAATCACATTTCTCATAGCTATCATGTATGTTCCTTGGAACTGTCACCCGCTTAATCTGTTTCCTCTGATTCTTTTGTTGACAGAAGTGTGTTTAAAAATGGTAAAGATGAATGGATTATAAACAAGTCTTCTACCAACAAGAATTATAGACAAGTCTTCTACCAGATTGGTGGAGAAGATTGCGGTACTCAAGGATTACAGCCGTCTTTACCTTCCTTTGTGATATCCTGACCTCATTACATTGGATATTATATGTGTAGCCTCCTGTACATTACTCCAGTCGCTCTGAGCCTAATTCATGTGAGTGAGGAACTGCACAGCCTCCGTGAAGCAGCCTCGCAATTCCATACAATTCAAATGCAGTTGGACGGGTCTATAGGAGAAAAACACCTTTTGCATCCAACTGTGAGATCCGAGTTCTGCATCTTAGGACGTAGCCTCGAGTCGCTGTCAGTTGTGAGGGTTCAAGTTCAGCCTGCGTGAGCTTGGAGAATTTGTGAATTGGGCCATTTCTTGTAGATCCCACTATATTGTTTACCCCATTACATTGGAAATTTTTGTTCCAAAATGGCTTTTTCGTAGCGTAAGAAAATATACAAACGCCTGACCTATAGTGAGTACTATTCTCATGTCGTGTTGGAGCCACCATATCAGAGATCGATCATGTACAGTAGGACAGCGTTGGCCAAACTGGTCCTTGAGATCTTCCAACGGTCCACATTTTCCAGACTACCTAGCTGGTGCACAGCTGCAGTCATTACTAACTGTCACATGACCCAGATCACCTAGCTGGTGCACAGCTGCATTCATTACTAACTGTGACATGACCTAACTCACCTAGCTGGTGCACAGGTGCAGTCATTACTAATGTCACATGACCCAGATCACCTAGCTGGTGCACAGCTGCAGTCATTACTAACTGTGACATGACCTAACTCACCTAGCTGGTGCACAGGTGCAGTCATTACTAACTGTTACATTTTCAAACCTGCTGCATTCATTCCTACTATAGAGCCACAGGTCACCTGAGACACATGGACTGTTGGTAGCTCTTGAGGTCACCCCTATAGGATGTCAACCTCCATTACCGTAGTGTGCTGGTGGAATGTTGTGCGTTTTCCTGTTTAGAGTTGCCGATCCCTCATTTGCACCTATAACGTATCATTGACTGATTTCAGCAACGTGACATTTTTGTGGATGAAATGCTGCGCCATGTTTTTTGGATCCAACATTTTAAAAATTATATGTTTTTTTCGGTTTATTTAACAAAACTGAAGCAGGAGGGCCCCTCAAGAAGTCCGATGTTGAGCGCTCTGTACAGCCCCGTTGAAAAGCTGGGAACTATTCTAATTTCCAGTCGTCCATTCGGCCTGTGCATAACGACGGCATAAGAAGCACAATAATGAGATCCTCCCCCCCCCCCCCCCCCCCCTGTATTTGTGTTCGGAATGAGAAGTGTCGGTGTGTATTCCTGACTAATGCATCACAAATGTGCTGACACGCTGGCCTTGAAGTCATAGCTGGCGATCATCAGGCCTGTGCAGCGGCAGACAAGATGTACCTAATGCACTCCATCAATGCAGTTTGCATATGGGAGTTCCCACGGGGAAGCTGCTCCGTGCCAGCTGAGGGTTACCTGCCCATTGCAGTTATTGTATGTAATTATCAAACCAATCTGTTCAGCCCAGCAGGGTTTAGATGGTAATCTGAAAGCAGTGCTCCTTCCATGAGAAATGGATTGCACTATCCACCCCCTCACCTTCTATCCCCATCAGCTTTGTATCCGTACAGCTGCTTTCTTAGCAAAGCTTAGCATGCAAAGTCCAATTGTTAGACTTGTAATTTAATGTAATTGTCCGACTAGAGCATTGCAGAGGAAGTGCAGACCTTTAAATATGCCTGGGGGGTGGTATGAAATGAATAATGTAGATGCTAATTGATAGTGCTAATAATTAATGGGTGTTGCGTTGCTCACACCGTGTGCAGAATGGTAAGTTAAAGAACTACAAGTGAGGTTTCAGTCTTCATCTGTGTCATACTGTTGTCCTAATGCTATGAGGAGGCTTGGGGTACTGGCAAGTTACTATTATTTTATGTAGTTTATACCATTTGAAGGTTTTAGAATACTATGGTGACCATTTATTAACACATCTTAGCTATTTAAAACTCACTGCATATGATAAATGGTACTTCAGCCAATCGGTTTCCAACTGTCATGTGTTTGAAAAAATGACAGCTGGGAGCTGATTGGTTGGAGCATCAGTTATCGTACGCAGTGAGTTTTAAATAGCTAAAACTCATGGTTAGATGTATTTCAATTATTTCTAATTTGCTCTGCCTGGTTTGACATATAATTGTACACTACGTTTTAAATGCAATAAATCATAGAATAACAGTGTGATTCTATAGTGGCCATTGCTATTCGTTTGCATTGAAGGGGGTATTCAATCCCTGACAATATTTCCAAAAGTCAGAAGTATCGGCATATTCAATGTTTTACTTGGTGAATCCGTGTCTTTTTAGGCTGAAATGGTCGCTAATTCGGCAATTTAGCATCCGTTTCCGCCAATGCAGTTTCAAATAGCCGAATCTGCAGCTGCGAGTCCCATCCCGAAAAAAGGCCAGGATTGAATAGGTCCTCGCTGATATTTTTGACTATCAGCCATGATTGAATACCGTCCTAAGGCTGAGACAGGTTCTCAGCTTGGAAGGTAAACAGTAATAATTTGCTGCAATAATACTGACAAAATTATTATTTCAACTAGAAACCTAACCTTGCCAATGTCTTGAGTATATGTTCTATTAATTTTGCAACTCATTTGATAAATAAAAGTCAGTTTTCATGTAAAACACAAAATTGTCTTGGTGACCCCACACTTATGAATTGTAGTGTATGTATGTATGTATGTATGTATGTATGTACAGTCAGGTCCATAAATAATGGGAAATTGACACAATTCTCATACACCACCACAATGGGCTCTATACACCACTACAAAGGATTTGAAATGAATCAAACAAGATGTGCTTTGACTGTAGACTTTCAGCTCTAATTTGAGGGTGTTTACATCCAAATCAGGTGAATGATGTAGGAATTGCAACGGTTTCTATATGTGCCTCTCACTTTTTAAGCGACCAAAAGTAATGGGACAAACAAAACAATCCTAAAGGTACCCATAGACGGTCCGTTCCCAGACCGTCCGTTTTGTACTATGCGATGCGCGCTCCCGCGCATCACATAGTACGGTACAAAAAATATGTGCTGCACATACTTTTTGTACTAGCTAAACATCGTATCAGATCGCATTGCATGCACTAGGCATGCGATCCGATACAATGCATGCTAATTAAGACCCAAACGGATCCGTTTAACGGACCGTGTATGGGCACCTTAAATCTAACTTTCACTTTTTAAATCCGTTGCAGTCAATTACAGCCTGAAGTCTGACATCACCAGACGGTGGGTTTCATCCCTGGTGATGCTCTGCCAGGCCTCTATTGCAAATGTCTTCAGTTCCTGCTTGTACTTGGGGCATTTTTCCTTCAGTTTTGTCTTCATCAAGTGAAATGCATGCTCAATCGGATTCAGGACTGTATGTATGTATGTATGTATGTATGTATGAGCCCAAACTAGGTAGAACGTATCCTCTCTGCCATGTTGATGCTATGTACTGAGATGAGGGGTGGTTTACCTAACAAATTCTGGAAGACCGCCTCCGCTAGTATCTGGGAGGGATTCGTTATTGAATCCCGGCGTTAAAAATCCTGACGCTGGAATCCCGACCGCTGGATTTTGGCGATCGGGATTCCAGCATCGGGATTTTGAACGCCTGGATTCCGACCACCGGGAAATTGACTGCATCCCTCTGGGAGAGTAAGTTTTCAGAGTGGGGGTCTCCGTCTGGAAAGGATAACAGCGTAGGGAAATGGCAGGATCTTTCTGCGTCCTAAATGGACTGTCTTGGTTATTTTGTAGTTTGTGAAAGCGATTAGTTTTCCATATTGTAAAATAGAAATTCCAATGTTAAGAGCCGAACATCTTGTTTTGCAGAGAAAGATGCTTAAGTCATCTGATGAGGTACAGGAGGGAGAAGCAAGTGGAGAAGCAGAAGCGAAGATGAAAAAGCCCAGGGGTGAGTGATCTCTGCGCCATTCAGTCTGTAATGTAAAGTTAACACCCCACCCCTGTAGAGAGAAGGATTTGCATACGGCAGAACAATGGGTATACATAACAAATGTAACCTTTATCTTCATTGTCTGGTGGAGCCGCTGACCAAGCTGGACAGTTTGTATCCATTTTAAATAAAGTCTTTTTTATTGTCTGGGTTGAACCTCTGGTGCATCTTCTAGTTTTCTATCTGTGTTTCTTTATAGGACGCTCTGCAAAACCTGCTGCTAGCCCCTCGCAAACACCACCAAAGGGGAGAGGAAGAGGACGAGGAAGAGGCCAAAAAAGATAGTACCGCGTGACACTTTTTACATGTGTTTTTATGTTTTGAATGAAGAATATATTTTGACCTGTCCATAATATCTCTTGAAATTAAACATTTTATTGATGATTATGCTGCGTGTCCTATTTCGCGACAGCAACGTTTGGTGGCTTAGCAGATATGGCGGCTCATTTGTTTGTGCTGCTGGCACAGCCTCTCTTGAATCCATCACCTTGATAAATGACATAAACTTGTGCTTTAGGGTAGTGTTGGGAGTACTTTAGATTTGCTCCCAGCTTATACAGGGCTGGAGAGATCCTATTGCGTCTGAGGACAGTGTAACATTATGGAGTTGCTTCAGCCCTTGTAAATGCATTTATTTATTTTATTTTTTAAAGCTTTTAAAGGTCTCCTTTATATCCCTAAGGCATATGTGCTTAGTGTTTGCCTTATTACAACTACGGGGTCTCTTGGCACCATAGATTGATCTTCTCATCTATAGAACGTGAAGTGATATTCATGATTGTTGGCGTATGTGGCGGTTTTCTCCTGCTGTCGTCAGTCAGGACGTCTCGATTTTCCATATGACATAGTGTATTTGAGGTACAGTGGTTAGCAATGCTTCCTCGCATAACTAGGGGTGATTCTGTCCAATTACTTATATGTGTTGTGTTTACATGTGCTCCCCGCGTTTGTGTGAACTTCCTCTTAGTATTCCTCTGGTTTCTTCCCACACCCAAACAGCATACTGATCAGTTAATAGGCTGTAAAATAGACCCATTAATTGTGTGTAATAGTAAGTTTAGACTTAAATCTCCAATGGGGGCACAAGTATGTATTCTGTGGAAAGCATTACATAATATACTAGGCGAATTGGCGACTTCTGCAGTGTACTTCCACTTTGAGCTGTTACCATTTTTAGTCCACAAACTCTTCACCCCACCACCAGTCCCTAATTACTCCTACCTCCAATCTCTCTTCACAGCTCCCACTCTCCATACCCAGCAAGTCAGAAACAGATCAGCGTGCCTGCAACAATTGCTTTCAATTTTTGTTATGACATCCTTTAGCACACAAAGGAGTAATTTAGTTTGTCTAGGTGCCTGTAGTGGCACTTCACACCATAGAGGTGAGGAGTAGTTAGCCACACACACCACAACAATATTCTCTCATGTGCTAATCAGTAATTACAATAGGTCAATTAAATTAGTAAGCAGCCTTAGCGCTATATTTTCCTGAAGGGATGGGAAATAAAAACAAATATATACAACAGAAAGGGAATAGGCGCTCCTCCAAAGTCTTTAGGAGGGATGTGACGCACGAACTGGCGTTACTTTCATGATCCAAATAATGAAAATATAAGCATCCTCCGAATAAGATTGATTAAAGAAGACCTAAATATGAACAAAAACTTTTTTGTGTACCAAATAAAAGTAGGCTACACTGGAAATACCTCTCGTCAGAGTAGTGCTGTTTCCTAGCAAGTCAGGAGCAAGTGTGCACATTAGGGACCACTCACTCTGGTCCTCTCCGTTTAACCAAAGCTGGTACATCACAATTGGAGAAATGATGACCCTGATGAAGTCTTTTAAAAAGACGAAACGCGTTGAGTTGTTTTATGAAAGTATTGAAGAAATATATTGCAATACTGCATTAAGAACTCTAATAAATTTAATTTGGAGGACGCTTATGTTTTCATTATTTGGATCATGGAAGAGTAACTCCAATTCCTGCTTCACTTGCCTCCTAAAAACTTTGGAGGAGCGCCTATTCACTATTTTTGTGTGTGTGTGTGTGTGTGTGTGTGTGTGTGTGTGTGTATATATGTTCATATAGCTTGACCTTGGTATAGTCAAGCGTCAGAAAAGACATGGCAGCTGCTGTTGCACTGTATATTTGCTGGGCCTTTGGCCTCCAACTGGAGCAGGGACGTCAAGAATGTTGTCTACATTGTGCACAATTATTAAGACCGTTTATGTTAACAAATCAGCTAAATCCCTGTATGCTGATATTTCATTGCAAATACAGGTTTTTTTATTCCCGAGTATAATCCATGTTTTAGAAACATGCCCTAAGTATAAAAGTAGTTGCTTACGATTTGCAGGCACAACCACATTGATAGGGGGTGTGATCTTGCAGTGCGTTACGGCAGATATTCAACCGCACAGCCACAAAATAAGTGGTTACAAGCATATAGTGTAGTTCGCGTGTAATGATCCTTTAATACACATTCGTTATGTCTTCATGCAAGGGAAATAAAGCCCACACAGCTTGTGGATGTAATAAGTTTATTGAGATTGCATCGACACGGTGTATGTCGGGGTGTTTTTTTATTTTTTTTGTTACAGTGGGTCTGCGTTTGGTGTGGGCTCTTGCCGCAATCAAGGAGAAATGCCTTTAGACTGCATTTACAGCTCTTGATGACTCCAGTTGTGTGTAAATATTAGAAAACAGCAGGGTAATACATTCCAAGAATCACTTGAGTGGTGCCGCAAAGACAAGTGTCCTTACTGGTATTGTAGTCATACTCCCAAGATCTCCCGCTGTTTCTAATCAGTGCGCACAGCCGTGAAAAAACTGGACTGACATTTACAGGCGCAGCAGGGAGATACTTGACTAGGGAACGTTAAAGATTGTACTACCTGCGTTTCAAAGTGGCCACTGTATATGATAAATCTTCACAGGGGAACCAGTCTTCTCTCCATCTGATGGCTTAATGAGGATATCGATAATGAAGCAGATCCCGTGCACTCCCACACGGCCCCATGACCAATGTACGTTTAGTAAAGTGAAATGTATCCCTTTACGTGTCTTCGCTTGGGCTAATTGGAAATCCTGTTTTCATTCGATTAGTAAAAGGGGAAGAAAGAAATTCTTCCCGTGCCTTGCAAATATACCGGCTTTTCCAGAAGACCTACTGTAGCTTAAATTGTGCCACTGAATGGTAAGACTGAATGGCATTAATGCAGTCGGGTTTTTTTTTTTTTTTATATGAAGATGGCTTGGTTCTCTTCTCTTCCATTCCCTGGGGATTAGAAGCAGACCGCCTGCCATTTGCTCTTGCTAATTCTGCCTAGCATTATCGCCGGGGATGGTTTGTAATTAGCCATCTAACACTTAGGATTTAATAGTTGAAACCATATTTTAGCCAAGTCCTAATTCTAATTTATGTTCACTCAATTAATAAAGTTTAGAATGAGCACTTTGATAAAAAAAAAAAAAAAAGATGGGTTTAAAATAAAGCATGCAGGGTGGTTTGCTGTTCTTTCCCCAGAGCTGTCCAGGGTTCTGAATTTTATTCTGGCTCGTACTGATGCATAATCTGCTTTATGGATGAATTCTTTGGCCAAAAGCTGAGGTGCGTTCTTACAGGGGACAGAGAACGCTGCACACGAGTGGAAGGGGAAGTCATGCTTTCGCTTGGCACGTTTTAAGGCCGTCTAAATGGAATGTGGCTTTTTTTTTTTTTTTTTTTTTAATCCCTCTTCTGCAACCTATAAAAATTATTACCAAAACCATCTGAGGCTCCTTCTGGTAGCGGAGGGAGAGTTTGTTGCTGGGTTGGACCTCAGTCACACCACCAAGTGCTGCCAGCAATTACAAGCACCCCAGGGGGAAGGCAGACCAATCCAATCTGTGTGCGTGGAACGTATATCACTGGTGTATCTAACATAGAAATATAGAATTTAACGGCACATAAGAACAAACTAGTTCCCCCCCCCCCCCTTTTTTTTACCATATTGTTACCTCAAACCCAATTTTAACCTTTATTTCTTTTAAAATTATATCCTTATGTCTATGTTATGCATTTTTATATTGTTCAGATTTCCACTGGACCTCCCTTCAGTGCCAGTGCATTTCCTTGTGTTCTAATACTTCTCTAGCTGTGAAGAATGTTTCCCTCCTGGACCTTGGTAAAACCCTTGATAAATGTGACTGTGCCTATTATGTTCCCCCTTTCTGCTCCAAACTACACATATTGAGATGTTTTATTCTTTCTGAGTAAGGTTTGTGATGTAGTCATGCACCATTTTTGTTGCTCTTCTTTGTACCTCATCTAATGTATTTATCTCCTTCTGGAGATCTAAGGACAGTGCTTGATATAATATATGTTGGATCAATATTACATATAATACATTTATTGAATCGATAATAAAATGTAATTGATAATAAAATGTAAAGTATAAAGACAAATAAAACAATTTTAAAGGACACACTCAGATATTTTGTTGTACAGTGGACAACTTTACCAAAGGAGATATGTCCTCCAGAACTGGATGGTATTCTAGATGAGGTCATACCAATGACCTATACAGAACTGGACACTGTATTCTAGATGAGGCTGTACCAATGACCTATAACATTGATGGCTAACCTTGACACTCCAGTTGTTGTTGAACTACACATCCCAGCATGCCCTGCATCAGTTTTAGCATGGACAAATTGCAAAACTGATGCATGGCATGCTGGGATGTGTAGTTTAACATCTGGAGTGTCAAAGTTAGCCATCACTGACCTATACAGAACTGGGCACAGTATCTAGATGATGTCGTACCAATGACCTATACAGCACTGGGCACAGTGCTCTAGATGAGGTTGTACCGATGACCTATACAGAACTGGGCACAGTGCTGTAGATGAGGCCGTACCAATGACCTATACAGAACTGGGCATAGTATCTAGATGAGGCTGTACCAGTGACTTATACGGAACTGGGCACAGTGCTCTAGATGAGGCCATACCAATGACCCATACAGATCTACGTACAGTATCTAGATGAGACCGTACCAGTGACCTATACAGAACTGGGCACAGTATTCTAGATGAGGCCATACCAGTGACCTATACAGAACTGGGCCCAGTATCTAGATGAGGCTGTGCCAGTGACCTATACAGAACTGGGCACAGTAGTCTAGATGAGGCTGTACCAGTGACCTATACGGAACTGGGCACAGTGCTCTAGATGAGGCTGTACCAGTGACCTATACGGAACTGGGCACAGTGCTCTAGATGAGGAGGAGCACCATGTCCTCTCGCATGGCTTGCTGCACCTGCTATGCTTCGGGCATGGTACCTTGCTACGCTCGGCACACAATTTTATTCTCTAACAACGACCTAGTGGATGGTAGGGCATGAAATACCGTCTGTCTGGCTAAAAAAAAAGTGAAAAACCCGATATCGAACTTTTGACTGTTGACCTTCCCCATGTTGGCCTAATGACCCTGTCTACCTAATGCTTGTCAACCTAATGACCATAACCCAAACTGGGCACAATGCTCTAGATAAGGCCATACCAATAACCTATACAGAACTGGGCACAGTATCTAGATGAGGCCGTACCAGTGACCTATACCGAACTGGGCACAGTATCTAGATAAGGCCATACCAATGACCTACCACGGGCACAGTATCTAGATGAGGCTGTACCAATGACCTAGACAGAACTGGGCACAGTATCTAGATAAGGCCGTACCAGTGACCTATACAGAACTGGGCACAGTAGCTAGATAAGGCCATACCAATGACCTATACAGATTTGGGCACAGTGCTCTAGATTAGGGCATACCTGTGACCTATACAGAACTGGACACAGTATCTAGATGAGGCCATACGAATGACCTATACAGAGCTGGGCACAGTGCTCTAGATGAGGCCGTACCAAAGATATATACAGAACTGGGCACAGTATTCTCGATGAGGCTGTACCAATGACCTATACAGAACTTGGCATAGTGCTCTAGATGAGGCCGTACCAGTGACCTAAGCAGAACTGGGCACAGTGCCCTAGATAAGGCCGTACCAGTGACTTATACAGAACTGGGCACAGTATCTAGATGAGGCCGTACCAATGACCTACAGTATACAAAACTGGGCACAGTATTCTCGATGAGGCCGTACCAATAACCCATACAGTGGCATTATTACTTCTTGCTGCTTATTCCTCTCCCTATGCACAAAGCATCTGACGACCTCATTGCTTTGTTACATTGCCTACCTATCTTTAAATCATCTGAAATAGTGACTCCTCAAACCCTTTCCTCCTCAGTAGTTACCATTATAGTGCCCTCGATACTATATTTAGCCTTAGGAGTTTTGAGACCCAAGTGCATGAATTTGCAATTTTTGGCATTAAACTGTAATTGCCATTTTCCTGACCATTCCTCTAATCTACCCAGATCATCAGTCAGTTGTGTTACCCCTCCCGGTGTGTCTACCCCAGGCATTCCCAACCACGGTCCTCAAGGCACACCAACAGTGCAGGTTTTAGTTATATCCAGGCTTGAGCACAGGTGACTTAATTAGTACCTGAGTGATTCTGATTAAACATCTGTGCTGAAGCCTGGATATCACTAAAACCTGCACTGTTGGTGTGCCTTGAGGACCGTGGTTGGGAATGTCTGGTCTACCCTGTTACATACCTCTGTGTTATCTGCAATAAGGCACACTTTACCCTCCATACCATTTGCAATGTCACCAATAAAGATATTAAAAAGTACTAGTTCAAGTACAGATCCCTGGGGTACTCCACTGGTAACATTACCCTCCTGTGAATGCTCAGTTTACTGCATCTTTCAGTTTTCTATCCTGCAACCAAGATCTTATCCATGCAACCAGCTTATCTCATGTAACCAAGGCTGTGACTTAAGGTCCATACACACTGGGTGACAATGCCCTGCGTGTATGGACAGCGATGATTGCTATCATCGCTGGGGGGGGGAAGCCACTCAGTGCATACACTCAGAGTGGCTTTCCCCCTGCCCGGCACTGTCAGCGCGGAGAGGACAGGTTTGCATAGCGCAGCGCTATGCAAAGCTGTCCTCAAAGCCGCTCATCTGCTGGTATTACCAGCAGATGTAGGGCTTTACCGGCGATGATGCAGGAGTGTGCAGCAGCGCTCATCGCTGGGCCATACACACTGGGTGTCTTTGAGCTGAAAGCCGCTCAAACTTGCTGTATTGAGCGGCTTTTAGCTCAAAGTCGCCCAGTGTGTATGGGCCTTTAAAAGATGATTAATCCTGATGTTTTAATATGGAGAACAAACATTCTGTTTTTTTTTTTGTTTTTTTTTCTATAGGACACCCTATAGGCGCTATAGGACACCCATACTAGCTAGTTATCCATCAAATGACAGTTTAGTAGATATAGGTCTTTTATTTTTTTTTGTTATGTGGATTATAAATCCCCTTCATTGGCTTATACATATGTTATATTCTACCCACAATGAGTCTGCAGCACCTTAAAAAGTGCATACACACGGGTCTATTTACTAAGCCTTGGAGAGAGATCAAGTAAACAACCAACCAGAAGAAAGATTTCTGATAACCACAGCGCAAAAAAGTCCCAGCCCAGGGTAACACCAAGAGAAGCTTCCACCACAAGTAGCTTAGGTACATACAATTTACAAATGATGGTATACCCACTGGCGAGACTAAATTTCAGACTTACACAATATGGTATCTTATTGCAATGAGGGTTAGAGTCTGAGGTCTGAAAAACTCAGAAAACAAAAGAAAAAACCATAGTGCAATTTTGTATAACACTTCCAATGTTTTTAATTTTCACAGGCCACTCACATGATAGGTCATAAATGCGCATATCACAAGTCTTTGATGGCAGACTGAAGAGCTTTTCCAGACCTATATGGGCTTGATGAAAAAATAAAATAGTGCAATCCTGTAGCTTTAAAATTTGGAAGAATTTATTGGTAACACTCACAATTTTTAAAAGAAAAGCATATCACCCATTCCGGGTAGGTAAGAACACGGATCATCAGTGGTTTCCCCGGCAGAAGTATCCAGAGGTGGTCCCCGGTGTCCGGTCTTTTTGGTGGTGATAACTGTGCTTGAGCGCGCTTTCGGGCCAAATGTGCCCTTCCTCAGAAGCATAATGATCACCATCTAACTGGGCGGCTCTTAAATCCCCCGTTTAATCAGTACAACAACAAACAGCTGAAACTCCGGCTGATTTCGGCCGGATGTGACGTCATGTCCGCCGCTATTATACTTCCGGCTATGTACAAAGTCTCTGCAAGAAACGTTCCTAGCTGGATGTACAGCCGGGTTCCTAGACGGAAGTGATGCAGGAGATTGTTGTTGTGCGTTAATATAGGTAATATACATGGAGATACAGAATAAAAAAACATGATATAAGAACATTGCACTATTGATATTTAAAACACATAGTATTATTCATAAAACCCCAAGTGACTTCACAGAAATCATTTGATTTCAAAGTCACCATTCAGACCCGCTGGAACCAATGTTTTCAGTTTGTAAATCCACTGCATCTCGGTCTTTGCAAGCCGGACCTCAATGTCATTACAACGCCAAGATGAGTTGATCTGTTGAATTCCCCAAAAGGTTTTAATTTGGCACGGGTCTGAATGGTGAACTTTTTTGAAACGTGCAGATAAAGTATGATTTTCTATACCCTTTTTGATGTTATAGACGTGCTCTGCCAGTCTAGTTTTTAAGCACCTAGTGGTTTTGCCCACGTATATTAAGCCACATTTGCACTCTATACCATATATTACATTACGTGTGTTACAGGTGATGAAGTCTTTTATTGGGTATTTTACTCCTTTAGCTTCAAAGTCCTTTATTTTGCTTGGACCCTTTGTGGACATACACATCTGGCAGAGGCCGCATCGATGGAAGCCCACACTTTGACTTTGAAATCAAATGGTTTCTGTGAAGTCACTTTGGGTTTTATGAATAATGTGTTTTAAATATCAATAGTGCAATGTTCTTATATCATGTTTTTTTATTCTGTATCTCCATGTATATTACCTATTGGAATAATGGACTGGATGAGGACATTCTGTTTGTTAAAAACGAGTGGATGAAACTTATCAAAACGGAGGAATAGCGGAGACTGCCTGTGGAACGCAAACAGGAAGCCCGCTTGGAACGCACAACAACAATCTCCTGCGTCACTTCCGTCTAGGAACCCGGCTGTACATCCAGCTAGAAACGTTTCTTGCGGAGACTTTGTACATAGCCGGAAGTATAATAGCGGCGGACATGACGTCACATCCGGCCGAAATCAGCCGGAGTTTCAGCTGTTTGTTGTTGTACTGATTAAACGGGGGATTTAAGAGCCGCCCCGTTAGATGGTGATCATTATGCTTCTGAGGAAGGGCACATTTGGCCCGAAAGCGCGCTCAAGCACAGTTATCACCACCAAAAAGACCGGACACCGGGGACCACCTCTGGATACTTCTACCGGGGAAACCACTGATGATCCGTGTTCTTACCTACCCGGAATGGGTGATATGCTTTTATTCTTTTAAAAATTGTGAGTGTTACCAATAAATTGTTTCAAATTTTAAAGCTACAGGATTGCACTATTTTATTTTTTCATCAAGCCCATATAGGTCTGGAAAAGCCCTTTAGTCTGCCATCAAAGACTTGTGATATGCGCATTTATGACCTATCATGTGAGTGGCCTGTGAAAATTAAAAACCATGGAAGTGTTATACAAAATTGCACTATGGTTTTTTCTTTTGTTTTCTGAGTTTTTCAGACCTCAGACTCTAACCCTCATTGCAATAAGATACCATATTGTGTAAGTCTGAAATTTAGTCTCGCCAGTGGGTATACCATCATTTGTAAATTATAAACAACCAACCAGCTCCTAGCTGTCATTTTTCAAATCAAGCCTATAACATGACTGTTATGAGCTGCTACTGGTATTTTATCTTCATCCACTTCATCTACCTCCCCCTGTTTAACCTTAAGGGGTTCATTTTACTACTAGTTAAAAGCCTGTCAAAATGACTGTTTGTGCAATGTACTTTGAGCTGTGACCGTTTTTACGTTCACTTTGAGCTGTGACAGTTTTTAGCCCAGAAACTCTCCACCCCACCCCCAGTCCCTATCTGCTCCTACCTTCAATCTGTCTTCACAGCTCCCTCTATGCCATGGGTGTGGAACCTCAGGCCCGGGGGCCGTATGCGGCCCCCGTAGCCGGTCTGAGTGGCCCTCCCACCCGCCTGGCAGCTTTGCCGGGAGTCAAGTTAAGGAGAATTTTGGCAAGAGGTAGGTAGTTCTCGCGAGATTCCTCTTAATTAACAGCAGCGGGAGAATTTCAGTCCCAGTCAGCTTCAGCCGCCGGAGCGTGGGACGGCTGCAGCAGGACAATTTGTAAGAGAAATATTTGCATATGGCCCCCGAAGGATTTTTTCCCCCATAAAAACTGCCCTTGGCACAAAAAAGGTTCCCCACCCCTGCTCTATGCATATCCAGCAAGTTTGAAACCGATCTGTGTCCGTGCTAAAATTGCTTTCGCTTTCTGTTTTGAATTTAATCTGTGGAGTGGCCGCTAGTGGTCACTGACAGTACTTTATATATCTTGACTTTTCTCCCCATTATGTCCCAGCCAGAGAACTGATGCTACAATCACAGAGCACCAAATCCTAGAACAGTAGCAGTTCTTCAAACGTCCTTCTTGTTCTGAGAACTGATTTGATTTTGTTTTACTTCTCCTTGATGTTTCGTGTAGTCATGCGAAAAGGATTTAGTTTCTAGTGTAGATCATTCCCGGCACCAAGTTGCTATGTGCTAGCAAGGATAAGGGTCTTTTAACGTGACTGCAGTAGACTGGGCGATTCATCCATATGGAAGAAGTAATGCATGGAGCATGTGTTTTCGGAGAACAGTGCTGACATCGGACACGCAGCAGTTGAAAGTATCTCTAATTGAATGTTTCATTTTAACACATCGAGACGCGCCTCCTTTTGCCAGCTAGCGTCAGCTGTCTTATGAATTGTAAATGTTTTCGTGGTAAAAGTACACACACTGGCACGGGAAGCCATCACACGGAATAATTCCGGCCTTAGCGCCGCATCTGTGCAGACATAATCAGCGTTAGAAGGGCTTGAAGTGTACAGTTGCAGAAGTATTACTGTACGTGCGTCTGATGGGTCCTGTCACTAGCGGTTCTATCAATTATTGGAGGTCAAGTCTAAGGATAGGGGTAATAACATGGAAACACATGTTAACACAGACTTAAAATGACAGCAGATAGCGGTCACGGTCTACTTGTAGCTTTCCAGTTGTTGTGGAACTAAAAGTCCCAGCATCTGTGGTCAGTCATAGAGGTTACATTTAGGTCTGTCATTATTGGACTTGTTTCCATGGAAGAAAAGCCTGAAACATTCATTCTATGGCTGAAGTATTTAAAATAAGCTTATTTAAAATAGGTTATCATTATTTTTTTTTTTGCAAGCGAATGCTCTCAGCTTCCCAATATGCAAAATCTACCCACTACCCCCAATTAACATTATGACGTGGTATCTCAAGTTTAAATTATGTCACAGAACAGAGTGCCCCCAGTTCATATTATGCCACATTACAATGACTAGGTCCAGGGTTATAACTATATATATATATATATATATATATACATAATATATATACACATACATACATACATACATGGGGGCATGTGTGTCACATTATATATGTGCAGTTTAAGTAGCACTGAATGTATTTTTCTACCGCAAGAGCGAGTTTTTAGAGTGTAAAAAAAAACAGAAGTCCCGTGCGTTCCATCAGGACTTCCGGAAGTTGGGCTATGCGTTCCACAGGTTATTTGGTAGTGTATACCATAAGTGGCGGGATTTTCAAACAGGAAATATGCCTGATATGGACTACATAAACAGGGCCTTGGAGTGAAACAGTCACACTCCTGAGGAACCAGCCAGAAGGGCAAGGACGAAACACGTCGAGGTGACTGGTTCTATCGTGTGGTGATGAACTGACTTCATCTTTAACAGATAAGCGAAAAATAATTTTTATACTGTGCGGATATTTTATTTTTGTGATGGGAATAAAATTGTGTAAATTTATTACACTATTGTTTCCTCTTTTGTTGCTCTTATTCCTCATATATTTCCGGTAAGAGAAGTACCTTAGCACTAAAAGAAGTGTTCCGGATAGACGTTGGATACTCATATTTAAAATCGCACAGCAAACAGTGGTGGATTACCACCAAAAACTGTACTCCTTGAATTATTGGGGTGCTCTTGTCTCTCTACGTGGTAGAGGGAGTTGTATGAATATATACATATTGCACTAGGAGGCGCATATCTCATATATATAGAGAGAGAGAGAGAGAGAGAGAGATTGATTTAGGCCGCGCTAGTCCTTTCAATACTTCCAATATATATTCAAACTGTACGGTGCAGCTCCTCCGATGGCCGATCCCACGGCACAATACAGTACATGCGAAGAAAATAGGATATGCGCACAATGAGCAATATATTCAATTCCTTTATATAATAAAACAATAGCTCACGTACAGGTAGGTTTTTAGTAATCAGCTTGCCAGCATAAATAGAAGCATAGGGTGCAGTCTCTTCCACGTTGAGTCAAAGCCGCGAAGCTCTCGATCCACCGTCGATAGGACCACCCACGCAAACGTCACTGGACACGCCTCTACGCGTTTCGTCACTCAATTGGACTTCGACGAATTGAGTGTCGAAACGCGTAGAGGCGTGTCCAGTGACGTGTCTACCTGACTACACGATTGATTGGAGAAGGCACCGGGTTAAGCTGAAACTGAATAAGAGACAGGAGTGCCGGGCATACAGCAACAATATATATATATATATATATATATATATATATATATATAGTACTTGTGAGTTAACTGGGCGCCCGATTTCTAAATCGGGTCGGATCGGGCACATCGCATCGCATGCGACCATCGGATGCGATGCGATGCGATGACCCGATTTTTCCATAGGAATCAATGTTAAAATGGACTGAGTCCATTTTAACATGGAATTCAATGGGAAAAGGGGTCCTTTTCATACCCCTGCTATCCAAGTGGGCATGGAGTTGGATATAAACCTGTGGCGAGCGTAGCGAGCCACCGAGCCCGAAGCGTGGCGAGCATACACAGAATACCGTCCCCTCGCGGGGCTCGCTTCGCTCGCCACGCTTCGGGCTTGGTGGCTCGCTACGCTCGCCACAGGTTGGATACTGTGCCCACTTGGATAGTAGGGGTATGAAAAGGACCCCTTTTCCCATTGAATTCCATGTTAAAATGTACTCAGTCCATTTTAACATTGATTCCTATGGAAAAATCGGGTCATCGCATCCGATGGTCGCATGCGATGCGATGCGATATCGCATCGCATCTGATTGTATGCCTTAACTTAAGGCATACAATCAAAAAATCGGGCGCCCAGATAACTCATAAGTACCATATATATATATATATATATACGCCCTCTGACTAAGTTGAATGACAAAATGCGTCAGGACGTGGCCGACGACGCTCTACACTGCTGCACCTTCTGCCGTTCCTGATTGCTGACACCCCTGCCTGCCCAGTAGCAAACCAGCGCCCTGGCTTCCATGTGGAGTAGTCCGGGATCCTGGCACTTGTGAGCAGTCTTGCCTTTGGTTATGTTTTAAATCCATGTGGTATCCAGCCCACAGTGTTCTTTTATATGGTACGAGTCTTCACTATCTTGTACTGAGGAGACTTCTGCCTATTAATAAATTAATTTGTACGTTAATGCACCATGAAATTCTTTTTCCAGGAGATAGATATATATATATCTAGATATCTATATATATATATATATATATATATATATATATATATATATATATATATATATATATATATCTATATTTTGTAGGCACCAAGGCACAATTCTGTAAAGACGCATACACACTGGGTGATTTTGAAGTGAAAGCAGCTGACTTTTTTACTATTTGAGCTGCTTTCAGCATCAAAAGATGCCCAGTGTTTGTGGCCTGGCAGTGAGAGCTGATGCATGCTCCTGCATCATTGCTGACTGGCGCCGGTTATGGGCTGGTAATACCTGCCCATGAGCGGAGGAGTGGACGGCTTTCCATAGTGTCTTGCTATGGAAAGCCGTCCACCCCAGCGAAAATTGTTTGGACGGGCGAAAATCGCTCAGTGTACCTTATGTGTTCACCTTATGTGTACCACCCAATCACAGAAAATGTTTATAACACAACTGGGACATGGAACGTGACCCCTCTCAGGTCTGGGCCCCATAGCAGCTGCACCTATGGCAGCTACACCCTGTATATAACACATGTAACTGTTGACAGGGAATGTGGCCCCTCTCATGTCTGGGCCCCATAGCAGCTGCCCTCCCTGCACCTATGGTAGCTACACCCTGTATATAACACATGTAACTGTGACAGGGAAGGTGGCCCCTCTCAGCTCTGGGCCCCATAGCAGCTGCACCTATGGTAGCTACACCCTGTATATAACACATGTAACTGTGACAGGGAAGGTGGCCCCTCTCAGCTCTGGGCCCCGTAGCAGCTGCACCTATGGTAGCTACACCCTGTATATAACACATGTAACTGTGACAGGGAAGGTGGCCCCTCTCAAGTCGGGCCCATAGCATCTGCACCCCCCCCCGCCACTATGGTACCTACACCCTGTATATAACACATGTAACTGTCTGTGACTGGGAAGGTGGCCCCTCTCAGCTCTGGGCCCCAAAGCAGCTGCACTCCCTGCACCTACACCCTGTATATAACACATGTAACTGTCTGTGACTGAGAAGGTGGCCCCCTCTCATCTCTGGGCCCCATAGCAGCTGCACTCCCTGCACCTATGGTAGCTACACCCTGTATAACACATGTAACTGTGAAGGGGAAAGTGGCCCCCTCTCAGCTTTTAGCCCTATATCAGCTGCACTCCCTGCTCCTATGGTAGCTACACCCCTGTATATAACACATGTAACTGTGACAGGGAAGGTGGCCGCTCTCAGCTCTGGGCCCCATAGTACTATATATAATAGCTATGCACTTGTATATGCCTTTATTAAGGGGTCTGTATAAGGTGTGGCCCCCTCTCTGCATGGTATTGCTTTCTTTTAAATGACACTCTGCAACAAACCAAGAGAAAAAGACTCTAAACAGTTAAGCAGATACATCATAATAAATACTATTCTTTCTTATTACAGAGTCCTGTACAGGAAAGTAACGACATGTATTAAATAGTTTAATGTATAAAGGAAAGGTAAACCTCACTAAACTATGCACAGAGCAGTGTCTGTCGACTATTTGTTATTTACATGGTGTCACCCAGAGTCTGTAGCACTGCAGAGGGAAAATTACAATGACAAAATACACCTACACTATTACCGACAGAAGACCAGCACCAAAATACTGACATCACCGATGATGCCGTTGCTGGAATCCTGACTGCCAGCATTCCAAATGTAAATATGCAGGGATCTGTAGTGTTAGGCTAAGGAGGGGGGGGGGGGGGGGGGGGTGATAGGTTTAGGCACTACAGGTGGAATAAGGGTTAGGCACTTAGCAGGTGGGGTTAGATGTGAGGTAAGAAACTGCTATAATTTTGGTTTCCCATGAGGAATGAGAAGGCAGTGCAGCTTCCCGTTTCCTGTGTTGGGCTGACGTTCCCTGCAGCTGAGCCCTGTGCACTGTGTGGGGCTGACATTCCTGGTGGCTGAGCACTGTGTGGGGCTGACATTCCGGCAGCTGAGTCCTGTGTCCTGTGTGGGGCTGACTTTTACCAGTGACTGAGTCATGTGCACTATGTGGGGCTGACATTCCCAGAAGCTGAGTTCTGTGCACTCTGTGGGACGGACATTCCTTGTGGCTGGCATTACCAGCAGCTGAGTCCTGTGTGTGACTGACATTCCCTGCAGCTGAGTCCCGGTTCCTTTGTATGGCTGACATTCCGTGCAGCTGAGTCCCGGTTCCTTTGTATGGCTGACATTCCCAGCGGCTGAGTCCCATTCCCTGTGTGTGGCTGGCATTGCCTACAGCCGAGTGACGTGCCTTGTGTGTGGTTGATATTCCCATCGGCTGAGTCCTGTGCACTGTGTGGGGCTGACATTCCTGGCCACTAAGTCCTGTGCACTGTGGGGGATGACATTCCTCATGGCTGAGTCCTGTGTGGGGCTGGCATTACCAGCAGCTGAGTCCTGTGCCCTGTGTGTAGCTGACATTCCCTGCAGCTGAGTCCCGGTTCCTTTGTGTGGCTGACATTCCCAGCGGCTGAGTCCCATTCCCTGTGTGTGGCTGGCATTGCCTAAAGCCGAGTCCCGTGCCTTGTGTATGGTTGATATTCCCATCGGCTGAGTTCTGTGCACTGTGTGGGGCTGACATTCCTGGCCGCTAAGTCCTGTGCACTGTGGGGCTGAAATTCCTGGCCACTAAGTCCTGTGCACTGTGTTTGGCTGACATTTCCTGCTGCTGAGTCGTATGCCCTGTGTGTGGCTGACATCCCCTGCTGCTGAGTCCTGTGCCCTTTGTGTGGCTGACATCCCCTGCTGCTGAGTCCTGCACCCTGTGTGTGGCTGACATCCCCTGCTGCTGAGTCCTGTGTGCGGTTGACATTCCCTGCTGCTGAGTCCTGTGTGTGGCTGACCTTCCCTGTGGCTGAGTACTGTGCCCTGTGTGTGGCTGACATTCCCTGTGGCTGAATCCTGTGCCCTGTGTGTGGCTGATATTTCCGGCAGCTGAGTCCTGTGCACTGTGTGTGGCTGACATTCCCTGCTGCTGAGTCCTGTGCTCTGTGTGGATGACATTCCTTGCGGCTGAGTCCTGTGCCCTGTGTGTGGCTGACATTTCCGTCAGCTGAGTCCTGTGCACTGTGCGGGCTGTCATTCCTGGTGGCTGAGCCCTGCAGATTGCGGCTGGAGCATGTTAGTTCTGTAAGGAGTTAACTGCTAGCTGAAAAGCTCTGTGAATCTCCTGCCAAGATACATCCAGCACGTGTCCTTAAGAATAGCTTCTGTCAGCCAAAGAGACCCATTCGACCTACGTAAACGCCTACAACAATTCTGTGTATCCTGTCCTCCTGTTCTTTGGTACTTCTTAGGTTAAGTGGAAAAAGAACTTGGTAATAACAAGACGACGACAATATTATTAACGCGTGAATCCACGGACAGTGCTCGGAGAACTTCTACCTGTGCAGTGATACTTACGTGTTGAGCACGTTTCTGTAACTGAATCAATTTCCTAATGCAAGAAATGGGTGCAGACAGACCGGACACAACCGGCGCTGGTGACTAAACATACTACAGTATATTTCACGGACACCTCTACATATAGAAGCTATGCGAAAACTACTCAAATTATCGTGTTTCTCTGCATGGCGTGGCCTTGTCTCTCGTTTTATGATGTTCTATAAGTAGAGCTTGTATGTTCTCTCAAAATTCCTGCAGGTTTACGCTGTAGAACATTTATTGACTTTCAACTAGTGTATGTGTACCTATAGCTTGATTGGGAAATTAGATTGTAAGCTTCACTGGGTCAGGAACTCATGTGCTTGATACGTTATGTGTTCCCCGGCCAACGTTATACGAGATATGTTGGAGCTTCACATATTAAGGATATTACTTAATGATCATTATATTACTCCCCCCCCCCCCACACACACACACACTTTGTGACCACCCACAACCCCTCTAGATTGTTTTCTCTTTTAGGCAGCTAACCTGGGGACTGCTAATTAATTTGTTATGTGACACAGGTATATTCGTGTGTTTCTGAGACTGTAAACGACCACAAAGATACTTATCATAGGAAAAATCTACTTTTTTTAAAGTCGGATTGAGATTGTCGGCCAAAACCTGTTGAGTTTGGCCCCGTTTCCGACAAAAGCACACAGATTGATGGCTATTCCTCCAATCTACCTGTTTTCCAACAGGTCAGAGTATTCCGACCTGTCGGAATTTTTTTTATAAAAATTCATTAGATCAAATCATGGATCCGACCAAAAAACAAACCCCAAAAACTACAGTTTCCAACTCTAATTGAAAAACGGCTCCTGATTGACCGCTTGGCGGCCAATAGAATCAGTCTGAGGAGAGGCACGGAAGATGAACATCTCTGCGCCTCTCCAGTCCGTGAGCGGGTACCAGCCGGGAGCAGCGCGTCTGGAGCTGAAGATGCCGGGGTCGTCGCCGGGGACCAGGTGAGTAGGATTTCCTTCCTCAGGTACCCCTTAGGATTACTACGGATTCAGGACCCCGGAATCTTCAGCCCAGGAGCCCCGGACCAGCCCCGGAACCGGACTCTTCAGCCCCGGAACCAGGACCAAGGCCCCGGAACCGGACTCTTCAGCCCTGGAGCTCCGGACCCCAGATCTAGGGACCGACCCACGGGCTCAAGGTAGGTAAGTATCAGTATGTGTGGGCTGTGGATGTATTAAACATTTATTTTTCAGGGTGTCAGTGTGTTTTATTTAACTATTTCTTGTATTGTGGAACTACAAGTGCCAGCGGGCCCTTTAATGCCCCACATGCTGGGACTTGTGGTTCTCCAAGTCCCAGCATGCGGGGTAGGCTTGCTGGGACTCATAGTTCTACAGTATAAGACAATAGCTTTTATTCTTTTTTTATACTTTTCATCAGCCCGATCCCGATGCCCACCGCCCAGGGGCATCGGGGACAGCCCCGGACTTTCAGCATGGGCTGGTAAGTCCTGGAGGGGGGACCCCTTCTTTGGGGGGGTCCCCACTTCCCCAGGACCCCTGCCCATGCTTACCAGCCAGGGGGATAATGCTTTGGTCGCGGGACTTTATATAATAAGTGTCCCCCCGGCTGTGGCATTACCCTGCTGGCTGGTTGGGTCTGGTGCTGGTTCTTGAAATGCGGGGGACCCCTAGTAATTTTGTCCCCTGTATTTTGGGAACCAGCGCCGGACCTTGAGCCTGGTGCTGGTTTCATTAAATCAAGGGGACCCCTATTTGTCGGGGACCGTGATTTTATGTCACCAGCACAAGCTCAATATGCCCGGGGTTGGTTATGCTCTGGCGGGGGACCCCGCCCTGTTTTTTTTTTTTTAACTGTTTAACCCTTTTTTTCAAACAGAACCCTGCACAGATCTCAATGATCTGTGCAGGGTTCTGGCTAATTCACCCATCAGAACCTGGTCTGATTTTTGGGTGAATTTTAGACACATTTATGCACATCGCATACCATTAAATATGCGATTTGTATACTTTTCAATGTGAAAACATCTGGATGCGTTGTGCTGCGAAAAACAGCCATCGCATTTCCAGAATGTCAAATTTGTTGGCCAAAATCGCACTTTTTTCACATTTTCGCAGCTCATTAAATATGCGAAAATGGAAAAACATGCGATTTCGGACGTTTTTGCGAAAAAGATCGCAAAAAAAAAAAAAACGCATCCCATAGAATGTCACCCTATATCTCTCTACTTTATCACTTTTAAGCTTAGTAAATCTAGCTTTCAGTCACACAGAGATAAACAGGCGTCACATATATGCAGAGTCTGCAATTTTGATGCATTTTTAGGCAAGCAAGTCGCCCGATGCTATCAGAATCTTGCGGGACCCAGTGTGTGAAGATCAGGACGCAACTTTTCCAGATAAAACCTACTAATGCTCACAAGAGGCCCTGTTCCCATTGTCTCGGATGCCAGTCACTTTGGTTCTTTCATACGCCCTCTATAGGGATGCAGTTGTGTCACCCCATCAACCTGGCCAAGAATTTTAAGACTCTATGACTTTGCCTTGCTTAGTTGGGATGAATTTCCATGTTGAGTCTATGAAGTATATGGCTGCCTATTGTGTGACTTGGCTCTGTATTTGCATGAACTGTGCAGCAAAATAGCATACAACACTGACTGACTAGATTGGTGCAGCAGTGGGAACACAACTTACAGTTATTGTGTACACTTCAGGTATGTTCCCATACACTGTCCTTCAAGTCTCCGCAGGGGGGCTGCCCAGCCAACTTGGCCATGCCGAACGTCTCGCGTAAAACAATTATTAGATACATAAACAGAAAACTTGGGTGTGAAGGCACTTTGCTAGATTACACTGATCCGTTTGCTGTGCGGCTGAGCAGGAATCTGTGTATGGCAGTGGTGGCACAACCAGTCCTCGAGATCTACAAACAGTCCATGTTTTCCAGGCCACCTGTGTTGATTGTCAATGTGCAGGGCCGGCGCCACCACTAGGCAGCTTTAGGGATTTGCCTAGGGCGCCGGCCACTGGAGGGCGGCAGTTCGGAGCAGGCCCCCCCCCGATGGAGGTGAGTGGAGGTGCAGACTGGAGCTGGCAGGAGCGGGTAGGGGGGTCCGTGCGGCGCAGGGGGGGAACATGCGGCTCTGTCTGCAAGCCGGTCAGAGTGGTCCCTGTGGTGCTGTGTATTAAGTTGGCGGGGTCCCTGCAGTGACTTGGAAATAACTAGCGCTGTCCGCCGGGCGGCGGGAAGCGCTTCTGGGATTGAAAACACTGGCACTGAAAACACTGGCACTGAGATACAGCCAATCAGCGTGCGGACAGTGTTTTCAAAATCAGAAGCGCTTCCCGCCCCAGCGGACAGCACTAGTTATTTCCAAGTCACTGCAGGGACCCCGCCAACTTAATACACAGCTCCGCAGGGACCCCTCTTACGGGCTTGCAGACGGCGCCGCAGGTACCCCTCAGACCCACACAAACCCCCCCCCCCTCGCCTAGGGCGCTCTGGTGCCTTGCACCGGCCCTGTCAATGTGTTGATTAGGAATGAATGCATCACATGTTTGAAAATGACGGTTCCTAATGACTGCACCTGTGAACCAGCTACGTGGCCTGGGAAACGTGGACTGCTGGCAGATCTTGAGGAGCAGCTTGGTCACCCCTGGTCTACAGAGTGCTAGGACTCTGTGGCTGTTTCTTACAAGTACCCTTGTGCTTTATGTACGCTCGGAGATGTGCTCTGCTGCCCCTGCCTTGTTTCTGAATTATCAGCGCCAAAGCGAATCTCTCTAACATTTCTGTTGATGGTTTCTTTTAGCGCCTGTAAGTCCCGGGCCTTCATTTTGCATCTAATTTAGAACTGCCTAATGTATAATTGCCTTGAATAAGGAAGACATCCAGCAAGATATTAGCTTGTAGATCTTAAAGTTAGACATGTTCCATTAGCAAAAATCTACAGACGTGTCCTCATACAGTACATCTTCCCTCAATAGCATGAGTGATCTGGTCCATGTGCGACTTCCTTAATGTTGCTGTGTGAAAAGGATACACAAGCAGACTTTGCTGATTAAAATATTAAAATGATATGCAGCATGCCTATGTTGTCTGCATAATTGCGGCTTTATCTGCATCGGAAACTCTACATTACGGCGTTTAGGTGACACCACGTCAAGGCGTGGAGTAGAAGCGCTGTTCAGTGCCCAGGGAGGCTGGATGTATGTGGGCACATCTGTACATATTGTATGAGCTAAAATGTGCATTTCTCTGCAAAGTCAAATAACAAACGATGCTTCTGCTTGTGGCTGACAGTGATCCCCTTAGGCCGCACGGTATAAAATAATAATAATAAAAAGAAAAATTGAATTGAACCAACCCTTCGGTTTACCATGTGTTTAATTAAAAAAACCAACATGCCGTTTATGAGGCTTTAACAAATGACTTAGCACATGGGCACTAACACTTCGTGCAGTCTCCGAACGCAGAAAATCATCTCGGTTTCATGTCTTTCTCGAAATGTAAATTGGGAGAGAAAATATTTGTGCTAGACAGCCTGCGACAGCAGTCAGCGGATGCAACAAGATTTGGAAAATCTGCAGGAGGTTTTTTTTTATTTTTTGTTTTTGTAAGGAGCTTTAAAACTACCGTAGAGATTAAAATAAAAAAAATATAATAAAAAAAAAAACCTGACTTTCCCTATGAGATGCAATGTGTTCCCCGGCCAATAAACAACAACAGCTATGACATTAGAATCTAGCCTACGTAGACCTGGATCAAATAATTTCCAATTAACAGAGACAAACTGTACTCATGGTGTCTGCATTCAGTGTGGCGCGTGTGCCAAGTCCGTGGTGCATTGAACGGCGCCGCTGCCAAGCGAGAAGGCTCTTAAAGGGGATGCCCACCTAAAGGGGGAAAAAAACAATGCCTCCTCTTTGTAATAATCAGTGTTTTGTATTTGTTATTGGAAAATACTTGTCTTCTGCACTGAGCAACCGGCGCTGACAACCCCCACTGTCTGCCAGGCTTGGCTGTCCTCTCCCATATTGTGCTAAAATTGTAATAACTCTACGAGAGAGGAGAGGACCAGACAGCTTCGTGAGGCGCATGAGATATAAAGTTGTTTTAAAAAAAATATGAAAACATGCAAATTTAATAAAGTAGTACTATGCGTACCTGATAGCCAATGAAAACTTTGCTTTTATTTTCAGAACTTTACTAGATGATCTGGTTGATATGGGTTACAGCAAATTAAACACTTTCATTTTATTAAGTGAGGGTTCTATTTACTAAGGCCTCGGAGGGAGATAAAGTGGAAGAAGATAAAGTACCAACCCCCAAGGATACCTATGAGTAATGGGGCTGCTGGCGGGAATGGAGGGGTCCCTCCTTCATGCATTTTTTTTTTTACCCTGTTTAGGTGGACACACCTAAACAAAGGCTGAAATAACATACACTAAACGTTCCCATACATCACAGGTTCTCAAAGTCGTTCCTCAGGCCCCCCACACTGCATGCTTTGCTGGTCTCCTCACAGTCTCAACTGAAATAATTAGCTCCACCTGTAGATCTTTTAAAATGTGCCAGTAATGAGTCCTGAGGACCGACTTTGAGAACTGCTACCATACACTAGAGAAATTCCACAGTGATTTGGTTATTTGATTCCTGCGAGAACTCAGATGAAAGTGACCAAATCGCATGTGTTTGACATCAGGTCCGATAGATTTATCGTGTTGCCAAGCCTTTCAGCGGGCTTGGCTGGGATTGCATACGATACATTGTTGTGCCCAAATGAAAAGTGAGTCTTTTTGCTGTAGCTGCGTTGTATCTAATCACAGTGGGTTAATGTGTTTGCCGGTAGATGGAGTGTTTTTTTTTACAGTTGTGCACGTGTACCGAACGGCTTTGCCGCAGTTTCTTCATCCCTGAAAGGTTGCATTGTGCGGTCGGATCCATGATGGATTCCTCCAGAACAGCGCAAAGAGTGGTTATCCAATATCTTTCTTCCCATTGGCTCCTGTATTTTAGGGAATATAGATTGTAAACTCCATTGGGGGCAGAAGGACAGATGCAGATTCCCTGTCAAGGGCTGTGGAATATGTATGCACTATATAAATAACTGGTAATAAATATCTAAGTAGACTCATTAAACATACTGGGACTTGTTGTTCCACAACATCTGCAGCACCACAGGTTACCTAAGCCTTGTGTAGTCGTGTTGGTGGAACCATAAATCACAGTCCTGCACTTGCTTTCCCAGTGCCCAAGAAACACACATTCATAAATCATCGGGGGAGGGGAGAGGAATCGCACGTAGCTCCTGGAAACTGGAAGAGCAATCGTGTTTACCTTTCATTCTGAACTTCGACTTGACCTAGGCCCATATCAAGTGATGAGTTTGCCATCTGGGCCAGAGTCGGTCCATTGTAGAGGACTTGGTAGTATATGTGCCTGATGCACACACTGTATCTGTTCTTCATTGCTAACAATGCAAATGTAATTTTATTCTTTTTGTATCACGTTGGCAGATGGACAGCGAGTATCCGATTACAGACTTTATCCTTCATCTGGTAGACCATTCGCAATATAAAGGGTGCGCAAAGGCCAGATTGTAGCACTGATAAAATGATGGAGAGGATATAACTCCAGTGTCACTAGATTGTGTCACACAAGCAGATTTTATGCAAGGGAAGTCTGAAATATCATTGTAGCTGATACAGGAGTAGACTTTGGTGGCCCAGCAATGTTATGGGCGCCATTCATTAATGCAATATTGAGAAACTAGGGGATAAATTTAGCAACCAGATTCTGTCTATCATTTCTCTATCACAGAGCTAGGAAGTGGTGACATCAATGAGACTGTTCTGCATATACAGTAGGTGGCTCGTGCACTCTATGGGAACTGTGTGTCATAACCGGGTTTGGTTCATTGGGTTGACCATATCCGTATCCAGTTGACGGATTGACAATGTCTAGTTCAACAATCACATGGTGAACCAGTAATGGTCGAACCTGTCTAGTTAGATGACTAAAAATGGTCTACAGTGTCATTTGCAGAAGATCGAAGCAGGCAAAAGTTCAAAGGAACGTGGTCGACAGTGACAAGGTCAATACAAGTCTCAGACACTGAGGGATAACAGAATAGTGTGCCAAGCACAGCGAGGCACCGTGCCTGAAGCATGGCGAGCGCAGCGGTACACTGATACAATGTCTATGTTGACATAGACACACAAAAAAGTGAAAAACTCATGTCAATCTTGTAACGGTCTACCACGTTCTCGTAGATTTTTGTTTGCGTCGATCTTCTGTTACTGTCGATCTACACGCCATATTTTTAGGCATCTAACTGGATGAGTTCAACCATGAGTTGTCCACCACGTAATTGTTGATCTAGACATCGTCAATCCACTATACCATATCAGGGGCAAACGCAGGATTTTCAGAAGGGGGTTTCCAGAGGTGCGGAGCAAAGTACGGAGATGGACACTTAGGTGACCCAGTATATGTTTTGATGTCCCGCGGGTGGTAGGGGGTATTATATCAACCGCTCAGCATGTAGGGACTGGATCAGTAATTTCCACTAATTACCCCTTTACTGCACAGATGGTGGGAGATGAGGTGGGAGAAGGGGGCATTGGGCTGAATGAAGGGGCCCTGATACATAACTTCCAGGGTGGTAGGGGATGTTTAATATGCAGAGGAGGGGTGTATAGTGGAGTCGGCTTATTATTCATAATTTTCTGGTGGGAGGACAACTTGCTTGACTGCAGATATCTCCAGTTCCCGGAAATAGATTTTAATGATTTGAATGGAATTAAAAACTAGAGAATCCCACCTACCAAATGGTATTGGGGACTAGGGGATCAGAGTTCAGCAGGCAGAGCAATCTGCCAAGGAGTATATAAAACTACATACCAGGTGTGTGGAGCTGGAGCAGTAACCAGCTGCTTGAAGGCTGATATCTCTGGTTCTTGGAACAGTAGAGACAAGCTTCTAGTGTCCTTCAAAAGGGGAGTGTCACAGATTTTGGAATATATCCTCAGAAAAACTCTACGTCAGACAGAACCTGAAATATCTGACTGGGAACAGCAATTAACAGGCTTGGATGGGGACCACTGCTTTGAAGTCAGATATCTCCGGTTCCCAAGGTCCGATTTAAAAAAAATCTTGTACTCTTGGAAAGAGGGGACCCTCAGCTTTCAGACAATCGCCCTTAGATTCCTGGGGGGGTTTTCTGGGTACTCGGAAACCCCCCCTGCGTGCGCTACTGCATATCCATCTAGGTCGACCCCAAAAAGTCAACTTGGAAAAGAGGTCAACACAAGAAAAAATCTTTTTAGATTTTTGGTTTTTGAGGTGTCCTAGCCAGGGAGATTTATTTGATTGACAGTGTCTAGATGGACAGTCAATAGGTTGTCCCAAAAGGTCAACGTGCAATAGATTGACATTAAATATGAAGACACATGAAACAGCTCGACATTAATTTTTTTTTTTAAATTGTCAATGTCGAAAACGATTGACGTGGACTCTCAATTAGTGTAATGTGTACCCTTAGCATGCCTCACTTCTATCGCCATGCTTTAGGCTCCATGCCTTATTACGCTCGGCACACCATTATATGCTCTCTCAATGCCGACATGAGTGGTGAAGTAAGAGCAATCTGGTTTTAAAGAATATTCATGAAAAACTAACCTTGACCTTGTCAAGTTTACCATTTTCATGTCAACTTTTTGACCCTGTTGACCTACCTTTTTTGGATAGACCTATAGACTCTCTATCTAGACACTTTAGATGTATAAACCAGAACCACCCATAGCCATTTTTAAGACTAGGTGTCTTGCCCCAATATCGCTGCACATGGCACATTTTTACCGTTCCCGATCGTATTAGACATGGATGGTAAAATATAAAAAAGTTCCAAACATTTAAAAATATCGTACCATGATCATGTTGACCTACTGACAATGTCAACCATAGTGGACAACTTTTTGACTGTTGCCCTTACAATTGTCCAACTAAAGTCCTAATAACTTCATACCTGCCTATGGCTCTATGATATCTAATATGTAATTGATAGTAGCAAAAATATGGAGCAGAAAATCATAGATGAGCCAGGCTGGTGGAAAATATCAGTGTTCTGAGACTGTAGTTCTAACCTCGGTGCCACCCAGCTGTCCGTAGACATTAAGTGATCATACTGTAGAAACACAACACAGCCTTGTCCATACCACAGTGCACTTTACAAAACTATTCAAGGCCTTTCTAGGTGCGTGTTGACTTATTATACAGATGCTACTTCGTGGACTTTTTTCAACCACATTCCAATGTTGCTAACCAATATATCAGCAACCCCCAAGCGTCCCCATCGCTCTTCAAGAAGAGGATGCTGTTTTCAGTTGATCCTAGTTTGCGCTAATGCCCCTTGCCCATCTAGTTCTGTTTAATTAATCACCTTCTGTAGAGCAGACACCCTATTAATAACATTGGCACCATGCTCTAGTCTCTAGGCCTGTAGAACACAGGCTAGGTGGTAACCCTTCATGTATAAATGTGCCCCAACAATTCCGTCCAATTTGTCTTACAGGCCATCAAGTGTTAGCAGTTCCATAATCCTTGCCCTTCTGGGGCAAATGTCGCCTCACCGGAGGAACTGTTCAGCGTCGTCTGCCGATACTGGAAATTAATTATCCATTTGACACTTACGCACAAACGAGTAGACGCCTCTTACGTGGAGAAAGAAACAATATTCATTTTTATTGCACTCAGTTCCCCTTTCATGCGGGAAAAAAAAACCAAAGCGTCTCTCGATCTAACTTTCCAGACCTATGTTCTGCAAAGACGGCAGTATGGGAAGGGTTACTGGGTCACTACAGCCCGGTTGTTAAAAAAAAAAAAATCTACAGGCACTTCAATCTTCTGCGCTGATCATTGTTCGTGTGGCCCCAATAGCTTGTCTTTTTGCCAGAAGTCTTTGTAATTTAGTGACAATTTGTCATTGTCACCCCAGACATGCCACTTCACTGCAGAACGACTTGCCTCTAATGCAAAGCATGACAAGCACATGAGCGCTTCCTGTGATCTTAATTCACATAAGCAATTGAAAGAGGCTAATTTTATTCTTCCATAATTGATAGACACATATTGAGAATTGTGCAAAAAAAAAAAAAAAAACCCACTAAAGCCCATAATTATCATTTTACATAAAAGCTCCCGTTCGTCACAATATATAATTTTTCCATTTAAGGTCATTCTGTATTTATTATTTAGCATTTCAGTTAAGCATACAATGCAATTTATCCCAAAAAATGGAATTACTGATACAAGAAATGTGTGATTCCAGCTGGAGTGGATTGTGAATTTGTGGTGACAATACAGTTATCCTTTAATACTTGGAGGATACAGTTCAAAGTTTGTCAGTAACTGATATTGGTGATTTCTTTTCATTGTGACTTATGGAGACGGTTGGTCATCGCTGGATAAGGCACAGTGAGGCTGGCACAGAATCGAACATACAGTATTGGCGATTTGTAATCCTCATCGCATCAGCCCCAGTCTACACTAGGCGATATATCGATAACGGTATCGCTGCATATTGTCCGGTGTGTACAGTTAATATCGTTAACTATTTGCACATTTGCGAGTCCTTAACGACCCTCCCTGTCGTCTGTACACGCAGCTCAATCTAACAATATCATCATAGCTTCAGTGTCCATTCATGGGGCTATTCAATCTGGAATTCCGACAGTTTGAATCCGGGACGTTTTCTTCCGACTATATCTTGACAGCTGGAATTCACTGTTCCAGCTGTTGAGTGTCGGAATGTCCGTGGATCGTTAAAAACGGCGTCAGTTTGTCGAAAAACGGTTGTAAATTCAAAAATCCGTGGCCGTTTCCGACAAAACAGAGCTCTCAAACCTTCAATCCTGTCGTAAACGGCAGCATTGAATAGGTGAATTACGGTATTTCCCCTGTCGGGAAATATCGGTATAGATTGAATACTTAAAGGAGTAAGAAAAATAAATTTAGCAAACTGAAAAAGAACCTTGAAATTTGGCAAAATGTTCCAGGGACGGCTGGTGCAATCCGCTGATTCTCGGTATGAGTCATGCATAAAATATTCCAGAATCCAGAGTCTAATTTGATGATTTGCAATTAAAATGTAATTGAAATGAAAAAAAAAAAAAAGGCAAGTAACTAATTGCATAATGTAAGTGGGAATCTTAACATTGCGCAATTTGCTTTTTAAACCTGCCTGATGTATTCGGTCATTTAATGTAAAATGATCAGAGAATGTGCTGCCATTTAGTAGTAGTAGTAGTAGTACGTTTATTTATAAGGCGCCGCAAAGTGTCCGCAGTGCCGTACATAGCAAACAAAAAAGAAATTACAAGGTAACATACAGGGTGTGTTGAAAAATACAGTATGAATAGGGGTATAGCTGGTAGAACTAAAATCAGCATCAGTTCAGAAGTAGGTGTCAAAATTGAGGAGACTGAAGATGAAGTAGAGGAAGGGAAGAACAGGACAGGAGCACAGGTGAGGTAAAGAGGTAGGGTGAGTCAGGGACGTGCAGTCAGGGGAGGCAGGGGAGGCAGTGCCTCCCCTGTCATAACTGATTTAAAAAAAATTACAAAGATATTTATAACACATATACTGTGCTATAAATATCTTATTAATTTTTTTTATGAGGTGGGACCCTGTGGAAGTCTAGGAGGCAGCGGGAGCTGTGCCTCCCGCTGACAATTGGAAAATGTCAGCAGCAGGGGGCGGGGCTAAGCCGCGGCGAAAAAAATTGTCTGAAATTCCCGTTAAAAATGAATGAGAAAGCGGCATCAACACCTCTGCCTCAGTGATAGGGACGCACAACCCTGTCACTGAGGCAGATGTGATAGGACAGCGGATCAGGCTGTCACACACTGACAGCCTGATCCGCTGTCATGCTATGCTGTGGTGGCTGCGCTGTCTCCCGAGACCCCGCCGGGAGACCTGGGTCCCCTTCTTCCTCCAGCCGCCAGTGGTGCATATTACGGAGCCCTGACCTCCCTCCTCCCCCCGCTACCACGGCCCTGCTAGGTTGCCCTGCTCCTCTTCCTGCTCCCGCCGCTGGAGCCCCGGCTAAGCATGTCAGGGTGGCCAGGCTCACCTCCATTCTCCTCGTCCCGCCGCAGTGTGGCCTGGCTCCCCTACCTCCTCCTGCCGCTGCTGGAGCCCCGGCATTTCAGTATGGCCGCCATCGCTTCCTTCCTCCTCCCGCTGCGGCCCCGCCGGGTGGCTTACAAGTAGCTCTCCTCTCCGCTGCTTGGGCGTGCATAGTGACAGCGGGCGACAGCTGTAGGCCTGGACTCCGCCGGGTGGCCGGCTCTCCACCCTCCAGAACATGAGCACAGGTACAGGGAGTACTCCCAAGTGGGACTCCCTTTAAATATACATATTGGTTAGCTTATGTACTGTATGTGTATTCTGTTCATTTAACAGTAAATATATTAACAATGTGTGAATTTGACACATGTGCCTACCATATTGTTGTATTTTTTTTTTTTTTTCAATATACTGTAACAAAATACACACACATGGAGGCAGTGACACAGCTTTATTTTAAATCACACCTTTTCTCTTCACGGATCTCCCATATATTTTTTAACACTTTTCGCTGAAAAACAAGCACCAAACTGAAGCAACAACACCTGCCTCACCTAACACTAACCTCACCGCACGTCACTGGGGTGAGTACGTGAGGAAGGAGGACCCTACTCATAAGAGTTAACATACTAAAAATAGGTGGGTGGACGAACGAAAAACAATAGGATAAGTAGGAACAGAGGCAGGATAGGAGGATCAAAAGAGGTTAGGAGGGATAGGCTCCATTTATGCTTATACATAATATATGAAAACTGTGGGCCTAATTCAGTAAAGCAAAAAGCGTGCAAATGGGTAATCCCATGCTGCACTGCAGGCGGGGAAGATGTAACATGTGCAGAGAGAGTTAGATTTCGGGGTTTCAAACAAATCTAAACTATAGTGGAAAAATAAAGCTGTCTAACATGTGTGGGCTACATGTAAAACAGCCAGTATGTACCCTGCACAGAAACAGTATAAATATATTTGCTCCAATTTCATACCAACATGGTTTGCCACATGCCTCCAGAAAGATTTCCTGCGTATCCCTGCGTACAGAGGGGGTTATTCTAGTTAATTCGCTCCCCCGTGCGTTCGCTTGGTGCAAACTGCTAGTTCGCCATCCCGTTCGTACCTAACAGTGCCGGCGTGGGCATCGGCGATGAGCTGCGCCTAGCGTTTAATGGGCGTTCCCATGAAAACGATGAACGTTCCCGTGCACATGCAGTTGGCGGGCAGTTGACGTCAGTGGATATCATCTGTCCGCCCATTACACAGGGCGCCCGCAGATCTAAGACACCACCATGCATGCAACAATCCGTGCACTTGCAGCCTTGCAATCAGGTCTGAATAATCCCTCTTTGTACAATTGTGAATAATGGGGGTGATTCAGGTTGGTTTTCAAAAGCAAACTCCTTTAATGGACAAAACCATGCTGCACTGCAGGGCGGCTGATGTAACGTGTGCAGAGAGAGAGAGAGTTATTTTGTTTCTGTGCAGTGTAAATACTGGCTGCATTATTCTTACACTGCAATTTAGATTTCAGTTTGAACACACCCCACCCAAATGTAACTCTCTGCTCCTGTTTTACATCTGCCCCACCTGCAGTGCAGCATGGTTTTATCCATTAAAGAAGGAGTATGCAGGACAGTTTGCAGAATTTTAAATTGGGGAAGAAGCACACTGTGTAAACGATGCCATCGGGTTCAATTTCACGTGTCCTTTTGCCGTGAAAGAGATCCTTGCCAACATCTGAATGAAAGGGCTGCTCATGCAATGACCTGTTTTATGCTTGCATAGAGAGTCAGACAGCTATCTTTTTCAATTTAGATTCGCAGAGCTGAGAGGGTCTTTAAATTCACGGCTCTACAGTTTTTCTTTCCCCCTTCTTTTTTTTAAACTCCAGGCTAATTGCCGAGCGCTGTACATTTAATAGGCAACCGCAGGGACAGCATGACAAAAGTTCTTTGTTGTTGAAGAGTCCATTAAGGCAAAATACAACTGTAGTGCTAAAATGGTCATACGAACCTCTGGAGATACTGTCATTAAATGCACACTGATCTCCGATTAAGGGCATGCCCCAGATGACCAAGGTGAGGAACACGGGCTTTCGTGCGTCTCTGCTGAAGGCTGGGGCTTACCCAGAGGCTGCGCTGGTGCAGCTGAAAATTGATGGCAGCACATTAGAGGACTGGGCTAAAAGGAAGAAATATAAAAAAAAAATAAAGAAATGTATAAATGAGAGAAAAAAAACTGATGGATCTGATGGTAGCGTAAATAAAGCCTTTACTTGTCATGCAATAGTTAGGAAGTGCGTACTAGGCCTGTGCCTCCATATACCTATATGTCATCGCAGCATGGTACGGCCTTAGTCATGTGCCTCCATATACCTACATGGCAGCACAGCATGGTACTGCCCTAGTCATATGCCTCCATATCCCGACATGGCAGCACAGAATGGTACTACCCTAGTCATGTGCCTCCATATCCCTACATGGCAGCACAGAATGGTGCTGCCCTACTCATATGCCTCCATATCCCTACATGGCAGCACAGAATGTTAATGCCCTAGTCATGTGCCTCTATATCCCTACATGGCATCACAGAATGGTACCACCTTACTCATGTGCCTCCAAATCTATATGGCAGCAAAGTATAGTACTGCCCTAGTCACGTGCCTCTGGACTGATATTGACTATAAGCTGAGGCTTAACTTCCAGAGACAATGGAGGCTTCAGCCTCCAGGCTCCAAGCCCTGAAGGGGGCACCTGCATGTAAAGCAACATCTACTGTATGTTGTTCAACAGCGGAATCCAAGTGTGACCACTGCTCTTGCTACGGAGCTCTGCGGCGCACCTGTAGTTAATTGGCTTTATTCCAGGAGCTCTGCTAACATCTGCAATAGGGGACGTGACGGATTCTGCCTGGTACCACTCAGCCTGTGCTGCTCAAAGCACTGCTGCTGGACTCTGAGATGATACGCACAGGTGAATGCTGACACACACATTACCCTACGGCCCTTCTCTAAACCTCTGCCAGTGCAGAGCAATACCGCAGTCTACGTCATAACTAGGGATGGACATCGGAAAACCCACCATCAAATATCAAATGATGGCTGGGCATCCGCCATCGAATATTTGATATTTTTCAGGATAGGAAAAAAAATCATATGATTGGCACATGCGCAAACATCTTCATCTTGGCCATGCATGCGCTGAAACATGGAAACATGGCTGGCTGGTGGGCGGGACCATCGGAACACCAATGAATGTTTACCATTCGATGGCAGCAAATAGCGGGATACGGTCATTGAATGGTAAGAGCACTACCATCGAAACAAAAACAATGATGGTAGTGAAACATCGCAAGGAGATGATCATCCCTCGTCCTAGCTGCCTGGCACGAAGGTGTGTAATGAGCTTATGGAGAATATTCCTGACGTATTACATATTATGACGAGCCCATGACACATACCAGCGTGAGACATGTACGCTTTCTCTCTCTTCGTAGGCTAAGCTGGCACCCTGATCTAATCTATTTTGAAAAGTTTCCCACTGACATCCCAGCCCACGTGCTAAGAGGAGCAACGTGGAATCGTGTCTCTGCAGAAAAGGTTAAAGTGTGAATCATTAAAGTTCCACGGCCCTTTTTATTCCCCACCCTCAAGATTATTACAAAGTTCCTTCCCGAGGTCACTGGTAGATATGAGGCAGGATGAGCAAAGACGTCTGTCCTTTACGAACGCCCCGAGAAAATGATCAAACTCTCATTAACATTAGGGTAATTCGTTTGAAATTTGGCATGTCATCCACATAACTAACTACTGCTACCATTAAAACAGAATGTAAGTTTTACCCGTCTGCAGCGTCCCGTTCTTGTACTCTTGAAAGCTTCTAATGTCTGCCATCTGGCAAGCAGAGAGCAACCTTTGAAAAAAGTTAAGTGACTGTGAATTTTAATGTATGAGATAAATATCAGCAGTTGGAGACATTTCAATGGAAATCTTTCTGAACCCAAGCCTCGTGTCTCTTAATTCAGCCATACATACCATGCTTCCGGCGCTGGGTAGAGAAGAACGCCTGACGGCAAGCCTTTGCAATACAGTCAAAGGCTAATTATTTTGACTGTCATGTTGAAGGAAAGGTTAAATGAATGAATCTTGTCTAAGGACGACGGTGGCCAAAGTGGCTTGGCCTGCTGACCTTACTATTGGCAGGAACAGTCCTAAAGGATCCATTGCTGTCACGGGTCAATGAGGAATAGTAATTAAATACCGTTTATACATAATGATATGCACTATATATTCCTATTAAACTTGTTGCCATTCGCAGGCAGCGCCGTAAATACAAAAGCACTTTGCATGGAGGCTTTGCTGGTTTTTAACGGCCGTCATCGGGCCCTACCTGGCATAATCAGAGAGGGTACGGGATGATGTTCCAACAGTCGGGATCCCGACTGTTTAAATGCCCAACAGTCGTGATCCCGACTGACATGAACTATTCTCCCTTGTGGGGTCCATGACCCCCATAGAGGGAGAATAGAACCTGTGGCGAGCCACTGAGCCCGCAATGGGCTTCTTTGCACTCGCCCCTCTGTAGGACTACCGGCAATCGGAATTCCGATGTTGGCATACTGACCGTTGGAATCACAACTGTTGGGTCAGTCATCAGATATGTTGCAGATAGAGAACCTAGAAGACAAGAGCTGATGCCACCTGTCAGGGTGTTCAGCTGGTCCCTGCCGTAGATTAGTATGTGACCAGGCGGATGTTGTTGGGTTATAATGGGCACGTTACCTCTTGCACAGTTATCACGTCCAATCGTTATAGAGAGACGTGCAGGAGACTCCTGTTGCAATATATTAAGATATCCGGTTGGTAGATCTGCATTTGAACAGGTTAACCTTAAATGGTTGACCATTTAGCGTAACTAGAAATGTTGTGCCCCCCTGCCATAAAAGCTTCTGCCACCCTTCCCCCATAGTAGTAGTAGTATGTTTATTTATAAGGCGCCACAAAGTGTCTGCAGCGCCGTACATAGCAAACAAAAAACTAATTACAAGGTAACGTACAGGGTGTGTTGAAAAATACCGTATAAGTAGGGGTATAGCTGGTAGAACTAAAATCAGCATCAGTTCAGAAGTAGGTGTCAAAATTGTCGAGGAGACTGAGGATGAAGTAGAGGAAGGGAAGAACAGGACAGGAGCACAGGTGAGATAAAGAGGTAGGGTGAGTACGTGAGGAAGGAGGACCCTACTCATAAGAGTTAACATACTAAAAGGAGGTGGGTGGACGAACAAAAAACAATAGGAAAGTACAGATGGAGCGGGATTTATCTATCCAGGCAATGGCGACGCCAGCCGCCATCCCCTGCTCCGCGCCATCTGTAAGCATGAGGTGCGCGCGCGTCCCCTTCCGACGGTGCTGCCGGCGGTCGCCCGGTGTCTAACAGCCATGAGGACCAGAGGTGAGAGGGTAGGTTAGTGAAAGCAGACAGAGAGGGATTTGGGAGGACAGACAGCGTCTGTAGTAGATTTGCGAGGATGTGGTAGAAAACAGAGTGAGAGAGCTTGGGGTATGAAAGAGGAGAGAAGGTAACAGGCAAGGAACAACTGTCAGAGAGGAGACAAGTGGGTAAAATCAGGTTGATTGAGTAATCCATTTAAGTATGAAACAACAACAAGCAAGAGGATGAAAGGAACAGAGAAGGTCAGAAGTGAGGCAAATGTGAGCAGGCGTGAAGAGGGAAATAGAGTGCAATAATTGTGTGGCAAAGATAAGAGAAAATAATAGTGAATGAGTAAAATGAAATACAATGTTGGAAAAAATATAGATAAAATGAATTGAATGTCAAAATTGAGCAACAGGTTACAGTAGGATAGAAAGAAGATGAATATATTTCAATAAATTAGAATATGAAAATTTAGACTGTGTTCAAACTCACCTTTTTCAGTATTCTAACTCACCTGCTTCAGTTTGCAACTCACAAGTCACTTAAGTAATCAAGCTTCACTTTACTCTGCAAGCTTCCATCTCAATGAGCAAGCTCCAAATGAGTCTTGTCTCTATTTATATAGTATGTCAGGCATCTGTTTACACTCAGCTCCTCCCCCTAATCTCTCTGCACACGTAGATTTAGCTCCTCCTCCTAGTATCTGTTCACACCTAGTAACAATACACTATACAGATACAGGCACAATCAAAATCACACTCAGATTTCTCCTTCAAAATTACAGTCTCTATATAGAAAGACAGATAAAGAATACAAGAATTTATTATAATTTTCTTCCTACATGCTTGTTGCCAGGGGTTTCATTCACATTGGCATGAGATTCTTTCTCGTTGACAGGGTTTTTCCTTGTTGCTGGGGCTTTAAAGCTTGTTGCTAGGGTTTTTATGCTTGTTGCCAGGGTTTAATGCTCATTGACAGTGGTTTCATGTTAATTGGCAGGGATTTTTCTTGCTTGTTTTGCCAGAGGATGCATGCTCATTGGCAGGGGTTTCCTTCTCATTGCCACGGGTTTCATGCTCGTTACCAGGGTTTTCTTGCTCATTGTAACTATTCAGGGACTTCATGATAGTTACCAGGGGCTTCATGCTCAAAATTTCACGCTCGTTGCCAGCGGGTCTCATGGTAATTGCCAGATGTTTCATGCTCGTTGCCAGTAACCTTGCCAAGGGCAGCGTTAGCAGAATTAATGGGCTTTTGGTGGTTAAAAAGTAAAAAAAAACACATTGTGTTGACTATTTCAGTGGTACTCAACCTCGGTCCTCAGGGACCTCCAACAGTGCACGTTTTGCAGGTCTCTTCACAAAATCACAGGTGAAATAATTGGCTCCACCTGTGATCTTTTAAAATGTGTCAGTGAATAATTAGTGCACCTGTGCACCTGCTGGGTGACCTGGAAAACGTGCACCGTTGGGGCTCCCAGAGGACCGAGATTGAGAACCCCTGGACTATTTGGCCTTTTCTACTGTCTAACTTTTGACCCCGTTGACCTTTTTTCATGTTGACCTCTTGCAATGAAAGCTCTCGCATTGTGTTCAAAGGAACATTTTTCTCCTATGCTGCGCCCTACACATTGCTTATTGTAGACTGACTTCACTGCAAGGTCCGTGGCGAGAAGGCCACTGAACTCCCTCCCAACAGTTGGGCAACGTCTGCATTTTCAGGGGCACCAGAAAAACGCTGCTATTGCGACCCCAAATGCCTGGCACCTGTCAATCACCCTGCGTATGGCCAGCGGAGGCTAGCCTTCGCATGGTCAGTTCCCGAGGGGACCCCGTGGATGCGCACAGCGTACCGTGTGCACGCGTGGTCGTTTGAAAACCGGCTAATCTCTGTCATATGTATTACCGGCCAGGGAAATTGGTGCTTAAACTGTTTTCAGGTTCCACAATTTACAAGACAGCAGACTTAATTCACTGACCGGAACGCTTTATGTGCCATTGTCAGCCTCACTTACGTTTAACAGACCCTTACCGTCACTTGGGCAAATACAAAAAAATATGGTGTCTGTTTTATTATACGAGCGCGGTAATAATTGCAATTTCAATTATGACTGATTCAGAGCTTGAAAGGGGATATAATGGCTTTTCACGATTAAAAGCTGAATTACTGTCATTATTCTCAAGGTGCACTTTATCAGTTAGCTTTCTCACTCTCTCATGAGTGCTCATGAATACAACTATTTTTTTGTACTGTTAAAGAGGCCATTATGACTAAAGTTATTTTAAACTTTCGTACTGAAAGTACTGGGGGGGGGGGGGATTCTACAAAACTCAACTGATGCCCTTATGATTATCTTAATTGCTTAAAATAATAAAGCCACAATAATACCACTTTTACATTGCGGGTGCTACCAGGCTTGAGTTCCCCTGTTCCTCTGGCAGCTGGACCCGGCATAATAACAGATAGATGACATCACTGGAGGCGGGTCTCGAGCCGGGACTTGGAGATCATCTGTCTGTGAATGGGTCACAGGTTGCATCAACCCGGGTTACACATTGCACCGCGAGCTGGATTGAATCCATGTTCAACCCTGCTTGTGACCTGGTTTGAAATGCTGGGTCGACCCAGGTAATTTCAACTGGGAGCTTTTACTCTGTACAACATCTGGAAGTGCCACGCGTTAATAGGCAATAACCCAGTATATTTATGGCAGTGTGAAAGGGGTATATGGGGGGGGGGGTCAATCCGGACTTTACACAAAAGTGCTTACTGCCCCATAGGACCATGAATAATTTTGTGCAAAGTGCGGCTGATATCAGCCCTTGAAGGGTGTGAGTTTGCACCCATCGCAGTCAATAGAATTGACCCCTAAATCCAAAATATAAAAGGCTGGAGGGGAATGCTGGAACTTGTTGTGCGTCGAAGACTGGAGACCAATACTGGGTGTGGATGATTATTTCGACAATCACTAGGTCAATCACTATTGGTCGATAGTTAAAGGTCATCACTTGAAGGTCAACACAAGCAGAACGTCGACATGGGAAAAGATCGACATGAGTTTTCATGGTTTTTGGTGTCTAAGTCGACCTATATTGACATGGACACCATTCGGCCAGGCGGCGTTACGCCGCGCGCTAAGCAGCCACCGACCGCTGCTTATCGAGCAGTAATGAACCAGGCCCCAAAGGTGCCTAAACCTCTCTTAGATGATCCTCTGTGCATGATAATTGGATGTTCTGTTCGGTTCTCAGTTTCTGTGCGCTGTATACCTACTGTACATATATTTTTCAAATTAATAATTAATGGAATGCGCTCTTAAATAACAACAATAACTGCAATTAGAACTAGCTAGCAGTAATTAAAAAAAAAACAAGGAGGGGGCACAGAATCGACAGAGAGCAATTATAAAATGAGCGTGGAATCGGCAATGAAGGCTATACATCTAAGAAAGGGTCGTAATGCGCTAAACGCTTTATTACTCTGTGCAGAATTCTAACTATTCTTAATGCTAATGTATTTTTCAGGGCTGCAAGTTAAAGTACTGTATAAGGAAATTACACTGAAAATGAGTCAGTCTGTAATTAATGGTGAATTCAATCAAGCGCCTCATCCTGAATTATTGTACTACTATTTGAGTTTATTGGGAAGTTTCTGTTTCACCCTGGAGGCCTGTGATTGGCTGCTGAACGTCCAATGGGGCTGTTGCCAGTTGCCCAAACCAAGTCACAGGGGGCCATCTAAGTAACTATCAGGTTACTGAGGGCAGCTGGAGAATTCATGCTGCAGATGCCATTAAATCGGAAGACGCAGATCCATGGCCTCGGCATTCCCACGTGACGTGTTTGTTTTGGGAAACGATTTCCGTCGCTGTGCCACCCCACCCTCAAACAGCTGTTGCCAGTCAATCAGGATGCATTTTAGGAGTTACTGCATCTGGTGACCAGTTTCTTGTGTCAACTATTTTAACTCTCTCTGCATATGTTACATCTACCCCACCTGCAGTGCAGCATGGTTTTGCCCAGTTTGAAAACAAATATGTCCTACAATCAGCTCTGAATTAGGCCCATTGTCTGTGTGCTACCCGGATCCCCTCTAGGCATGTGCAGTTTGCTAAAACCAGAGGCCATATAACAAGTTGTGTACAGTCTAATGTGCTGCAGTATCGCGTCCTGTGCCTGTAATCCAGCATACCCTGTGTGATGTGCTGCAGTATTGCGTCCCGTGTCTGTGATCCGGCATTTACCATGTAATGTGCTGAAGTATTGCGTCCTGTGCCTGTAATCCAGCATGCACTATGTAATGTGCTGCAGTATTGTTTCCCATGCCTGTAATCCATCAGACACCATGTAATGTACTGCAGTATTGCGTTCCGTGTCTGTAATCCAGCATACCCTGTGTAATGTGCTGCAGTATTGCGTCCCGTGTCTGTAAATTGCATGCACCATGTAATGTGCTGCAGTATCGCGTCCTGTGCCTGTAATCCAGCATGCACTATTTAATGTGCTGCAGTATCGTTTCCCATGTCTGTAATCCATCATACACCATGTAATGTGCTGCAGTATTGCGTTCCGTGTCTGTAATCCAGCATACCCTGTGTAATGTGCTGCAGTATTGCGTCCCGTGTCTGTAAATTGCATGCACCATGTAATGTGCTGCAGTATCGTGTCCTGTGCCTGTAATCCAGCATGCACTATTTAATGTGCTGCAGTATCGTTTCCCATGTCTGTAATCCATCATACACCATGTAATGTGCTGCAGTATTGCGTCTTGTGTCTGTAAACACCATGCACCATGTAATGTGCTGCAGTATCGCATCCTGTGTCTGTAATCCAGCATGTACCATGTAATGTGCTGCAGTATCAGGTCCCTTATCTGTAATCCAGCATGTACCATGTAATGTGCTGCAGTATCGTGCCCGTGTCTGTAATCCAGCATGCATCATGTAATGTGCTGCAGTATCGTGCCCCGTGTCTGTAATCCAGCATGCACCATGTAATGTGCTCCATTATTCCGTTCCTTGCCTGTAATCCAGCATACCCCATGCAATGTGCTGCAGTATCGTGCCCCATGTCTGTAATCCATCATGCACCATGTAATGTGCTGCAGTATCGCGTCCTGTGTCTGTAATCCAGCATGCACCATGTAATGTGCTGCAGCATCACGTCCCTTATCTGTAATCCAGCATGTACCATGTAATGTGCTGCAGTATCGTGCCCCGTGTCTGTAATCCATAATGCACCATGTAATGTGCTGCAGTATCGTGCCCGGTGTCTGTAATCCATCATGCACCATGTAGTGTGCTGCAGTATCGTGTCCCATGCCTATAATCCAGCATGCACCATGTAATGTGCTGCAGTATCGTGCCCTGTGTCTGTAGTCCATCATGCAACATGTAATGTGCTGCAGTATCGCACCACTTGTCTGTAATCCAACATGCACCATGTAATGTGCTCCATTATTCTGTTCCGTGCCTGTAATCCAGCATACCCCATGTAATGTGCTGCAGTATCGTGCCCCATGTCTGTAATCCATCATGCACCATGTAATGTGCTGCAGTATCGTGTTCCATGCCTGTAACTCAGCATACCCTATGTAATGTGCTGCAGTATCGCATCCCGTGCCTGAAGTCCAGCATTAACCATGTAATGTGCTGCAGTATCGCATCCCATGCCTGAAATCCAGCATGCACCATGTAATGTGCTACAGTATTGTACCCTGTGTCTGTAGTCCATCATGCACAATGTAATGTGCTGCAGTATCATCCCCCATGTCTGTAGTCCCTCATGTACCATGTAATGTGCTGCAGTATTGCGCCCCGTGCCTGTAATCCTTTATGCACCATGTAATGTGCTGCAGTATCGTGCTCCGTATCGTCTGTAATCCATCATGCACCATGTAATGTGCTGCAGTATCGTGCTCCGTGTCTGTAGTCCATCATGCACCATGTAATGTGCTGCAGTATCGTGCCCGGTGTCTGTAATCCAGCATGTACCATGTAATGTGCTGCAGTATCAGGTCCCTTATCTGTAATCCAGCATGTACCATGTAATGTGCTGCAGTATTGTGCCCCGTGTCTGTAATCCAGCATGCATCATGTAATGTGCTGCAGTATCGTGCCCCGTGTCTGTAATCCAGCATGCACCATGTAATGTGCTCCATTATTCCGTTCCGTGCCTGTAATCCAGCATACCCCATGTAATGTGCTGCAGTATCATGCCCCATGTCTGTAATCCATCATGCACCATGTAATGTGCTGCAGTATCGCGTCCTGTGTCTGTAATCCAGCATGCACCATGTAATGTGCTGCAGCATCACGTCCCTTATCTGTAATCCAGCATGTACCATGTAATGTGCTGCAGTATCGTGCCCCGTGTCTGTAATCCATCATGCACCATGTAATGTGCTGCAGTATCGTGCCCGGTGTCTATAATCCATCATGCACCATGTAGTGTGCTGCAGTATCGTGTCCCATGCCTATAATCCAGCATGCACCATGTAATGTGCTGCAGTATCGTGCCCTGTGTCTGTAGTCCATCATGCAACATGTAATGTGCTGCAGTATCGCACCACTTGTCTGTAATCCAGCATGCACCATGTAATGTGCTCCATTATTCCGTTCCGTGCCTGTAATCCAGCATACCCCATGTAATGTGCTGCAGTATCGTGCCCCATGTCTGTAATCCATCATGCACCATGTAATGTGCTGCAGTATCGTGTTCCGTGCCTGTAACACAGCATACCCTATGTAATGTGCTGCAATATCGCATCCCGTGCCTGAAGTCCAGCATTCACCATGTAATGTGCTGCAGTATCGCATCCCATGCCTGAAATCCAGCATGCACCATGTAATGTGCTACAGTATCATCCCCCATGTCTGTAGTCCCTCATGTACCATGTAATGTGCTGCAGTATCATCCCCCATGTCTGTAGTCCCTCATGTACCATGTAATGTGCTACAGTATCATCCCCCATGTCTGTAGTCCATCATGCACAATGTAATGTGCTGCAGTATCATCCCCCATGTCTGTAGTCCCTCATGTACCATGTAATGTGCTGCAGTATTGCGCCCCGTGCCTGTAATCCTTTATGCACCATGTAATGTGCTGCAGTATCGTGCTCCGTATAGTCTGTAATCCATCATGCACCATGTAATGTGCTGCAGTATCGTGCTCCGTGTCTGTAGTCCATCATGCACCATGTTATGTGCTGCAGTATCGTGCCCCGTGTCTGTAGTCCATCATGCACCATGTAATGTGCTGCAGTATCATGCCCTGTGTCTGTAGTCCATCATGCACCATGTAATGTGCTGCAGTATCTTGCCCCGTGTCTGTAGTCCATCATGCACCATGTAATGTGTTGCAGTATAGTGCCCCGTGTCTGTAGTCCATCATGCACCATGTAATGTGCTGCAGTATCTTGCCCCGTGTCTGTAGTCCATCATGCACCATGTAATGTGTTGCAGTATAGTGCCCCGTGTCTGTAGTCCATCATGCACCATGTAATGTGTTGCAGTATAGTGCCCCGTGTCTGTAGTCCATCATGCACCATGTAATGTGCTGCAGTATCTTGCCCCGTGTCTGTAGTCCATCATGCACCATGTAATGTGTTGCAGTATAGTGCCCCGTGTCTGTAGTCCATCATGCACCATGTAATGTGCTGCAGTATCGTACCCCATGTCTGTAATCCATCATGCACCATGTAATGTGCTGAAGTATCGTGCCCCGTGTCTGTAGTCCATCATGCACCATGTGATGTGCTGCAGTATCGTGCCCCGTGTCTGTAATCCATCATGCACCATGTAATGTGCTGCAGTATCGTGCCCCGTGTCTGCAATTCATCATGCACCATGAAATGTGCTGCAGTATCGTGCCCCGTGTCTGTAGTCCAGCATGCACTATGGGATGTGCTGCAGTATCCTGCCCCGTGTCTGTAATCCATCATGCACCATGTAATGTGCTGCAGTATCGTGCCCCGTGTCTGCAATTCATCATGCACCATGTAATGTGCTGCAGTATTGTGCCCTGTGTCTGTAGTCCATCATGCACTATGGGATGTGCTGCAGTATCCTGCCCCGTGTCTGTAATCCATCATGCACCATGTGATGTGCTGCAGTATCGTGCCCCGTGTCTGCAATTCATCATGCACCATGTAATGTGCTGCAGTATCGTGCCCCGTGTCTGTAGTCCAGCATGCGCCATGTAATATGCTGCAGTATCGTGCCCCGTGTCTGCAATTCATCATGCACCATGTAATGTGCTGCAGTATCGTGCCCCGTGTCTGCAATTCATCATGCACCATGTAATGTGCTGCAGTATCGTGCCCCGTGTCTGTAGTCCATCATGCGCCATGTAATGTGCTGCAGTATCGTGCCCCGTGTCTGTAGTCCATCATGCACTATGGGATGTGCTGCAGTATCCTGCCCCGTGTCTGTAATCCATCATGCACCATGTAATGTGCTGCAGTATCGTGCCCCGTGTCTGTAGTCCAGCATGCGCCATGTAATGTGCTGCAGTATCGTGCCCCGTGCCTGCAATTTAACGTGCATCATGTATTGGCTCTGCAGGCCCCTTGTGGCGCCTTATAAATAAAATGTAATAATAATAATACAATCAGTGCTTAGCCGCACGCTGTCCTCGGGAATGGACCCTACCATAGGTGTTTAATTCCAGCAGTAACTAGTCTCAGCGTTCATCCAGCATCCGCTCATGCAGAAGATCCAATCATTTACTCAGTGCACATGTGATGTGCGACCGTGGAACATATGGAAGGTGTATTAAGTTCACTTTTATTAACACAATCTAAATTTAGCCAAGCGCTTTACCTTTTCCAAGGTGAAACATTTGGAGGGCGACAGATTATTAGACTGCATTCTGCCCTGCATAAATGCTGTAATTGTTACACATACAAATAACCCCAACAGCATTCCATGCTAAAAGTGCATAGGGGGGCATCCAGCTCTGGGCAAGAACACCCTGCCTGATGGCTCCCTCCTACTGATGTGCCTGCGAAGATGTGTTCGCACATGATGGACAGCTCCATGACTGATTGTGATGTCGTGCTGCTGCCGCGTCCCTCCTCCGGAGCAGCCAGGACACACCCAGAAACTGAGCCCTACTACGCAATGCTGCCCCCTATCGGATCTTGAACTGTGATCGCCAGGTCCTGTCGCTGCCCCCCATCAGAACTTAAACTGTGATCGCCAGGTCCTGTCGCCGCCCCCCATCAGAACTTAAACTGTGATCGCCAGGCCCTGTCTACATCCCCCATCAGAACTGAAACTGTGAACGCCAGGCCCTGTCGCTGCCCCCATCAGAACTGAAACTGTGAACGCCAGGCCCTGTCGCTGCCCCCATCAGAACTGAAACTGTGATCGCCAGGTCCTGTCGCCACCCCCCATTGGAACTTGAAAACTGTGATTGCCTATATCTCCCAGTGTCTTTGTTTGAACTCACTACAAGTTATTGGAAACGGCAGGCTCCTCACACACTGTTCAGCAGCGCATAATAGAGAAAAAACTCTCTATTGTGTCAGGTGATCGGCCCAGGTCTACCCTCTGAAGCCTCATCCCACCACGTCATGCAACTCCACATGGGTTTTCCATTTTTATTCTGCAACAGCCTTGTTTCCGGGGAATGATCCCCCTGGGTTAGGCTGCGGCAGCAGAGGGTTAGGGCTCAGTAGTACTCACTGCCAGGACAGCTGAAGTCATCATGACATCACCACATGACCTAGAAGACACTGGCAGACCTGCAGTATCAGGTAAGTTAGCGCTAGACCATTAGCAACACTTTGTCAACATTCTAATCATGTCAACATATCATTTGTGTCGACGAATCACCAAAATATACCACATCCTCTTAAATGATACTCTAGATGTATTTTTAAAGAACTGTTTTGGTACTTGTGTAGTTTCACGGCGCGCACACACTATTAAAACCCGCCCCCAGTGCCACTAGTCGACGCAGCAGCTGTCGACCTTGTAAATCCCACTATCCACGCCAACCCGAAGCTTGGCGAGCGCGCGGTACGCGTTCTACGACCTTTTCATACCCCCCACTATCCACGTTGGCATGGAGTTGAGAATAGAAAGTGTGGCGAGCGCAGCAAGCCCCGCGGACACCTGTGAAGCCCACGAGGGGACACGGATACCTGTGAAGGTATCCACGTCCCCTCGCGGGGCTCGCTGCGCTCGCCACGCTTCGGGCTCAGTGGCTCGCTGCGCTCGCCACGCTTTCTATCCTCGACTCCACGCCAGACTACAAGTCCCAGCAGGCCCTTTAATGCCCCACATGCTGGGACTTGTGGTTCTTCAAGTCCCAGCATGCGGGGGAGGTCTGCTGGCACTTTTAGTTCTCCTGCATAAAGCAATGTTAGGTTTTTATGAATTAACCCTATCAGGCCGGTGTCCACTGGCCACAGATGCCGGTGACAGCCCCGGGCTTCAGCTTGAAGCCTGGAGGGGGGTGGGCCTTTATTGGGGGGGTCCCCACTCCTCCAGGTACCCCGTCCAAGGCTGACCAGCCACGGTGCTCATGGTATGGCCGGAGGACCATATGTAAAAAGTGTCCCCCGGCTGTGGCATGACACTGCGGGCTGTTGGAGCCCGGTGCTGGTTTCAAAATACGGGAGACCCCCAGATTTTTTGTCCCCCGTATTTTTGGAACCAAATCCGGCGCAATTAGCCCAGGGCTGGTTATTTTCATGCCTAAAAATCGCACATTATTGCACTTAATCGCACTTCTTTCTCCATAATACGCACTTCATTAAATATGCGAATTCTCAGCAAAAAATGCAATTTAAAAAAGTGCGATAATGGGCGATTTTAAAAGAAATCGCATTCTATTAAATGTCACCCTCTATACCTCTCAATTGTCCCAGGACAGTCCTGTTTTTGAGATTGGCCGCAGTGTCCCGTGGTTGGGGCATCAGGGCCGGCTTAAGCCATCAGGGGGCCCAGTTCACTTTAGACAGGGGTGGCCCTCTCCCTCTTATCATTACTTACCGCAAACTGCACGGGAGTAAATTACACTGTCTGAACACAGAGTAACAGCAGTATAAACTTACAGTGCATAGGGTCTCTAACAGCAGATAGCAGAAAGTGACAATATTAGAAGCAAATCCTGACATGTAGATCATACATATGTATAATGTCACTGACTATGTCACATAAACTAGGAGGCAAGTTCACATGTAAGGACATGTTATAATGCAAAGGTAGGAACGCTAAGAGAGTACATGTAAACTCAAAATCTGATGGGAGAGTACATGTAAACTCCATGGGTAAGCGTGCTAGTCAGGGCATCTAGATTATCAGAGAGTTGTACCCATAATATATGTGATCTACAACTGGAGGTGGTCAGAAAGAACAGGGGAAAATGACATGGGAGGTGAGCAGCTGGGCGCCACCCCTCCCCAGCCTGGTGTGCACCGGTGCGTTGCATCGGCCCTGGGTAAATGTCGCCCCATGCGGCTCCGCCAGGGTGAAATCCCACCCACCTGCATGGCTGCGATTTCATTTGCTGCCGTGCACATAGGTAGAAACAAAATATACATTGGTGGGCAGTGGTGCCAGTTATATATACATTGCTAGACATGTGCCAGCAATGTATACACTACTGGCTAATACATAACGTTGGTGGGCAGTGGTGCACACTTGCCTACTTTTGAAAACTAGTTTCAGGGAGATTATAGTTGGTAATAGAATTTTGCAAAGCGCCCTATTGAGGGGGTGTGTCATGCTACACCCAAAGGGCTTGTCTAGTTCCATATATGGAGAGATTGTGAAAAGAGATTGTGAACGTGGCACCTAGAAGCGTAGGTGTGTAATTTGAAATGACTTCTATCCAAATGTAGATGAGCCACAAAGCAGTTAGTAAGAGCTACTATACTTGGTAAAGTGCTGGGAAATGGTGCTGATGATTCAATGTAAATGTATCTGTCTCTCATTCCTTTTTCCCCCAAAAATGTAACAGTGTAATGTGAGCTAGGTGACATGAGGGAGATTGCTAGACTAATGAGGGAGAGAGGGAGATTGCTGTTATTTCAGGGAGTCTCCTGCAGGATGCAGGAGGGTAGGCAACTATGCAGTGGTGCCAGTTATATATACATTGCTGGCATACAGTACAGTACATTACTGGCTTTTATATTACATTGGTGGGCAGTGGCTGTGTATATGCTCAGCAGGGAGGAGGAGGGAGCGGCCAGTCAGCCGGGGGCGGGGTGTCCTGTCGGCTGCCGTGTGTGCAGTCCGTGCGCAGCAGTGTGAGCCAGAGGACAGCGTTGGGGTGGGATGAGTATTAGCAAAGGGAGGGAGCGGGGCGGTTAGGTGAGGCGGCGCTGGCGACGGTCGGCGCTGGTGAGCGGCCTGAGTATGGAGCTGGGGGAGGGAGGGAGCGTGTGGGGCAATCAGCCAGGCTGAAAGTCTCTCATCTTTCAGCCCGGCGGTCGTACAAACCTAGCGATGATGGCTAAAAAAATGATGCGCCCATCATCGGTAGTCGGCAGCCGCTGGGCCATACACACTGGGCGATTTTCAGCTGAAATCGGTGTGTATAGGCCTTAAGAAGTTAAGACTGACTTTTATTGTGGCAGGAGATGGGCGAATTTAGTCGGGTGCTGACATCATGTGACCTCAGCTGCCCTCCCCAAGCAGGCATTGACAAGTCTGCCTTCGCAGGGGTACACCCAGGGTTTTATTTGGGCACGCCCACCGGGTTTTTTTTGTCCACCCCCTTCCTGCCCATCCTGGAACGAACGAGTGGGAAAGTTGCTGCAGGCGTTTGCTCCTGGGGCTTGCACATGCTCGAAATTCGCGTAGGCGCAAACCCCAACAATCGGATGGTGTAGAAAATTCAGCCTGCACCGAATGGGTCTGAATCACCCCATTAGTGTGGAATGAACGCCTAGAACCAAATAATAACAAAACTGTATCTTCCCTGCAACAACCGGATCTATTTATAGCCCTAACTCCATACAGCAGAATTCTTATAACTTATTTCTCTGCAAATTTCCATGTAAGATCCACTACACACCTTGGCAGAAACAGAGAAAACAGTGCCCCCCTGTGGGCAAAGCATCACGGCAGCTACAAAACGTTCATTGCACTGGCGAGCAGTAATGCTTATGTGTTGCAATGTTTTATTTTTTACGCACCCCTCATTTTGCTGGGGGGGGGGGGGGGGGGGGGAAATCCAGAAAACAACATTTGTGTCTTGCATCCTCTCCCAAATCACAGAGCTTTTTATATATATTCTAATACAATGCCCCCGGAATCTTTCTCATTTACATACAGGTGCCGCCGTCGTTAGACAAGTAGTGATTTAACAAATGATAAAAGAGTAAATAACTGTAATGGAACATTCGGGAACAGGCGGCAGGAATAGTATTTTCATAAAACGCAGTATTCTAGATTTTATTATGTAGTGTGATGTGTAGAAAAAAAAATATATATCTATATATGTATATATATATATATATATATATATATATATATACATACACAGTATATACCGTACACTGAGACAGACAGTGCTCCTGCGACCCCATTGGCCGGCTGCATGCAAGCTGGCCACAACTCTATTATCCAATAGAGATCCTGGCCTCGGCACTCAGGTGCGCATCATTAGATCAGCAAGCAATAGGTCGACCACTATGGGTCGACAGGCAGCTGGTCGATACATAAAAAATGTCAACATGCATTAGGTCGACATGGTCAAAAGGTAGACACAAGCAAAAGGTCGACATGGGAAAAGGTCAACGTGAGTTTTTCATGTTTTTGGAGTCTATGTTGACACAGGTCAACATGGATAAGGTCATCAGGGTTGGAAAGTCGACGCAATCATTAGGTCGACATTGGGAAGGTCAACTGTCAAAAGGTCGACATGAGTTTCCCACGTTTTTTGGTTCCGAACTTCAATGTAAGTTGACATGGACAACGTATCAGTGTACCGCGCCCCGCGCATGTCGACCTTTTGACTGTCTACCTTCCCATTATCGACCTAATGCTTGTGACGACCTGCCGACTCTGTTGACTTTAGCCATATTGACTTATTTCATGTAACTACCTTTAGTGGTCAACTCGGGATGGCCATTGACCATTGATGATTCGAAATCATTGATGGATCATGGCCGATGTTGAATACTTTTGCCAGATGGTTTCCCTCCATCGATGGACCAGCAAAACTATGTTTTGCTTTTTTTTTTCAAAGTGCCGGGACACGGAGCATAGCTCCGCCCCCGACACCCGCAAAGCCCCACCCCTGTGTTTTGATTGGCCCACAGGCCAACCAATCAAACACAATGGATGACCATCGATATGTTAAAATATCGATGGTCATCCATTGCATAGTTTAGCACTATCGATGGCCTGTTGCAGAATTGCCATCGATGGCAACCATCGAAGGCAATGGCAACGATGGCAATCCCTATGGTCAACCGAATGTATGTGACCATGAGGTTAACCACCCTTGGTACCATTGATGGAGACTCGCGGATGGAAATCCCAAACTGTGAACAATCAAACACACAGAAGTAGCGCTAAGATAACATTCAAAATGGATCGTCTGCTTACATTCACATATACATTTATTTATTTTATTGTTAGTTATTAGAGATAAAAATGAAATAGAAATCCACAGGAATTCACGCTAATTTCTGCTTTCTGCAACCAGACTGAATATACACAGGGCCATCCTCCTATGTCTGACACCAATGGGCACAATACTGTACATACCTATACAAAGACCAAAATATTCACCACTGGAGGCTTAGGACGATGTTACACATAAGGCTGGTTATTCATCACCAGTTGTGGGGTGTGTGGTTCTGGGTCAGAGAGCCGACGGAATCCCAAGGTGTGTCCTTAGCAAAAAGTTCCCGACGCGTTTCGCCGCATTAGTGTGCATTATTTGTCCAACTATAACTGTGGATTTTATATATTATCTTTATCTATAATAAATGTATGTGATGCCTAATGCTGATTTCCGGGCAGCACTGACGACGAGCCAGTACATATATTACATACATGATAACATGTTTGTTTATGTGCTATGTCACTGTACATTTCTCCCATCTCCTGACTATGGGCCTAACAGACTGGCTGTAGGATCCGCACAGCAGGATCCATCAAATTTGCATCCAACTACCCAGACGCTGGGCCAGCACGCCTTATCATGCTGCAGATAAGGGGGGGGGGGGGCATAGGCAAATGCAGGGGGGGGGGGGGTTCTGGTTACACTGAAACCCCCCTCCTCTTGGCATGTGCCTTAAATTATGACAACAATAACACTGGTATATAATATGATCAGTAGAGCTGCCACCACATCATGCAGTGTAAAGGACAGGACAGAGCAGAGCTGCTGCACGTGCCCAGTGTACCAGCTTCTTATACCACATTTACTGTATGTGTGGATCTGAGCCCTCATACATCGCAATAGACCAGAGAGCAGCTGCCAGGAGGAAGATACAGGAGCCTTAACATGAGGTGGGAGAATGTGAGCTTAGACAGTGCAGTACTGGTTCTATTATGTCTGTGTCTTATTTAGTATTATATGTTTAACCTTTTCCTGACCAATTATTTTGTTTAAATGTTTGAAACAGTCTATAATGTAGAACAGGGGTGTCAAACTCAAATTCATCGGGGGCCGCATCAGCAGTTTGGTCACCCTCAAAGGGCCGATTGTATCTGTAGGACTATGTGTCCACTCTTTATTATCATAAATTATTGTCACTGCATTCAATTATTGTATACTCAGCACAGTGGCAAACGCAGGATTTTCAGAAGGGGGTTTCCAGAGGGCCGGAGCAAAGCACGGAGATGGACACTTAGGTGACCCAGTATATGCCGGGTCAGTTAAAGTATTATAGATAGACCAAATGTATATAAATAATAATAATAATAAAAAAAAAATATATATATATATATATACACATATACATACATATATATATACATACAGGGGCATTAACATCAGTGTAGACCCCTGGGCATAGCAATGTATTGGGGCCCCTACCGATCCTCCAGCGGTAGGGGTGGGGGAAGCTTTGGTGTGCCGCGGGTGGTAGGGGGTATTATAATAACTGCTCAGCATGTAGGGCCTGGATCAGTAATTTCCACTAATTACCCCTTTACTTCACAGATGGTGGGAGAAGGGGGCATTGGGCTGAATTAAGGGGCCCTGATACATAACTTCCGGGGTGGTAGAGGATCTTTAATATGCAGAGGAGGGGTGTATAGTGGAGTGGGCTTATTATTCATAATTTTCTGGTGAGAAGACAGCTTGCTTGACTGCAGATATCTCCAGTTCCCATAAATAGATTTCTTAGATTTTAATGGAATTAAAAACTAGAGAATCCCACCTACCAAATGGTACTGGGGACTAGGGGATCAGATTTCAGGAGGCAGAGCAATCCGACAAAGAGTATATAAACTACATACCAGGTGTGTGGAGCTGGAGCAGTAACCAGCTGCTGGAAGGCTGATATCTCTGGTTCTGGGAAGAGTAGAGACAAGCTAGTGTCTATCAAAGGGGGAGAGTCTCATCTTTTGGACACTGGCGTAACTAAGCTACCGCAGCCCCCGCCGTGGCGGGGAGGCGCAGAGTAACTATGGGCGCCGGGGGGGCTGCGGTGCTATAGTTACCCGCTGCGCTGCTGCCCGGCCGCATCTTCGGTCACTGTCCTGTCACTCGCTCCCGGCGCGGGCTCCTGCTGATAATGAAAAGTGACACTTAGAAAATGGCTGCCCCCGTATTGCAGACAGTTTTGGCAGCCATTTTCTAAGAGTCACTTTTCATTATCAGCAGGAGCCGGCGCCGGGAGCGAGTGACGGGACAGTGACCACAGACAGATGCGGCCGGGCAGCAGCGCAGCGGAGACTGGAGCATCGGGAGACTGGACGGGACAGTGACCGCAGATGCGGCTCTGTCAGGTATGGAGGCGGGGGGCGCCGAAATTTTTTTGGCGGGGGGGCGCAAATTATATAGTTACGCCACTGCTTTTGGAATATACTCTCAGAAAAACTCTAAGTCAGATAGAACCTGAAATATCTGACTGGGAAGAGCAATTACCAGTCTTGGATGGGGACCACTGCTTTGAAGTCAGATATCTCCGGTTCCCAATGGCCGATTTTTAAAATTCTTGTACCCATGGAAAGAGGGGACCCTCAGCTTTCAGCCTAGGTCCCTTAGACTCCTAGGGGGGTTTCTGGGTACTCAGAAACCCCCCCTGCGTGCGCTACTGCAGCAGTAGCATTTCCCTCCTGCTATTGCTGTGAACTGCAGTGCATTAGGGCACACGCTGCCTGCACAGGGGAGCAGCACTCAGTCTTAGGGCATATGTCCTGCTTATTATCATGGGACACAGCAATTAATGATGGGCTGCAATGTGCCAGTGCACACACACATAGGCAGAGAGTTTAACACTTACCCGCTCTGATGCGTGCACTCCAGTCTGAGCTGCTCCACCACCAAGGACACAGCTGCGCTCTCACACAGGCGCATTTCCCCCTCCCTCCTGTGAGTAGCGCTCCTCGCACTATCTATCCAGGAGTGGGGGGCAGCGTGCTCCCGGTCACTGTGCAGTGCACACTCAGCAGTAAGTGACCTGGAGTGCACAGCAGCAGCACCATTCACCACGACGGACCTGCTCTTTCCTCTCTCTGGCTCCTATACAGCAGGTGGGAGCGGAGGAGGGGTTGACGACCGGCGGCACTGCGCTAGAGGGCAGACGTTCTCTGGCTTGTAGGCTGCCGCGCATGCGCTGAAGAGGCGGCTTTCTTGTTTAAAAAAAAAAAATCGAGAATAAAAGGTGAAGGCTGGCGGCGGCTGCGCGGGCCACATGAAGAGGTCTGGCGGGCCGGATTTGGCCCGCGGGCCTTGTGTTTGACACCCCTGATGTAGAACATCTGTGCTGTTATATATTAATACTGTATTCCATACAGTATCCAGTGTATACTGGATAGGGCTATTACCGCTCCCCCAGACTCCCATACTTACTCCAATGCGCTACAGAGTGGGAGACTTTGGATTACATTTGGAAATACTCCTCAAAATCCTGCGTTTGCCACTCGCTGTGCTCGCCACCTATTCTATTCTCCCTCTATGGGGGTCGTGGGCCAGTGGCCGTCGGGACCCCAAGTGTCAGGATTTGACTGTCGGGAAACTGTCCGGCACCCATTTCAAGACCCATTTTGCACGTGCACAAAATGTGTCTTGCGCCTGCACAGACCCAAACCATGGGGGATATTTAATACACATACAGTATGTAGCACCGGACACTTATGTTTCCTGAGTTTGTGGCTTGGTTTTTGTTGACTTCATAAACAACCCGGACTGTCTTCCTGAAAATGGTATTATCCAATATACTGTTTTATATCTTAGTGCCTGAGCGCAGTTGCTACAGTAGCTACGCTCCCCCAAGAGGTTCCACAGCAGCTGATCTGGGCCACTAGCGCTGACGAACGAACGATCCCTCCCAGACCTGGTGGGAATATTGGGGGGGATACTTTCATGTATTTGGAAGACGTTTTAGCCAAAAGAGCTTTCAGCGAGCTCCTGCAGAGATTTGTGGAGCATAGTTCTGCTGATGAAGGATTGTCTGTAGTGTTTATGAGGAGCTGGCTGCTTTACACTGTCTCTTCCACATACATTTATATCAATATCTCTCTGCTTCCATTGGCACCGCTGGGCATGAACACAACTGATCAAGTGGCGATCTCTTGCAGCTGAATTGAGGCAACAAATCAAGCATGTAACCAACAGATGTTTTATTGTCTGGAAGCCACTGGGAATTTTCTGCCCAGATTTCCTCTCAACGGCACAGTTAGGTTCCATAAGCTCACAATTTAAGGGATGTTTGCAGTTTAACCTTTGCACGGCTAGGAACGTCCGTACGGAGTCTCAATACACAGGCATGCACGGCGTTAACGAACGACGATCGCTGCAGAATACACAGCTTGTATTCCCACCTGTATTATCCCCCACGTTACATGCGTTCCGTCAGAGAAGACGGTTTCCTAACTACAAAGTGGTCACATCATCTAACGACAAAAGAAAACCTTTGGCTTTGGGAAGCCTATCACTTTCATTCTTTTATACAGGGGCCAGATAATTGTGCAGCGAAGTATAATACAGTAATGTTACGTTGAATTGTCTGTCGGGCGCCATCTAGCGGTCGCCGGTGCGCACAACACTTGACTTCCGCTACAGAGGTGAGGAGCATCGTTAGCCTTTTGTTATGTAGGATGTAGAGTTTTCCGGCACGGCAGTAACTTCACAACAGTCCACAGTCTTGGAAAATAGAAAGATTATGGGGTGTTGCAGGATGAACGCTATGCCAGCTGGCGAAATGCGTGGTGTGAAATGCATAAGTTAGTGGGCCCCGGTAAAATGGAGTGGGGGTGGCCACCGGACGGGGCCTCTGGGAGGGAGCATGGTCATGTCATTATGAAAAAAATAAACAAGAGTGAGAGAGAGGACAGGATGCCGCTGCAGCTGTCTCTCTTCTCAACTCAGCACACTGCACTGAGCAGCAGACCCGGGTATAATGTACACACCCCCCCCCCCCCCTCGATCCCACTGTGTACAGCAGGGGTGGGGAACCTTTTTGGGGACAAGGGCCGTTTGTATTGGTGGAAAATGCCTCGGGGGCCATATATATATATATAAAAAAACACTTACAAATTGCCCTGTGGCAGCCGCCCCACGCTCCGGCGGCTGCCGCAGTTTAAGAGTCGCCGGTCTGTGTGGTCCGGCAGCTGGGCAGGGAGTCAAGTACAGGGAAAATCTCGCGAGAGGTCGGTATCTCTCGCGAGATTTCCCCTGTACTTGACTCCCTGCGCAGACCGGCTGCGGAGCCGTATACGGCCCGCGGACTGGAGGTTCCCCACCGCTGGTGTACAGTGCCTGCAATTTTGGCACAGGGTGCGTTCGAGGGATTGTGGTATATGTGGTCGACGGTGTCTAGGTCAACCACTAATGGTCGGCGTTGAATGTCTGCATTTTAAACATGTCAGTATTTTGATTGTCTGTCAATAATTGTTGGCATTTTGCCCGACAGTCACTAAGTCGAACCACCTATGGTCGACAGTGATCAGGTTGACATCTATGAATGGTTGACATACACTAGGTCGACATTGATAGAAGGTTGACATGAACATGTTTGACACAGGGAAAAGAAAAGGTTGTGTCATGGACACCGTATAAGTACCGAGTCCACTCCCATCGCTCGCCTTGCTTCGGGCACTATTATATTTTATTAAATCGTGAAGTAAGAACAAGGCTGTTTTTTTTTTTTTTTAAATCATGAAAAATTCGCGTTGACCTTTTCCTGTGTCGACCATGTTCATGTTGACCTTCTTTCAATGTTGACCTAGTGTGTGTCACCCATAGGTGTTGACCTTATCACTGTCGACCTTAAGTGGTTCGTCCTAGTGACTGTTGGTCAAAATGCCAACATTCATTATGACGACATGGTCAAAATGCCAACACGTTCAGAATGCAGACATTTAAAATGTTGACATGTCAACAAGTCGACATGCGTTTTTCATGATTTTTTTTGTCTTTGAAATTAGAGATGTGCGGGTTTGGATTTATCCAAACTGTTCTTATTGGCTATCCTAAACATGTGTCAGCTGATAGCCAATAAGATGCCTCTTTGAGGTCCAAGTACATAAGGCTAAATCCGAACATCTGTTTGAAACTGATTTGTTCTTACTTCACGATCCACGTGGGCTTAGAGATTATAATAGTAGGCAGAGCGCAGTGAGGCCCCGTGCCCAAAGTGCGCTTGCCATGCGAGGGACGCGGTACGCTTACACAGTGTGGACCTAGAGACCAAAAAAAAAACCCCAGAGATTTTGACATGTCGATATTTTAAATGTCAGCATTTTGAACATGTCGGCATTTATTGCTTACATGTTTGCAGCATATTTATGCTTTCTTGCAAACCTAGGGGGTTATTCAGGTTGGTCTGCAAAAGCAATCTCCCTTTTTAATGAAGAAAACCATGCTGCGCTGCAGTTGGGGCAGATGTAACATGTGCAGAGAGAGTAAGAGTTGGGTGGGGTGTGTTGAAACTGAAATCTACTTTGCAGTGTAAGAATAAAGCAGCCAGTATTTACCCTGCACAGAAACAAAATAACTCACCCAAAATGTAACTCTCTCTGAACCTGTTACTTCTGCCCCACCTGCAGTGCAGCATGGTTTTGTTCATTAAAGGAGTTTGCTTTTGCAAACCAACCTGAATCACCCCCATGGTATACTTTAGGGAACGCAGATGCAGCCGCACCTGTAGAAGGCTCTGTCACATTTAAAGTGTAAATAGTGTAAATTTGCTGTGAACTTGAGAAAACACCTTTGAGAACAGAGAGAACGGGGCCATCTGACAGCAGCCAGCGCCTCCCAGGAACCGACGGCAGTAATCCGGATTTATCCTGGGTTCTGCTTTCCTGCTGCTCCCCTATATTCCCATAGTGCACCTGAGTGACAGAAAGCGGCACCAAATGTCAACATGCACAAGGTCGGCATAGACAAATGGTCAACGCATGAAAAGGTTGTTTCCACCTTTTTAGTGTGTGTCGATCTTCTCCATGTCGACAATATGGTGTCGATCTATTGACCTATACACTGCCAACCTATGTCACGGGTACCGTATATATGCTGTCAGCTGCAGTCATGTACATTCAGTCATGGCTCCCACGTTGCAGGGAGCCGGGCAGTGGGGAGAGAGATGACTGGCTGCTGCTGCAGCACAGCCTCTCTCCCCTGCTCAGCACATTGCTGCTCAGTGCTGTGTGATGGGCTGGGGAGAGAGACTGCTGTAGCAGCAGCCTGACCTCTCTCTTATTTATTTTTTTGCGGGGCATGGCCACGCCCACCACCCGGAGGCCACCCCTCCTCCATTTTACCGGCCTCGGCCAACCTGTCGGTGCCCCTGGCCGGTCAGTGGGTTAAATAATAAGCCTGCGATCAGAGAGTCGCCGCCCAGATAGCAAGATTGCAAATACTGTGCATCACACATAGGCCCTTATTCTGATCGGTTCGGAAACGGCCGCATGCGGCCGTTCCGCCGATGTTTTCGCTCTGCGCATGTGCAGAGGGCACTCTGCGCATGTGCAGGCGAAATCGCCGCACACTTTTTTTGACCGCCGCAAAGGGGGCGGATAGGGACGTGAGGGGCTACTTAGCCTCATTTCCCTATGCATACGCCCCGCGTTTCATGGGCGTTCCCATGCAAACGCGGGGCGTATGCATGGTAATGAGGCCGTGACGCGTGGGTACGGGGCGGGCATCTGACATCGCCGGATGTCAGCTGCCCGCCCCAATACAAGATTTCACACGGACAAGTGTCCGTGTGGTCTTGTGTTGCGGGACCTGGTGGAGCGTGCGGCCCTGCATTCGATGTTCGGCGACCATCGAATGCAGGGGCTGCTCCCAAGGTGGAGGAGGCGTATCCCCGTCCACTTTCATACGGATCGCCACATATCCACGTACGGACGGAGGTGGCGATCCGTACGCAAGGCGGGGATTCGTCTGTGCGGTCGGAGCCGCATATGCGGCTCCGGCCGCACCGATCAGAATAAGGGCCATAGTGATCCATTCACAGATCCATTACAAAGCAGTTTTTTTTCCATCTGTGCCAGTCTGGGGCTGCTCCTAATCTGCTACAGAACCAGGTTGGACGAGGTCATTGCTGACGTCAGAGACCCACCCGAAAAACACCTGCCCATGGCAACCAATCAGCTGCTCTGTATAATTTTATATTATGCAAATTACAGATGTTACTTCAGCGCTGATTGGTTGCCATGGGACACACCTCCTCTGGTTCACTTCTCCCTTATCACTGCTTCATACATCTACCCCAATGTTCCTTGTTATCCCGTAAAGGCTGCGTATGTGCAAATGAGCTTGTGCTGGCTCTGGCGGGCGCATACATTGCACATGATATAGTGGGGGTGATTCTGATTGAGCGAATATGGGCATGTGTAGGGCTGTCTCCCTCTTTTGGGGACTCCGACAGAAATAAAACTCAGTTTAGACTGACTTTTATTACTGAAGGGGAGAAATATCATTCGCTAGTCAGCGACCATCAAATGATTTCTCTCCCCTTCGGCCGCAGGCGGGGGGATATGTTCCTGTACACATCCCCTCGCATGATACAGAGTGGATTCGTACGTTCGTCCAGGCAGCAGGTGGCGTTTATGTCCTCGCTAGGCAGCAAATGACCGCTGCTTAGCGCGCGATACTGAATCACCTCATTAATGTAGTGAAGTAAATGAAGGAGCTTGGTTAACGTTTTAACTCTCGGAGCCTTGGATGGTCTCACCAGGCGTCCTGAAGTTGTGTATGTGGCGCAGGAGAGCGAGCCAGGGATGTGCCGGGAAGACATATTGACAAACACGCAGAACACAGATACACGTTCTCTCCTCAGGATTGCAGATCCCAGTGGGGGGAAGTTGGCAGAACCATTGTTTATGATAATTTTACTGTTCCCATGGACACCATCAGACTCCAACCAAGATGACACAGAACTCCAAGGGCCAAATCGTAGAGACAAAACCCCTGGTGTTCCGCTCTCCTGTCAGTCATCGGTATAGGATACTCTTACCCTCGTCCTTTCGCCAGAGTGGATCTTAAATCGCGGCAAGATGGCAGTGTGCGCTATTTTTTTTTGAGCCGTTCGCATCAACAGATCATTTCACCAGTGCTTAAGGCCTCGTAAATTCCTCTTATTGCTCATCTGCCAGCATAAATAAGTCCCTTTGATAGTTAGTGGAAGATGTTACGACACTCAAGGGTATGAAAGGCGACATGGGCACTGTCATTTTTTTTTTCTTTTTCGCCAGCCCGGGCACCCTGGTGCCTGCAATGGTTCTGAAGATTCAGGGCACGTGTACTTCATTACAGTTTGGGCATCAGGGACTTGTTTTTTTTTTTTTGCAAGATTAATGAGCACCACGGAAATTCTCCTGCGCATCTCGATAATTAAGTCTTTGTTTATCAAAAAACAAGTTATATTAGGAGCAGAAAATTCGCAGTAATTATTCATAATCCTAACAATTCAAGTGTAGCTACCTCATTTGCCTGTGTAATTCTGCTTTTTAATTTCTTGCATATATTTGCATATTAATTTCGCCCGTCGGCTGCAGCAGGCACTGACAGTTACTGCGTGATTCTTTTCGCAAGGGTGAGGCGCAGTTGGGTGGCATTTCGACTGGGTGCAATGATAAATTATAATTTTTTTTTTAATTTGCTGCATAACAAATTAACTCTTTTTGAGCCAATTAACTAGGAATCGCGCTGGCCTCTTTCTCCTCGTCAGGTGCCGCATCTGTCAGAAGTGGTGTAAAGACACTTAGCACCACATGGGGAGGGGAGGTGCGGGGATAAATCAGATCTCCTCTTTACAAATGGGGCTTGTCAGTTATCCATCGTGGCTCAAAGGTTCCCTTTGTCTGGTGACCAACATGGAGGGCAGATGCACAAATCTTTGGCCACAGTAATGCAGTAGCTGGTTGAAACCCCAACACATATTCCAAGTGCACAATTAAAAGCCAAATGAGATGAAATAAAAGGGGGTTATTAAGTACCACTCACTAAGAAGCGGTCCTTCGCTAGGGATGGCCATCATTGCCTTTGCCATCGATGTTTGCCATCGATGTCAAAAGTGCAACTGACCATCGATAGTGTATTTCTATTCAATGGATGACCATCGATGTTTTTGCATATCGATGGTCATCCATTTTCTTGGGCTGTGGGCCAATCAAAATATGGGGGTGGGGCTTCACGGGTGTCAGGGGCGGAGCTAAGCTCTGTGTCCCAGCTCCTTGGTGAAAAAGCAAAAACGAAACTATTCATTTAAGCTTGACATCGATGGTGGGAAACCATCATCGGCCATAAACCATTGATGATTTGTAATCATCGATGGTCGATGGCCATCCCTATCCTTCGCTGCTTAACGCCTCCCGTCCAAACGGCCACCCCCCCCACCAAATCCCCTTGGTAACATGCGAGGTGGTGCGTTCACATCCCCCTGCATTCAGACGCTAGCAGGAGAAATAATTTGATGATCGCCAACCATCGAATGATTTATCCAGCCTTCGCCAATTAAACTCAGTCTGAACTGACTTTTATTTACGAGCGCCAGGGGGAATGCCCAGCATTTTTATGTGTACGCCCATAAAACGCTAAAGGTTCCCCGGGTCCGACCTTGTGTCCGTCTCTGGTCCGCCCTCCCCGCAGTGGACGGCCCGGCGAGTGAGTAACTCGTTGAAGTTTTTCGCTGTCGGGGTTGCACAAGTGAAGAAATGCGCATCCACAAACCCGACTATCGGTGCTGGTGCCATATTCTGATCACTGCGAGCAATCCTGAATCACCACCTGTCCCTGAATGGGACAGAGAGCATTAAAATTGCTTTAGGCCTTTTGGACAGACAGACAGACAGACAAAATTAACCAGCTGGACTGCGACGGGAATACGGAAACATAAATCTGACATGTATACGATGTAACAACATTAGGCGTGCAATAAGCTTACGGTCCCGGGATTGGATTAGAAGAAACATCACAGGAATTAAATGAAATGTCACTATATTCACACAAAACGTCCTCGCTAGTAATTGGAGTAAATAAGGGAGACCTGGGGGGAAGATTACATTCCAAATAATGATTATTGAATTGATCTAAAGCATAGTTGCCTCATGTCCTCTCAGCTACTGGGAAAGGTGGGCAAATCCCCCGCTTTCCCTAGAAGTCCCAGCACTGCACCCCCTTCCCCTTGGGCGCCCACAACAGAGTACAAGTGGGCCATCAGAGGGAGACTTATTGGCGCTGAAACGTGTCATCGTAGCTCCACCCCTCACTTTGCAGTGCCTGGTTTTTCGGGCGGGGCAACCATGGCACTTGAGTAATGTGTTTGGGGGCGCTGCAGATCCCTTGAGGAGCTACACAAATAAAGGATAATAATAATCTATATATATAAAAGGCTAACTGATTCAGGGATAGATGCAGCACTGGTAGAGATGAGCGCCGGGGCTGAAGATTTGGATTTGTCAAACAGCGGTGAATGGCTTTGGATTTGGATTTTTTTCAAAAATGATCAAAAAGCCCAAATCGCGTAATTTTTGTGTTTGTTTTTCTTTTTTTTGCCCCTAGAGTAATATTAGCCTCAATAACATTAATTTTCAGCCCTTCCAGACAATTTTGACCACTTTACAGTTCACAATGTTGTTTTCATTCAATTTAGGTCAAAGTCTGCAGCAAGCTGGCTGGTTATTAACACACGGAACTTTTGACAGTATCAGTATGGTGTATTGGGGTGCAGTACACACAAACAGGAAAGAAGAGCAAAATAGTTTTCTTTTATTTATTTTTTTAATGCGCGGCTTGTATAATGCTCGTGGAGGTCGAACAATCACACATGGAACCAGGGCTGCCGAGGGGGGGGGGAGCAAGTACTAATTATCCAGGCCCAGGCTTGCTGGAGGGGCCCGGTAGGGGCCCTCGTCCGACCCCTCCTTCCCCCTCCCCCTCAGGCTCAGCATGAGCGTCTCACTGACTGCATGAGAGCTCATGCTGAGCCTGCTGTCAGCACAGCACATGCTGTAGGTGTGTTCTGCTGCTGCTGAGGTGAGGGGGCAATAACACCCCTCCCCCCTCGACTTTAGAGGTTTTTTTCACCCCCTCTAAACATTTGGGGGTGTGACCTAACCATGTGAGGTGGCCACGCCTCCTGTGATTAGGCCCAACCCCTAAAATTTTACCCGGGCCCGGTATTCCTCTCGGCTGCCCTGCACGGAACTTCTGACAGTATACTATGGGTGCAGTACACACAAACAATGAATAAAGAAGAGAAAATTTTATTTGGATTTTTACTGTTATTTTTTTGTAATGTGCAGCTTGTATAACACTGCGTGGAGGCAGAACAATCACACACAGTACTTATGGTGTATACTTTTGGGGTGCAGTATACACCAAAAAAATAAAGAACAGCAACATTTATTTTTATATTGTATTTTTTTTTTAATGGACGGGGCTTGTATAACACTGAGTGGACCGTGGAGGCAGAACAATCACACACGGAACTTGTTCTGACAGTAGTATATGGTGTATTGGATTGCACCACACACCACAATGAATTTTGTTTTTTTAAAGCTGACTGGCAGCCTGCCCGTGTACTACTGTACCCAGCGGTGTAGCTACGTTTTGGGCGCCCCCCCGCCGCCCATGCAAACCCCCCCAATCCCCCGCAGCCTTACCTTTCGCGCTGGTCCCGGCGGCTCCGTTCTTCTGCTGAGGACCACCACAAAATGGCCGCCCCCATACAGCAGACAGTTTCTGTCTGCTGTATGGGGACGGCCATTTTGTGGTGGTCCTCAGCAGAAGAACGGAGCCGCCGGGACCAGCAAAATAGGTAAGCCTGCGGGGGATTGGGGGGAGGTGTAACTATAGCACCGCAGCCCCCAGCGCCCCCATATGCACAGCGCCCCCCCGCGGTGGCGGGGGCTGAGGTGCTATAGTTACGCCACTGACTGTACCCCACTACACTGATTGACAGCCTAACACACGACCAGTACAATTACTACAATAATTAAGTATATATATATATATATATATATATATATTATATAACCCAGCACAAACTCCTCTGCAGTCTGCACAACACAAACCCCTCTGCTCTGCACTGCCACAAACCCCTCTGCACAGCACAAACCCTTCTGCACTGCACATTACCCCTCTGCACAGTGCACAACATCCCTCTGCACAGTGCACAATACCCCTCTGAGTCTGCACAACACAAACCCCTCTGAAGTCTGCACTGCACAATACCCCTTTGCACTGACTGCACTGCACTGCACACTGACGACACCCCTCTGCACAACGCCCAGACCCCACTGCAAAGCTGTGCGTAGCTGGAAGCGTGACTGTGAAATGGCGCTGAATTCTTAGGATGCCGAGCTTTTATAGACTCGGCGACTCACGAGAATCCGACTGCAGATTCCCACGTTTAGCTCACGGGACATCGGGCCAGCTGTGTTTGGAGTGGTTCGGATTCCTCGTAATCAGGACCACTCATCTCTATGCAGCAGCGCAGTGAAAGTATGCTAACTCCGCTGGAGGCGATTTAGGGTTTAAACACGATGAGCTGCTGGTGGATATAATATTCAAAGTGAACCTGCTGGAGGTGTCTTATGTAAATAGGCGCCTCTTGCCCGGCTTCTGTGATCTACTGCTGTGTCCCCAGATCGGATCATCAGTGTGAACATCAGACATCTGAGTGCCACTGGCAGCAACTTCACCTCTAACTCTGATTCGGGTAGCGCTGGTGCGCCATTTGAAGGAAACCCCCCCTCCCCCTAGGCAAAAAATATATCACTCCCTTTGGCAACAAGCATGTAACACCCCACACCCTTTACCCCGGGAATTACCATGTAACACTCCATAGCAATGAGCATGTAACGTCCCCCGTGGCAATGAGCATTTAAATCCCCCCGAGGAACTAGCATGTAATCCCCCATGGCAACAAGAATGATATCCCTGGCAAGAAGCGTGTAACCCCTGGCAATGAGCATGTATCCCCTGGCATTGCGCAATCTACCCCTGACTACTACTACTATGTAGGTAAGCGGCACTTATTTGGTATAATATGAAATGGCATTATGGTGCGTGGTATAATATGTATTGGGCATTACGGTGTGTGTTATAATGTGTAATGGGCATTATGGTGTGTGGCATTATGTTTAAGGGGCATTGCGTGGTGGCATGTTTGATGGGCATTACAGTGTGTAGCATTATGTTTAAAAGGCATTACGGTGTGGCATTATGTGTAATGGGCATGACGGTGTATGGCATTATGTTTAAGGGGCATTGCGTGGTGCCATGTTTGATGGGCATTACAGTGTGCAGCATTATGTTTAACAAGGCATTACGGTGTGGCATTATGTGTAATGGGCATGACGGTGTATGGCATTATGTTTAATGGGCATTACGGTGTGTGGAATTATGTGTAATGGGCATCACGGTGTGTGGAATTATGTGTAATGGGCATTACGGTGTGTGGCATTATGTGTAATGGGCATTATAGTGTCAATTTTTGCAGCGCACACTGTTGCCATTTCTATCTGTGTTTTAATTTTAGATCTTAGGACCCCCACAAAAAATCAAATAAAAATATAAGAGGGGGTTGCAAAAATGTATTGATGTATTTATATCTCTTATATATTTAGCCAGATCTGTCACTCAACCCCTGTGGAGAACGTTCCTGTGTAAAACAGTTTCACTTTCATGTGTCTGACGTTCCATCCCCTTGACATCACCTCCCCCCGCCCAGCCAGGGCTACAGTACACGCCCACCATCCACCATTACTCCACAGCCACCATCCACCATTACTCCTGCACATCCCTACCCTCTGCCAGGACCCCCGCGACCCCCCCTCCCGCGATTCGCGGGACCCCCGCGACCACCACGGTATCCGGACTATTGTTAGACAGCACTTACATCGACAGCCATTACATCGACACCATTAGTTCGACACCTCAATAGGTTGACATGGTTTTAGGTCGACATGTTATTATGTCGACAGCTCATTAGGTCGACAGCTCATTAGGTCGACATGTTTTAGGTCGACACTGCCATTAGGTCGACAGTGTCTATGTCGACAGTCAAAAGGTCGACATGGTTTTTTTCACTGTTTATTGAGCCGACATGTGCCGACAGGCGGTATTTCATGCCCTACTATCCACTAGGGCGTGGTGGGAGAATAAAATAGTGTGCCGAGCGCAGCGAGGCACCGTGCCCGAAGCATAGCAAGCGGCTGCGGTACACTTCAAACTGTGTCCATGTCGACTGTGTCGACATTTCGGCCAAAAAACAGTGAAAAAACCCATGTCGACCTTTTGACTGTCGACATAGACTCTGTCGACCTAATGGCAGTGTCGACCTAATGAGCTGTCGACATAATGACATGTCGACCTAATGACATGTCGACCTAAAACCATGTCGACCTATTGAGCTGTCGAACTAATGGTGTCGATGTAATGGCTGTCGATGAAAGTGCTGTCTAATATCCGTCCCAGACCCGACCACCCCCTCCCGCGATTCGCTGGACCTCCGCAACCACCCCCTCCCGCGAAACGCGGGACCCCCGCGACCCTCCCGCAAATTGCGGGACCCCAGCGACCCCTCCCTCCAGCGAGCCCCCTCCCGCGATTCGCAGGACCCCTGCATCCTCCCCTCCCGCGATTCGTGGGACTCCTGCGACCCCCCCTCCCGGCATTAAAAGGGACCCCCGCGACCCCCCCTCCCGCGATTCACGGCACCCCCCCCCTACTGTGATTTGCGACCCCCCTCCCGCAATTCACGCCGCCCCCTCCCGCGATTCACGGAACCCCCCGTAGCGCCCCCCTCCCGCGATTTGCGGGCCCCCTCGGCACTTCTCGCGATTTGCGAACGCCCCCTAATTCACACATTCGGGGACCCCACCTCCCGCGATTCATGCCCCCCTCACGCAAATCACAGCACCCCCCACACCCCCCTTCCTGCGATTCGCAACCCCCCAAGACCCCCCCTCCCGCGATTCACGAAACCCCCCGTAGCGCCCCCCTCCCGCGATTTGCGGGCCCCCTTGGCACCTCTCGCAATTTGCGACCGCCCCGTAATTCACACATTCGGGGTCCCCCCCTCCCGCGATTCATGCCCCCCTCACGCAATTCACGGCACCCCCCATACCCCCCTTCCTGCGATTCGGAACCCCCCACGACCCCCCCTCCCGCGATTCATGCCCCCTCCCGCGATTCACGGACCCCCGCACCACCCCCCTGCGCCCACCCTCCCTTGATTCACGCCCCCCTCATGCAATTCACGGCAACCCCCCACACCCCCCCTCCTGCGATTCGCAGCCCCCCCACGACCCCCGCGATTCATGACCCCTCCCGTGATTCACGGACCCCCGCACCACCCCCCCTTGACTCACGGCACCCCACGCGCCCCTCCCGCAATTCACGGACCTCCGCAACCCCCCCTCCCGCAATTCACTAACCCCGACAACCCCCCTCCCGCAATTTGCGGACCCCCCTTCCCACGATTCAAGCCCCCCCGCGCCCCCGCCCACGATTTGCGGACCCCCGCCCCCTCCCGCTAACCGCGGATCCCCACACACCACCCCCCCTCCCGCAATTTGCAGACCCCCCAGACCCCCCTCCGGCAATTCCACCCCCCAGTGGACCACACGCGGCCCCCGCTCCCGCATTTCACGTACCCCCGTGACAATGGGGGATCCTGTACCACCACAAGCAGGTACCGCCCCTAGGTGGGAAATCCGGCCCTGGCTGCCGCACTGCAGGTTTCCCCACTGCCCTCTGCACCAGCGCCACAACTTTTATCAATGTCTTGCCCACATACCACTATTATACAGCCTCCTGCTCTCATGCACGCTCACTCCCTCCCAGTGGGAGGAGACGCTCACTCACTGCCGGGAGCTGCATACTGTCGCCCACCCTCCTCCAGTTCTAGGGATGCCCATCGACCATCAATGATTTTCAAATAATCGATGGTTTATGGCCGATGTTGAATACTTTTGCCATCAATGTGGGAGGACACTGCCCTGCCTCCTGTTCTCCTGCCCCATAACTTCCGCCAGTGGAGACCCGCTCACCCTGTGTTGCCCACATTCCCCTTTCATGCTTTACCGCCCAGCCTCCTGCTCTCATGCACCGTAACTCCCACCCAGTCGGAGGAGACACTGACTCCTGTATTTCTGTGCTGCCACGCTGGACCCTCACCCACTGGCAGAAGCTGCACAGTGTCCACCACCCTCTTTAGTCCCCCGTATGCCCACACACCCCTATCACTACCCAGGTTCCTGCTCTCCTGAACCGTAACTTCCACCACTGGGTAATCGCTGACGCTGTGTTGCCCACATACCCCTATCATGCCTCATATCCCAGCCTCCTGCTCTCATGCACCCTAACTCCCACCCAGTAGGAGGAGACACTGACTCAGGGCCACCGTCCGGTACTCCTGTGCTGCCATGCTGGACCCTCACCCACTGCCAGAAGCTGCAATACAGGGCATCTTTCATACAATTCTAACCATATTTCTCACAATACAAATGTTCACAAATTAAGGGGCGTAGCCCCTTACGCCGGTGTGAAGAGCGCCCGTAGGGCGCGATGAATCACCTAGTTAGTAAATAAATGGCCAGCCCCAGCCATTACTTTGTATATTTCTGTAGAGGGAAGTTGTTACAATCTCATATTCCTTATTCAAAAGTGGCGTGTATTCAATCAGAGCATGTCATCTAACAATTGTCTAACCTCAGGACAATGCTCTTAAAGACCCATCCCAAAAACATTAGACAACATGCTCTGAATACACAATCATTTTGGATAACAGATTGTCTCCGAGTGCCTTCTTTAAACCATGAATATATACTGATGTCAGTGGCACCGTAGCATATTACAGTACATTATATACAATAAAGTGGGGCACCAACATTCATCTTGCCTCCAGGCGCCTGTGGCGAACTTACACCACTGGACCCTGCAATATTGCCGGTTCGCTGACGTCATGTGGGGGTGGGGCAGAGACGGAGCGTCATTGTGGACGGGGGAGGACACCCCAATGACTTCCTCCATCAGTGTGAACGGGATCCATGTCGCTCGTCTCAATGAACTCATTCACACTGCACAGCAACCCAGCAACGAACCGGTAAGAACCCTGCTTTTTTACCGGTTCATAATGCTGGTTGTTGCCGGTTTGCTGGACCCAGTAACCCCTTTCAGATTGCACCTATTACAGGGTGGAACTGGCAACAAAACCGGCACGAACCCGGTAATTAGGTGCTATCTAAAAGGGGTATAAGTTGCACCAGTGTAATAGGGCCTTTTCAGCGGGAACAGAGGAATGCACAACGCTGAGGTTGACCATGTCTGTCTGGGTCACTGCATGTTTTCACTCATTTACTAATTTGTATAGAACTTTCACTAATGAGTGTGTTCTGAAGCTGAGACTTTAGTGCAACATCGCAGGAGGACATTAGTGCAGAGTCCGGCAAATGGCTGCAGAGACAAGGTATTCTCACACATACACAAAGATCTGCTTGTAACCGTCACACGCAGCCGTCGTCTCCAGGCCGGAGCGGCTGTGCTTGAGTTGCATTTCCCTGGAGGGCAGAGAAGATACTGTTACTCTGCTTTCAGGAATGAAGCAATCAGTGATAAGAATCTGAGGAGCCAGCCGGCATCAGGCGGGAGGAGAAATTGTTGCTGCTTTCCTTAACTTTATGTAAATTTGTCTGTTGCTTTGATCAGATAGAATATTTTCCCTCTAGCTCAGTCAGCTGATACGGTCTGTACCATCTTATTGTCAAATAAATAACTAAATAAAGGCAGAGCTGCCGTTACCGAGGTATAGATTTTCCCCTTGTCCTTAAAGAGAAACTATATGACACTCTAGATGTAAAATGCATCCTTTAAAAAAATAAATAAATATATAATTATGTATATAGTTTGGTAATATTATTATCTTCTATTTCTGTGGCGTTACAAGGGCTCTGCAGCGCCTTACAGGTGACAGAAATAGTCAGAACTAAACAAGATAAACAAGAGACTAATGGGGCCCATATACATAGGTGTGCGCACAATGAGTGTTAGGGGTGCACAGGCACCCCCAAATGCTGTGCCCACCCTTATGAACAACTCCCTGCCGCTAGCAATACAGCAATACCTTTTACCAAAGTCTTTTGCTTTTTAGACCTGTATTCCATTAAAATGAGTGCCCATCAATCAATTGTGTGTTTTGCATTGTTAATTGTACTAGACCGTTGTCATATCACTACATACCTGCATAATCCATATATTTTTTTTACTTTATATGCATGTACTGTTATACAGAGTATTAAGAATATTAAAACTGAAATAGGCCGGAGATTATGTTCTAGCTGAGAGACGTTTTATATTGTAGCGAGTACCAATAGATGATGGTAAACATGCATGATTGGTAGTGTTAGACACACCCAATGGGCAATGCTAGACACGACCAATAGGTGGTGCTAGACACACCCCATTGACAGTGCACCCCCTAATGAAATGGGCTGCGCACGCCTTTGCCCATATATATATATACAGTATATATATATATATATATATATATATATATATATATATATACTTTCTACCCGCTCTCCCCTCCCCAGTAGCAAAGAGTCAGGCAGTGGGGAGAGAGATGACAGACCACCGCTGCAGCACAGCCTCTCTCCCCAGCCTAGCACATGCTGCTCAGTACTGAGATGGGGAGCAAGAGAGGCAGCCGCAGCCTGTCCTAGATCCTTCTGTGCAAGTGTGCGATTACACTCCCCCCCCCCCCCGGTAGCCGTGCTCCCTCAATTTTACCGGGGCCTGTCCCAAATGATAGGTCAACCCTTTCCTTGTCGACAGTTTGCTTGTGTTGATATTTTGTCAAAGTCCACCTTGCCCATGTTCATCTTTTGTAACTATTGACCTTATGCATGTTGACCTTTTGGTGTCGACATATTGACTGTCTATCTAGACACTGTAGAACTTTATCTGGACCGATATATCTACAGGTGGATTTCCCCTTCTGACGTCACCAATCCCATTCGCCAGTCGGTGATTTCAAAAGCAGGCCGGCAGACATTGTTGATCGGCAATCTATAAGGTCTCCAACTCACTGGTCTCAAGCCAGTGGCGCAACTATAAATTTTGCTCCCCCCTGCCAAAAAGTTTGTGGCGCCCCCCCCCCCCCTCCCCCAGGCTCATCTCCAGCGTGTTTCCCCAGCGTGTGACGTGATGACATCACACGCATAACGGAGAAGCTGAAGCAGGAGGGAGGAAGAGAGACCAGGATACACTGCCGCTTCCCTTTGCTCCGACTGTTACGATCCGCCATCAGCGGATCGGTGGAATGTGCTGTTCACATTTTCTGTGTGGAGTTTGTTTGTTTTCCCTGGATTCTGCTCCCTGGGTTTATCTCAGCTTCTGTTGTGTTTACTCGCTAGTGGCCTCCAGTGGTCAGCCTGTGCCATTTGCAGCTCACTCAATTATGTGTCAATTGGGGCACAGATGTGTCATTATTAGTCTGCTAGCTTGCAGTGCTCACCTGCAGGCAATGTGTTATTATCACCACAAACCCTCTGGTTACTCACTCCCAGGCCGGTTATAGTTCTGTGTACCTGTGTCTAGAGTGTTCCCGGTCTCTGAGGCTTGCTGCCTGCTTACTCAGTACTCCGTGTGTCCAGAAGGATTCTCTCAGTATCCCTGGGTTCCTGTCGTGACCCGGTCCTGCCTGTCAGCCTTGCGGTATCCCTGCATCCCTGAAGTTCTCCACCACGCAGATAAGTTGGCATTTCTATCACTAGCTATTAACATCCGCTGTGTATTGCCATTCTGGGATCTGCTGGTTTCACCTGTTGTGGTCGGCTACCATCGATTGTTATTGTGTTCCACCTTCTGAGCATTGTTGCCATTAATTATTATTGCATACCATCCTGTGAGCATTGTTGCTATTGATTGTTATTGTGTTCCACCTTAGAGCATTGTTGCCATTGAGTACAGTCGCTCACCACCTTCTGGGCATTATTTGTTATTATATACCACCATTACGCATAGTTGTGTTCAGCTGTGAGTTATCCAGTCTGGTCTTAGTGGGAGCATTCCTTGTCTGTCCATTTCCATGTATAGTCACCCCCTTGGGGGTCCGGGGGCTCCTCGCCTCACGTGGGTTCTAGTTAGCTTTCCCCTTGCTCTCTCCTGGCTTTGGCGGGCGCGTTGTCACTCATAAGACCTGGTGGCATCGGGGTTGGAGCTGGACTAACCGGCTCCTTCGAACGCGGCTATTATAGGTGAAGCCTACCTCTGCACGAGTCCGCCAACCCCAGTCTGAGGCAACGGAGGTAGGGCAGGTGAGGACACCCCCAGATCCTAACACCTACGCATCCCAGGCTGTCCTAGCACGCCCATCCTGTACACAGTAGCCAATAGCCGGCTCTGTGTACAGTCAATTGAATCAGTGGGGGGATTTGTCATCTCTGCCATGGCCGCACCCGCGCAGTGGCTGACTTGCCTCCAGGGTTCAGTCAGTGGGCAGCGGCAGGCAGCAGCATGTCGGTGCGTCGAGCGGGTGCCGGCGCACACACAGACCCCACTGCTGCTTTCTCTCCCAAGCGGCTGCTGGGGCTGCCTTACAGTAGTTACGCCACTCCTCAAGCATTTTTGCGTTGGAATCTGCAAATGGAGGATTTCCAACATGTTGGGTTACCCCGATCCCCCAACCCAGGCATTGGAAGAATGGGGAATTGTAACCTATCCATTCACTATGACCAAGGTAAAATGGGTACACCAGAAAGTTATTCTTTAAATTTTACCCATCCTCTTTATAGAGTGAATGTAGCAACTTGGTGGTCTATAGCAAAATATCTTGTTTGGTATGAACTGATCACCTGACAAGGACATCCAATCCGTAGACTACCTATTTGGCCACATATAAACTGTTTCCACCCCTTTAACCTGCACATGAAAGGGCAGATTTATAACAGAGTCTTGGAAGCACCATGACAACCACAGTTAAGTGGTGTAGTGAGCAGAGCTGCTTTGGAATGCCTCTGAGCTATTTTTGTGGTAAAATTATCTTCTGATGTGTTACCCCTCTCCCATCTCATGTCATGCCTACAGTCTGTGTCAGGCAGCCAGACAATGGGTCTGATGCAGTTTTGCATGTAAAGTGGCCACAAAAGCATTTGAAAATGCGGAATTCCTATGTGTGTTTACAGGTGGTTGCACCTATGTGACTGCCTTAAGGCTATCCATCTGCTGGTTAAATGGTTTTTATCGGGAGATCACATGGCGGTACTCAATTGATGTTTTTTTTATTGCGCAGATCCCGCTTATTAGGGTTGGTTTAGCCACATAAAGTAGCTAAACCGGATTATGCAGTGGGGCGCTAGCTAAAATGCATCATTGATCAAATGATTATGCTCTAATAGGGCAACTATTAAATAGTTGCATTGCGCACCTCCTGCTGGTTGTCAGTAAGGAAAGAATTGAATTCCCCCTAATGTCTTCTGTGTCAGCCATATTTGCTTTCCCTGGGAAGCTGCATGGGCTGCTGGGAGTTCAGGGGGCGGAGCTAGCACCGCAGGTGGGCAGAGAGCAGGGAAATATTGAGCTTCCCTGACACTACTGCACTAAAGTTTGCATCCTGACATGGGGAATCTGATCAGACAGAAGAAGCGGAAAGCTTCTAACGGACATTTTTCAAACAGTCTGTAACATGGCAGTTAGGAGCAGATTGGATGATTCTTTTTATTTCTCTCCAATGCTTAGTACATAGACCCCCTATTTTCTTACTAACCTCCCCATATATACAACACGCGCTGCAGGATTATGTGAGCTTGAGTCTTTTAATAGCAGAAATAGGGATGTAAAACATCAATACATTATATAAAAAACGCTAACTACTCCTCACCTCTGTGAGGTGAAGTTCCACCACTGTCCATTAGAGTCCACTTGACGGACCAAATTACTCCTTTGTGTGCAAAAAAGATGCCATAACAGAAAGTGAGAGCAATTTCTGCAGGGATACAGATCTGTTTCAAACTTGTTGGATATGGAGAGGGAGCTGTGAAGACAGAGATAGGAGGAGATAGGGACTGGGGTGGGGTGCTAAATCTGTCACAGCTCAAAGTGAAAGTAAAAACTGTCGCAGCTCGAAGTAAAAGTACATTGCAGAAGTCATCATTTTGACGAGCTTATAACTAGTTATTAATAAATAAAAATTAGAAACTTACTCCACACTATTTTATAACATTAAAAAAATTTAAAAAATATAGACATTTTTATTATGTGGACAAAATAAAAACCAATGGTTGAAAGTTTTACGGGAATAATGGGAATTGGAGAGGTCTCTTGTGCACTTAGTAAACCTTTAGTACATCTCTCGCAGCACAGTTCCTCCCAGCATGGGACTTGGCAGTAGCACAGATAAGATACTCTGAGACAGTGCGGTAAGGCTGTTATTGAATAGAGGAGCCATCTGACATGATAAATAATGCAGAATAATTCACACTTCAGCAATGTAATGTTCCTTCTGTTAGGAGACCGGGAAAACATTGCTACATTCACAGGTAATTACAGGTGCTAATCCCCAGTGAGCGAATGGTTAAATTTTAATTCTTTGGTTTCCGTTTTTCGTCGCAGATACAGAAAATGTGTCTCCTTGCACTAATTGGAACAGGGAGTGCTAAAGTTTGGTGTTCCGTGATCTACATTGTCACAGCAAAATAAAAGTGGAGACGATTTTCTTGTAGTTCATTGAATTGCTTTAATTTATAACTTGAGTGATATCTAGAGCATTGTTACATTGGCAAAAACAGTCTCCCAAAAATGGCCGCCTCCTTCTTAGGAGACAGATGCTAGAGGTCATCCTAAAACTCTAGCATCTGTCAGAGGAAGGCAGTGTACCTATCGCTACCTGGAAGTACAGATTCTCGGGCTGCATATAACAGCAGGGGCAGTGACACAATGTGAGGAATGGAGGCAGCAGGAAGCCACAGACAGAGTTATATAGAGGGAGGAGCAGGGTCCCCAGCAGCACAAAGTATATCAGGAGATGAGTGATGTGTTAGTGAGGACAGGACTGCATGTGATGGTGGCAGTGGCATGATGTGAGGAAAGGAATAGGGGCAGCACCAAGCCACACATTGAGAGTTATATAGTGGGAGGAGCAGGGTCCCCAGCAGCACAGAGTATATCAGGGGATGAGTGATAAAGTTTTACTGTAGCTCTATGATGAAGGAAATAAAATGAATTAAATATGTGAATTAGTTTTTCACATTTTCTCACTTAAATTAATGTTGCAAGCTAATTAAAACAAAGTGAAGCAATCTGTTCCTGATCATTTATAATTTATTTAAAATGTATTTGACACTTGCAGTTAAATTAATTTTCAAGTGTACTATTGCATGTATTAATTTCACATATTTAGAAATGAATGTGTTGGATTGTCATTTTTTGGAGGGACAAGTATAAACACTTTGCTGATTAACACAGAAACGGTGAATTGACAAAAGGTTCTGCAAAGCCGTAAACATTGCTACTGTGCTTCAAGCATTAATGAACACTTACGTGTTCCTGTACTACTTGTACCCTGAAACTTTTGTGGGATCAAATCGGCATACCAGTGCTTGGGATGTCGGTCCACAGACTGACAGCGGCATCCTGGGTGAGGTATACTGTAGCTCACAGACAATATCCAGTTAGAATGTCAATAGGTTCACACAAAAAGTTAGACATGCATTAGTTAGACAGTGATAAAAGTTAGACATGCATTAGTTAAGACAGTGATAAAAGTTATACATGCATTAGTCTGACAGTGACAAAAGTTAGACATGCATTAGTTAGACAGTGATAAAAGTTAGAAATGCATTAGTTAGACACTGACAAGTTAGACATGCGTTAGTTAGACAGTTAGACATTAATAAAAGTTAGACATTGACAAAAGTTAGACATGCGTTAGTTAGACATTGACAAAAGTTAGACATGCATTAGTCCGACGGTGACAAACATTATGGATAGTGGTAATAAAGTGCTTTTCAAAGTAAAATTAGTGTGAAATGGACAGACAAATTAATAACAAGACTAAACTTTAATGAACGATCGCCTTTATTGTGTTACACTAATGATAACAGCCATAAAACATTTAGGGGCTCATTTATCAATGAGTGATAAAACTTGTGGGTGATAAAACTCGTTGTGTATGATAATTGCTACTCCATCCAATCAGCTTCTGTCATGTGTTTGAAAAAGAGCATTGGCGAGCTGATTGGCTGGAGTACTAGTTAAATGGGCCCCATAATTTCAGTTCAATTTAGAACAATCAAACATAAGGCGTCTAATGCATTATTGAGATGAACCTTTTCTTTCAACTAAACCTTGATTACCCCTAGCAGTAAATCACACGGACACATGACCTGAAATAACTCACACGGACACGTGACCTGAAATAACGACACGGACAACCACTGCATAAGTTTTAAAAGGTAAAGGGTATTTATTGTGGTATGACCCTATTGAAAGGGATGGCCTAGAGAGCGCTTGACGACCAGCCAGTCATAAACGTTAGCAATGGCGGCGACTACAACGCCCCAACTTGTAACTAGGGCGAGGAAACGCCCCCATTGAATTCAAAGCCAGCCTGCGCTGTGACTGTCTTGCCGCCCCTCCTAGGGCCTAATGAGGACAGTTCTAAAAGTGTCCTGCGTCCCCCCTCGGGGGCAGGACTCACCAGCCTTCCTGGCAGAGGGTGGCAATACCTCACAGTGACCACCTGTACTTCAAACTGGACTGCTGATCGAGAGCGCCCTCCCGCCAATTAATATTAAAATTGATGAGAGCCAAATTTGGGTGACGGCCGAAAGGCCATGTGGTAGGTTAGCACAAGGGAGGGAGGGTGGGAATCCAGACTCAAGAGGAAGATGGATCACCTGACTACCTCTTATATACCTCCACCTAAGCTACCACCCCTTCTACACCTGATTGGCTACCCCATCTACACTGCACTTCTATGGGTAAGTGACACTCTGATTTCTATCTTTGTCATACCATCCCAAACTGCACAGACTCTTATATTCCCTCATGCCTAGGCAGCCCTCGCTCTCTCTTATTATTTTCATTGGTTGTTAAAACACATTTAAAAAACAGCATGAATTCTGGCCTTCTTATAGCATGGAGGAGCCTAGAAGTGATCTGATATACTAGACATTTGTCGACCCTACAAAGCCCACTCCCGGCTATGAGCGATTGCACATTTTTTGTTACCATAAATCTAAATCGTTATTCTGTTCTGCATTCCGGTTCCTTCATCTGCAAAAATAATTATTTTCTAAATCGTGCCAACGTGCAAATGTTAATGGAGTTCAATGGACACTAACATCACAAAATGAGTTATTCTGATGAAGATACGAGGGCATAGGAACTAAGTTCTGATTCCTGGACAGTTTCCAGTTCCACTTTCCTATTTACTTCCCAACAGCTGCCCTCCTAATTGTGTTTTGGTGGTTGTTCTAGCAGTGGGGAGCACACAGCTGACTTACACGCTCACAAACAAGGGAGAGCCGGAGCTGCGGACACGCAACGCTCCCTGCACTAACCATCGCCGGGTCTTTTAGAAATGGGCATTTAGAAACAGCGCATCGAATACATAAGCTTAGACCTTGTGATGCTTTTCAGAGAGCATTCAAAGCATCAAGTCTAATTAAATATAAGTCTGTCCATTTACATAACATAATAGTGTAGTTGCGTCATATCTGCTGCCAGTCTGGGGCATTGGGTCAACCTGAAATACGGTAGGGTCATTAGGTCAAAATGAAAAAGGTAGACACTGGAAAGAGTTAGAATCTTATGCTGTGTACACACGGTACAATTTGACAATAGATTTTGACTATATAGTCAAAATCGAATCGGGATCACATGGACATCGTATGGAGAAAGAACATGTTTTTAAGCTGTGCAGCAATGACTACATAATGCAAATCAAATGTAGAATGCATGAATTGTATGTATATAGTACAGAGATAGCAAAGATTGCAAAGCACTCGAATCTGAGCAAAGGAATCTCACCGCGTGCACACACCATAACTCTCTCTGCATGGGTATGGATCATTCGATAGACAGCAACTAGGTCGACAATCATTAGGTCGACACCACTAAGTCGACATGCATTAAGGTCGACATGCATTAACCCCTTCAGTGGTGTTTTTTTTTTTTTTTTTAGGGAGCACTTCCCACTGGGCGAGATTTCTTAAAAACAAATCCCACCACTGTGGGCCTGGGTCCGGACGGCGGCGCTGAACTGTGCAATAGTCGCTGCCCGGCCCTTCCCCTGGCAGCACGGCTATGTGCGACGTGACGATGTTACAAGATCACACCGCAGACCGCAGGGGGGAGGGAGGCAGGGCCGGGCAGCCGCCGAAGCTGAGTGCAGCGCTGATCTCAGCGCTCAGCTCAGCGGCTCTGCCCGGCAAAGGGGAGCGCAGGCAGTGGCACTCCCGAGAATTTTTTGGGTTTGCCTGGAGCAAACCCCGGAAAATTCTTGGGAGTACCACTGAAGGGGTTAAGGTCGACGTGACTGAAGGTCGACATGGGCTAGATCGACCAGGTCATTATGTCGACACAAGCATAATGTTGACATGGGGAAGTTCAATGGTCAAAAGGTCGACATGGAGTTTCTTTTTTTTTACCCTGAATGTTGACATGTACGCTGCCTAAAACATAGCACAGCGCCCCCTCACATGGCTCGCTGCTCTCTCCATACTTTGGGCACGGTGCCTCAATACACTCGGCACACTATTTTATTCTCCCACCATGCCCTAGTTGATGGTAGGGCATGAAATATCGCCTGTCGGCACATGTCAGCTCAAAAAAAGTGAAAAACCCGTGTCGACCTTTTCCTGTGTCGACCTGTTGACTTAACCCATGTTGACCTTCCTGCATGTCGACCTACTGCTTGTAAACCTAGTGACCGTATCCCCTCTGCACGTGTTACATCTGCCCCAACTGCAGCGCAGCATGGTTTTGGCCATATTTTGGCATCTGCAAAAATTGCGGCCACGCTCAAAATCCCAGGTTATTTTTGCTAGTGGAAAAGGGACTGAAGGGACTTAAAGCACGGATTTCAAACACAAGGCCCGTGGGCCAAATCCGGCCTACCAGACCTCGGCATGTGCGCCGCGCGAGGAGATAGCACGCAGGGGCAGTGGGTCTAAAACAGGAGTGCTGCAGGCCGCGTCCGCCTTACCTGTTCCTCCACTGTTGGAGGCCATGTTCCTGTAGGCACATATGTATGCGGCTACAGAAACATGGCCGCGGGCCTCCACGGCTATGTGGAGGAGGGCCCGGCCGCCTGTTCCCTCTGATGCCCCGGCAGTGACAGACACTGGGTGGGGATGTCATGACGATGATGCCGCCCGCCCATGCGTCTGTAGAGAAGTAGGAGCAGGCAGGGAAGCTGGACCGGGAGTCGGGGACAGTGTGGCTGCAGCAAGCAGTGAAGAAAAGCTGGAAGCCGCAGCAGCTGCAGGACAGACAGAGAAACAGTAAGTGAGGATGAGGATCACACTCACAATAAAAAAAAAATATATATATCTGCTGTTTCCTGAGGTGTCCCCGTGTATAATAATAATAATGCCATGACACCACAGGCTGCTCCTCCTGTATTTATGTGTCATGGCATTACTTTTATTATATTATACAGGGGGAGCAGCCTGTGGTGTCATGGCATTATTATTATACAGGGGGAGCAGCCTGTGGTGTCATGGCATTATAATTATACAGGGGGACCTACAGATACAACCGGCCCTTTGAGGGTGACCAAACTGCTGATGCGGCCCCCGATGAATTTGAGATGGACACCCCTGACTTAAAGGGTCTGAACTATATTGCATATGTATATATATTTTTGTCCCTGAGAGGTACAGATTGGAAAAAACCCCAGATAAATATATCTGTTCCAGCCATATAATAATATAGTAACAATGTTTCGATAATGTATTCTGAGCACATGGTAAAACATTGGGAATGTGAAATTAAAATCATGTACATTTACATGGTTACAATGAAACTTCTTTAATCTGAGCTGAGGCTGATTATTCGAAAATAAATGAGAAACTCATCCGGTTCCGCAGGTTTTAAATGAAGACTATGTTTTTCCTAAAGCTTACATTTCTATGGCTAATCCTAAATAGGCTTGAAATCATACTGTAATAACACATAGTTTATTAACTGTTATTAGCATTATTATGTGTTCTTTATATTTCAGCACAAAGGATCTGGAGCGCTGTATGTGTGTGTGTGTGTGTATATGTATGTATATATGTATGTATGTATGTATTGATATCAGGCAGTTGTACATTAGACAGTTGCCTTCACAAACTGACTTAAGGGGGCCATACATCTACAGATTGATTGTCAGATCTGGCCGGTTGGAATAAGATCCTGGTAATATCTGAATGACAGTTTGGCAGCTTTCCAGCATTTCAAAGCAAATGGTCAACTGTCATCTGCTCTCATCCATTACTAGGTTTTTGTTCCAGCCAGCCAGATCGGAGAATAAATCTGTAGATGTATGGCCAGCTCACAAATCTGGACAGTGACATTATTACGTGGAGGAAATAGAAGAGTACTCTGGAGACCATATATTCTAGTGATACAGACCCCGCTGCACATAGGTATTTGGGGGGTGAATGTGGGGAGGGGCATGCTAATGTTCTGCCCAGGGGCCCCGCCAATGTTAAGATGGCCCTGACTCCAGCACAGCCTTGCACAGTAATCCCAGTAGTTTCACAATGGCTTCCTTGTCTGGCACGGTGTATGGGATGTCATGCCATCACCGCCGCTGAAGTGAAGAAGAGCCACTAAGAGGAGCAGGCTCTGTGCTTGCTGAAGACAAAAAGAGAGGGTGGAGAAGCTGCTGGAAGGACACAAGGCATGGAGTTGCTGGAATGGCATGGTCTGTGAGCAGATATATGTATATGGGGCACCACTGTGAGCATTATGTGTCAGGTGCACTATTACTGTGGACATTATGTGTAAGGGGTACTACTGTCGTGAGCATTATGTGTATAAGTGTCACTACTACTGTGTGGCATACATGTATAAGGAGTACTACAGTGTCGCTTAACATGAATAAGGGGAACTGCTGAGTGATGTAATGTGTATAAAGGGTACTACTGTTTCATAACATGAATAAGGGATGCAAATATGTGGTGTAATATGAATCGGGTGCATGACTACGTTAATATTATTGTGGGGCGTAACTTAAATAGGCGGTACTATTGTGTGACCATGCCCCTTTTTTGTGAGACTACTGTCCTTTTATAAAGAATGTGAGGTAGGACACAAATTCAAAGTTTGTTGGGGGGTCTTGAAAACCCTGTCACTGGCCTGGGTTCTGCTGAACTGGGGAGGGGGGGCAGGGGGTGGTCGCTGCCAGGGGAAATTATATCAACCACCTCTCCAGGACCACTTTAAGCCCTAGGCATAGGAGAAACCTCAGAAACCTCCAGTGGGCCCCATGTCAACCCCCAGTGTTCCCGAACTCAAGGTGCCCAGATCATGCACTTTCTATTGGTTAGCCAAGCCTCACTAACTAACTAACTGACCTCGCCTCTAAGCATGAACCCCTACCAATTAATTCCCCTGTTTGGCTCTTCATGCACCTGTAAGACACGGAATTCTACACAACTCCCCAACCCCCATCCCCCAGTAAAATCTGCCACTGCAGGAGTGAGCCAGGGCCCAGTCCATGAATGTACTGGTTTCTTTGAGACTGGCAATAACTTCCTGTTTGAAGCCGTATCTGTCAATCAAAGGCTCTGCAGGCAGTATGTCTGGGAGATGTTTCCTCCCTCTGGGACTGCCTGTCCGGGATGCGATTGGCAGAGAGCTGGCTTCCTATAGGAAGCCCCTGCCTGCATTATCATCAGCCCAAGCCGGCTTCTATTGACTGCAGCTGATGCAATCCATAGAAACCGTTGTTTGTGCACGCCCATTTAAGCCGTCGCTTGTGCATATGCAATGGTACCGGCGCCTGTCAGGTTCATTATGCTGCAAGTCATTGGTGGACACTGCAGGGGATCTCCCCCTACGGTGGACCAGGCAGCGTGTCAGCGACTTCCCCTTACTCGGCACAGGCAGGAGCAGCTGCTCACCAATTGTGATATAACGATGCCACATATGTCACCTGCAATAGCCTGCTCGGTGGTCTCTACACTTCTATCGGTAACCATGGAAATCTCAGTGATCCACAGGACCGGTGATGTCATTACAATAGGTCTGCGGCTCTGTATATCCAACTCAGGCGCGTTTCTTCACCAAATGGACTTCATCAGTGTAGTCAATGAGAACCATCTGATTGTTGTCAACAGTAATTAGAAAGAACATGGTCTAAGCAGGTATTTGCAAATTTAGGGGGTCATTCTGATTTGCTCCTAAGCAGCGAAAGCGTTGCATAACGAGCCTTCTACCACCCATCGAACCATCAAATGATTTCTACCCTGCTCGCAAATCAGTCTGGGCTGACTAAGACTTGCGGAGTTGGGGTCCGAGAACGTCAGCTACCCCTGGCAGGGAGGTGCCTGCCTGCGTTCACACAGGGACACCCAGCATTTTTCATTGGAACGCCCAGGAAATGCAAGACATTCGCATGCAACTACGCCCTGCCCGCCTCTATCCCCCCCCCCCCCATGCGAGCGCCATGGCGACTATGCAAGTCGCCGAAGGCACCCGCACAGCAGCCCTACACATGCGCAGCAAGAAAACACCGGTCCCCCGTGCGAACACACCGGGGGCAGAATCAACTGGAATCAACAAAGGCTTTGGCCCTAAGTTGAATATTTTTGTGCTTGGTAGCAGTTTATTTGGCGTTATTGTTGTATTCATTGTTTGCTCTTTTAAAACGATTTAGACACTTGTTTTTGTTGTTGGATTGCAATCTTAGTCTTACTTGGCCCTGTCTAATGTAATCCTCAAAAAAGAAGTTCAAGGCAAACCCAGATGTATTTCAGTATTAGTCAATGAAGGAAAAAATACAGTGACTGCAAACATCGCTTTCTTCCCGTCACACAGACAGCGGGGGAGGTGTAACAAAGCTTGCAAAGAGATCCGGCAGAAAGAGAGAAAGGGGCAGATTTAGAAAAATCTTGCATAGAGATAGGGTGGGATGGATCATAGCTAAAAATGTGGGGAATCCAGCGAAAATGTTTATGGAGTTTTGGCGGCTTTTCACCAATTCCGGAATGTCATACGTTCCAGTGCTTGGTCCCGGTAGGCAGCACCCGGTAGTAAACTCAGGAGTCCTACTGTAAAGGCAGCCTTAATAAATGCTACTAGGTTTGTGATGAGTGCACAATACAACAATACATCCTGCCCATAATGTGGAGAGAGATAAAGTTAAATTGGAAAGAGATAAAGGGCCTAATTCAGTTTCATTCAGAACAGGGCGAATTCAGCCATGTTAGATATTTGGGGGTCTGCTCATGCACAAGTGTGTATTGGCGCATGTGCTGACCCTTACCCAGTTACCGAGCGGAATCGGCGGTGATGGTGGGGGGAGGTTTTCGGATGGGCGGCATCTTAGGCGCTCGGCAAGCTGTGATGTTTGCAACTTACCAAACCAACCTGAATCAGGCCAAAAGTATGAGCCAATCCACTCCTAACTAACTTTATCACATTGACCTTATGTCGGATTCCTACCTGTGAAGATGCCAGAAGCTTTTCCTCCATCTTAGGAGTCAGTTGGGTGTGTTGGCAATGATGTCATAGCATATTGCCAGCCTTAAGAAAGCTGAAAATGCCACTGCTATCTATGGGGGAGTGGGGTACCTCAATGGTGGTATCTGGACGCCTGGCAGACTTTGTCCTGGTTGAGAGTCAATATGTTGACACAGGAAGATTGACGTGCACAAGTTCGACATTGACAAAAGCTTACCTCCCAACTATGGGCCTTATTCTGATTGAGTTGGATGGCTCCGAATGGACGGCCGATGGTTGGTGTTTGCGCATGTGCAGAGGCGTATCTGCGCATGTGCAAATGCCGTGCACGTTCGAATATGGCGTGAATTCTGTATGATCCGAACAGGGGGTGGAGAGGCACGTGAAGGGCTGTTTGGGCTCATTACCATATGCGTATGCCCCGCGTTTCATGGGCGTTCCCATGAAAACGCTGGGTGTACGTATGGTAATGCGGCCGTGATGCACGTGTAGGGGGTGGACACATGACATAGGCGGATGCCATCTGCCCGCCCATATCCCTGGGTTTGCACAGAGTAATGCTCCTATATTCACATTGTGGCAGCAAATTAGCCAGTTAATATGGCGGCCCAGCAGCGGGACTCGGACCCGTGGGTGCTCATCAATTTCCGTGGGTGCTCGGGCCCTTGAGCACCCACAGAATTGGCACCTATGCACTGTATCATGTCACATTGTGATGAGGGGCTGATGTCACCACACCACGTTTTATATATGAGTCACTTCCTCTCTGTTACCACGTCCCGTAGCGCCGTGATGTCCACTCGGCGATACCGAGGTGTCCCCTATGTGCTATCGACACCCGATCATTTACATCAAGTTGACATTCTCGGCGTATACGCGAGGCCCTGTAATTGTATTCTTTCACCAGTTCTGCATTACCAACCGTGAAAATGGAATCCGATCATCCCTGACCAGTTTTTAATGTACAAAATGATTTGGCCGAGGTTCAAAGAGAAGTACAATTGAAATCAGGTGAATGATACATGTATTTGTTTCTTCTTTGTCTTTCTAGACTCAAATATAATATTGTTCAATCCAACCCCCCCCCCCCCCCCCCCCAATATTCAGAATGTGACAGCGAGATTTAAAGACCGGATTCAACACTGTAAAATATTATTATTATTATAATAACAGCCCACGGTATGCAAAACTCCTATCTATCTATCTATCTATCTATCTATCCTGGCCCCGTTCTGATCTTGGGGGGGCTCTGGGCATGCGCATATTGGCACATGTGCAGACCCTGGGAATGGGCGGACACTGGGCTGGAGCAGAGGAACGCTCAACATTTTATGGGAGTCCCAATGAAAACGCTGGGCATCATGTGACATGTCACGTGATGTCAGCCACCCACTGCCTGCTCGGGGTGGGTGGCTGATGTCACATGACGTCAGCACCCGCTGACTTTTATTTGCGAAGCAGAGAGAAATCATTCGATGATCGGCGACCATCGTTTGATTTCTCTTCCCTTCGTCCGCATGGGAGGGGATGTGTTCTCGGACATGTTACCAAGGGGAATGCGGTTGGCTCTGGTGGCAGAACATTCGCTGGGGTGGCTTTAAGGTGCTTGCTAGGCAGCGGATATACGCTGCCTAGAGAGCCAGCCTGAATCAGGCCCTAAATGTGTATATCATTCACTTACAGAAATGTACTCTCAGGGCTGCCATAGGGGGAGGAGCTGCCAGAACTGTTGTTCTGGGCCCGGACAGAGAAAGGGGCCCAGGTGGCAGCGGCGTGGATGGGCGATCACCTCTGGTTGAAGCTGACGAACTAACAGGCAGCCATATAAAGACAGCGCCAGCAGCCTTTTGAATCACTGGCCAGGCTGTTCGGGAGGGGGGGGGGGGTTCTGGGCAACTGGAAACCCCTCCTGCATTTGCCTATGCACATCCAGTGGTATCTGGATGATAGGTCCACATTCAATAAGATGACACCGTATGGGCGTCAGACACTAGGTGGATACTGACAAAAGGCCTGAAGGTTGACATAATAATGGACGACACATGAAAAGGTCCACATGAGTTTTTCACAATTTCTTTCTTTTGTTGGACTTTTTCATACTTTACGATCCGCGTGGACAGCAACTGGGAACAATAAAGTGTGCCGAAGGTCGCTTGGCACCATACTTGAAGCATTGGCGAGCCAAGCTAATTTGGGGTCCACGTCAACAGGCGTTGGCATTGATGCAAAAAACGTGAAAAACTCATGTCGACTTTATTTTTCCACGTTGCTCTTTTGTCAGCGTCAACTTTTTCCCATGTCGACCTTTCCCCCTCATGTCATCCTTGTGCCTGTCGGCCTCTTGGGGTCGACCTATTGACTGTTGAACCTACAATCTAGATCCCATTCATCCCCTGGTTCACAGACCTCCACAAAGCATGTTAGAGCCCCGCCCTCAAGTTACCAAACTTCTGATGACGCATTAGCGCACCGCGCCGTTTGAGCCGCGGACGCTGCACATGATGTTTTATTAATGACTCAGTAAGTGTCATTTAGAACTATTGAGTGGTTTCTGTGCAGCGCTCGGTACATGAAAGCGGCTGCATGTGTCAGGTGCCTTTGCCCGGCTGAAACACTGGTGTATGACTGGAGAATAGACGTGTCAATTCACCGCTGACACACGACGGTGTCGGTAAGACGCTCCCTGACTAACAGAACAGATTAGAAAGCCGCTGGAAATGCAGAGGGAGAAACTTTCACTTTCAAGGACCTCTGGGGGTGCCGGCCCTGTCACAAATCTCCCTTCAGCTGTTCTGCCATAATAAAAAGTCCTTTCGTCTGTAAACCTGGACATGAGATTGTGATGGCTTCATACATCATCGAATCCCAGGTTTAGTGTTCTCTCTTTTGTCTCCTATCCTCGGGCGATGTTCGCAAGCTGTCTGTGGGGCTGTTGCATGCCGGCGATGACGCGCTGGCAGTATACGCTGCTAGGGTATGTGTTCTCAGCATATCATGTCAGCATAAAGACTAAGGGGCAGATTTATTAAGCTTGGTGAAGTGATAAAGTGTCTGTTTTTTATCACCGGCCAATCATGTCCTATGGTAGGTTTTCGGATTATCCCTTTTTTTTTTTTTTTAAACTCTTAATTTTTTGTTTTTTATACTCACCTGGACCCCTGGCATTCATCTTCAGAGGCATTCCCGGTCCCAATGATGCAATGCGCGGGTGCGCCTGTGATGTCACTGCTGCACCCGCGCATTGCATCATTGGGATGGAGAATGCCTCAAAATATGGACGCCGAAGAATGCCGTGTACGTCGGGGACACATAGGGACACCTGAGGACCAGGTGAATATGAAAGAACAAAAGAAATGCCAAAATCCGGAATAATCCGCTATCCAAAAGGCTCCTGGTCCTGAGCATTTTGGATAAGGGATACTCCACCTGTAATATAATAAAGGGTTCTTTATGAACCGCCCGTTGAAACTGCTGAGAAATGGAAACCAGGAGCTGACACTCGGCGGGGATATTTGTGGCGGCAGTGTGCAGTTGGGAACATACTGGACAAGGGGCCTTATTCTGGTTCACTTGGTAGGGCATGAATTCGCACGGGGGACCAATGTTTTGTGTATGCGCAGCTGTATTTCTGCGCATGTGTATACGCTGAGAGCGCGCAACGCAGCGTAAAATCTGTTTGACGAGTGCATGCTCCCTACCTTCTGAGCGGGGGGTGGAGAGGGGCGTGGGGTGCTGGCCAGGGGCATCAGCATATGCATACGCCCAGCGTTTCATGGGCAATCCCAAGAAAACGCTGGGAGTACATATGGTAACCGGATGTCAGCTGCCCGCCCATATCACTACATTTCTTCGTTCATATGTACGAGTGGTCTGGACCAGTCGTACATATGCGTTAGCCTTTCCCATCATTCGATGGTCGGCTACCTTCGAAAGATGGGGGAGGTTCCCACTGGCAAGCGAATAGATGTTTATGTAAAACATCCATTCGCGTGTCAGATGAATGAACACGAAGTACGAATGGGGGCGGCCGTACCACTATTCCCCGGGCGGGATCTGGATGACTCACAAAGGGAGCGAATTTGCGTCTGAGCAAGTCAACCAGAATAAGACCCAATATCGTCTACGAACAATATCCTCCTGGGCAAACTATGGCCTTTATTCAGATCTGATCGCAGTACAAATTTGTTCTCAAAATGGGCAAAACCATGTGCACTGCAGGTGGGGCAGATGTAACATGTGCAGAGAGAGTTAGATTTGGGGGAGTTAATTGGTTTCTGTGCAGGGTAAATACTGGCTGCTTTATTTTTACATTGCAATTTAGATTTCAGTTTCAACATACCCCACCCAAATTTAACTCTCTCTGCACATGTTACATCTGCCCCACCTGCAGTGCACGTGGTTTTGCCCATTTTGAGAACAAATTTATACTGCGATCAGATCTGAAAAAGGGCCATGACGTCATCGGGTGCCTGCTCCGTACCTGCAGTCTTTGATAATATAATCAAATTGAGTTGTATGTACCAATGTCGGAGAACATCGTTAATGACCCGCAGGAGTGCCCATCGTCAGCGATATTGAACGTACACACTAGTCAACATTACAAACGATATCGCTCAGAAGGGCCCAATTTTTTTTTAAACTGTTAGAAATTTACCCCTCAGTTTCAAAGACAGTAAAGTGACCGGATATCTTATTTCCATAAGGCGAGAAGGGACATTTGCGCAAATTAAGACGCAGCGCAGGCAGGGCCGGCGCCACCACTGGGCAGCTCTAGGCATTTTCCTAGGGCGCCGGCACCTGGAGGGCGGCAGTTCGCCCCTCACCCCCAGCATGGAGGGTTAGCGAACTGTGTAAAAAAACTTGCGGCGCCGGCGTCCCTGCAGTGCTGGAGCGGGCAGGGGTGTCCGTGCCGCGGGGGTACCTGCGGCGCTGTCATTGTGTATAAAGCTGGCAACGGCCGGCGGGGTCCCTGCAGTGAATAGAAAATAACTAGCGCTTCCCGCGCCGCCGCTCCAGCACTGCAGGGACGCCGGCGCCGCAAGTTTTTTACACAGGTACCACCACCACCGCCCCCCCCCCCCCCCCCCGGCACTGGGGCGCCCCCACCCCGACTCGCCTGGGGTGCTCCGGTGCCTTGCACCGGCCCTGAGCGCAGGTCAACCTTACGCACGGTTCGTAAATGAGCCATTCCATCTCATTGGCATGTGCAAATCTTTGGGAGAAAAGTTACAAAGTTGCATTAGGGAAATAGTTGGAAATCTTGGAGAACATTAGAAAGAAATCAGAATTGCAGATGTAATTTGCATCATGACATCATGTGTGAAATGTACTTAGGCTAAAAGTAATACTTTTAATACACGTATAGCCCTTCACCATGATACATTAGTATAAAGCAATCTATCATCATAGCGCACGTACAGGAAACTAATGAAATGACATTAAAACATTTACTAAAGTGGAGCCATTAAGTCGCTCTTTGTTTTTACGTAGTGAACACTCTCCGCACAGTAATTGTAGCAAATTTATAATAAAATAAAGTGCAGAATTCGCACACTTTTAGTTGATTGTTTTACGTAAACATGCGGAACTTTATGATAAATGTCCTTTATTCATGTGAAATACAGAAAATAATAAAAAAGAGGTGCTGTTACCCATAGCAACCGATCAGATGCCTTGCTGCATGTGCGTCCGAGCCGCACTGCGCACACAATTGAAATTCGATAGCTCTCTCAATAAAGGCATAGCCGCAAAGTGATTGACAGGAAGACCGGGTTTGCGGTGGTAATGCAGGCGCGCTGCGGCGGGTCACGCAGCATTTTCCGGGTGTGCATATATATATAAACAGTTATGATCTCACTTGCTACTGGAGAGCCCTCTGCTCTAGGCAGAGCAGCTCAGCCTCGACCAATGCACTCAGGATCTTCGTGGTGAGCCCGCCTACGATGATAGCACCAATAAATCGACACTTGTACGCCGTCGAACAGAAATTGAGTTGGCAGCAGAGGGCGTCCCTATGCTCGTGATGGCTTCTTCCCATATTAGCATATGGACACAAATGCGGACGGTAAAAAATAGCCAAGCAACCGCATCAGCAACCCCATCCCCAATGAGGCCCAGCGTCTTTAAGCGAATGCTGCCATACCTGGTGTACATTTGTGTGTCTGGACGTGCAAGGACTGAGACGCACGCTCACCGCGTCTGTAGGTGCTGCGTTACTGGCTGCTTTGTCTTTATACGCACCATCGGATTTCGACCTCTTGGGGCCCTAAGCAAGATACCAGTTTGGAGCCCTCCTCCCTCACACGGATTGCACTCTATTATTGCTGCTGACTGCAGGTGGCAGCGATAGAGCACCTTGACGCATGCACACTCTACCGATAATCGTTCAGCTACATGATCATCGGCATTGTGTACAAATCTAAATCGGGCTTAAGATGATTTAAAAATTAGGCTTAATAGGTGTTACATTTAAATTAAACCGACCGACCGCCCGCCTCACTTTACAATCATTTTTTATCCTATCAAAGAACATCAAAGGGTCTTCGTTATTGTGGGCAGGTCCATATAATATCATGAGGTCAAGCGGTAGTCACGCAGTGCTTTTCTGGGAACGTTTTGGACAGCCAAGATATCTTTATGGGGCCCCTTGGGACCTTCCGGGCCCTAGGCAGGTGCCTAGGTTGCCTTGTGGAAAATCCGCCTTTGCTCAGATGCAGATCTCCCCACTGCATCCGATTAAAAATCAAGCATGTGGCATGTTTCAAAGAGCAATTGTCCTGTTACCTAAACACAATAGGGGCAGTGAAATTTGTTTGGCACGACCAATATCTGTCATAGCGCAGCCGACAAATTCTGTGGTGTCCTGTATTTAATGGCGTCCCGCGAGCTTGAACAGTGAAAGTATCGAGCGAAATGCAAAATTGACATTTCAGATAAAAATGTAAATGGTTGTGTTATTTAAAATGTCACTTTCAAACTGTTATTAATAAGTAATAGATTTTCATCAGCAAATGGCAAACGTATGACCCTGATAGTTCTTAGTGATGCACAGGGCCACCATTAGGGGGATGCTGTGGGTACAGCTGTCCCAGGCCTGGCATCTCAGAGAGACGGAAGGGCCCGGTCCACTGCATTTTAAACGCTCCCCCTCCCCGACTGTGCTGCAGCACCTGAATGAAGCCGGTTCCGGAGAGCAGGCTTCTTCAACTCAGGATGCCGACAGGCGATTAAAATGCTGAGCCAATCAGAGTGGCTGCCGTTACGCGAGCTCTGATTGGCTCACCAGCCTGTTCTGCATTTTAATTGGCCACCAGCGTCCTGAGTTGAAGAAGCCTGCACTCCGGGACCTGCTTCATTCAGCGCACTGATCACAGACCACACGGAGGAAGAGGGGATGAGGTATGCAGGAACCGGGAGGTAAGCGAAGTGAGGGGGGGGGGGCACGGACTGGAAATCAGACCCGCACCCCAAACAATTCTTGCGGCATCCCTGGTGATGCAAGTTGGTGCTAAAACTGCGGCAACCAATCCTCTAATGAGCTTTTGTTGGACTAGTGCAAGTTACACCAAATAAACCATTGTCTGGTTGCTATGGTATCAATGCAGATTTCCATTGTTTGTGAATGTCCCTCAGTAAAATGCTGCCAGTCCCACATTTCCATTGCAAATTTAAATAAGTTTTAAATGTAAATGTCTGGGATAGAAGCTAACAGCATCAGTGTCGCGCCACATTAACATATATTTACTGGCAATATAGAGGCTAAAATGTGTTTGTATGAGGTGATCTTTTATTCAGGTATAGCATATAATCACTGATTATTATTCACTTCTAAAGCACTCTAAGAACCGCTCGCTCGCTGAGACCTGGATATTTATTACGAGCCTGCAAATTAGGTAAGTACAATAAGTGGCGACCTTTGTTAGAAAAAAAACCCTTTGTGTACAGTATGTATGCGATTTTTTTTTTTTTTTAGAAAAGATTTGCATATTTTCAGGTGAAAGTATTGCGTTACCAAAAGTTTTATCACATACTATATGTGTATCTAAAGAAAATAATACATATTTTTTTTTTTTACGTTTTAGTCATTTTTATTGTTATTGTTGCTAGGCAAGGAATCTGTCCTTGAGTGATGTCATATCCGTGCGTGCGACCAGCTTCCTGCTGGGTAGCCGGAAACTACGTCCTTTATTGGTTTGAGTCACTTATGACATGTCGGTAAGTCATCAGTCCAGAGCACCTGCTGCCAGTTTTCCACACCTCAATTGTAAGGGAATTAAGCATGATATGCCTTATGTCTGATGCACTAAGCTTCCTTGGCCAACCACTATGTCTACAGTCCTCAGTGTTGCTCGTTTCATTGTTCTTCAAAAGAGCTTGAACATCACATTTTGAAACTCTGGTCTGCTTTGAAATCTTTACCTGGGAGAGACCTTGCTGATGCAGTATACAGTAACCACCTTGTGTTTTTTTGCTCTGCTCAGTCTTTCCCTGATGTTTGACCTGTGACTTGACAATGTCTTCCATGCCCTCAGCTTTGTAGCAGAGTCTGGCAGTTCCTCACCCAGTTTTAAGCCTTGTACATAGCTGTTTCTGTTCCATTTAATTACTGTTTCAACCTACATATGAAAATGATCATTATCACCTGTTTCATGTGATTGGTTAATTATACACTCCTACACAATCCCTGACTTTGTGCAAGTGTACCAAGAAGAATTGATGTTGTTTTGAAGGCAAACGGTGGACACACCAAATATTGATTTAATTTTGTTTGGAGAGAGATAAAATTGCGAGATATAAAGTACCAACCAATCAGCAGCTGTCAAACACATCCTGTTAAAATGTAAAGCAAAAATTATTGGCTGGTACTTTATATCTAACAATTTTATCTCTCTCTGAGCTTTGATAAATATGAAGAGAAAGAGAGAGATCATTACTACATTGTTATTTATCTGTTGGTGTTCTGTAATCTTCATGAATGCATATGATATGCTGCATCTTATGTATGAATAAATAAACAACATATTATTTTGGTTTACCTGTCTGCACACACACACACACACACACATATATACACACACACACAACTGTGCTCAGGTATATCCCAAAACACCTGCCCCGTTACATGTACAGGTCTTTACGAAAGCCTGTAAACATTAACCGTGGCATTCTCCCAGATGAAAATGGGCTGTGCTGCTGCTGTGAGAGCCATTGATCATGCCAAGTGATCTGGCTGGAAGCCATGATCACATACACGTGTGTTAAAGAACAAAAAACGCACGGCATCTCCTTCCAGGAGAATTAGCAGAATGATTTCTGAGAGCATAACTCTATCCTAAGTGCCTGTCACCTACTCGCAGACGAGTCGGGGCATTTTATGGGATCAACCAATATGCAGCCTATCAATTCACTAGGAACTGGTGACACCATCACTCTGCCAGGAGGTGCAACATGGCTGCCGCAGCTGTGTCAGGCTGCAGTATTGACAATAAAGTTGTTGTTTGCTTTCTACCTCTATGGGCCTTGAGGCCTGTAGCAACAATACATAATAATCAACCATCTATTTATATATCAATAGGCTAAATACTCTTCAACTCTGAGGTGAAGTACCACCATTGACCATTAGAGGCCACTTGACGGACCAAATTACTCCTCTGTATGCTAAAAGATGTCATAACAGAAAGTGAAAGACATTTTTGCAGGGATCCTGATTTGTTTCAAACTTGCTGGATATGGAGAGAGGGAGCTGTGAAGACAGAGATTGGAGGTAGGAGCAGATAGGGACTAGGGGTGGGATGGAGAGTTTGTGGGCTTAAAACAGTCACAGCGCAAAGTGAAAGTACATTGCAGAAGCTGTCACTTTGATGGGCCTTTAACTAGTACATAAATAAAACCTTGCTTAAAATTATTTTGGGGTCCATTTAAACCAACAACATAAAACTACCCCTTGAATCTGTCTGAGGCAACTCTGGAGGGGGGGATTCAGAGCATTTGCCTGACAGATCTGCTCTATTGACTTGCATTGTGCCGATATTTTATTTTTCCTTTACCTTTTTTTTATATATATTTATTTATATGTAATTTTAACACATTTTGTTTTTGTTGACTGCCTCCGTTCCGCTCGGCAAGTCTGTGCGGCACAAAACGAGTTAAGTTCTTGAAAGCTATCATTGTCTCCTATTCCCAAAGATACTTGCAGTAAACTCCACCACCTACTGAGCACCAGGCACGAGGGTGTGTTTGATTGCGCTATTGTTCGCAAAGACCCTGTTACTGGCACTCAGAAATGATAGCGTTACCATTTAGAATCAATAGCATTATCACCTGAACAATAGCATCCCTTGACGCTGTTCTCGAAGCTGGCGCCTTATAATTTTGGTATATCCATATATTACAATAAAATAATAGCACTTAGGTGCCGTGCTGTTATCATTTCAAAACTCAGTGTTTATACGATATATTACTGTATTTTCCTGTGTCTATAAATGACAAATATAAAGTTTCATACAGTACTGTATATTGACGTTGAAGCACTTTCTTGAACCGCGATCCCTAAAACCTTGTTTCATGGGGATTAAAATAAATGGAATGATTATATTGTTTTCTTGTTTTTTTTTTTTTTATTATTTAAAGGGAACTTAAAACAGATTTTGAAATAACACTAATTGAAAAAAAAAATCAGACTCTATATAAAGACGACATGCCAGGATTGTGTCACAATAAGCAGATGGCCTTGTTATCTTCAGCCGTGTTTCTTGTTGAAAATAAAATAATTTGAGACGTATCTTCCTTTTTTAGGCGTTGTCAGGGAACGGGACAAGACCACCATAAGGGGTACATTTACGAAAAGGTTCTAAAAATGAAATGAGGTGTGGTTGCCCATAGCAACCTAATCACATTATGGGCCTAATTCAGCTAGGCTGCGAACACACGCCTCCCCCCGCCAACGGATCCTCGAGCGAATGTGTACGCTTACAGCTTTCTTGCGCTGCAAATGATTCGATGGTTCCTCGCCATCGAATTACTTTTCCTATGTTTGCAGCAGAAAGGTAAGCCAGGACTTATTTTCCGATTTGGGGGCGGGGCTGAAGTCATGCGACATCATGCATCTGCCCTGAGCAGGCCGGCGAACACCTGAGTTCCATGGGGCCTGTCCAGCATTTGTATGGGCTGGCTCACCATTTTTGTGGGCAAACCCATGAAACGCCAGGTGTCTACCCTGGAACGCCCCCCCCCCCTCTGTCAATCACCCTGGCGAGTGAAAATGTCGCTAAAGTCGTTAGATACAGGGGGGATTGCACCTGCGCATTAATGCCTATGCTCATGCAAAGTCCTCCACCATCGGAGACGGGGCTGAATTCGGATCTGAACAGGTAGGCCTGAATAGGCCCCTCTGTCTATCATTTCTTCATTGCATTCTAGAAAATGATAGAATCTGGTTGGTTGCTATGGGCGACAGCATGTCTTTTCACTCTTAGAAGCTGCAGTGTATTGGTTGCTATGGGCGACAGCATGTCTTTTCACTCTTAGAAGCTGCAGTGTATTTACCCCTAAGCCCAACGCCGTAGATTGTGTTCCCTATCGCTGGCTGATAAACATATGCACCGGAACAGCATTGGGACAATGGCAAATATTTGCCTAAAATTAAGTCCATGACTTGGCATCTGCTGCGTATGATCGGATTGCTACAGTAAGATCCTAATTTGATGCTACGCTAGGAACAGATAGTCATTGTATCCCCACTAGTAATGCAAGCCTCCGAAAGATGACCTATTTTGTGTTTCCCTGTTCTCTAGGGTAAACAGCAAATTAATATTCTTCATAAATGGGGGGGGGGGGGGGGGGGGAGGGGGGGGTAGAGAGAGAGTCTGCCATTTATCTGAAGGTTTTTCCGGTGACACTAGTTTTTTTTTTCTGGAAACGTTGCAAAAAATGTAAAACATCTCTCCATATAACAATGTAAAACATCTCTGCAAATAACATTTTTTTTTTTTAATAGGAGATTCCATAACAAATTGCTCCGTATTAATAAATGCTGAATAATGACGTGTAAAATTAGTACGAGAAGATGAATCCTTTACAGCGTTATATAAGTGGGAGGTATATTAACCGCACTTCCAAACTTAACCTCAGTTATCGGCACAATGGCGAGGTCGTATTAACTTATGCACAGAATAATAGGCCGGTTATTGCTGTGTGATTACCAGCTATCCTTCACATGACAAGGGTTCTGCTACAATGCGTTGTCAGCCTGTGTTGGCCGTTGGTGTAAAATTAAACAACCGGTGATTATGCTGAAGAATTGGATGGGAGATTATCACTCGTCATTTTCAAGTCGTGTATTAGAATATTTTTTCGGGATCAAATAAAGAGCAAGGTAACTGTAAACGGCGCAGTCACTAAGATTTACCGCAACAATATATAAAAATAGGATAAGACTATTCTCCAAATAATCCAGAGTCAGACCATGCCGGTGATTCTGGTTTACTCGCTTCTTAGCGAGTTCGGAACCATCCCGATGTATTGGCGGCGTGCATAGCATCGGGGTGGGCAGAGGGCGGACAGTTCGAAATCATTCGATGGTAGGCGGAGGCACGCGGTGATGTGTCTTTGTTACACATCCCGTCACATGTTGATAAGGGAAATCCGTGCCGGGGGTGGGCGGCGTCTCAGGTGCTCAGTAAGCTGTGATCTGTGAACCTGAATGGGCCCCCATGTTTGGATGGATGTGGGTCATAGGGTCGACTGTCTAATACAACCCCTAAAGTCGAACATGGAAAATTTTGACGTTGACAAAAGGCCACCACAAACAAAAGGTTGACAGGAAAAAAGAAGACCTGAAAAGGGTGACGTACGTTTTTCACATTTTTGTATCAATGTTGACACCTGTCGACATGGACCCCCAATTAGTGTAGTGTCCCCTCGGGCATGGTGCCTCATGTACGACCACTGTTCTCAGCACTATTCCTGTTTCCAATTGTCGTCCATTGTTGACCTTACGGTGTTGACCTTCTCACTGTATACCTGGACCATGTGATCCTATCATCCATATACTGTTTGAATATGATGATCACAACTAAGGGCCTAATTCAGATCCTGATCGCTGGGCAGCTAATTTACAGCCTGAGTGATTATCAAATGGCCGCGTATGGTCCGCTGTGCGCATGTCCATGTGAAAGCAGCCAGTGATGGCTAGCGATCACTGGCTACTCGCAGGGTTATTGGCACCCTTCTGCCGTTTGGGGATAATAACCCTGTATTTTCTGGGAGTGCCCCTGTCTGTTGGGAGGGAGGGCCGCTGACATCATCAGCGGCCTCCTTCTACCCATGGCCATTGGGAGGGAGGGCCGCTGACATCATCAGCTCCTTCTACCCATGGCCATTGGGAGGGAGGGCCGCTGACATCATCAGCTGACATCATCAGCGGCCTCCTTCTACCCATGGCCATTGCAGTGCAGAGGAAGTCCTGGCTTACTCAGCACTGCGTCCAGAGGGGAAAACCATGCCATGGGGAGTGATTGCAAATGGTTTTCCCCCATATGTGCACGGCTGCAAACTAGTTCACAGCCCTGCACATGGGTGGGAATTTGTGTGTGTGTGGGGTGGCGTTTACTTGATCGCTGGGTTCCCAAAACCCAGTGATCAGACCTGAATCAGTCCCTAAGTCAGGACTGCTTGAGTCAGGTGTACTGATTTGTGCTTTGTGCCAATGAATGCAGTCCAACAAATAAGCCTCATGTACGGGATGCGGTCATTTGGTCTACTGCATTATGGTAGAAAGTCATTAGGTCGAATCCATTAGGTCGACATGCTAAAAGGTCGACATGGGAAAAGGTCGACATGATTCTAGTTCGAAAGGTCATTAGTTCGACAGGTCATTAGTTCGACAAGGTCATTAGTTTGACATTGTCTATGTCGACATTCACAAGGTCGACATGGAGTTTTTCACTGTTTTTTGAGCCAACATGTGCCGACAGGCGGTATTTCATGCCCTACCATCCACTAGGGCGTGGTGGGAGAATAAAATAGTGTGCCGAGCGTAGCGAGGCACCGTGCCCGACGCATAGCGAGCACAGCGAGCGATGCGAGGGGATGCAGTGCACTTTAAACTGTGTCCATGTCGACTGTGTTGACATTCAGCTAAAAAAACAGTGAAAAACCCCATGTCGACCTTGTGAATGTCGACATAGACAATGTCGAACTAATGACCTTGTCGAACTAATGACCTGTCGAACTAATGACCTTTCGACCTAGAATCATGTCGACCTTTTCCCATGTCGACCTAGAATCATGTCGACCTTTTAGCATGTCGACCTAATGGATTCGACCTAATGACTTTCTACCATAATGCAATAGACCAAATGATCCCAACCCTCATGTACATATCCACTTAGAACTAGCCCTCTGCAATACAGTATTTCCAGCATTAGACCCTTCTCACCTCAGATGCCGTTATAAACTCATCTCTGTAGCTTGTGTTCCACTCATTAATGGTCTCTCAGCTGAACCACTGCGCACATTTTTTTATTTTTAGATAAAGATAAATACTACTCTGATTGGGGTGTGTGTGTGTGTGGGGGGGGGGGGGGGGAGGGGGAGAGAGAGACAGACTGCCGGGTCTGAAGTACTGGACCCCGACCATGACAGGGGCATGGCTGTCAGTGGTGTGGATTGCCGAGTACCACAGGAGGCCATAGAGAGACAGCGCCAGCGGTAATATGAGTTTTGCTCTTTCCAAGTGGCAATTGGAGCTCGCGTACTGGCAGCCAATCAGGAGCTCCCGCAGTGGCAGCCCCTGGTTGGCTGACAGTCCATGAGCTCTTATGTCCTGTCTGCAGCCTTCTTCTTAGAACTAATGCTAATGTCCTTCAGCATTCTCTCAGCAACTGGTGCCCATAATGGAAAGCTGTGGGGGCTGCAGAATGGGAGGCAGGAGTTGCCGAATGTTTTTTTTTTTTTTTACGCGCCCTTATGCTTGCTAGAGGTGATGGTGGGAGGGGGGAGTGGTTTACGATTATAAAGGGGAGAGGGTCCCAGTATCCAGTCCCAGGCCCTACAATTTCTGATGGCAGTCCTGGTTGTAATTTACCATTTGAATGAGTTTTGGAATGACAATTTCTTCTATAATGTTGTGTGACAAAGTTAAACCGGAACACAATAGTTCTGCGCAAACTAGACAAAAATAATTGGTGGCTGCTGGCTGTGAAGTCCAATCCCCAACCGCCTTCCCCGATGGCGGTAAGACAACGTGGAACAAATGAGTATCACCAAGGATACAAACTGGGGTCGGTCCTCACTATCTATCTATTATTTGGAGAAGAGGATCGCCAAAAAACCTTAAGGGAGGTGTGGTTGAATTATAAATGTGTGAGCGCTGATAGTGAGGACCGACCCCCGTTTGTATCCTTGGTGATACTCATTTGCTCCTTCTATAATGTGTTGGGCTTGGAGTAAGACTGAGAACACAAGACCAAGCCAATCATTTTGCATTTCCCAGTGTTGGATGAGACAAATACCTCCCACAGATTGTAAGGAGGAACAGAACTTTAGCTTTTTAGTCCCAAAGGTTCTGGAGATGTGGCTGGTCCTGAAATAGCTGTAATTCCATAAAATGTATCTATGAGGTATGGAATTGTATTGCTGCTCTCCCCAAATGTTGCTAGCGGACCTAGATATTCTTTTTATAACAATCCTACATTCAAGTTGTGGCCCTCTCCCATGACAACACAACTTAGCACTACCTATCAGCACCTTACATTTTAACTCAAGAGGTTCTCATCTCACGTCCCCTGTTGGCCTTAAGGGGAACACGTCTTTCCAACTGTCTTCTGCTGCTTCTTGATCCCTGGCCAGAAGTCTTCTGGAATTCTGATGTTAGAGGCATCCATTGGGTATAAGGTTAATTGCAGCAACCTCCATGCGTAACACATAAGGGACGCATCATTCTAGCCAGGCCAGCCCTCTGAGCTAGAAGTTCCCAGCCAGGATGAGGTTTTATGCATTGGTCATATAGAATGTAGTGTGTCCTGACACGGCACCTTGGCTCGTTAGTAATAATCTCCTCATGAAATTCCTGATGTCAAAACGTCAGCTGTTCACATCCTTTCTAATCTCTACCCCCCCCCCCCTCTTCTAGTTGACCCCCTCCCGATTGTGGGAGACAAAAAGGGAATGTGTTCGTTATAAGCACCAGATGTATGCCATGGGGTCACACAAACACGGAGGACTGTAATTGGGATTAAATATGCTAAACCTTATTTAACTGATTTTACAGAACAAGGACCGGTTTGAGGTTTGCAGACCGTCTGAACAGTACAGTGACTTCCTACAGCAATGTAACCCGGCCTGCCCTGTGCTGGTTCCGACCCTCTAACTGGTTAGTGCATTTCTACCTCTACTGGTAGCATGGTTTATCGGACCATCTATTCAGGTTCACCTGAGGTGATGGGTAGACCATCAGACGAGCCTACGAGGGGGGGGGGAGCAACAGTTAAAAGTGAAGCTGTTGCCCATAGCAACCTATTAGATTCTATCTAGCATTTTCACGGATGAAATAGCTAGAATCTGATTGATTGTTTGCTATGGGTAACATCCCCACTCTTCAGTTTTAGAACCTTTAGGAAATTTACCCCTAGTTAAATGCTGGGCTCCGAAGTGTAGTAAAGTCATCACCGGAAATTGATTACTGCAGCCTATCTGAGTCGGAGATTGGGCCTTCTTGCAGGTCCGAACTCCGACAAGTAGGGTTGCCACTTCTCCCGGATTTCCGGGATTCCCCTGGATTTGGTGGGAATTCTCCAGAAGGCTTTTCCAGCCCGGACAGCCTCCCGCTACGGTGCTGCCACTGCCCAGTTTGCATCGTTCAACCCACAGAGAGCCGTGCGCAGCCAAATACCGCTAGCAATCCGGCATTGTTCCGTCCCCATTCCCACCATGTGGCAATGTCTGTCCCCTCCCACAGGGCTCTCACATGGTGGCATCAACCCTAAACCCTCCACTGTATAGCTAATGCCAGCAAGGACCCCGTGGGTGGCATTATGTTTAATGGGCATTATGGTGTGTGGCATTTTGTGTAATGGGCATTTTTTAGTGTGATCGCGGGTCGCACTCCAATAGTAGCTCCAACTTTTATTGAATTAGGTTCCGCCCACTCGCTTGTTGTGGAGGGGGGGGGAATTTCCAGGAATTGGTGATGCATGAGGTGGCAACCCTACCGACAAGGGCAGCCTCCCGGTAGTGGGGATTTGGATCTCATGCAATATAGTGCATGCAAAAGGACAGCAAACGATATAGTGCATGCGATCCTGCAGCCCCGGATGCTTCTGGGAGGTTCAAAGGAATTCTTATGCGATAAGTGTTTGGGCGGCTTTTTGTACCACTGTACAATGGCAGTAATCTCTGTATTGTACAGAGGGAGGTGGGGTTACAATATGCAAATGTACAGCCACACCCCCAGTCAAACCGCACCATGCCTCCTCTCCACTTGCTAGGCCAAGCCACTACACCCCCTCCCCCCCATACTTTGCTCTGTTTACCTACTATGGGCCAGATGCACTAAGCTTCAAAAGTGATAAAATGGAGAGTGATAAACAACTAGCCAATCAGCTCCTGTCTGTCATTTTTCAAACACAGCCTGTGACATGGCAGGTAGGAGCTGATTGGCTGGCTGTTTATCACTCTCAGTGTGTGTGTGTGTGTGTGTATATGTGTATATATATATGTATGCATGTATATACATGCATAAACATGACCTAGAACCTAGCAGAAATGTACACACATTTTAGCATTGTGTGTTGTATGTGCAAAACAGCCCTTATTATTGTTACCGCAGTGAACAGGGCTGATGACGCAGTTGTGTTATCACTTATAATTAGTCTATTTCTTTTAATGAAAGAAACCGAGCTCTATGGTCATGAAAGGAGAACATTCCACGTACACACGCGCGAGCCACAGCCTCCCTCTAGCAGAATATCAAAGTGCAAATTACTGTCCGCCATCCGTATATTGCCGAGATGTTACTTTGGAGCGAGGCGAAAACGTACATATGTTAAACTCACATCAGTAATAAAGATTAAGTTGAAGTTAATGGCGTCCCAGTCATGCTTGCGAAGGTAATCTCTTTTCTGAAAATTCAAAATTAGATTTGGAGGATCGAAGCAAACAGGGGCCGAGACTTTGGCGTAATATTTTAATCAAATTGTCATGAATGAGTGCATACAATTAAGGATTCTGTCAGTCACAGGGCTGAGCCCCTTTTGGGAGTCAGATGTTGTGAAGGATGCGTCGGGGGCATTGTGGGTACAGATTAAATATGACCTTTCTCAGGACCTCTATTTCTGACCCTCTGGTGAGGCGCCGTCAGATGGCCATTTTGTGGGAGATGGACAGACAAAGCCCTTTATTTTCACCAAGGAGACAGCGCGTTGCTGCATTTAGGAGACCGAGTGCACTGTCGATAAACATTATGCATAGATCAAAAACAAACACAACAACAACAGCAATTACACAATACAGGAAACACAAACGATAACTGAGTATGAAGAAAAAGTCAGTCAAAACTTTTTGTTGTAATTTTGTGAATTAAAACCAGACTATTGTATTTTTTGCATTAAATGTACCCATATTATGCCACAAATAAGCCAACATCATGCCGTAAAAGAAAAAAAAAATGTATATAGTAAAAACAAAAACAGATTTTTGAAAGTTTACTGTCATTTGCATCGTCCCCGCCAACAACACGCCGCACAGCCATAACCGTCTTGCCCCACCGTTAGTCGTAGAGGTAAATATACTAAGATAGGAGTTCTGTTGACGTTGTGACGTTGTCCATAGCAACCAACCACCTTCTAGAAGATAATAGATAGCATCTGAATGGTTAGTTTGGGAAAACCCCATCTTCAATAGAACTCCCATCTTAGGTGCCGATTCACACCTGATTGCTTAGGTTCAAATTCGCCTCCCCCCCGGGCTCTTATGGTGTGTGTTTGCACATGTGGGAAAGGGGTGGGCAGGCAACAGATGCAGGGAACCGCCCACCTTTTTATGGTCGTGCCCACAAAAACAGTGGGCGCGCCTGCGGAAAACGCTGGCTGTGCCCCTCGGGGGCGGGTTTGCTGATGTCACATGACGTCGGCACCCGCCCCCAATTCAGCGAAGGATAGAGAAATCCTTTGATGCTAAGCAACCACCGAATTATTGCGTTAGTGAACACATCCCATTGCATGATTGTGCGGGAATTACGCTCAGTGGGGGGGGGGGGGGGGGGGCATGCGTTCATGTGCATACTAAGATTTCACCGTTGCAGAAAATATAATATATTAATATTATTAGCCTGAGCATTGCACAGACGTATCATCCGTCGTATCATTACACATTTACAGAACAGAAGGGCCTAATTATATTTTAACGCCGCATTTATCCACTTGGCCGGGGAATTATTTTAAATACACCGATGGACCTTTTGTGCTGTGACATCGCGGCGACTCCATCTTGGCGAAGGAGAATAAGCCTTTCTGGTAATTTCGTCAGCGGCGCAAAAGAAACAGCATTAACAACATCGAAGCAAAGCGTTAAACACGTACGAGAAAAAAAAAAAGAAAAAACACTATTGCACTCCAGGGGTTGAAAGGAATATGCATCAAAATGCTTGGCATTTAATTTTTTTTTTCTTTGGGAATTTAGCCAGTGAAATATAGCTGCCAGTGTCTCAGGCCTGCGTGTGTTCTTCTGCAATATGCTCTCGATCAATCAGATTTGCATAACTAAACTGTCGGCAACGCTGCTCGACTGCCCAGGTGCAAGGACATTTGCATATAGAACAGCGAGGAGGTCCCCAGAGTCTCCTCAGACTCCGGTGACTGCTGAGCCTGCAGTCCGCACAGCCCTAGAAATGAAATTGGAATGACAAAAAAAAAATGGTCGCTCCAGTCTGCAAGGGAGAAATATGTGCGGTTGTGTTTCTCGAGCTCTGCAGATGCCACAGGACAGCGCACAACAAAATCACATCAAAATTTGCAACATGTATCGTTCCTCTGTGAGAACAGAAGTCATTGGTGCCTCGGCACCATCTTTGTTTGGAGTCGACGTTGGGACTGGACGCGTGGGGGCTGATTCGGAGACGGGTGGTGCGGCGGACGCCTGAGTTGTTTTTGACACTCGCGCGATGGCCTATTACGTTCTCAAGACATTTCTGATGACGAGAGTTTCCGTCGCAGTTATGACTCACGGTCTCTGGACATCTGCGCAGGTCTTTGCCACCCCCTTTTCATCCTCTACTGTCTGCTGCTTTCCTGCTGTTGCAGGATCTGTTCACACATGTACAGCATAGGTCCTGCGCATGCGTAAAGTACCGACTAATTGTACTTTGTGATACAGGATGGCACATCTGAATCCGCACCAATAGCCAAAGTAATATTTTTCGTAACTCACCCTTACTGTACGGAGGGGCCTAGCAGTTTTTACACATATAGGAGCAAGTTTAATGAGTGGTGTTTTTATCACTCATTAAAATGTTAATTGGTGCTCCAGCCAATCAGCTGCTGTGCTGTGGTCAGGTCATGTTGGGGTGTAATGTCCTATGTCTGTATAGGGTGTAATAGATGTATTATGTACAGTGGTCAGGACATGTTGGGGTGTAGCGTCCTATTTCTGTATAGGATGTAATAGATGTATTATGGCCAGTGGTCAGGACTTGTTGGCGATGTATTGTCCTATGTCTGTATCTGGTGTAATAGATGTATTATGGCCAGTGGTCAGGTCATGTTGGGGTGTAGTGTCCTATGTCTGTATCTGGTGTAATAGATGTATTATGGCCAGCTGTCAGGACATGTTGTTGGGGTGTAGCGTCCTATTTCTGTATAGGGTGTAATAGATGTATTATGGTCAGTGGTCAGGACATGTTGGGGTGCAGTGTCCTATGTCTCTATAGGGTGTAATAGATGTATTATGGTCGGCGGTCAGGACATGTTGGCGATGTATTGTCCTATGTCTGTATCTGGTGTAATAGATGTATTATGGCCAGTGGTCAGGTCATGTTGGGGTGTAGTGTCCTATGTCTGTATCTGGTGTAATAGATGTATTATGGCCAGCTGTCAGGACATGTTGTTGGGGTGTAGCGTCCTATTTCTGTATAGGGTGTAATAGATGTATTATGGTCAGTGGTCAGGACATGTTGGGGTGCAGTGTCCTATGTCTCTATAGGGTGTAATAGATGTATTATGGCCAGTGGTCAGGTCATGTTGGGGTGCAGTGTCCTATGTTTGTATAGGGTGTAATAGATGTATTATGGCCAGCGGTCAGGACATGTTGGCGATGTATTGTCCTATGTCTGTATCTGGTGTAATAGATGTATTATGGCCGGCGGTCAGGACATGTTGAGGTGTAGTGTCCAATGTCTGTATCTGGTGTAATAGATGTATTATGGCCAGCGGTCAGGTCATGTTGGCGATGTATTGTCCTATGTCTGTATCTGGTGTAATAGATGTATTATGGCCAGCGGTCAGGACATGTTGGCGATGTATTGTCCTATGTCTGTATCTGGTGTAATAGATGTATTATGGCCAGTGGTCAGGTCATGTTGGCGATGTATTGTCCTATGTCTGTATCTGGTGTAATAGATGTATTATGGCCAGCGGTCAGGACATGTTGGGGTGTAGTGTCCTATGTCTGTATAGGGTGTAATAGATGTATTATGGCCGGCGGTCAGGACATGTTGAGGTGTAGTGTCCAATGTCTGTATCTGGTGTAATAGATGTATTATGGCCAGTGGTCAGGTCATGTTGGCGATGTATTGTCCTATGTCTGTATCTGGTGTAATAGATGTATTATGGCCAGCGGTCAGGACATGTTGGGGTGTAGTGTCCTATGTCTGTATAATGTGTAATAGATGTATTATGGCCAGCGGTCAGGACATGTTGGGGTGTAGCGTCCTATTTCTGTATAGGGTGTAATAGATGTATTATGGTCAGTGGTCAGGACATGTTTGGGTGCAGTGTCCTATGTCTGTATAGGGTGTAATAGATGTATTATGGCCGGCGGTCAGGACATGTTGGGGTGTAGTGTCCTATGTCTGTATAGGGTGTAATAGATGTATTATGGTCAGCGGTCAGGACATGTTGGGGTGTAGTGTCCTATGTCTGTATAGGGTGTAATAGATGTATTATGGCCAGTGGTCAGGACATGTTGAGGTGTAGTGTCCTATGTCTGTATAGGGTGTAATAGATGTATTATGGCCAGTGCTCAGGACATGTTGGGGGTGTAGTGTCCTATATCTGTATAGGGTGTAATAGATGTATTATGGCCAGCGGTCAGGACATGTTGGGGTGTAGTGTCCTATGTCTGTATAGGGTGTAATAGATGTATTATGGCCAGCGGTCAGGGCATGTTGGGGGTGTAGTGTCCTGTGTCTGTATAGGGTGTAATAGATGTATTATGGCCAGCGGTCAGGAGATGGTGGTGGTGTAGTGTCCTATATCTGTATAGGGTGTAATAGATGTATTATGGTCACCGGTCAGGACATGTTGGGGTGTAGTGTCCTATGTCTGTATAGGGTGTAATAGATGTATTATGGCCGGCGGTCAGGACATGTTGGGGTGTAGTGTCCTATGTCTGTATAGGGTGTAATAGATGTATTATGGTCACCGGTCAGGACATGTTGGGGTGTAGTGTCCTATGTCTGTATAGGGTGTAATAGATCTATTATGGCCAGCGGTCGGGACATGTTGGGGTGTAGTGTCCTGTGTCTGTATAGGGTGTAATAGATCTATTATGGCCAGCGGTCAGGACATGTTGGGGTGTAGTGTCCTATGTCTGTATAGGGTGTAATAGATGTATTATGGTCGGCGGTCAGGACATGTTGGGGTGTAGTGTCCTGTGTCTGTATAGGGTGTAATAGATCTATTATGGCCAGCGGTCAGGACATGTTGGGGGTGTAGTGTCCTATGTCTGTATAGGATGTAATAGATGTATTATAGCCAGCGGTCAGGACATGTTGGGGGTGTAGTGTCCTATGTCTGTATAGGGTGTAATAGATGTATTATGGTCAGCGGTCAGGACATGTTGGGGTGTAGTGTCCTGTGTCTGTATAGGGTGTAATAGATCTATTATGGCCAGCGGTCAGGACATGTTGGGGGTGTAGTGTCCTATGTCTGTATAGGGTGTAATAGATGTATTATAGCCAGCGGTCAGGACATGTTGGGGGTGTAGTGTCCTATGTCTGTATAGGGTGTAATAGATGTATTATGGTCGGCGGTCAGGACATGTTGGGGTGTAGTGTCCTGTGTCTGTATAGGGTGTAATAGATCTATTATGGCCAGCGGTCAGGACATGTTGGGGGTGTAGTGTCCTATGTCTGTATAGGATGTAATAGATGTATTATAGCCAGCGGTCAGGACATGTTGGGGTGTAGCGTCCTATGTCTGTATAGGGTGTAATAGATGTATTATGGTCGGCGGTCAGGACATGTTGGGGTGTAGTGTCCTATGTTTATATAGGGTGTAATAGATGTATTATGGCCAGCGGTCAGGACATGTTGGGGTGTAGTGTCCTATGTCTGTATAGGGTGTAATAGATGGATTATGGTCAGCGGTCAGGACATGTTGGGGTGTAGTGTCCTATGTCTGTATAGGGTGTAATAGATGTATTATGGCCAGCGGTCAGGACATGTTGGGGTGTAGTGTCCTATGTCTGTATAGGGTGTAATAGATGTATTATGGCCAGCGGTCAGGACATGTTGGGGTGTAGTGTCCTATGTCTGTATAGGGTGTAATAGATGGATTATGGTCAGCGGTCAGGACATGTTGGGGTGTAGTGTCCTATGTCTGTATAGGGTGTAATAGATGTATTATGGCCGGCGGTCAGGACATGTTGGGGTGTAGTGTCCTATGTCTGTATAGGGTGTAATAGATGTATTATGACCAGCGGTCAGGACATGTTGGGGTGTAGTGTCCTATGTCTGTATAGGGTGTAATAGATGTATTATGGCCAGCGGTCAGGACATGTTGGGGTGTAGTGTCCTATGTCTGTATAGGGTGTAATAGATGGATTATGGTCAGCGGTCAGGACATGTTGGGGTGTAGCGTCCTATGTCTGTATAGGGTGTAATAGATGTATTATGGCCGGCGGTCAGGACATGTTGGGGGTGTAGTGTCCTATGTCTGTATAGGGTGTAATAGATGTATTATGGCCAGCGGTCAGGACATGTTGGGGGTGTAGTGTCCTATGTCTGTATAGGGTGTAATAGATGTATTATGGCCAGCGGTCAGGACATGTTGGGGTGTAGTGTCCTATGTCTGTATAAGGTGTAATAGATGTATTTTGGGGGTGCAGTATCCTATGTCTGTACTAATGAGGCCTGTAACCTCTATTTCCTGTATGTACCCCAGGGTGTACTGAAAGCATCGTGCAGGGTGTAACGCATGAGAAGGCCTGTGCAGAGTTTTAGTATCCCCGGCCTATATTCCTCATAGCCAAGAGAACATAAACACATAATTCCGGAGCTTGTTTAATAATCCATAATACAACCTTCAAATAAAAGATCCCGGTGACGGGCAGGAACCCACACTGCATTTTTCAACAAAGATATTATTTTCCTCATCAATCTTAGTGGCCTTCGTGATTTCTCCCAATGCCGCAGGTATCATTAAAATCCATACATGTCATTGTGTTGTAAAAATTATTTAATACTTTTTGCAGAAATCTCTGTTAGGGAAAGTCACAGATAGATTTTCTGTCCTTTGCTTTGCTGGAATACTCATCTCTGCCGGTGTAATGAAAACTGTCAGTCTTACGTCCACACCACATTATTGCTAATGCAATAGCGGGAGACAAATCTTTATTTAAGTGGGTGATTTTCTATGTAATTACAGGTACAAGCACATTTTAAAATCCTCCTTTACAGTACAGATCAAAGCAAAGTCCAGAATATTTTTACTACACATTCCTGGATGATATCCAATTCTGACGGACTTCGCTGATGCTGCTTTGTAATGCAGGTAGGGTTCTTCCTTTATAGCCTACATAGAAAGAGTCAGGGAAGCCATCGCAGTACTTGCTGGGGGTAACGTCTGTTGCCCCCTATGGATGAGCCAGTGGTACTGAATTAAAGCTACCGTATTGCATTTTTAGAGCAGAAGGATGTGAAGGCATAGCACCACTAGTGTAGTAAATACAGGTTGGGTCTCCAAAAACAGAAATAATCCGAAAACCGTGGTTTTTCAGAATATTTCATTTTTTTTCCTTTTTTTACCCCAGCCCCTTTTTTTCATACTTTCCTCGTCACCCAATGTCCACTCCGGTCCCAGGGGTGCATTGCCGCGCAATGCACCCCTGGGACAAGAGATGCCGCTGAAGAAGATCCTGAAGGCCGCCGTGGATGCCAGGGGACACTGTGGACCACAGGGGACCATCGGGGCACCACAAGGGGACTAGGTAAGTATGAAGAAAAAAATATTCCAAACTCCCTTATCCAAAATGCTCATGGTTCCGAACATTTCGGATAAGGGAAACACAACCTGTACTGTGTAAAATGATGAAATAGATCAAAAGTTTCCGAAGTTGGTAAACAAGAGGTCGACAACATGAATTGGGGCACTGTGACGTAATGTAAACTGGTGGCACTGTGGCGTAATGTGATCTGGGAGCTCTGTGGCGTAATGTGATCTGGGAGCTCTGTGGCGTAATGTGATCTGGGGGCACTGTGGCATAATGTGAACTGGGGGCACTGTGGCATAATGTGAACTGGAGGCTCTATGGCGTAATGTGAACTGGAGGCTCTATGGCGTAATGTGAACTGGGGGCACTGTGGCGTAATGTGAACTGGAGGCTCTATGGCGTAATGTGAACTGGGAGCACTGTGGTGTCATTTCAATTAGAGGCACTGTGGCATAATGTCAAGTGGGGGCACTGTCATGCGTTGATTATACTTCCCCTTGAACAGAAGCCTCTTTTTCTCCTATAAATCTGTAGTAAAACTGTTCATTGTTACACTGACTCTAACTGCCAGGTAATGTGACATTCCAGGTGAGTCAAACTATTGCTGATAATGGGCATCTCCATTATCTCCTAATACTGTATTAGAACAAAGCCTGTTGCAAAATAATACGCTGTCCCAGAATTTACCTATGAAAATAATAATGTGTAAAATGCAGTAACCAATGGCAACACCGGTGGGGGGATTGTATCAAGCTTTGGTGCGTGATATAAAGTGGAGAATTTACCAAAAGCAACCAATCATCTGTCATTTATCTACCAGTCTTTAAAATTGACAGTTAGAAACTGATGTATTATGGGAGGCAGTGGCGTAACAATAGCTCTGCAGACCCCGCAGAGGTCTTGGAGGCGCTAGGTAAGTTTGGGCGCTGCAGGGTCTGCGGAAGATATTGTTAATGGGGCCGCTGTTGAATCTCTGCTGAGTCACGGTGGTCCTGCTCCTTCTGTTAGAATGTAATTTGTAAAATGGCCGCCCCTTCACAGCAGACAGTTATTAAGGATGCTAAAGGAGGTGGCGACCTCCTCTTGCATCCTAAATAATGGTCTGCTGTAATGCGGCGGCCATTTTGTATATGACATTCTAACAGGAGGAGCCGGAGCACCGGGACTGAAGACAGCAGGTCCAGGAAGCCGGGTTTTGGGACTGCAACGGATCGTCGTGGCGGAAGTTGCAGCAGTGAGGGGGTGAGTGGGGGCAAGTGAGGGGATGGGGGTTCAAACACATTTTAGTGGCAGGGGGGTGCCCCAATTGTAGTTACGCCAATGATGGGAGGGGGCGGGCTGGGGCCGTCTCCATAAAAATGATGGGCGCAGGCGTGGCGTTCCCTGCTCGGGGCTGGTGGCTGACCAACCCATCTTCAGCGATCAGCGGCAGAAATAAAAGTCAGTTCAGACATTGAAAGATTTCTGTCCCGTTCTGCCGAATGTAGGTATGTTTTCTTGTACACACCCCCTCGCACGCTAGCGTTGGCGGGAGGGGGAGGGGGTACGTTCGTCGGGGCAGCGAGTGTCTGAATCAGGCCCCTCGAAACGGACTTTGGAAATTCAGACGGGCTGGTTTACGAAGGGGTTAACGTGCACACGCTTCATCATGTTTCATGTTTAAGTTTCATGTTGCAGTTTTCAATGTTATTTTGTGCATGTCTAATTAGGGGACAGAGCAGATGGTGATTTGTTTCCCGTTTGCCGTCCATTAATATGACCTAGTCTGCCAGAGGATTGTTCACTATATCAAGGAAATTTTATAGCTGAGTGTGTACACCACTCGCATTTGTTCTAAATAATGAACCTCGGCAAATGCCTTCTATGTGTCTGCACATTATCATACTGATAATAAATTCACCGAATCGGTAACGCCATGAAATAATAAGATGGCAGGCTATTTATTGCGCATTTATTGCCGGCCGTAAAAAGGCTGCAGTCTGCAATCTTGTTTGTTATAATATCAACGAGTGCTGCTATTTTTAAATCAACAAAGTGGTTAATTGCCGAAATTACCAACAGTAAATTTGCGCGGCGTGCATTATTCCGCCGGAGTGGGATCGTCTTATTTTAGGTCAGTGATCCGGGCATTGTTTAGCTGGGGAAATGCATAATTATGTCGCTTAGCCTGTCTGGGAGAGGATAGCTCCGTTTACTGACACAAAGGGGAATGCCCAAATAAACAGTGACATATTGGGCCTAATTCAAGCCTGTTGGCGAGGGTGCAGATGGACAAAACCATGCTGCGCTGCAGGTGGGGTAGATGTAACATGTGCAGATTTCATTTTCAACACACCCCTCCCAAATCTAAAGGCCCCCATACATCAGGACGAATTGTCCTAAGGGGAATTTGGACCCAATTTCCGTTAAGCTCACCCGGCAGCCCTCTTAGAGGGCTCACTTACGATTTAGCATTGACGCGCCATTTTTACATGCGATAAATCGACTCCCGCGGAGCTGCAAGGGGGCAGGAGAGTTTAAAAAGAAAAAAAAACTGTCAAAAGACTGGACGGACACTGGCTGAGAGAGGCAACGCTCACTGTCTGCCGCCTGCCACCCAGACCTCAGCAGCTGCAGCCCGCCCCGTTGCCTGGACCTGCAGATAGGTGTGTGCCAGCGGAATCGGACCCAATACAGCGGGTGGTAAAAAGCACCCGCGATGTGCGGCTGATGAACCCGATCCGATAAATCTTTGGTGCAGCGGGATCAATCTCTAGGGTCCGACCTGATGTGCACATGACCGCACAGATGAAATGTCAAACACATGCGATTAGGGTCTGCACATGTTACTTCTGCCCCACCTGCAGTGCAGCATGGTTTTGTATATGCGGGGCATTGTTAATGACCTGCGGAAGCACGCATCATTGGCAATATTGAGCATAAACACTTAGCGATATTGTAAACGATATCGGAAAGGATAAAATGAGCGATACCATTTAAAATATATAGCTTAGTGATGGTGTGTATGAGGCTTATCTCCTGTGAAAAGATAATATCTATATTTAATATTACAACACGCACCCAATATACCCTGACCTCACAGCATGACACTATTGTACAATGAGGATGTCAGGGAGCAGAACACACTTATTCAGCGCAGTGATAATCTCCCTGCTCAGCATTTCCCTGGGCTCTTTACAGCCTCCTCCCTCCTGTGTGTGTGTGTGTGTGTGTTACCAAGGTACGTTCACATTTCACCTCCTACACCATATCTTACTCTAAAGCGGAGCCTTGCAAAATCATTGATTCTTTTTTACACTTCTATAAGTCAGATCAGGAGCACCCTGCTGATTTATCCCCACCAGTCCCTGTTCACCCCCAGGCAAACGTCTGCTATTTATCACACCTAACTTGGCTCATTGGGCATTCTGAAATACTCCTACCGCAACACCACAACCTGCCCGGGAAACCCTTATGCAGAGTGCGAACTTTTGTGAAAGTTTTTTGAAAGATCCATAAATTCTTTCCACCATCATTCTTGTGGCTCATACACCCCCTGTATAAAGACTACGGGGGGACTATGTAGCAAGCTGATCTCCTAAATGTCATTTCTCAAACACAGCCCTTATTCTGATTGACTCACAAGGCTGTGAAATTCGCAGCCGTGCGATTCCACCAAGGGCCATCAGCTTCCCGCTCCCGAACTCCCGCAGACATGCGAATGGATAATTTCCATAATCATCCATTCGCCGCCTTGGGTGCGGGGGAGACATCAAATGACTTCTGCAACGCTCGCTGATCTGAGAAACATCTATGGTGTCTCTGATCTGCCGGTGCCCTATGCGAGGACAGGTCGGACAGCTGACAACAGCTGCCCACCCCCCACCCCCGCATCACTGGGCAATTAGCATGGGGACACCCAGCATTCTCATGGAAACTCCCATGAAACGCTGGGCATTCCCGTATACAAATTGCCTGGCCGGCCGCCCCCCCACCCAGACTTCTGTGTGCGAGCACTTTTCAGATGGCCGCAGATCACCAATAAGGGGCGGACTCTGATGTCAGGTGACATCAGCCACCCGCCCCGCGCAGGCATTGACACGCCCAGCGTCCCCCTGCTCCAGCCCCTTGCCAACCCCGCCCGTCCCCTCAGTTTGCAAAACTCGCCGAAGCTGTTCGCCCCTGGGGTTTGCAAAAACGCACACGCGCGCATGTGCGTGTGCAAAATCCAAAAATACAAAATGGGGCCGAATTTGGACCCGTACAAACGGGTCTGAATATTCCTCTTAATTTGATCATTTGCCAAACCAGAAACAAAGATAAGAGGGGCAGATGCATGTGGAGAGTGATTAAATGGAGAGCAATAAACTTCTGACCAATCAGTTCCTGTCAGTTTTCAAATACAATAGAGTATTTTAGTCGAGTGGCCTCTACTGGTCACTGCCGGTACTTCACCTCAAAGAGCTGAGTAGTTAGTTTTTTATATATACAGTAGATAACTATGAACTACAGTAGTTTAAACAAAATGCACCTCCGAGGGCAAAATATCTTCTGCCCCATCTGGAACGTTGGTGAAGTTTGTGATGAATGCAGCTCCCCCATCTCAATGCCTTGTATCGTGTTCCGCAGGAAAAAGTCTTTCTTTCCCATGTACATCACTCAGACGCATAGACATATGGGCTGTACTGTAGTTAGGGGGTATACACACATCTCTCCTGCCATATGAACATCTTTCTCTCCCCTGCTTTTTCTACAGCATAACGTACTGCTAGAACTGTCTATTTTTATGTACTTAACATATATTAAACTATAAAATTACTAGTCAAAGCTTGGCGTATTTCTAGGCTTCCAAATCTTGGCAGATTCCCTGCAGTCTGTTGCAGATTTTCATTGCCAGGGAAAGTTTTCTTACCCAAAACTAAAGCAGAACTGTGCTGTAATTCCTGCTGGACAGTAACAACCGGTGGCGATATTCCTGCAAGGCTTATATGTAGACGATGGTATACACAATCGGAGCAATTCCGCAATTAAGGGAACACGGAATCAGGCTGCAGACTAACCACCGTTCCAATAACTTGTATGACCTGATAAGCTGTCCACATACATCTGCTTAGCTGCAATGGCTTAAACGGACAATTATTACTATCGTCATAAGTTAGAATTCGTGAGCTTCCAGTTCAGGAGCAAATAATAGAAGCATGTGTTACAGTAGGTGTCTGACTGCAGTATTTGAGGTTGTGAGTTCAAGTCCCTGTGTAGTTGGTGTGGCTGCCTTGTTTGAATTTTGGACTCCACCTCTGCAGCCCTCCTGGGTGTAACTGAAGATGCAGGTATGATCTGCATGGATGCAGTAGAAAATCAAACTGGTCTGCTGCATCCGCATCAGCCATTGGTCTATCAGAGGGGTTTCTGAGGCCTCTAACTCCTCTCCCTCCAAAGCCGTTGGCACCTGGGGATTTTAGCGTTTAGTGGAAATTGCTCTTAACTATTTCTTCTGGTCCCACCATTGACTTCTCTGTTAATAGATTCCAACCACACACACAGAAATCCACAATTATCTGAGCTCGGTTCCATGGTTAACTGAATCTGTGAAATGCAGAAGGTACAATTAGAGTACAGAACAGCGAAGCCAAAAAGTGGAAGCTGTCTCGATGGTACTTCGCCACGGCAAAGCGGCTGCAAAGTTCCATTGACACGAAATTTGGGAGAAAATTTGTCTTTGGCTCGTTAACGTGCTGTAACTTTTGAACAAAATGTGTCAGACATAAGAGCACAGACATTAATCAGAATACGCAGTGCTTCTACAATAAAGCAGATTTCTATATAGTGTGTCTCCGATACAGAATTTGCTTCGTACTGACAGGGCTGATAGAAACCACTTGAACACTAATTGGTCCGTACAGTCTCTCTATAGAGAGACATTGGCGTAATAAATCATTGCTGCTAAATGCCCTTACCTATTTTGGATTTCAGGAGCGCAGGGAGATCGTATGACTTGGCATAGGCCATAGGTCTCTGTAGGAAATACTTTTGTATCTGCTGCCTATTAAAGCACTCCCTCACTAATTAGTCTAGCTCTTGTTTAATTCTACTGGATCTATATGTCAATGTAATGCAAAACCCCCTGCATCACACTTCTTTTTTAATACCCATAATTGCTCGAATCAAGGTGGTAACATTGAGACACCATGGGATTCATCTTTGAGGGATAATTTTAGTTAATGGTGAACCAACAGCAGTTTACAAATGGGTGAAACGTTTTTCTGATGGAAGGGAAAATGTCACTGACGTGGAGAGACCAAGGCGGCCATTGATACGCAATTATTTTCCACCTCTCTAGCGCTCCTAACATGTGCAGTCGCTGCTCTTTACTATTGAACACTCTTTGGGCCAGATGGATCTAGCTTCAAAAAGTGATATGGTGGAGAGTGATAAACAACCAAACAATCAGCTCCTAGCTTCCATGTTACAGGCTGGGTTTGAAAATGACAGGTAGGAGCTGATTGGCTGGCTGTTTATCACTCTCCACTTTTTGAAGATTGATACATCTGGCCCTTTAACTCTTCAATTGCTCCACTATTCAGATACCTTGGTTTGGTTATTTAGTCTGGTTTTGGGTGTGCCCCGTGCCATAGACCTTAACCCAGTGGCTCCCAAACTGTGTGCTGTGACTCCCTGGGGTGCCTCGGGACACTTGCAGGGTTGGTGGTCCAGGACCAATTCAAATTATTATGGTTAATTATTTATGGGCAAAACCAGTGCTGGTGGCTGCCAATCATAAAATGCGTAAAACAGAAGCAAATCCTGCCCTTTACCACATAACTGACCCTAAGAATCTCATATAAACCCAATTTACTTAATGTTATATGTATTCAGCTATTTGGGGGGCCTAGGGTTGCGATGAAAAAAAAATCTGATACTCTAGGGTGCCGTGATTCAAAAAAGATTGGGAACCCCTGCCTTAACCCATAGAATGATATAGTCTTACCCAATGAGGTTACTTGGTTTTGGTGGGAAAGCCCATAACTCTGGCCAAGATTATGCAACAAAAAACTCTATTCATTGCAAAATGTATTTAATTTCTAATCATCTATATACTGTATATAATGTCTAGTGTCCATGAGTCTCCGAAACACTGGCATCTGCTGGCAGAGAGTAAAACTACATCTTTCTCACACATGGACAAACACAGAAGGTATTAGACTAGCTTTCGAAGCTTTAGCTTCGGACGGGCTTACTAGTTAGTAATGTTTAACGCCCTAAGCAGTGTTCTTGTAACAGTGGGTATGCCTATACTTGCTATCTATTCAAAATACCAACACTACAGGTTAAGTACTGTAAGTGGGTTGTTGATAGTTTGAGTCATCCACTGGTATGTGCCTACAGTATATAAGTCCTGTTTTATGAATATCTTCTGTGACATCAAGAAGAGTTATTCTGGTGTGAGCATCTGTATAATGTACCCACCAAGCAATACTCCCAAAGGGGAAAAGTCCTTTTGAAAACTTTTTGAGCAATAAACTTCTTGCCTTCAAGATGACTGCATCTGTATCCTGCAACAACAAGATGGCATCAAATGCAATCGGTTCTATCGGTTCTCAGTGTCTCCAAGCTCCAACCTCTGCCAGGTAATGGTCAGGGCATGGTAGAACTGAGTTCCACCACCTCTAATGGTAGGGGGAACTAAGTTCCACCTCTATCACAGTCATGCACAATAATTCCAACTGAAAAGCCTTTTCCAGCAGCTTCTTCTGGGACGTTGTATGTGAAGATGAGCCACTACGAGGAGCAGCCTCTTTACTTGCTGAAGAAAGGGTTAGAAGGGGCTGGAGGAAATTAGAGGTGGGGGAAGCTGCTGGAGGGACACAGGTCATGGAGCTGCTGAGGGACAGGAACAGTGAGCTTCTGGAGTGACAGACATATGTGTATATGCAGCACAACTGTGGGCATTATGTGCATAAGGGACACTACTGTGTGATTTAATATGAATCAAGGGCACTACATACGGTTTAATGTGTAAATGATTGTGCTACTCTGTGTTGTAATTTTAATTGGCGGTACTATTGTGTGACCACACCCCTTCCTTGTGGAACCATTATGGGAGGTAGGGCACAAATTCCCTGGCACTGGTCTAGGCTGCCTAATGTATGTGTGTGTGTGTGTGTGTGTGTGTGTGTGTGTGTGGGGGGGGGGGGGGGTATGAATAGCACATAATAAAGGCTTGCAACCTGATTTCAGATTCCTCAACATCTTTCACATCTATACCATATAGCACCCATGTCTGCCCATTCTCTATGCCCCCCCCCCCCACTGTGATCATCTGCTTTGCAAGATCAAACAGAAATTCACTATATTGTTGCTGCTGCAAATACTGATATGAACAGTTGATTGTCTTTCTGACCATTAAAAATTCCTGAAGATGACAAAAACGTTCCGATGATTAATGCAAGGCAGAAAATAGTCCGGTCATGTTCTTTGTATTACCTTTTATTGCCTAATCCCAGGAGATAGAGCGTAGGGTAAATCTACCTTCTGGTGCCTTACAAATATTCACACCGCGCTGCATTCAATAACAGGATACATTAATGGAACTTGTAAGATCTCCGTCGACTCTGGCTCGGCACGCCAGACTGACAAGTGCGGCATTGGCCTCAACAACTTTATTTAATAAAACGATGGCTACCGGAGCATAAAAAACAACCTATCAAAATATATTTCAGGTCTGGCACAAAACACGCATTGGGTAGAAATATTTTTATTGTGCTAGATCTCGGCTTATAAAAAAATAATAATATAACGGCATTGGACGGGCAGGGGACGCGCTTCCTGACGGAGCAGACTGGGCTTTTGCAGAATCCTTTGCTTGCGCTGATTGATACTTTTCAATTATAAATCTCCTATTTCCCTGACAGCTGAAATACTATTTTTTGTTGCGATAACTTCAGATGCTCAAGTTGCAACAGTCGCTCGGAACCCTGTTTAGCTGTACTAGTAAATTGCTTCCGTGTAGTACATAATGATTGTGACAGCTTTATGCTAAGGAAATGAATTCTCCAATAGGGCAAACCTACCGTGCGATAAGACGTCCAGTTTTCAAATTATATTTCGCTGTATCAGAATTAAATCAGTATTTTATACGTCTCCTCTGTCGCTGAACAGTAGTCGGTCCATATACAGAACTGACAAATAAGGATAACGGAGGATCTCTTTCGCTTAAATTGGATTTGATGCTATTATGTATTTTTTTTCCCTATGCCCTATTAATATCCCTTAAGACCTTTTTGAAATAGTGAACTGAATTTTTTTTAGATCAGACACTCCAGGATATCGTTATTGATTTGGCAGGTGAAAATAATATGTAAGTTAGGGCAAAAGGCATCGTTATTGAGAGAGATTCCATACTGATTATATAATATTTTGGATACGCTAATAATAATTTATAGGAAATAGAAATATTATACAAAGTTTCGCTCTAGGAAAAAAAAACAGAAGTATTTGAATTTATCTAAGTTTCTGTTCATCTAGTATTGGAGTGGGTGGGGCTAGAGCAAGCTGTAGCCAATCATATCCTCAGAGAAACACAGATGCTTTAAGGTAATTAGTGACGTTTCTATAGAGGCAGTGACTCATGTGATTGTGTTGGGTGTGTGTGTCCAGCAGCACAGAGTACATCAGGAGATGAGTGATGTGTCAGTGAGGACAGGGCTGCTTGTGACAGGGGCACTGACATGATGTGAGGAGGGGAATGGAGGCAGCAGTAAGCCACAGACTGAGATTTATATAGTGGGAGGAGCAGGGACCCCAGCAGCACAGAGTATATCAGGAGATGAGTGATGTGTCAGTGAGGTGTGTGTCCCAGGCTCTTCTTTTATATGGTATATTATGTAATAGGCATTAAGTGTGGTATAATGTGTAATGGGCATTACGGCGTGCGGTATAATATATTACATAGCATCTGAGTGTGTGGCATAATGTGTAGTAGGTATTTCGGTGTGGCATAATGTGACGTAGACATTACGGTGCGTGGCATAATGTGTAGTAGCGTAGGTTTACAGTGTACATTTTTGCAACGTGCACTGGTTCTGTTTCTAGTGTGTGTGCCGAGGTGGATGGTGGTTTTGCCAGATTTGTAGTAAGGGAGATTGTACTCTCACTCCATGTTTTTTTTTTTTTTTTTTTTTTCGATTGCAGGTTGTGACCATAGATCCGCCCTTACTGAATTAGGCTCCACCCACTCGCTTGTTGTTGGGGTGTTGGGTGTGAATCTCCAGGAATCGATGATGCATGAGGTTGCAACCCTAGGTGAAACTGGATTAAGAGAAGGGAGCAGGAGCTACTGAAGATGGGCCCTCCTCTGTCAAGCACACTCTAGCCAGAGCCCACTGACATCATCAGTTCTCTCTCTTGTGCAGCAGCATAAGGCAGCCAGAATGCAAGCATGATAGAACAGTGCTTCCCAACCAGAGGAGTTATTGAGAAAGTAGGGATGGCCTCCGACCATCGATGATTAGAAATCATCGATGGTTTATGGCTGATGTCGAATAGTTTTGCCATCAATGGGGGAGAACCAGATGGTTTCCCACCATCGATGTCAAGCTTAACCTCAAGGTGTCGGGAAACAGAGCACCCACGAAGCCCCCCCCCCCCCACATTTTGATTGACTTACAGGCCAATCAATCAAAGAAAATGGATGACCATCGATATATAAAAACATTGATGGTCATCCATTGAATATTTATACACTATCGATGGTCATTTGCACTTTTGCCATCGATGGCAAAGGCAACAATGGCCAGCCCTATGAGGAAGTGCATTTGGTAATAGACACACACACACACACACACTTCTCCTGAGACCTGTCCCAGTGTGCAGTTAATACAGAGGCTGCTGCTATTCTTGCATGACAAGATAGATAATCTATTTTATTTTTCTATGTATAGAGAACTTCAAAGTTTGTTTAAACTGTCATTTTATTACACCATTGGTTTACAATTAATTGAATCTGGTGGAGCTGGGGATTCTGGGTAAGCAAAACAGAGCAAAGGAAGTTTAGTAAATGACAGCCTTAGTAGCGCCATTGTAGAAATTGCATAAAGTTCTACATTAAGATTATTTGAATACATTTATTCCTTTACATTTATCCAGGGCCGGCTCCACCACTAAGCAGCTTTAGGCATTTGCCTAGGGCGCCGGCCACTGGAGGGCGGTACTGAGCCTCCAAGGAGAGCAGGTGCCGTAGAAAGCTGCCAAGGACGGTAGCAGTACATCCCAGCAGGGTGCAGGAGCGGGGAGCAGGTGAGTGATACACCCCCCCCCAGTGGTCATCAGTGGCAACTCCGGGCAATCCCCGTGCAGCACTGTTCGGCGTGGTCATTGCGGCACCCCCCGGCAATCCCTGTGCGCCCCGCCCCCCCCCCGGAGCGCGGGTAGTGCTGTGCTGAAATCCCCCCCCCAGAGAGGAGCGGGCGGGGCGGAGGAATTTGCCTGGGGTGCTGATGGGGCTTGCACCAGCCCTGCATTTATCTGATAGCACATATACACAGTAGGTGTTTTAGAGAAAATCTTGACAGTGTTTGTCATTGGGATGTTTTCCACAGCCCAAAGTTATCGCATCACTCCTGAGGTGCCAGTAATCCATGTGTGGAACATACAAATATTTGTTGTAGCTCTGAATACAATACCAATAATGCTTTGTGAGTGTAACAGAATTAATTTAACATTTTCTTTTCTTTACTTCCCATTTTTGGGACATATTTTGTTTGTGTAAACTATATGAAACGGATTGCTGGTTACTTCATCTGAGTCATTTACAGTAGAAATATAACATAGGGACTGCATGAGATCCAATATAGGTTGAACTTGATGGACTGGTGTTTCCTTTCATGTATATGTTACATGCAAATAAAGTGATTCCCTACTAATTTTTGACCAAAGTATCTATCTGTGGGGCATTATGTGTATAATGAGCACTACTGCTGTGTGGCATTATGTGTATAAGGGGCACTACTGCTGTGTGGCATTATGTGTATAAGGGGCACTACTGCTGTGTGGCAGTATGTGTATAAGGGGCACTACTGCTGTGTGGTAGTATGTGTATAAGGGGCACTACTGCTGTGTGGCAGTATGTGTATAAGGGGCACTACTGCTGTGTGGCAGTATGTGTATAAGGGGCACTACTGCTGTGTGGCAGTATGTGTATAAGGGGCACTACTGCTGTGTGGCAGTATGTGTATAAGGGGCACTACTGCTGTGTGGCAGTATGTGTATAAGGGGCACTACTGCTGTGTGGCAGTATGTGTATAAGGGGCACTACTGCTGTGTGGCAGTATGTGTATAAGGGGCACTACTGCTGTGTGGCAGTATGTGTATAAGGGGCACTACTGCTGTGTGGCAGTATGTGTATAAGGGGCACTACTGCTGTGTGGCAGTATGTGTATAAGGGGCACTACTGCTGTGTGGCAGTATGTGTATAAGGGGCACTACTGCTGTGTGGCAGTATGTGTATAAGGGGCACTACTGTGTTGAAACATGTATAAAAGGTTCTACTTTGCAGTTTATTGTGACTAAAGGTTTCACTAATAATATTGTGTTACCACATCTCTTCCACCACCTGAATTTTGGGAGCCTCCTGTCTGTTCCAGGTGAGTATGGTGTAAATACAGCTTTTGGTCGGATTCTCTGCGTTCATGAACTGCAAGTGTATGCAAAATTCAGTACATTTATTAATGAGGTTTTGCGGAAGTGTCTAGTTCATTTAAATATTTACCCATGGTGTTTTTTTAACAGTATTTTATCTGTGGAACTACAGATCCCAACAGGTCCTGGATGATTTTATAACCATCGGTATGCAGAAAAATGCAGTTGTACAACTGCCAGCGAGTCCCGGATGGTGATGATTGGCAGTGTCTAAAGTGAAAGTTGCTGTGGCTTTGAATTATGGACAGCGCTGCAGCCCCGCCCCTGGATCTGCCACTGTTCCTCCCCATGAGCCCTTCATAAGACTTGCAACGGAAGTAAGTTTTTAATTCAGCTCAGATGATTCTATAAAACACATATTGCTTTTAAAATAATTACATTTTCAGTATTATTTCCCAGTAGCAAAAATATGAAAGACGGGGTGTTGTTTTCTTTTTTTCCCAGTCTGTAAACACATTATGACTTTGTAATAGAACTAAAACACAAATCTTTATCAAAGCCATTTATACCGTGTCGTACTGACCTGCACTTGATCGCAGAAAAAAACCTTCCAAGCCCCCAAACAAAGCCTCCCAGTTCTGTAACGTTCTCTCCCTTTGCATAACAGTCAAGAAAAAAAAAAAAAAACCAGAACGCTTTTAAAAACCCGATTTTGCCACTTTATAATAAAATGGTCTCTCTCTCGCTCTCTGTGTTCTTGAAATGTCATTATCTGTGAAAAATGTTGAATACAGAAGGGCAACTTAAATCCTGCCACTGAGACAGAAAACAGCTTTAGCCAAACGTATTGGCGGAGGATTAAAAATGCATCAAGCATGTATTTGTCTTCGCAGCGGAAAGTCCTTATTAATAGTTTAAAAAGTGAAAAGCTTAGTCATATACTGTAAGAACGCTAGCATTTTCTAAATGTATAAATTCACAGGATGCCAGCGTTCTCATTAAATCTCCTTTTGCGGTGTAGTTTTGGGTTATTTTCCCATAAGTGTCCTATAAAAACACGCAGTGATACTAATACGACGGTAACTCTCTGAGGAGCATCAGTCTAATAAGATTAAGGGCCCTATTTTCCGAAAGGGACCCCTCCTAGGTCTAAGGAGGAAATCTCTGGAAGCTGCAGCCTAAGTTGGTGCCTTCTCCTGTTGTCTTGAAGGTCAGCTGCTTCTTGATGTGCGAGCTAAGTTAAACAGGCCCTGTACATGCGGACTACAAATTATTGGCAGGTGACTAGTGTGCTGTGTGGAGCCAGGATACATACAGGCCCCGAGATGTATGCTAATTCATTCCTATCTCCTCTCACTATCCTAATAGGCTACGGCAAGCAATCACTTAGGATTGCTGGCTATTATGAAAATACAGAAGTAGAGTGGAGTTGATTTCTCCTATCAGTGCAGTGGTAATCCCATCCGAGGCCTTGGGATGCGTTTGGTGAAATTATCCCAGATTAAAACTGGATGTACTGTAATCACTGGAGAGGGAGGGGGGGGAGCCAGCTGGAGGCCATCATTTTTTTTCCCATTTTTTAAATCTGGTATCCTTAAGGATACAGGAACAACATTACAAGTCAACCAGATATTTTTGTCCGTTCAAGTTTATTTTATAGCGGACTGGTCAGGCCCGCCCCCCCCGCCAAATCCCCGTACTAGTATGCGAGGGGATGTGTACTGAAACGTCTCCCATCGCATTCAGCCGAAGGGGAGAAAAATAATGATTCGCTGATCAGCGAATATGGGGCGGGTGCTGGCGTCAGCCGCTCGCCCCAAACAGTCAAGACCACATCTGCATTCCCAAAGTGTTTTTATCGATTGGGGGAAATCAAGAAAGCCTGTGGTGCATCAGTCAGGGCCTGGCCCATTGGGACAGACATCAGGACAAGCATCCTGAGGATCCAGCTGGTGAGTGTTTCCCATTTTAAAAATGTAAAGAATTAAAAATAAAGACATGACTAACATAATCTCCTGTTGATAGCATGCCTCTATGATCATAATGAAAGCCTTTTAATTAGTGCATACTGTACCAAACTTTTTTTTTTAGGGGGGGGGGTGTTTGTATAAGACCTTTGCTTTATGTAAGGGAGCCTGATCAAACTGCGGTGCTCTTAAGTATTTAAAAAAAATGTGTGAGGCGGAGGAGAGGGAGCCGGCGCTTAACACTGGCATTCCCGAAATTGGGCAAAAAAAAAGGAATCTATTAAATTACTTTAATAACAATTTAAAATTGATACATATGATTACATATACATGAAAAATCAAAAACTGGACACACTGAAATACAGATGATGCACTGGGCACTAAATGTGGTGGGACTGGACCAGATTGGGATTGTGGAAGTGGAAAAAGGGGGACAAGTTCTGTCTCAGCTAGTGGTGAAATGGACTCTCTGTTGGTTCAAATGGTGGCATCAGTGGTTACCCAACGCTGTTAATTGTATTTTTATAAGAATTAGTAAACTTTGAGCACCAACGTCCCTGTGAGAGATGTTCAAAATATCTACTAAAAATTTCAGCGCCGCTCACATTTGTTATATATTGTACATCCATAAAAAAAAAATCTTGTGTATAAAATGATTATACTTCCTATACAAGGTAACATTGCGGGTCATTAGGATGAATAAAAAAAAGCTGTTTGCTTGGCAAATTTTACGCCTATTTTGAAAAAGCACTTGGCACTCAAAGGGTTAAAGAAGACATTATTAGCCAAAAATCATCTCCTAAAAACTTTTTTTTTAAATGCTCAAGAGCACCGCAGTTTGATCAGGCTCTATTTCTTTTATTATTATTGGTATTGGTTAAATACAACATCCAGATATAATCCCTGAAGAAAGAGAAAGACAAGAGGAAGACCTCATCCTAGAATTTATCAATAATACCATATTTCTACCATTAGACCACTGCTGCACCGACCCACATTCAGAGATCCAGTAGTGGACAAGATGAAGTACACACTGCCGATGATCTGGACAATCCACCATTCCTATTATGGATCTGCCTACTTGATCCAAGAACCCCGCTATTCACCCCATAGTCTGAGGGTTTTCTGCTAAAAAATCCCAGCCTTGCTCACAGTGAGTTTTTTTTTTGGGTGAAATATTTAACTAAACTTCAGATTATTTGCAGCCAATATCCAAAGTGATTCATATTCCTTGTCTACAGCCCTGGCATACAGTATGGTTACAGTATGGCCACGCAAAACATCCAGATCAAATGAATTGTCAGATGAGGACATGCTTTTAATTACAATACCAACAAGTTGGCCACAGCTATAAGGTCTAAACTTCAATTTATTTTAGAATGCCAAACACATTTTAATAGGGAATTAAACAATCATTTTGTTTCAATTACGGGCAAAACCTTGACTTGCCTGCTTTGAAGTCCACTCAACAACATGTTCCAGAAGCATACCACCAATAAGTTCTGCCCCCCCAACTCCATAAAAGGGGCCTAACCCATTTTGCCGCTCCAGAGATGTTTCCAGCATTCATAGAAATGCTGAGCTGCTGCAGGAGACATGTTTGGTTGCATTGCCAGCTCCTACACAATGACAGGAGCCGGGTGCTACACCTAGGGCCTTATACTGATTGACCCACAAGGCTTCGTAGCCTTGCAAGTCCATCCGATGCCGCCCTCCACCCGTATTGCCGGCCACTCCCCCCCCGCGCACGGCTGTGAATGGATCATTTACATAATCATCCATTCGCAGGAAGAAAGAAATCCTTTGATGGTCACGGACGATCTAATGATTTCTCCCGTACACGCAGTTCAGAGTGACCTATATAGTCACTCTAAACTGCGGGCGCCCCGTGCACGGAGGACCGAATGAATCAAAATAAGGCCCCTAATGTCACAGTGCAGCACCAGTCTCCTGTTACTGAGGAGGAGCCAGCACTTTGGTGTTACCTTTTGGAGAATGACACCCAGATGTGGCATACAGCCCCAGCTCCTTCCTTTCTATTCTACCCAATAATCACCCTTTATTCTACCCAATCACCCCTCTATTATTTTCTATTCTACCCAATAATCACCCTTTATTCTACCCAATTACCCCTCTATTCTTTTCTACCTGATAACACCCTTCTTTTCTATTCTACCCAATTACCACTCCTTTATTCTAGTCTACCCAATTACCACCATTCTATTCTACTGAGTAACCACCCACCTCTTCTTTTTCTATTCTACCTGATTACCACCCTTCTATTCTCTTCTACCGAATAACCACCCTTTATTCTATTACCTCCACTTCATTCTATTATACTCCTATACTATTCTATTTTACCCGAAATCCCTCTATTTTATTATTATTTTTATTATTCTTATAATACTACTAGTTTAGGAACATAGAAATGTAGACTTTGATGGCAGATAAGAACCACTTGTCCCATGGCAAGCTAGGGTTAATTTTACCTCTCAGTACATTTTTGGATTGTGGGAGGAAACTCAAGCAAGTACGGGGAGAATATAAAAACATCACACATTTAGGACCATGTTGAGAATTGAACCCTGTGCCTTGGCCTGTAAGGCAGTGATGCTAACACTTACACCATCCATACTGCTCTACAGATGGGCAGTACAGGACCAGTGATTCCCTACAAAAGCATTTCTGTTTATCAAAGTCATTTCCAAATGAAATCTGTAAACGAAGCATGAATTTCAGCAATCGCACGCATTAAAACCTTTATGTTAATATTATATCAAATTTAGTTTAGTAATTTTGCCAAAACACTTTAGCCTGAAATAAATATTTTTCTTTATTGGACACACACAAATTTCACAATTTTGTATGCTAAAATTCTTGTGATATTATTGTTTTCCTTTGACATGATTCACGGATCTTTAATTACTTATGTTTCAAACAGAATGTGTAATTTAATTAGTTAATTAAGAAGTGACATGGTCATTTATAATGTAATTTTCTTAAATTTGTTTTTTTTTTCTGTTTTTTCTATGTATATACTACAATAATTACAGTGAAATGATTGAATAACATGATGTCCTTTTGGTTTGCAAATTGGTTGTGTAAAATGGACTTAGGATAAATTTGCGTCACAATTTTTACATTTGTCTGTCGTGAATTTTCCTAAGAAGCTTATTTACAGGGGAAAACAAAATGTTCACATTTACCTTGAAAAGGATATGTTTATAATCGAATTGAAATGATTTTGCAAAGATTACCATATTAAATTACTTTTTAACAATTTAACTAAATAAAACATACCATGCACTTTGCCAAAACTATTGTTATAACTTAGAATGAGAATTTAAATTTTCCATATAATTATTATGACTACAACTATGAATATTACTATTTGAATTGTAAGTTTTGTGGGGTGAACAGACATATTGTAGCATATATTTGTTAGAAATCCTGTGTGATATTGGGTTATTTCTTTATTAGGACAGTGATTATTGGTAACAAAGTAAATAGTGAAATATATTCTAACTAGGAAGAGCTATGGTTAAGTGTTATGAAGGAAGTGCGCAGGCACCTTGTTGTGGGCACTTTGCTGTCCTGTTTGCTTCCTGCAAACTAAGGCTTCACCTACAGTATAACAGACACGTTCATGGGGGTAGATTAGTTCCACCCCACCCCGGTGCCGTGAGGTCTTTATGGGTGACAAGACTGCTGCAGGAGGCAAAGTTCTGCAAGATGGAGACTAGCAGGCCTGAATGCACACACCTTCTAAATGAGCTGACAAATGCAACAATGCAGGAAGATGATATCCCACAATACAAATATATGTAACAATACACAAGATGGTAACGTAGAAAATAAATATACAGTGGGGTGCAACAATCCAAAAGATGACACCAGAATAATAACCAAGGACAAAAGCAAATCTCTCCTGACCTATGTGAAAGGTGGAAAAGTAGACCAGAACCGGAGATATGCACTGCAACAGACTAGGAGCTGGAACGCTATCCTAGGAACAGGACCAGGAACACACAGACTGAGGGAACCAAGAAATGCTGGGGCTCAGGACACTATAACCGGCGTCCTACAGAGAGTTGTGGGTTTATATTTGAATCACCTCACCTACAGGCATGGGTGACATGCTGCTGTCGCTTCTCTGCCGTCAAGCGCGAGGAGGAAGTTCGGGGCGTTGCCTGGCAACCTCCACAACACCTCCCCACTGCTTGCCGAAAGCTGTCATCCGCTGCCAGCCCCTGTCCCTCCAGCACCTGCCAGAGCAGAAGCGCTCCAGGACACAGAGGACAGGCGGCAGCAGTGGCGGTGCCTAACATTAAGTTTCCCAAACTATTTTGAATCACGGCACCCTAAAGTACCAGTTTGGCACACAATCTGAAACCACATTAACTGTACTGTCACTGTTTTTTGTCTGTTTTAAACTATTGTATGTCACTCTTTCCAACACTCAGGGTAATAATATCTAGATAGACTGTCTACTGTTTTATTATGTAAAATTTTGTCATTTACAATTAGGTTATTGTTCAACTAAAAAAAATCTTTTTTATTTCTTCCTTTTTTGTAATTCTTCCTCTTTTTCTTCTTTTTTTTTCTTCTTCATCATCTTTTTCTTCGACTTCATCTTTCTTTTCCTCTTTTTCTTCTTTCTCTTCTTCTTTCTGTTCCTCTTCCTCTTCTTCCACTTCTTCTTTCCATTCTTCTTCCTTGTCATCCTTTTCTTTTTTTTTCTTCCTCTTTCTTATCGGCATCATCATCATTTATTTGTTCACATATTAATAATAATCACCTTCTTTTTCCACTTCTTTTTCTTAATGTACTAATTCATTTATTTTCTTGCTGTGATCTTATTTTCTTACATTATCGGGATCTTGGTAACATAATTAAGAACTGCTCAATTCAAATTTATAGTGAGTGTCCCCTCTAGGGTTGACAAATCCATTCACTAGAATTTGGTAGATTCTCTTTAAAATTTTATTTGTAACAAATCGAGCATTCAGTAAATAGGAAACAGTAAAAAAACAAAACAAAAGCCAACCCTATGTTTCGAAGCCAATATCATTTAGGACCACCATAAAATTTAGGATTCCTGCAGTCCCTGCCATTTTGATGAGCTAATTTAGGCGCTTACTTATATATATGTGTTAACACCGATTTTAGATTTAACCGTATCTGTGTTCTCAACCTACATTGAAATCCAATAAACTGCGCAATTGTATTGGCTCGCTCATGGGTAGCAGAATTTTTGTTTTGATAAATTCAAAAATATTTTTACTTTTTTGACATTTCACCAAACGTTCATTTGTCCGCTATGTCAGGATATCCTCAGCTCCTCCAGTGATGCAGAGGTTAAATTGGCTTTTTATCACTGGCTCCCCACTGCGTGCTCACATTGGGTATCCTAAGGAGTAAGCAGTGAAGCTGCTCCTTATAGTCTATTAAAGCGCAGCTGTTCATCAATTACAATGGCAAAACCAATCTTGCAATGTAAAATTGTCTCACGTGTTGTTGCATTATCAGACTAAACATTCAAATAGCAGCACAATGTCACAGTGCAAGTCGTCTAATAAAATAAGTTTGAGAGCTCGACACTTAAACTTGTTTTTTAACCATAAGTAACAAAAATGCAATTAAAATGATGATTATTGAAAGACACACAAGCATTGTGCTGCCCTACAAGCCCTGTAGCCTACACAAACCTATTCTCCAAACCCTAATTCCCTGCAAATTAATTTGAGGTCTTTGCACTGCTATGCTCCTTTCAACGCCTCCCTTGAAACACCCTGCTCCAAATTCTTCAAATTTCAACTTCATTTACACACAACATGGATGAAGACCAAGATTATGCAGAATGGGACCTGGAATAGCCATTATTGACTGGATCACAGGTAGTTGTCCTTTCCGAAGAGTTTTCCCAGAAACATGACACCTAGACACAGTAGGCAAAGACATACATTGACAAAGTGATTGTCTGATTTCTCTGTGTGGTATCATCCCCGTGGAAGACAATGGACCAGCGTGGGTTCCACACAAGGGGCAGGTTGTTGATGAAAACTCTTACACTCTTCTTGTCCAAGACTGGCATGGAAGACTGACAAGGACAAAGTCCTAGGCTAGTGGGGACCCATGTGCAAATGAACCTACTCTTGATATTCTTTGCCCAGGTAAAGATGCCTGGAGTCAAAGCACAGATTTTGAGGAGGCCACCTGGAAGCAGGAACAAGTAAAGCTGATGTGGGGGCCTACTTATAATTTTAAATGCTAAATTAGCTATGAATGCACAGGCCCATATTGGAGAACTAGGCTCATTAACAAGCAGTAGTGGGTAGGTCCTAAGTCTACCTTGCCCACATGCACACTTCCCCGATAGTGCCTTACTTCTACAGGCTGTAGGCCCAGTAGCTATCAGTAACCCATGATAAGCTGTTGGAGAAGGTACAACCCAGGCCCGGTGACAGGGGGTCAAAGGAGACAGCTTACCCGGGCCCCAACCATTGGAGGGGCCCCAGAATCAGCCACTCCTCCCTTCAGTCAACCGCATTGGCTTTCGATTGCTGTGGGCAGCTGACACATAAACCACCCCCCCTCTAACAAGAATTTTTGCGGCCGTGGCGCTGCAGGGACTCGGGAGGGGAAGCTGCCTTGGGATGCCTGTCAGAACACGCAGCTTCCAGCTGCCGCTTACACACACTGACATGAACGCAGCAGCAGCATCGGCTCATGTCAGTGTGTGTAAGCGCACGGCGGCCAGGAGCTGCGTGTTCTGACAGGCGTCCCCAGGCAGCTTCCCCTCCATGGCCGCAAAAATTCTTGTTGGGGGGGGGGGATATTCAGTGCCAGCCACCCAGAGCAGTCCAATGCCGGGTAGCTGAATGAAGGGGCGAGTGGCTGAATTTGGGGCCCCTCTGATGCACAGGTTACCCCTGGGCAAGAATCATGTAAATTCCCCTGGGAGCAAACATTTAACCCCCCCCTGGGCAACAAGCCTTTAACTCATCTGGAAATGAACATGTAATCCTCCCTGGGCATTGAGTGAGCTATTCCCACTGGGCAATGAACATGTACTCCCTCATGGCAACAAGTATGTACTCCCCCATGGCAAGGAACATAAAACCCAGGCAAGGGTAACCCCCCTGGCACTGAGCATTTAACCCCCCTGGCACTGAGCATTTAACCCCCCTGGCACTGAGCAAGAAACCCCTGGCGAAGAGCATGCAACCCCTGGCAAAGAGCCTGCAACCCCTAGCAAAGAACATGTAGGTAACTGATACTTATGTGGCATAATATGTAATGGGCATTATGGCATGTGGTATAATATGTAATGGGCATTATGGTGTGTGGCCTAATGTGTAATGGTCATTACAATGTGTGGCATAATATGTAATGGGCATTATGGTGTGTGTCCTAATGTGAAATTGGCATTACGGTGTGCGGTATAAGTAATGGGCATTACCATGTATGGTATAAAATGTAATAGGCATTATGGTTTGTGGCCTAATGTGTAATATGCATTATTGTGTGTTGCATAATATGTAATGGACATCATAGTGTGTGGTAAAATATGTAATGGGCATTACAGTGTGTGGCATAATATGTAATGAGCATTATAGTGTGTGGCATAATGTGTAATCGGCATTACGGTGTGTGGTAGAATGTGTAGTAGGCACTATGGTGTGTGGCATAATGTGTAGTAGCTGTCAGTTCAGAAGTGAGACTGTCTCACTGCGGGCAGCCATTAAATGGGTCTTCTTGCCACCAATATGCCCACCATCCCTCCCTGCTCCACACAATTACTAGTGGTTAAGGGGGTGGGGGGGCCCCAGAAATATCATTGTATGGTGCCCCAAGATTTCTGTTGTCGGCCCTGGTACAACCACCATTGAGTTAAACCCTTTAACACCTCTCTTTCTTACCATCCCACCAACATTTCTGTGTCCAGAATATCAAGCACTAGGTCCCCTGCACCTTATGCTTGTACCTGCCCCCTACACCTGTACACTGCCATGTCCTCGGTTCCAGTCCCCCTCACATGTCACCTGCATTTATTTCCTGTACCTCTCCACTGTACCATTCACTGCACTTGTCCCCTGCAACTTGTTCCTGTACCTGGTTCCTGCACCTGTTACCATACACCTGTGCCATGTCACTGCACATCAACCCTGCACCTGTCCACCTCAGCGCCTGTCCTCTGCACCTGTTCAATGTACTTTGTGCCTTGCACCTGTCCCCTGTAACTCTTCACTGCAGCTGCCCAATGTACCTGTGTCCTACACCTTGCGTCTGTGTCCTGCACCTGTCTTTGGCACCTATTCAATGTACCTGTCCCCTGGATCTTTTCACTGCACCTGTCCAATGTACCTAGGTCCTACACATGTGCCCTGCAATTTTACATTGTACCTATGTCCAACACGAGTCCCCTGCACCTGTCCTCTGCACCTATTCAATGTACCTAGGTTCTATACATGTGCCATGCAACTTTACATTGTACCTATATCCAAAACCTGTCCCCAGCACCTGTCCAATGCACCTGCCCCCCTGCACCATCCCATAATATATAGTAAGGAGAGAGAGAAAGATGAAGAGCGAAGGGGAGGGATACAACTTTTTCATATATACTGTCACTTACAAAAATGTCATTAATATCTACATGGTACATTATATCAAACTACAAATCGGCTTCCCAGGTAGGAGCCTCTCGTGAGGTGAAGCTTCTCTGTTGTTCCCTCTGAAGAATAAACCCCATCACATAACTATTTATTGCTACAGGGATTTAATATATTTTTGCATCTCATTGCATGTAGAGCTCACATCTACCCATTCCTTCCTGCGGTCACCTGGGTCTCCTCAGCACTTGAAGTAAATGATATTACGCATCATTCAATAACGTCAGGTAAAAGCAGGCAGCTTAGCAGAGGAACTGTGTCAATTATAAGTGATATCCGCAGAAAGTAATAAAGCCTATCAAGCGAGTCGCAGCAATGAATGCAGAGGAGTCAATCACTGCAAAACATTTTAAATGAAATTTTGGTACATTCCAGTATTCATTATTGTACCTTGTCATTAATACATAGATAGCATGTATTACTACAGAGAATACACACAATAATAATATCACTCAATGCTGCCTGGTGGTGGTGGTGTGTGTGTGTGGGGGGGGGGGGGGTGGCGCTGGAGGGTGGGGCAGGGGGATGCTACGCATGAGTATACATCAAGTCGGGAAATTGTCAATGTTAATATTACTGGATCATTCATTAAAAGGTCTGTTCCAAACATATTGTGGGCACCAATATAAATGTTAATATAAATAACGTGCGCTGTTAGGGAGATTGTCATATTTGGTAATGAAGGGTTTTTCTTTTTTTTTTTTATCAATATTATTTAAATGGACTTCTCACCAGCAACAATGAGGTAATCCTTGGTACTTACATATTAGCAGGGCAGCCATTAGGTAGTTTGCGTAGTGGTGTATTGAGAATACCAATACACACTATGCTGGCTACATAAACTATGTAACTTACGCAAATTACGTAACTAACTGGAGCTGTGCTAATACATAATGGATCATATCCCCACTATCCACGTCATACCCCCATTATCCACGTGGGCATGGAGTTAACTTTATAAAGTGTGGCGAGCGCAGTGAGCCACTGAGCCTGAAGCGTGGCGAGCGCAGAGAGCCCCACGAGGGGACGCAGATATGCGGGGCTCACTGCACTCGCCACACTTTATAAAATAAACTCCACACCCACAAGGATAATGGAGGTATGACGTGGATAGTGGGTATATGATGGTGTTAGTGGGTGTTGTGTGTGTGTGTGTGTGTGGTGCATCATACTGTACTTACCCATCAACAATGTCCGCGGCACCTTCGGCACTCGGCTCCCTGCACTCCCGGCTGTCATGACAGTCCTCCCCGGCGGGCGCAATGTACGCCTGGGGGAGCCGGGAAAACATGTGATGCTCCCCCAGCGGCCGCCTCACCTCACCGCTGGCTTTATCTCCCCTCTGCCCGGCCGCTGCCCCAGCATGCCCGGCCACCGCTCCAGCACTGGCAGCCCCACCGTGCCCGCTGCCCGGACACAAAGTAAGTGTCAGGGCACGAAGTAATTGTAAGGGGGCGCCGCAAAATATTAGCTGGGCGCACGACTAGTCTTTGCTGACAACGTAGCCGGGCGCCCGGCTAATACATAAGTACCTAATCCTTTGTGTATGGAGTGGAGATCATGTTAAAGGTGGTTGGGGCTCATCTGCGCCCCTATCCTCCATTCCACTTCTGTAAAACCCCTTAAAATAACTTTGTACTGGCGTCCATTCCCCAATCTTCGGTACTTGGGTATTATCACGGCACCCACGATGTTCATCGTACTGCATGCATGCGATGCGACTTTTAATTGTACAATCACCGATGGGTACTTACAATGTTAAATGCACCCCCATTGTCAATACCACCCCCGTTCGTCACGCTTCGGGCTCGGTGGCTCGCTGCGCTCACCACACTATCTAGAATCAACTCCACGCCGACGTGGATAGTGGGGGTATTAAAAGGTCGGAGGACGCGTACCGCTGATACTGGGGGTCGCGTTGACAATGGGGGTGCATTTAACATTGCAAACACCCATCAGTGTGCTTGTACAATAAAAAATCGCATTGCACGCCATTTGCTGGCATGCGATGCTATGCGATACTTAATTGTACATTCCGGGTCATTTAACGCGAATATCGCATCGCATCGCATACCACTAAATAAGGTATGCGATGCGATGGGCGCCATGATAATACACAAGTACCGAATCCTCTTCACACCCTCCCATACAAGGACATCTCTAACTTTACTGCTCCCTACATCTTCGACCTAATTTCTCTATTTTCTCACCCTCTATCCGGTTGGACAGTGACCGCCGTCTCTCCTCTACTATGGTCCCTACATCCCTACTTCACTGGAATGAGCTACCTCACTTTATTAGGCTATCCCCATACTTGTAAAGCCTCAAACGGGAACTGAAAACCCACATGTTCATCCAAGTGTACTCTTCTGCATAACCAAGTACCATGGCCGCACTCCATCCCTGCCGCCTCATGTCCTCGCCATCCCTGTCATGCTCACTTCCTGCCTTCAGTTTGGTGCAATATCACTGGCAATATGGTCACCGAGCGGCCATATTGCCAGGGATTTGTCTGTGCTGCAGCGATAAATCACCGGGTGCATGCTCCCGTGTTCAGCCTCCTAATGGTCGCTGGTCCAAGCTCCTGTGATCAGCTTTGGCATCTCTGGTCGCTGATGAAAAGGAGATACTGAGCAATATATTACATCGTATGTACACAGCTTTCCTGCCTGCACCTCATGTCACCTGCTTGCCCCCCCCTCCCTCTAGATTGTAAGCTCCTTGAAGCAGGGCCCTTTTCCATCCTGTTCTCACAGCCCTTCTCTCTCACACTTTAATTACAACTCTCTTCTATGCTGACTATACCGGCATCTCTTCACACTCATAATTGTTCATCTCTTTGAAAGCCCCCCCCCCCCCCCCTGATCGTACACGGACATCTCATTGTTAATTTTTTCACATTTTAGGCCTTATGGCAAAGGGCATAGAAAGTGAATTCAAGTAATAAATATTACTGTAGAGAAGAAAAAAAAGGAAGTCTTCACTTACCGCAAAAGTGTGTTCTAAAAGCCTTTCTGCTCTCTTCATCATGTGTCATGTGACTGTGGCTGCCATGGTAATCGCATAGCACTGTGAAAAATCTGTAGAATTACTAATCATTAGGACTTTTTTTTATACTATTCATTAAATTTGTTAATTATCTACTCACCAATGTACGAAACCAGTGATGGCCGTAACGTAAACTAATTATCACAAAATATATGATGGATGAATGTGATGTAGAAAGCAATAAAAAAAAGAAATAACAATTTGATAATTGTTAACATCATTTAGGGAAAAAAAACCCCAATATATAAAAAGAAGCAATCACAGATTGACCTAATTAACACAATACTTTATATAGTTAAATATACAAATTAAAAAATGAAGCTTGAACAATGAAGAGTAAGGTAATTAAAATTATAATACACTTTAGTTTGAAATAATCATACGTTATACTAGATTATAATTGTTTTAAAAGATTCCCAATGGCTCACTAAATGCTAATAAAATATTCCCAGTAATAATGTTTTCTTATGTTCTTCATAATGGTTGAGTTGAGGGCAGATAAAAACTTTGATTAGTGCTGGATGATATTCAGTCTTCAGTTGGATTTTTGGGAGAAAGTGTGGGATCTCCACTAAATCTTCATTATTAATATTGATGTTTTGGCTTAATTATAAATGATTGGTCAGACAAACCCTTAAGAAGAACCAGGTTCTCTAGGAGGCCACCCCGGCAGAAGCTGCTCTAACCCAGCTCTGGCTGCTGCTGATGTCATAGTGTCCATGCACTAAAGAACAGAGTAGCGAGGAACCTGAAGTCTCCATTGCCATGAGGTGGAACAAGGAGTAAATACATGCAAATTATGCCATGAAGAGACGGTGGTGGGCTGTGGCCACGGCAGAAACCCGGGATGGGCTGACCCTATGGAGATACACAGGAAAGGGGGGGGGGGGGCAATCTATGGCCAAGGAGACATGAGGGGAGGCTGAGGCTATGCAGAGACACAAGTGGAGAAGCTGAGACTTCCATAGAGTTGTGATGGAATGTGACTGTTGGAGATTTTTCCATCGTTTTCAAGATAAGAAGGGAAAGGATGGGGCACCAGTTCTAAGACAAAACATATTACATGTGAAGTTGCCCAAGAGGGGGTTTTGGAGTCTGCAAGAAACTTCTGCCTCATACGGTAAGAGAATACACACACTGATTGGGCATAGCCTTGGGGGGGGGGGGGGGGGGGGTGGGGGGTGTCTCAGCGCGTGATGGCCCACCCCAGCCATACCTAATGCTGTGCTGTTTGGGCAATATAGAGCAGTGGGAGACTCATGAGAATGGGTCTGTTATTAGGTGTGCCAACCACCCCATTATTTGCCTAATTATTAATTTGTCCCTCATTAGAAATCTGTTAGAACCAATATGAGCCTGGCTACAAATTGACACTGTTACTTGTGATAGTCAATACTGAGGGGTACTGTAAATGTACTAGCAATCCTTTGACCAAGATTAGATGCAAATAATATTGTGTCCTGAAATGATTACGATAAGTCTAACTTTTACTCAAAGTTTCTTCCCATGACTGAGGTACACTGAAAAGAGAGGGGAACCCATTTATTAAGGGTACTCCACTTCCCCAGAGAATCCTGGTCTGGGGTGACTGGTAGGAGTGAAGGGTTAATGCTTCGTCTTTGGGAAACCCTGTCCGTGTAATTATCCCCCTGTTTGTGGAATTGTCCCCCTGTCTGTGGAATCGTCTCCCTGTCTGTGGAACTATCCCACTGGCTAGTGAAGAGTAGACAGGTGCTGGTTTTAAAAACTAGGTCAAGTCCACTACTTTACAATATGGACAGCAATTAAACACGATTACATTCACTAGCAGAAAACACGATTCCACGAAGCATAATTCATAGTAAATATGAGTATTTGATCTTGAACAACTCACAGGTATGATATACAAAAAAGGAGAAAAAGGGACTGTTAACGGGAGCACACAAAGTTTAAAACTTAACTTTTAATTATTTAATATATTAAGACTTCCTTATATTATATTTTGAGGGAAGGAACAGTGAAATTATAGGAATTAAAATAACGTCCATAGACACACACACACACACACACACACACACACACACACACACACACACACACAGGCACAGATTCAGATGTGATTGCAGGGCTGCAAATTCACAGACATCGATAGACTGCGTGCTTCGTATGGCCCATAGTACCCCCGGCGCGAGGCCATCCTGCGATAACATGCTGCTGCTATTTTTAATCCCTGGCCCTTTCCAAGTTAATTGACAGGAAGCCGGTATTTGGGGGTGGTAACCGGACATTTTTTGAGAGTGTCAGACACGCCCAGGTGGAAGTCATGTGACATCAGCTCCGGCCCCGATCAGCCTGTATATATCGCAGAGTAAAGGTGGCAAACAGCCGAAATCAGACCAAATCGGCTCAGTGTACGGGGGCCTTAAATCCTGGGCTACGCACAGACCGCGCACACTGGGGAATCATCTGATGGTGACCGGCTGGCGAATGGATACAAATGCCTGACTCAGGTGCTTTTTGCAATCTGTGCTAAGCAATTTGCAGGCTTGCCCGGGACAGATTTCACTCTGGCGAGGTGGCCTATACCGGCCTATACGGTCATTACTGAAGGTTGACCCATATTAGGTCGACATGGCCAAAGTCAGCAGGGTTGGAAGGACAACACAAGCATTAGTTCAACAATAGGAAAGACTATAATCAAAAGGTCGACATGAGTTTTTCACTTTTTTTTTGAGCCGACGTGCCGACAGTAGTATTTCATGCCCTATCATCCACTAGTGCATGGATGGAGAATAGAATAGTGTGCTGAGCGCAGCGAGGCACCATGCCGAAGCATGGAGAGAGCGAAGCAGTACACTTTGACAGTGTCCATGTCAACTATGTCGACATTCGGGACAAAAAACCTTGAAAAACTCATGTCGACCTCTTGACTGACTTATGTCGACCTTCCAACCCTAGCCATGTCGACCTATTTCATTTGTCAACCTAATCCATGTCGACCTTCAGTGGTTGACCCAATGCATGTCGATCTAACATGGGTGGACACAATGACCCATACCCAGCGTATACCTGATTGCAGGACTCCAAAAATAGCAGCCGTGCAATCAGGTCTGAAGCTATAGCCCCGTCTTTCTCAATCCCAGAACATATGGGTCAGTGGGAGTAACAGATATAGCTGTAGCACCGGTGAAGTGATGCTCGGGGGCACCTGGGCTTCAGGACTTTTGGGGTTCAGTCTGATTCCTTTGCTCCCCTGCACGTTTGCACAGGGGAGCGATGGTTAGGCGACTGCCCATGGGCATAAAGTTTATGCGCATGTGCCGGTCATGGCAAAATGATTATTCGCCAGCAGTGTGGGTGGGGGGCCATGGGGCGGTGGGCTGTGGTCGCGCCCATGGGAATGCCCAGCTCCAGCAAGTCCTGTTGTGAGTGCCTGTATTGTGTGCAATCTGGTCCTGTTTTCTGTCTGCCACCAGGGACTGCACCATGTACACCTTCACCATTGCCGTTCAATACCCAGTAATGTGGGCTAGTGACTGTGTACCATCTGCCGCAGTGGTCCCGTGCCTGACGCATACGGTACTGCACTGAAGTTCCACTTGACTCATGTGTCTAATTCTTCCTCTTGTGTCCCGGTCTGACTCCATTTCCGAACTTACTTCGCACAGTCTCCATTAGCAGCCTTGTCCGTGGAAGGACCAGGCGGCATCCTTGTAATCGGTTGTCCTAATCCACCGGGGAAAGGTGAAGGTTTAGTTACCATGAGGCTAGAAGACCACTGTGCAAATGTAACAGCGCCACCTAATACCACCCTGGTGATAATTCTGACACTAAGCTGGTGCAGAATGATAGATTGACAAGGTTTAGGTCGACTGTTGATATGTTGACAACATATGGTTAAGATTAGGTCAACAGGCACAAAAAGTCAACAGCGGTTAAGGTCGACAGCACTTAAGGTTAACGGGGACAAAAATCCACCATTAAAAAATTACAAAAAAGTAAATTGTGTAATTGACATTTTTTTTTATAAAGTACTTTTGAATAAAAAATAAATGGTAATTCTTAGTTACACTTTAACAGTAAATCCTGCTACTTTAATATAAATCCATCCCAAATCATTTTGTTTTGCAGCATCCACACAAAGATTACCCTTTTTTTCCCTTTGCTATTAATGGGAAAAGACTGCAGGCTTACGGGCTTGTCCTGCGATATCACAGCACATGCGTTCCCTGGGGTTTAAATGCAGTTAATTTAGCTTCCAGCAATTACTTTGGGCTGCAGATAGATTTTCTGAATAATGCAGATAACCCAACAGTATTAGAACATTTCTGCGATTCCCGTTCTATAGCGTTAATGTGGATGCACAAACACATACACAGACACACAGGTCATGATTACAAATCAGCTTCCCCTAAGGACCGCGTCATTTAGTCAGTAAAATTTTAAGTAAGAAAAGTTGAAGAAGGCATTCAGCTTGTGAATATTCATATCGCCGTACTTTGTGTTCTCCCTCTGTTCGGGGACAAAATCCCGGCCCTCAAGCACCTGCCGGTGAACTTTCTGCTTTGTATTCTCAGAATGAGGAATTGTGCAGAGTTTTTATTACCAATATAAAAACAGTCCACGAGAACGGAGATGGGGAACCAAGAGGTTCAAGTCCCAATGTACAGGGGCTGTCCCAAATACAGGGTACAAATTAACTACATGCTGCCCGGATGGAAAAGTCTATAGGGTCTAGGTCGACAGTCAGTGTCGACTTTGAAGGTAGAAATGAAAAAGTTGACACATGAAAAAGTTGACGCAAGTTTTTTTTGTCAATAACGATATCTGTCAACATGGACCTCCAATGATGTAGCGCATTCTGTCGCATAGCACGATTCACTCGCCGTGCTTCAGTCATTTTACCGTTCCGATTATAGCCCGCGTGAATTTTATAGCATGAAAGAAATAAAACAAATTGGATAAAAAAAAAACGCATGTCGACTTTATTGCTGCAACAATTTTTTTGCGTGTATTAACCTTTTGTCAATGTCGACTTAGTGCAAACTGGGACAGGGGTGTGATGTAGTCAATCTCTAGGTCAATAGTCATTAGATCGACAGCAGAAGTCAAATGGATCGCTTTGCTTGTATATTGAGGGCCACCACCAGAACTCTTAGCATTTGAGGGGGTGTATGGGACTCTATCACCCCCCACCTCTATGCTGGAACATAAACTGGACACACTGCGGCCTACTTTCTATCACATTGACACACTCCCTCACCCTGCGGCCTGGGTTCTATCAGTCTGACACACTCCCTCACCCCACAGCCTGTGCTCTATGACACTGATGCCCTACCTCACCCTGTGGCCTAGGCTCTATTACACTGACGCACTCCCACACCCCACGGCTTGCACTATACTACCATGACGTGCTCCCTAACCCCGTGGTCTATCACTTTGATACACTCCTTGACCCTATGGCCTGCGCTCTATCACACTAATGGCCTCCCTCACCCTACAGCCCACGGTAATGATACTTTCGCACAATACTGCCACTTACACACAATGAACACAGAATTGCTGCCTGTGCGAAATTGCCAGAGTAATGCTGCTTGTGCGTTATGTCCACAGTAATGTCCCTGACCCATATTGAGCCTCACCATGATAGTTACCCACCTCCCAATGGTATACACTTACCCACCCTCCCCTGAGACACAATTGCCCCCTTCCCATAGTAGACAGTTAAATCCCCTTCCACAGTTCCCTCCCTCCCCATGGTACAGCCAGTTACATGTTATACAGAGAGACTCTGTTCTGATGGGCCTGTTCTGACACATCTCTGCTGTAGACTGCTCAGGGCTCCAGGGGAAGCTTAGGCAGTCAGCTTGGGGTCTCAGGGGCAGTATACACTGCATCTTCCTGCACCTGCTGCCAGGGCCGTCTTAACATTAGGAAGGGCCCCTGGGCAACCTAGTTCACTGGACCCCCCCCCCAAATTAGTTTGCCCAGGAGCCCACAGTCACCTCCCCAACCCTCACCTCTCTGGCTCCGTGCGGCAGCCAGTCAGCTTCCGGCGTAATGTCCCTTACACATAATTCCCCTCGTAGTGCCCCTTAAACATTGCCCATATTACTGCCCCTTACAGAATTCCCATACTGATTCCATATAAGAGGAGAGACCTCATTGCCACGTCCCTCTATCCCCACCACAAACACCCTGTCCCCCAACATACACCCCATAACCCTCTATCCCCACCACAAACACCCGTTCCACCCACAGACCCCCTATAAAGCTTTACTCACATATACACCCTAGTCCCCCTGTTTGTGCCACATTCACTCCCTATTCCTCTACACCACTCCCAATTACACACCCTACTCTTTCACTGTCCCCAACATACCCATACCATCCAACACCAGGGTGGTGAGTCTGGACCTCTTTTAGGTTTGTTATACTGGAGCTCGAGCATGGTCCCCCTTCTGATGGCCACAACTTACCAGCACATTGGGAGCCGGGTGGGCGGGATGATGATGTTAGCTGCGGCGGCTGACCCAGTCTGCACTCCCTGCGCAGGCTGCTCAATCAAGTCAGACTCAGCCGTCACAGCCTGCACTGAATCTGCAGCGGCTGTGATGGCTGTCACGAGAGGGGAGCAGTGCCGCGGATCGCCCCTGCGTGCGACATCTGACAGTGGGGACCCCCCAGCTGTCCGCTGCCCAGGCGCTCCCAGTCCCCGCTGTAACAGTGCACTAGTGTGTGCTGCTGCGCCTGCTATTTAAGATTCACATATCCCGCTGGACCGCGCTAGCCAATAGGCGCTCGCGGTCCAGCAGCCACCAGTTGATTGGCTGCTGGACCGCAAGCGCCTATTGGCTGGCGGTCCAGAGGGAGACGTGAATTTTAAATAGCATCACGTCTCCCGCACACAGCGAGCCGCGGTTGGAGCTAGCGGGGGAGATGGAGCGGGTGAGCTGGCGGTGCTGGGACGGCTCCGGCGCCAGGATAGCTTCCATCGCCCGGAGCTGGTGCTCCACCGGCACCGCCCTCGCTACGCCTCTGCCGCCACCGCCCTGATCCCCCTGCCCGGATCCCCCAGCGAGGGTGAGCGGATTCCCGGACCCCGGCCACCATCTTTCCCATTGGGCAGGGCCGGGGGCCCCTAGGTCCTAGGGCCCCCGGGCAACTGCCCATCGTGCCCAATGGGAAAGACGGCACTGCCTGCTGCCTGCATCAGCAGCGCAGCTCCCCCTGCCTCCTCCACCAGCCAAGTGGTCACAGCACCGGCTCTATGTAAGCGGCGGCTGGGAACTGCTGCCCGGTGGCTCGGAGGAGACTTTCCCCGGCCACTATGTTTCCACTTTCCAGGAAACACCCTGCTTCCGCCACGGACCTCCCTCCCAGCACCCACCATGGACCTCCCTGCTCCTGGCCACTGCTGTAGCCAGACATTACCCGGTGCGCCTGTGACCACCGCGGACCTCCCTCCATCCCTCCCAGCTCCCGCCGCGGACCTCCCCTACGAAAAATACACACTCCCAGGCCAGCGGTGCCACAATCAAAAAGTAAGGCTTTACGGGGGCAGACTGTGAAGGACTATATGTTACCCCCATTAAACTGCGCCTGATCCCCGGGGCCCCCTCTGACCCTTGACCCCCCCTGTCGCCAGGCCTGATTGACCCTTCACGTGTGTAATGTTCTCTATATCAGTCTAATGTCCCTACAGGCTGGAGCAGGTAGCCCGCTTCTTTCCCTCACATCTGTATCAGTGAGCCTCATCTGTCACACATTCCCCACATCAGGTGTAATTAATATAGTGAGGCTGGCAGAGACACGGTCATATACTGAGGTGTGTAGTGTGATCAGATTTCAATGTTTAATGGTTACCTCAGTAATGTAAACTCACCGTCAACTTGTTGAGGTGTACGGTGGTACCATCATGTCATGGACACAGGTTTGGGTTTGGTACACGGCCTTTGATAACCACATGACAGACGATTAAGATGATCAGTGTCCAAGCTGTACCATCCTCACTACATCACTGACCTGGCACTGGGCAATTTCCATCTCTTGGAACAAATGGTTATAGAAGTATGGGGACCATGTGGAAAAAATAATCACTATCAAGACAATACCTTGATAAAGGGACAACACCGTCCCGAAACGTCGGTATACTTACCTGCTGTCCTGTCGTTTGTTCGAGTGCCGCCGCAAACACACACCATATCCCTGGCTGCTTCTGCTACCCAGCTCGGAGGGCACCGCATTATTCTATGTATCCCTTGGTGGGACCAAATTGCACCAGAGATTGGGAGTGCCGTCCCAGGCTTACGTATATATATATAGCTATATGTACGTACGTACAAGCTCAATAGATTTACACAATGGGAGGTCTTGTCATTGAACCACCCCCATATTAATGTCAATTACTGCTGAGATTAATGGTAATGTGTGGCTCAGTTATCTACAGGTGATTCTGCACCTCCTGCCCTATGAATTGCCTGTTCTGTGGTGTGTGTGAGGTAGAGTACTACAGACAGATACACCTTTGAGCCTTGCAACACCTGCTCCATTTAAAAGCCATGATGCCCAGGAACCGCAGAACACTGTATATGCTGCAGACGTTGGCACCTTAATGTAACAGCACTAAAAACATCTACAAGGTTGATGTCTGTATTCAAGCATGCCAAGGTTGACTACTATCTACTTAAAGGGAGATATGTTTGGGGGGAGGGAGGTACAGAGCAGAGGTTTTGCCACTGGGGAACAGGACGCCAAGTTTCAGTCTCCAAGTTTGAAGCCGCACTGTCCTTATATGTCACCGTCGTCCGATATAACGCAAACTCTGGAACTATTTTCAAAGTTAACAGTCATATGGTGCTGGTGCTGTGTGTGTGTGTGTGTGTGTGTGTGGGGGGGGGGGGGGGGGGGGGGGCACCAATATTTATCTTGCCTCCGGGCAACTGGGACGCACTTACGCCACTGCATCCAGTATAGGCCGGTCCAGGTGTACACTGATCATTTTGATGGCTATGGAACCCAGCATAGCATTTTGTCTATTGAGAAGCCATGATGCCATGGTCCAAGTTTTGGCTAGTATTTTCATGAACACCCAGCTGGTTCCTTATCGGAGTGTACGAATATACGCAGCAAACGTAACGGTTTATCCAGAGTATCTCAGGGATCGGATATTCCCCTTCACTCACCTGCTGAAAGATAATGGATTTGCAACATTGTCATTAGCCCTTGAGCATGGCAGATGTGCAGAGCTGGACCTTATCCAAACACGGCTCAGTGGTAGGAGGAACGGCATAAATATTAATTAGTACAGTGTATGTTAAAAAAAAGAAAGAGGATTGTGGCTTGGCATAGACAAAGGTATTATTCAGAACAATAGGTGATGACCATAGGCGAATCTAGAATTATGGTAATGGGTGGTCCCAGATCCAGACATAATAGCAGGAGGACCTTTGCGCGGCGTAGCCATGTGGCAAAAGGGGGTGTGGCCTTATGGGAAGGAGGCGTGGCATCACAAAAGGGGTGTGGTATTACACTTTAGACCATACACAGTAATGCCCATTACACATTTTAGCAAACTCCGTAATACCCATTACACATAAAGCCACACGCCGTAATGCCAATTACACATAAGGCTACACACCATAATGCCCATTACACATTGTGCCACACATCATGATGCCCATTACATACTATATAACAAACCGTAATGCCCATTACATATTTGCCACATAAGTGCTGCTTACCTACGTGCTCATTTCTAGGGGGTTCTTGCTTGATGGCACCATAGTACCCATTTCACATAATGCCGCACACCATAGTACCCATTACACATGATGCCGCACACCATAGTACCCATTACACATGATGCCGCGCACCATAGTACCCATTACACATGATGCTGCACACATAATGCCCCTTACACATGATGCTGCACACCGTAATGCCCCTTACACATTAAGCCACACATTATGCATAATGCCCCTCACATACCGCCACTTGTAGCGCCCCTTAAGCAATGGCCCCAAAAGTGCCACTTACTGTAAATTTTTATATAAGCCTATGCTGCTGCAGGGAGAGATGTAGAGCGGTGCAGCTGCTTCTATGGGGAGAGGAGCAGAGCGCAGCGCAGAGCACGCTCCCAGTCCTCTCCTGGTGTCCCCTCTAGCCGAGTGGACATTTTAAATATTGTGCGCGCTGTTGTTGTGCGTGACATCAGGGGAGCACGCCAGGCGCTGGCACCACATGATTAAAGGGGGGGGGGCTGAGGTTAAAGCGGGGAGTAGAATTGGAGCGGAAGCTGCAGGGGTGACAGTCATTGACAGCTGGGCAGAGAGCAGGGGGCTGCCCGTATGTATTCAGAGCACTGCAGGTCATGGCTGTTTGAAATAATACCCCTTTCACAACAGAAAATGCAGGGATTTACCAAGGAATATGGTCCCAGGATCATGCAGGGACATTCCCAGGCTGACACCTTATACACCAGCCTAGTCCCTGCATTTTCTGGTGTGAGGGGGAGAGACAACCACTCCCCTCTCCCTACCCCCCTTTAACCAACTGACCCATTTACATGAGACCAGTATCATATTGAAGAACTTTTGAGTTGGCTTCGAATTATTTTGGTCCCATGAAACTGGGCTGCTTGGTTCCAGAGAAATCTGCCCTCAAATAACATAAACAGTCATGAAATTACATTTAAGAAATGAAAAAAAAAAAGGTTTAACCTCAATATCCCTGGAACCAATTAACCTATATGGATCCAGCCTGGTATCAGATTGAAGGCCCAGCGATTTGGGTTTGACTGAGATCAACCTCGAGCTTCAGTGATGCCGAAGGGGGAACTGGCAGCCGTTGAACTGGGTGGGGGTCGGAATTAGCGGGTCCTATGTTATCCTATAGGGAAAGCGTTCCAGCTTTGCCTGGCAGTATCTTCGGTTCCCAGGGGGCTAGATACACGGGGCTGGGCTCGTTGGAATGCCTCATCCCTCAGCTACAAAATGGGTGCACCCCCGGACCACCCCCTAGATTCGCCTATGGTGATGACATCACTCTCAGCGCCACGATCCAGTGATATTCTGATGTCATGGCTCGCGTCTACATGGTCTGTGGTTGTAGAGGAGATGCAGGAAGGTCAGTATGGTCTTGAACGGTCTTGAACTCTTGGAACGGTCTATGTGAGAACAGATCGGAGAAAGTCCGGTCTCCCTGATTAGCAGAAGGCAGGGTAATTCTATATTATTCTTCCAGCGCTAAGGAGATCTAGGGCCTTATTCATGTTGGCTCGATAACCAGCGAAACGTGCTGCTTACCGAGCATCGAAATGCCCCCCCCCCCACCGCTGAATCTCCTCGGGACCATGCGTGTGTTTGCTAAATCCTCCCCTCGCATGCGTCCAATAGCAGTAGAAGTCATTCCATGGTCGTCTGAACTGACTTTTATTGCCATCGGTGTCTGCCAGATAGGGAGGCGGGTGCTGATGTCCTGCATCGGCCCGTCTGCGTTCCCAGGAGAATGCCCAGCATTATCATGGGCACTCTCATAACACAATGGGCATTCCCCTACTCCAGCGCCATGTCCGCCCCCGGACCTCCCTCCCCTCAATGAACTGCCTGGCGAGTGTGTAAATTGAAGCCTTCCGGTGCTGGCCCCATAATTTATTATCAGGACAATGTAAAAACCGGACCCGGACTAAACCCCGGACCGCTGGACAGGACATCAAAATCTGCAATCCGGAGCTTGTAGGGTCCGGTCCGGGGGTGTCTTGTCCGGGGGGGGGGGGGCCTGTGATAGCTTTCACCAGGGACATGGGGAAGGGGAGATTACAGCCTCCCCCTGTGGTCCGGACCATTCCGGTTTTTGCTACATGCCCGGACCATACTCGGAGGCTTTATTCTCCCTCTCCCTGGTGACAGGTGTCACAGGCAGCCCCCCCAGACAGGACATCCCTCGGACGGGACAGCCCCCGGACTGGACCCTACAAGCTCCGGACTGCAGATTTTGATGTCCTGTCCGGCGGTCCAGGGGTTTTGTCCTGGTCCGGTTTTTACCTATACCCTTTATTATCACTACATAGTGTGCAGTCTAACCCTAACCATCCCCTCTAGTGCCTAACCCTTCCTCCCCACAGCCTAAATCTAACCCTCCCATAGGCGTGCGTACAGGGAGGGGGGGTACCCAGGCACCCCATAATGTCCGGCACCCCCAAATGGCTGACCACTGCCCCCATGATCACTGGCCGGCTTCGATCAGGACTGCATTACTTACTATATATATATATACTCTATTGTGAGCTCACTTGTACTTTTGCATTAGTCTACTACAGTATTATTAGTATTAATGTTGTTATAATTATTTTTTTTATTATTATTATTGTTTTAAATGCTCTTTCATTTTATTCAGCACTTTCCATAGAATCATTCACATCTGTCCCTGCGTCAAAGAATCTTCCGGCTTAATATAGCTCTACAACACAAACACACGCGCTAATTAACCTTACCAGTATGATTTTGGACCGTAATGTATAAAATTCTGCGGATCTCTCTGACAACCTTATAACTGGGTCAGAAAGATTAATCCCTCCCCCGCCCCCCTTCCTCCCATCCCAGCTCCCCAGCGTTAAGTCCAGCTGCATCGTGCTATGAAAAGATGCAATTTTAATTGTTCAGGGGACATCTCCCCAAAGAGTAACTGATTAAGACACCGCCGCGTATTAACGCTTTGAAGAACAAATGCAATAAAACAGAAATCCGTGGGATAATTTTAAAATGAAAAAGAAATCTAGGTGTCTTGATACCCCCGCCGTTCTCTTTAAATACCCGCTGAATGTACACCGCGCATGTTACTTATATATTAATGTTTGCAGAGAGAGACAAAAACATCGTTAGGCGTTTCGCCTGTGATTATTTATTTTCTTATTTTCCAGGACAATATAAATTCTAGCCATGTTTTGTGTGAAGGGTCTCAGTGCTCAGTGACATTGTGAGTGTCAGCCCCAGATCACTTTAATCAGAGAGTGGATATGCATGATATAACGGATAAGGGACTTTAATCAAAAAATCCGCTGGTCTGGAAACGTGACGCAGTCTGCCAGACACACTTCTTCCTCCGTTTCCTTGTGTCAGTGCCAAGATTTTTATTTCATGAATATGCATTGGACATGATATTACATTAAATTGTGACATTGTTGTCTAGTATTAGGGATTTGGAATGATAAAAAAAAACCAACAAAAAAAAAAATCTAGAAATAGACTTTATCAAAGTTTTCATCAATTGAACATTACTGTCACTGTATCAATTTTCACAGATTATTTCTCGGCAGATATTGAAGTTGTAAACCGTGGCGTCCCTGTGAAAATACTAATTGTAATAGGCAGTTGTCTGCTCTGTGCTCTAACTGCAAATACACTATTTTCACTCCAGGACTGGAGACTTTCTTGACTTCATATCATTTCTGTGATAGTGGAGTTTATTTTGTTTTCCTTAACCCGTTTGATGGTGAATAGAAATGTGAGAGATTGCAGATTAACAGTAACTCGTGGTAGCAGCCGTCTGGGAATTGTAATGATTATTCTAGCAGGGAGACTGAGTCCTGCGCTGCTCTGTCAGTATAACAACAACTGCTGAAAGTGCTGGACAGCTCCCATGTTACGCAGCAAACTGGGAGAGGGGGTGTAGTATACAGGGGTATGGGTCGACATGGCTTATGTCGACACAAGAAATAGGTCAACGTGTCTAAGGTCGACGCAAGCTTTAGGTCAACAATGGCTAGGTCGACACTCCTCGTCCGCCGGATCGCCATCTGCCAGAAACCTGTGGATGGCGCATGCGTAAGACCATCCAGCTACTTTTTTTTATCGTTGACCATTCGAAGGTGATTGATAGGAAGCTGGGGCGAAATGTAATAGGGTGCGATTTTTTAGACTAAAAAAAAATCGCACCAAATCGCACCTTTCAAAATCACATTTTTTGCTGCGAATTCGCATATGTAATGAGATGCGAATTTGCGGCAAAAAATGTGATTTGCCGCGATTTCGGGCGATTTTCAGTCATGAAAATTTGCGCATTTTCATAAATTTTCATAATTTTTTTTAAAAAAAACGGCGTGGGGTCCCCCCTCCTAAGCATAACCAGCCCCGGGCTCATTGAGCCGGACCTGGTTCCAAAAATACGGGGGACAAAAAGCATAGGGGTCCCCCGTATTTCTGAAACCAGCCCCGGACTCTTGGACCAGTCCTGGTTCCAAAAATACGGGGGACAAAAAATCTGGGGTCCCCCGTATTTTGAAACCAGCACCGGGCTCCAACAGCCCGCGGTGTCATGCCACAGCCGGGGGACACTTTTTATACAAGGTCCCCCGGCCAAAACATGAGCACCGTGGCTGGTCAGCCTTGGACGGGGTACCTGGAGGAGTGGGGACCCCCCCAATAAAGGGGTCCCCCCCCAGGTTTCACCCGTCCAGGGCTGAAGCCCGGGGCTGTCACCGGCGTCCGTGGCCAGTGGACGCCGGCCTGATAGGGTTAAATCGATCATACGTTACATTGCTTTATACCGGAGAACAACAAGTGCCAGCAGACCTCCCCCGCATGCTGGGACTTGGAGAACCACAAGTCCCAGCATGCGGGGCATTAATGGGCCCGCTGGGACTTGTAGTCCACCTGTAAAAAGAATGTTTATAAAAAACACACACACAGAGAAGTAAAAGTTTATTACACACACACACCTCACTTTTACACCAGCGTTACTTACCATTCCTGGATCCAGCGCTGGTCTGGCTGCTTCACAGCCGGCTCCCCCCGCACTGACAGGCAGCGGGGAGAACCGGCTTTCTCCGTTGCCTCTAACAGCTTCTGTAGCGTTGTCCCAGTGCTACAGATGCTGAGAGCGCGATTGGCTGAGCTATGCGTCTCCATGGAGTTGCATAGCTCAGCCAATCAGGACTGAGCTATGCGTCTCCATGGAGACGTATCGGCCAATCGCGCTCTCAGCCTCTGTAGCGCTGGAACAGCGCTACAGAAGCTGTTAGAGGCAACGGAGAAAGCCGGTTCTCCCCGCTGCCTGTCAGTGCGGGGGGGAGCCGGCTGTGAAGCAGCCAGACCAGCGCTGGATCCAGGAATGGTAAGTAACGCTGGTGTAAAAGTGAGGTGTGTGTGTGTAATAAACTTTAACTTCTCTGTGTGTGTGTTTTTTATAAACATTCTTTTTACAGGTGGACTACAAGTCCCAGCGGGCCCATTAATGCCCTGCATGCTGGGACTTGTGGTTCTCCAATTCCCAGCATGCGGGGGAGGTCTGCTGGCACTTGTAGTTCTCCGGTATAAAGCAATGTAACGTATGATCGATTTAACCCTATCAGGCCGGCGTCCACTTGCCACGGACGCCGGTGACAGCCCCGGGCTTCAGCCCTGGACGGGTGAAGCCTGGGGGGGGACCCCTTTATTGGGGGGGGGTCCCCACTCCTCCAGGTACCCCGTCCAAGGCTGACCAGCCACGGTGCTCATGTTTTGGCCGGGGGACCTTGTATAAAAAGTGTCCCCCGGCTGTGGCATGACACCGAGGGCTGTTGGAGCCCGGTGCTGGTTTCAAAATACGGGGGACCCCCAGATTTTTTGTCCCCCGTATTTTTGGAACCAGGACTGGTCCAAATGTCCGGGGCTGGTTTCAGAAATACGGGGGACCCCTATGGTTTTTGTCCCCCCGTATTTTTGGAACCAGGTCCGGCTCAATGAGCCCGGGGCTGGTTATGCTTAGGAGGGGGGACCCCACGCCGTTTTTTTTTTTATAAAAACACTTTTACACATTTTTATTAACAGGACCATGCACAGATCTCAATGATCTGTGCATGGTTCTGTCAAATTCGCCTGTCAGAACCTGGTCTATTTTTTTTGCGATTTTTGGTAACGTTTACCAAAAATCGCACCCTATTACATTTGCGAGTTGTATACTTTATAATGGGAAAACATCTGGATGCGATTTCAAATGTGACTAAAAATCGGCACTTCCAAAAGTGCGATTTCGCGGTAAAAAGTGTGATTTTTTACCGCGATTTTCAACCTATTAAATGTGCGATTTTCGGAAAATGTGCGATTTCGGCCGTTTTTGACCAAAAATCGCACATGTCTAAAAATCGCACCCTATTACATTTCGCCCCTGATGTTTGTGGGTGTTAATCGCCAATTTTTTGGCAGTGTCGGTGAAAATGTAGACACGCATTAGGGAAAGTCATGTGACCTCGGCTCCGGCCCGATCAGCCTGTATCGCAGCTGCCGAGTAATGCCTGGGCTGCACATGGAAATTATTACATGGTGAGTGGACTGCGAGTGGATTTGCACCGGGTAGAATTTCACTCTGGCAGGGTGGCATATACTGTAGCTGATCAATGGGTTTAAAAAATGATCAGCCCAACGATCAGGTCTGAATTAGCACCAATGCCTAGGTCGGAAGTAGGGACGCCAATCCCGGGGCATTTTTTCAATCCTGGGATTCCTGGGATCCCGGGATTGGCATGCCTAAAAGAAAATTGCCCCTGTGCCCTACACTGACTGACTTGTGGGGAACAGCGGAGGGGTGGTAGGTGGCAGCGGTGCAGAGGCAGGCAGCTGGTATGACGCGTGCGGCTGTTCCGGGGCCACTCTCACTTACTTTTGGGGAGCGGAGGAAGCAGGCGGCTTTGGTGCGGAGGCAGGCGGCAAAGGTGAGGAGGCAGGCGGCTGGGGGAGGACCAGTGACGAACGGGTTCAGATGCGGGTGGTGCAGGGCCGTGGCCTGCGCAGCGTGACCTATGACCGAATCACGCTGCGCAGGCCGCACGCCGGGTCGGGAACAGCTGGGCAGCGTCTGAGCGAGTGCTCAGACACTGCCCGGCATTAGACTGCGCATGCACAGTCTAATCCTGAAATCCCGGGACTGGATACTCCAATCCCGGGATTGAAATCCCAGACCTTTTGGGGCCAAATCCCAGGATCCCGATCCCAGGATTGGCCACCCTAGTCGGAAGTCATTAGGTCGACAGCAAAAAGTCAACATGCCCTAGGTTGACAGTAACACAAGGTATATACTGTGACAATAGGAACAGTGTACTGTAATGGCACCAGGGGTGCTTAGCTTAGGGAAGCCATGTATTTGGAGGATAGAAAATGTGTACTTACCTGCTTGATTAACTTCAGTGCATTTCTCTCCTGCAGCCTGGTGCAGCTGAAGGCGTGTGGCCGTCAAACAGAGCAGCTGTGAAGAACTCCCTTAAGAAGGCAAGGTGGGCGTGTCACTTGCCTGTCCATCTGGTTCACTTTCAAAGCAAATTCTCTCTCCAATGGACAAATCCATGTGCACTGCAGGTGGGGCAGATGTAACATGTGCAGAGAGAATTAGGTTTGGGTTGGGTTTGTACTTCAAACTGATATCTATATTGCAGTGTAAAAATAAAGCAGCCAGTATTTACTCGGCACAGAAACAAAATAACTCACCCAAATCTAACTCTCTGCACATGTTACATCAGCCCCACCTGCAGTGCCGCATGGTTTTGTCCATTAGAGAGAGAATTTGCTTTTGCAAGTGAACCAGAATCAGGCCCTTAGTCCGACCCACAGTAATAACATAAGTATAAGAAAGTATACTGTAATTTCCAGATTTTCCAACTCTCTAAATGAAATTGTACCGTGAAGCCCAGGGAGTCGTTTTGTGCCTCGTACACGGGGAGGGATATCGCTGGGGATCACTGTAATATCATTTTATTATGCTGTAACTCTTTAATGCTTCTGTCCTGGATCACGGACAACTCATTTTCACACTTCAAGTTTTATCAAATTAATGTTTTTTGGCCTCTCCGTATTTTGATAAGCCTGTGAAGATTAATTAATTGCACTATATCATTGTTGGCTCCATAACCTCATGGCGGCGTCCTGATGCTGGCCGGGACGGAGAGACTGAGAAGCTGCTTCGTACTTGGCTTGGAGCAATAGGTGTTTGAAAGTTGTGAATTATGTTTTATTTCCCCGGGGGACCGGGACGCATATTAACAAAATGAAACGGTGATATGAGAAGTCTCAAACATTTAATTATTTTTCAGCTGAAAAAGAAAAAATGAAAATCTCCTCCTCTTGACCTTGGATGAAGAGATGATTCTAAGATTCATAGGAGAACCCTTTGTGTTACATTGTGCCTATGCATATTGTAGGTCACAGCCGAATCGCCCATTGGGCAGCCTGGCCTGCAGCCTAGGGCCACTATGCAAATGAGGGGGAATGGGAAGTAGTCTACACCAGTGACGGCTAACCTTGACACTCCAGCTGTTGTTGAACTACACATCCCAGCATGCCCTGCATCAGTTTTACTATTTGGCCATGCTAAAACTGATGCAAGGCATTTTGGGATGTGTAGTTCAACAACAGCTGGAGTGTCAAGGTTAGCCATCACTGGTCTACACGGTGTCTAATTTAGGAAGACAGTATCCATATACCCTACTGCATTGAATACCCATCCATATGGGTGGGGTCGAGGGGGTGATCCAGCGAAGGCCTAAGCCAATGAGAGGAGAGCGCACCGAAACCAAAACAATAAAGCAGAACTAATTCTATGAACCTGCCGTTCTTTCCTGCCTATCAGCTAACGCATTTAACACCCACCCAAACACCAGCCTATAAGGGAGGGTGGGAGGGAAAACCTTCAGGAAAGAGGGGAAGACTCCTCCCTTTCCTGTACTGATGACCCAGCTAACCCTGCCATTCCTTGAATCCACGACCCGGCCATGGATCCGGAGTGTCCCCTGCTAGCCGGAGGCCTCTGACGTCCCCCACCGCTCCGCCTCCCTGCAGAACTGGCCAATGCCGTCTCACCCCGAGGCCTGGCCTCCCCACGCGCCCAGCTGGGCCTATATTCATCCCTGGCCCGGGACCCGCTGCCAGCCACTCCACTCTGGTGCCCCCCAGCAGCCTGCTGACCAATGCGATCCCCAGCCCCACGAGCCGTGGCCCGACCCCGCCCCCTGGATCTCCCAGTCCCGGCACTGGAGCCGGAAGCAGGCTCAACGGCGGGAGGCTCCAAGGCCTCACCTGCCGCAGCCCACTGCCATCCAGACATACCACGGACGGAGACCAGGGATGGGGACAGCGATACCGCGTCACTGCTGGCGTGCCCCGCAGATTGTCTGTATGGGGCAACAGGTCTGGCAAAGTGCAGCAAGTTCCTACCTGAGGTCAGAGCGCAGGGAAGCAGGTCCACTCAGATCAAAACCTTCAGGAAAGAGACAAAGACTCCTCCCTTTCCTGTACTGATATCCAGGCTAACCCGGCCATTCCTTGAATCCTTATTGGGCAACCGAGTCACATGCTTTCCAAGGTACACACAGCCCTGGATGTTTAACCCAATCCCTGCCTATTGCAGACATTACGTTAATCATCTATCTAATATCTATTCATCTACCTAATATCTATAATCTATCAATATACATCTTCTGTTATCTACTGTATTATCTATCTCATATCTATCTATCTATGTATCTGTCTATCTATCTATTTATCTATTTATGTATCTATCACATATCTATCTATCTATCTATCTATCTATCTATCTATCTATCTATCTATCTATCTATCTATCTATCTATCTATCTTTTTATCTTTTTGCCAAACTTATATGTATTTTCTTTCTGTCTATCTCATATTAATTCATCTTCCCTATTTCTATCTATCTATCTATTTATCGATCTATCTACCTCAAATCTATAATCTATCTATCTATATCAAAATATCGTCGGTTATCTACTGTATTATCTATCTCCTATCTATTAATCTGCTTATCTATCTATCTATCTATCTATCTATCTATCTATCTATCTATCTATCTATCTATCTATCTATCTATCTATCTATCTACTGTATTATCTATCTCCTATCTATTCATCTGCCTCTTATCTATCTATCTATCTATCTATCTATCTACCTATTTACCTCATATCTATCAATCTATCTAATATCTATTCTTCTATCTCAAATCTATAATTTATCAATATATTTTCTGTTATCTACTGTATTATATATTTTCCTCATATAGTATCTATCTATCTATCTATCTATCTATCTATCTATCTATCTATCTATCTATCTATTTACCTCATATCTATCAATCTATCTATAAATCTTTCTAATATCTATTCTTCTATCTCAAATCTATAATCTATCCATAAATATATCTTCTGTTAACTACTGTATTATCTATTTTCATCATACAGTATCTATCTATCTATCTATCTATCTATCTATCTATCTATCTATCTATCTATCTATCTATCTGATGTCTGTCTGTCGGTCTGTCTGCAGGGCCGGTGCAAGGCACCAGAGCGCCTTAGGCAAGTCGGGGTGGGGGTGCCCCAGTGTCTGCCGCCTGGGTACCTGTCCTGCGGCGCTGTAAAGCTGGCGGCGGCGGTGGCAGCGGGGGGTCCCTGCAGTCAATAAGAAATAACGAGCGCTATCCGCCGGGCTATGCGAAAGCGCTTCTGTTTTGGAAACACTGGCCGCACGGCGCACGCTTATTGGCTGAATCTCAGCTAATCAGCGTGCGGCCAGTGTTTCCAAAACAGAAGCGCTTCCGCATAGCCCGGCGGATAGCGCTCGTTATTTCTTATTGTCTGCAGGGACCCCCCGCTGCCGCCAGCTTTTACGCACATATACGCAGCAGGACAGGTACCCGGGCGGCAAGGGGCGGCGAAATACTGCCCTCCAGTGGCCGGCGCCCTAGGCAAATGCCTAGATTTGCCTAGTGGTGGCGCAGGCCCTGTCTGTCTGTCGGTCTATCTACCTCAAATCTATAATCTATCAATATACATCTTCTGTTATCTATTGTATTATCTATCTCATATCTATCTATGTATCTGTCTATCTATCTATTTATCTATCTATCTATTTATGTATCTATCACATATCTATCTATCTATCTATCTATCTTTTTATCTTTTTGCCAAACTTATATCTATTTTATTTCTGTCTATCTCATATTAATTCATCTTCCCCATTTCTATCTATCTATCTATCTATCTATCTATCTATCTATCTATCTATCTATCTTTTTATCTATCTACCTCAAATCTATAATCTATCTATCTATATCAAAATATCGTCTGTTATCTACTGTATTATCTATCTCCTATCTATTAATCTGCCTATCTGTCTGTATCTATCTATCTATCTATCTATCTATCTATCTATCTATCTGTATCAAGCTACCTGTATCTATCTATGTAATATCTATTCATATTCCTCAAATCTATAATCAATCTATCTATCTACTGTATTATCTATCTCCTATCTATTCACCTCCCTCTTTATCTATCTATCTATCTATCTATCTATCTATCTATCTATCTACCTATTTACCTCATATCTATCAATCTATCTAATATCTATTCTTCTATCTCAAATCTATAATATTTCAATATATCTTCTGTTATCTACTTTATTATCTATTTTCCACATACAGTATCTATCTACATATTTACCTCATATCTATCAATCTATCTATAAATCTATCTAATATCTATTCATCTATCTCAAATCTATAATCTATCTATAAATATATATTCTGTTAACTACTGTATTATCTATTTTCCTCTTACAGTGTCTGTCTGTCTATCTATCAACCTCAAATCAATGTATCTAATATCTATTCATCTATCTCAAATCTATAATCCTTCTATCCATATATCTTGTTATCTATTGTATTATCTATTTTCCTCATACAGTCTATATATCTATCTATCTAATATCTATTCATCTAACTCAGATCTATAATCTGTCAATAAATCTTCTGTTATCTACTGTATTAGCCATCTCATATCTATCTATCTATCTATCGATCTATCGATCTATCGATCTATCTATATATCTATCTATCTATCTGTCTATCTATCTATCTATTTATGTATCTATCACATATCAATTAATCTATCTATATATCGCATATAAATTAATCTACCTCATATCTATCTATTTATCTATCTCTCTATTGCACAATAATTCATCTACCTCATATCTATCTATCTATCTATCTATCTAATATCTATTCATCTATCTCAAATCTATAATCTATCAATATATCTTCTGTTAACTACTGTATTATCTATTTTCCTCATACAGTATCTATCTATCTATCTATCTATCTATCTATCTATCTATCTATCTATCTATCGATCGCATATCTATCTATCTATCTATCTATCTATCTATTTATTGCATATCAATTAACCTACCTCATATCTATCTATCTATTTACCTCATATCTGTCTGTCTCTCTGTCTGTCTGTCTATCTATCTATCGCATAATAATGAATCTACCTCATATCTATCTATCAATGTATCTATCTATTCATCTATCTCAAATCTATATTCTTTCTATCAATATATCTTCTGTTATCTACTGTATTATATATTTTCCTCATACAGTATCTATCTATCTATCTATCTATCTATCTATCTATCTATCTATCTATCTATCTATCTATCTATCTATCTATCTATTCCAATACACCCCACCATACAGTATGTGGAAGGTATGTATAGAAATGTATACATATTTAATATTTTTCTTCCCTTGTCCCCGGGGATAGTCTGTACTACCCACACTAATTGTAGGTTTTTCTGCAAATGCAGCGTGAATCATTTATAAATAAAGAGATTTTAAAGTCCCTAAAAGACTCCCCACAGTGCTCTGTATTTCAGCATAAAATAGCTGTTAAATGGAGTTATTCTGAATTAGCCTTTTACTGGAAAGTGTTGAAAATACAAAAAAGAAAAAAAAAAGAAAGTTTTCCTTTACTGTTCAGTAATCTTTTACACAGCCACTCTGTATAAATGACAACCAATTTTCATAATTCAGGTTTTAGCAAAGAAATAACCTGAAGTGGCTAAGGATGGAAGAGGGGGGGCTGGTATAAAAGCTTTGCTTTCAGAAACGCAACGTGAGGTGTCAGTGGTAAGACCCTGTGTTGAGACCATGAAGTATAATTTCAGCTTTGTAATAAAAACAGAGGCTCGAAAGCTCAGTAACAAATTTACACCCACCCTCCCACGCACACAGCTTGGGAACTATTTTTTCTGCAATTTGACTTTTTCTGATTAGTTTAATGTATAGATACCGAAAATAAAACATGTTAGTCCAGGAAAGTGGCTGAGACGAATGCGTCACCTGTAAACCGCGCGCCAGCACCGTACAATTAGAGGCTGAGCCCGTTCTAGCTAAAATAATGCAGGGGAGGAATCCTGAAAATTTGGCTCTTGAGTGACAAATTGCCCTGTCAATCAGCTGCTCCTTCAATGTGTTGCAAACAGTAAATAAAATTATCTGCAGGATGCATGTGCTCGGAGGCTCTCAGCTGTGCAGCGTCACCCTGAAATATTTCTATCTAATAATCTCCGAGACAAGCTGAGCATCATAATTGTCCAACAGATCCTCTCCTGTCTTATCCCAGGAGAACTGATCTTAATTTTGTGAAGTACTAATATTTTGGTACTTTGGAAAGAGAGAACAGCAACAAAAGTTGTTATAAATGATGCAAAAATTACTATTAAGTTTTATTTGTAAGGCGCCAAAAAGTATGGGCAGCGCCATACTGGGTAAACGTAAAAACATTTGACAGTGTCAAGCATTAATAGAATGGCCTGGGTGGGGTAACTCGCTAAAGCTTATTGAATCTTACATTGTAATGTGAGTAGAGGCTATTCCATGAAAATACATATCCGGGTGAAACGGGGAGGTACTGAGCTCCACCACCTGTAATGGTGGTTGAAATTGTTCCACTTCCATTATAGAAATGATGCGCATAAGTAATACTACTGTGGGCTTTATGTGTAAGAGGCACTGCTGTGTGGCATACATGTATAAGGAGTGCTACTGTGCAGCCTAATGTGAATGAGGGGCACTACTATACGGTGTAATATGAATCAGGGTCACTACACGCGGTATATTGTGACTATGATTGTGCTACTGTGTGGCATAATTTGAATCAGGGGTAATATTATGAGACCACGTCCCTTAAAGTATGGGAGGTAGGACACAAATTTCGTAGTTTATCAGAGGGGTGCCAAAAACCATGGCACTAGCCTGGGCTTCACATAATGGGGGGAGGTCAGTGGCAGGGAAATGAATTCCACCACCTCCCCAGGACCACTTTAAACGCTGCTGTCCAAATAAAGAAAAGCTGTGAGAAATGTGGAAATTAGGGTACTTATGTATTATCTGGGCTCCCGTTTTTCTTATGAGAACGCGTCCCCTCGCCACGCTTCGGGCCCGGTGGCTCGCTGCGCTCGCCACACTATATAAAATCAACTCCATGCGTAGTTGGATAGTAGGGGTATGAAAAAATGGGGTGCATTTAACATGGGAGCCCAGATAATACATAAGTACCAAAATTAGTGTTAGCACATTCTCTATGCTAGAACTCGCTATTTGCATCAGTACAGTTAGTGGTTGGCGGTCCTGTGCCCAAGTTATTTTGTTGTTGCTAGCGAGCAGTATTTCTTGCTGAGAATATCTTCTATATTGTATAAATTCTGTGTCCTAGATCATAGATGTCTTAAGATGCAAATAAACATTAATAATACATCACCTTCAAATGTGGAGTGTTGCCTTCAACTTCAATCAATTTTGACAAAGAGAATATAGGAAAGAAAACAAAGGAATCTCATTTATAGGTTTACTTGGGGAGTTGCATTCAGGGGTAATAATGGCTGGCAACAGACCCATAAATGTCAAAACCACGATACATTTTGGTGAGTATTCTAACCCTAAACCAATGGACCATCCCCTTCACAGCCTGACCCAAACCTCCCCCTCCTGCAGCCTAACCCTAACACACCCCACTGTTATAAAGACAAATCTTCTGTTTCCTTACTATCCTGAATGACACAGTAATATGAAATGAAAGAAGTCCAAATGTAAATACTCTACCTATTATCCTATTTTACAAAGCATACAAAATGACTATGTATCAATAATTGCAGAAAACTAGGGGTGAAATCTAATAGGATGAGAGATTCAGAAAGTGAGAGATTTGGTAAGAAATCTCCAGTTTTTTTAAAGCGGCAATCTGGTTTTGCAGTGTAAATGATTGCCGCTTTAAAAAAAACTTACCAAATCTCTCACTTTCTGAATCCCTCATCCTATTACATTTCACCCTAGATGTGGAAGTCATTCATCAATTGTTCCATAAGAAATAGAGCCAGAGCCGTATTTAAAGAAAGTGTGTTTTTGTGTGTGGGGGGGGGGGGGGGGGAGGGGGTTAGCGGTCCCATGCCCCACAAGATGTAGATTTGGGTGGTTTATATTTCTTCTGTGCAGGGTAAATACTGTCTGCTTTTGCATGTAGCCCCGAAATGAGGCACAGCTATTTTCTTACAATGCAATTTAGATTTCAGTTTGAAATCAAGCCACACCCAAATCTAAAGGCCCATACACAGAGGGTGACTTTAGTCCCGTGCTGATTGATCTAGTTTCTCTGGTAAGAACACTGGCGTTCTGACTAGATTTATCGGCATGCAGTCAAGATCTAGTCAGGCTCGGGAACAATCTTTGCTTAATTTCTTAATGATCTAGTCAGATCGCTTAGAACCAGGGATGAAATCGCCCCGTGTGTATGAGCCTTAACTTTATCTCTGCACATTACATCTGCCCCCATGCAGTGCAGCATGGCTTTGCTCAGTTTTTTTGCTTTACTTTCAATCCTTAAACTGGCCCATCAAAATGAATTTGCATTGTTTAGTAGAGCTAACTATACTTCTGTGTGACTATTACCACTATCTATATTTAGAAAAAATTAATTGGAAATAATGTACATGTTTGATCCTCTGTTGCGGTCTCAGTACAAGCTGACCTCTGATCTCCCTCGATGTCCCCGCCACATCGATTGCTGCACTTCTATCAGAATTCTTTTGTTTGGGGTAAATATCTTTCCATGCGGCATTCCCTCATCAGCTGATCACCCAGGTTCTAGGTGTCCTCTGTGTTGCGAGATGCAGGAATTAGCAGATTTATATTTCAATGGGTACAATGAATAGCCAGAGAATTTAACGTTGTTTAATGTGACATCTTTTAATGTCTTTTTCAAGCCTCTACTTTTTTTTTGTTGTAGCCGTAAAAAAAAAACTAAAAAAAAAACAATTATAAAATAATTCTGTTACAGCTCCGTCTTATCCTCTTTGAAGATTTAAATTCTCTGAATTCAAAATACAAATTTGTTTCTATTTAAATCAAAGTATCTGGTGTGTCTGCTTTTCCTGCCGGAAGCACCTACAGATTCTCCCCACCATTTTTTTTTTTTTAAAGGTAATCTCTAGAAAGTAGTTTGTACTCATGTTTTCACAGTGATTAAATATGCAAAGTAATTTCCTTGATTATCACCCCGTCCTGAACCAAATCAGATGTGGCCACGCTTGCTGTTTTGTGAAAAGCCAGTTATTGCATCAGATTCCTAAACAAATCCTCTGAATTTGGCAGATCATCATTTTAAAAGGGGGCTTGTTAAGGTAATGATTAAATTAAACCACCCCTTTAAGAATATTTCGATCTGGTCTGCCAAGCGAGACCGTCTAATGGTTTTTAAATTAAAGGCTGAGAACGCCTGTGCAGCCCCATTGTGGGTCAAGTGGGTATTAACGAATGCTAAGAAGTTTTTTTTATTTTTGTCATCGTCTTGAAGTCTGCGGAAATTCATATTCAGAAAGCACTCTGAAGGCGTAATATAATAATAATAATATTAATATTAAAAAAATGCGCATACATGCCAGGTCAGTTTTATTGAGACCGTCTTGTACTGTATCTATATTGTAGGTAGATAGACATCTTCTAAATCTCAATCCAAATCTAAATCTGCTGCTAAATTATTCCGTACATTTTCTGACATTCGCTCAGAAGGACCTGATAGCTGTCCCTAGGTTGTGTCTCATTGGCTCCTCCTGTTTCAGCCTTAGTCATGTGATGCCCAGTTATGTTTAACCTGCTGTGGCAATTGGTTCTTGCACACTGCACCGCCGCAAGTGGGTGCCAGGTTATTGGAACGCATTGCTGTCAACTCATATCCATTTAAATACTTTTACTGGCACCACAGTAAAAACATCATCTTTGGTCTAACCCACAATGATAAAGGTTTATTTTTTTTACAAGAAGATGGTAATGCAGAAAAGTGATTAATACAGTAATTACTAAAATGATGTTCAGTTGGCGGATTGACAGTTGATGTGACACATTTGCTGTAGAGCTCACGTTACCCTGGTGAATGGAATGTTATATATCAACTGAGCATATGGCATCATAGGGTGGTTTAAATATTGAAACATGATATTTCCTGCACCAGTGGTAGTTCTGTCTCTGCACCAACTACTATGACATTTGGGTTTGTGTTCTTAGTTATTTATTTTATACAGCGTATGCATTTTTGTCATTGCTGTACAGAGAATATTTCAGTCATTTCCATCAGTACCTGGCCCAGTGGAGCTTACATGCTATAGGCTTGATTCAGAGGTGGATGAAAGTCTGGTCTTTGGCACCACCTGGGCAATAAGAATGTGAGGGTGGTACTGCCGCTTTGGGTGGGGAAGTTTGTGGGTGGGATTACATGCCATTCCCTACTCCAGCTCACAGCTCCCAAACTGTGTGGTTAGAGATGCCATGTCTTCTCCCCTGATGCTGTGGGAGCAGTACTGCCACATGGAGCATCTGTAAGATGATTTGAGCAGCAGCTCGTAAGGCAAGGTTTGGCTGATTAGTAGCACCTATTGCTACCTGTTATATGTGTGTCCAGGGCTCCCATTGCTGAAAAGCTGCTGAAAAGCAGCTGTAGTTATGAGTTGCCTCTGGCGGGTCTGTGTAAATGCAGCCTGACTCTTTGTCTATTTGTTCTGTGTGCAGTTTCACCTGTTACATAATGAGGCAATTAGCACTCTGCCTTTTGTGTCAGGCTGCTCACCTGATGTGACTTTCATCATTAAGGGGGCTTTTCCATTCCAGATGTTCTGATTGGATATTGCTCCCTATATTACCCAGTCTCCCCATAGCTCTGGGCTAGTTATACTGCTTGTTTCTGGCTAGTGCAGCAGACCATACTCAGCCTTTCCTGACAAACCCTGATCCTGATCTAACCCTGTCTAGCCTGTGTTACCCAGAGATACATTGAGTTTCCTTTTGCTCTGCAAGAGCCTATTCCTGTATTCTTCTCCTGCATACTCCAGTCTGTACCTTCTCTAATAGAGCTTTTGCTTTAGTTCTGTGTAATATACCTTTCCCTGTCTGTTTATGTCTTGTGTACATATTGATGTCTTATTGTGTTCTTTATGTACTTGCTCCTATTGAGCTTCTGTGTGTATATACCTCTGCTTACATGTCAGTATACCTGTGCTGGCGCCACTCCCCAGTCCAGTTCAGTAGTCAATTTCTCTGCCTATAACCAGTATTGTTTCACATTCCAGTTCTGTCTGTTTGTCTGCTCACATTTTACTCAGGCGCTACATTGACTGCATCACTTACACCTCAGCCACTGTGGTTCACTGCCCAGTGCTTAGTAATTCCATCTCCAGTGCTGTGGAGCAAAGGTCCCCTGCTAGTCGCACACAGTAGTGTGCTATTGTCTATTGTTTGTCCTGTGTGTATGGTCCTTCCTTTTGTGTCCCAGTCTGACTCTAGTTCTGTATTTGCCTTGCCAAGCTTCTTGTAGCAGCCTTGTCCCTCTGTAAGACCTGGTGGCACCGGAGTGGGAGCAGACCTAACTCACCCTCACAAATGTGGCTGCTATAGGTGAAGTGTTAGCCTGCAGGAGGCTTTAAGGACTGCTGAGCAACTGCAACAGCACCACCTATACCACCTTGGTGGAATCCCTAACAGCTGGGTGATGTAATATTACATTAGGTGCTTTGGAGTATACTCTGACTGTGAAATCTGGAAAAAAACCTGCAATGCCAAGTTGTTAACCTGTATGCTGTTTACCTGCTACAAAATAAAGACCCAAATTTCTATATCCAGTGTATGTGATTCTTGTCAAACCTGTTACGGTTATGCCCACCACCGGTTTCTCAGATCCAATGCATGTGTCCACAAATTCAGCATCGGAGAAATGTCTCATGTACCATAGGACATCTGGGCAACAGTTTCCACCACAACTAAACTGCAACTCTAAACTGGGAATGAGGCCCTATGTTCCCTGTCACACATGCAGATGCAGTGTACTTTAGGCATAGCTCCCAACATGACCAATTCCAGGAGGTACAAGATGCTCTGTTTCTGGACTTCCACTGCCATCCTAAACACCACAGTCCGGGACTCACTGGCAGTGCAACTGCCACTGGCAAGGAAGTCCAGGAACATAGGGGCAGATTTATTAAGCTTGGAGAAGAGATAAACTGGAGATAAAGCGGAGAAAAGGTAAAAGGAGATAAAGCACCAGCCAATCAGTTGTGTTTGAAAAAGACAGTTGGGAGCTGATTGGCTGGTGCTTTATCTCCTTTTACCTTTTCTCAGCTTTATCTCCAGTTTATCTCTTCTCCAAGCTTAATAAATCTGCCAGAGAGCTTCTTGTCCATCCTGGAATGGGTTATGTTGGGAGTTATGCTTAAAGTACCATTTTTTGTCAGATGCCAATTATCCTACCAATATGTTTTTGGGCTGTGGGAGGAAACCGGAAATCCCAGGCTAAAAATGAAAGTACATACAAACTCAACACATATGGTGCATTGGCCCTCTGTGCTGTGATGCAGTAATGCTAACCCTTACACCATCCATGCTTCCAATGCTGACCATTATGCCTATATCCCTATTTCTTACCCACGTGCCTTTAACTTTGGAATTTTCCCAAATATTTCATAGTGGAACATTAACGATATATGGAATTAAATATTTACCGCTTTGGAAGGTCCTCCTATCTAGATACAAACGCACATTATTTAGTATCAGGTTAAGTAGAATTGATGCCATCTTCTTTCAGCCCAAATCGACCCTTTCTTATTAATACAATAGCTGACGATGCAACATACTCAGAGTCCGCTGCTAATTACAGCACATAAAGGTAACGAAGTACAAGTGTCACACTGAACGTTTGTCACAGCTTCGGATTGTACTGGTGGAATCCCAGATCTGGAGTGTTCTCAGTGGCGGAAAGTTTCACCTCCGCCATTAATCTCGCTGAAAACCCCATTTCCATCTTTTGACGATTTTGTCACAAGTCATTTTCTTAAAGAATTGTTTCCATAAAAATGACTCTCATGAGCCATAAAACATTATTTTGTAATTGATCATAAGGGGATTAATATGGCTAAATCTGGCACTTGGGCTCTCGCCGGCCACCTCAAGCCCTTGATTATCAGCCAACTGTTCAATTAGCAGAAAAGAGTTACTGATCTCGTCACCGCTTTCATTTATTTTATCTCATGGAAAAAGACCTTTTTTCCCCCATTGAAGACGGATGCGACAATTTTATCATCACAATTCCACAATTTCAAATCAATTTAAACATTTAAAGATTCATTTCTGGTAGACGTAGGGAATCGGCTTCCATGGGATCAATCTGCCCACTTACAAACTGGTCAAAAGTCATTTCCACTGGAACGTAACTTTTTAAAGTCAACTCTGTGCTGGTTACAGCAATGGCTATGATCTTATCTTATTCTGTCTATCTGGGATACGGGCAGTCAAAATACTGCCCTGGAATTCCGACATTGCTGGAGATGCTGACGCTGGATCCTGACTACACCTGGAGATCTGCATTTATCTCACAGCGTGGGATTGGGCAGTAGATGAGTCAGTATTGCCTGCATCGCCAGCAATTTAGAAGCTGCTAGAGAAATAGGAAGTAGATTCTGATTGGTTGGCTGTAGCAACATCCCATCTTCAATACAACTCCCATCCCGTGGTGCCCACACACTGTAAAATATGTGCTTGGCGGCCGATTCTGGATCATTTACATTAATCCGAATTTGGCCCCTACCCCGATGTTCAGGGCTTGCGCATAGTACCGAGGGGAACAAGCGGTGGGGCGCCGCCTCAGGTGCTCGGGCGCCGCCTCAGATGTTCGCAGCTTACTGAGCAAACCTGAATCAAGTCCTAGGTGGGATTTGAGCTATACAATGTGTGCTATGCAATTGGAACTTTATACACTGTACTATTGGAACTACATAAGATTTGGACTAGACTACACTATGTATATGTAAAATATATATCGCATGTGATTCCCTACATAGGGTGCGATTTGAACTAGATACGATGCGATGTAGTACAAAAATACCTGCCAGCGAGCATACTGGGTGACATTTAATTAGATGCGAAAATGTGATTTGCGCGATTTTTAGTCAAAAAATGGCCGAAATCGCACTTTTCCCCGAATTTGCATATTTAATGAGATGCAAAAAATGTCTAAACATGCGCTTTTTGCCGCGAAATCGCACATTCTGAAAATGCGATTTTTAGTACCTCTGGAACTCGCATCCAGATGTTTTCCCATTGAAAAGTATACAAATCACATATTTAATGAGATGCCAATCAGGGCTGAGCTATGCGTCTCCATGGCGACACATAAGTCAACCACGCTAGTAGCCTCTGTAGGGCTGAGACAGCGCTATAGAAGCTGTTAGCAGCGCCGGAGAAAGCTGGCACACCCCGCTGTCAGTGCGGGGTGAGCTGGCTCTGGAGGAGGGAGGCCAGCACTGGACCCTAAGTATATTGGTGTAAAAGTGTGGTGTGTGTTTGTGTGTAATAAAGTTCTACTTTTCTGTGTGTGTGTCTTTTATTTTATCATTCTTTTTACAGGTGGACTACAAGTCCCAGCGGATCCATTAATGCCCCACATGCTGGGACTTGTGGTCCGCCAAATCCCAGCATGTGGGGGAGGCCTGCTGGCACTTATAGTTCACCTGTATAACGTAATGTTATGAAGGACTGTTTTAACCCTAAAGAAGAGAAAAGAAGAGTGTCCTTTGGGTGGGTGCACCTTTAATAAACTGATTTTTAAGAATTAACCTTTCCAGCAGTGACTTGTCACTGAAGCCCTTATCAGGGCTCTAACTCCGTGGTGTGCTCCCAGCAAGAGACCCGCAGATTTGCCTCCAGTGTTAGAGACTCCCCTGATATCGGTCAGTGGGATACTCTTGGTATAGTTGCCCTGCTCACACTTACCTATCTGCAGATTACCATCCGTGGTGGCAGTAGGTTTTAGTAACTGAGCAACACACACTGAATTTTTCAGCACTGAGATAGCCTCCATGAGGGCTATCCCCAGGGGTTGAGGTCCCTCTGTTATTATACAGAGCGACACCCCACATAACTATCTAGAGACCACGTGCACTTTATTAATCTGCAGATTACCTTTTGGTGGCAGTATGTGCAAATAACAATATAAAAAACACTGGTCCAAGATACACCTAGTGCTGTGATACTGTGCTCTGGAGGACTTGCTAAATCTGCAGGTTACCCAGATGGTGGTAGTTCGAGTGACCAACAGTGACACTACCCAGATAGCCCCCTACTTGGGCCTTCTATTGAGGTTAATACAGTAACACTCCAATCCACCCCTATCTGGGAATCGGGTTGATTTCCCAGTGTGCACCCCACTAGATTGGGTGCAACCTACGGGCAACAACCCTTTCCTCTCATCGGAGTTTATTGTGACATACTGGGGTACGATTACCCAGTTCAGACAGACATAGATCTAGGCAGCAGGAAGAGATTGGCATTAGTATTTAAACTACCAACCCACTGCACAGATCAACCTGTCTGAAATACTGTTGAATGTAACATCCTACATATTTGTGAATAAAGATTATAACAGAACAATCCCTGCCCGCCACCTTTGTTTTATGTGTATCATCCCCACTGTATATGTCGATACATGTTTTTTAAAATCATTTTTCGCAGTCTTTTAATGAATAAATAATAAAGGTTAATTCTTAAAAATCAGTTTATTAAAGGTGCACCCACCCAATGGACACTCTTCTTTTCTCTTCTTTCGTGTTAATCTACCGTGTCCAAGGGTAGCACACCCCTGTTCCCTAGAAACCGATATATTTCAGAGGATACATTAGGGGTCCAGTCACTATAATTTTGTTCTTGTGCGAATGATAACCTCCCCCCCTTTCCCTGTTTTAACCCTATCAGGTCGGCGTCCAAAGCCCTGGGACGCCGGTGACATCCCCGGGCTTCAGCCCTGGGGGGGTGAAGCCTGGGGGGGGGGGGCTTTAGTATGGGGGTCCCCAGTTCTCCAGGTACCCCGTCCAAGGCTGACCAGCCACGGTGCTCATGGTTTGGCCGGGGAACCTCATGTAAAAAGTGTCCTCCTGCTGTGGCATGACACCCCGGGCTGTTGGAGCCCGGTGCTGGTTTAAAAAAACGGGGGACCCTGCGCTTTTTGTCCCCCCCCGGATTTTTTCAGTAAATAAACCCCTACAGGCTGCTCTCCGCAGCGCTGTTTGAGGGATCCATCACAGATCCCTCCCAGCATGCCCTGCGGCTGGCACCAGTGCTCTGCGGAGACTCCCGCGGCTCAAACATGGAAGCCCAGTGGCTGAATTTGCCCCATTCTGAACAGATTACAATGAGGGACTTAATTTGTCCCCTGTACATGAATTTCTGTCCCCTCCCTGCGACATGACGCTAGATAATCATAGATAGATTTTAAACAAGCAAAAAAAAAAAAAATATATATATATATATATATATATATATTTTATAACAATCATTTCTAAGAATGTATGTATAAATAGACACAAAAATCCCCCTTGATTCGAGATGAAAATAAATTTCCATGTTTAAGCCGTCTCAAATGATCTTCTAATGACGTATCCGCTGATGTAATCCTGTAGCTGTAAGCTCACTCAAAGTTAACACTCAATAAATTTTAAAAAGAGATTTTTATTATATGCTATTGTACATACGGACTCTGCTCTGCTTTTTATTTTTAATCTACATATTCCACTTTTCTACCTCATGGCCCAGATTGCATTTTATAATCAAAGATGTGATGGAAGAGCGGTCTTTACACTAAAATGCAATCACCTTTAATCATATTTAATATGCTTATTTTTCACCTCATCAAACATCTAACATTTGATTTCCAACATCTGATTTTTGGAGATACAGTATCTTGCGTTAGAAAATATTAACTTTCTTTTGAGGCTATCGCATGGTCGAATATCGAAATTCTATATATCAGATTCTTTCTCTGGTTTGTCACGGTCTTTAGGTCTCTAGAGCTGCAGGTGTACAGGATATTGCCCCCATTCTGTAAAACAGAGGGGCAGAAGTCACAAGGACGTAGGTCAGGTACTTTATACAGGTTATGAAAACCCAACCAAATTTATGGCTATCTATATATATCTAAAAGACTAACTTCTCCTCACTTCTATGAGATGAAGGTCCACCACTGACCACTGGAGGCCACTCGACGGACCAAACTCATTTGTGTGCGAAAAGGTGTCATAACAGAAAGTGAAAGCAATTTTGCAGGGAGGCTGATCTGTTACATACTGGATATGGAGAGAGGGAGCTGTGAAGACAGAATGGAGGTAGGAGCAGATAGGGACTGAGGCTTGGGTGGAGAGTTTTTTTTTAATATACTTTTAACTAGTAAGTTATAATTTACAGTAAGGGGTTTGTTAAGCTTTATATTACATAGCTTTTCCAATGGACTCTGATAGGGGAAAGCACTGGAGACCTGACCACACCTCCTCATTATTGAAAGTTGAGTAGTGTGCAGATTCCATTTTGGTTCCCGAAGGGAGGCTTTATTACCTAGCCAAGATGGCCACTGAACCTAGTAATGTGAAAGATGGCTATTGAATCTTCTTGTCACTGTGTAATAGTGACGCATTAGTACTGAGATGTGCACTACTTAGTTCCAGTGCGATGTTACATATAGCACGTGCTCTAAAACAGCGGCTGTGCATTGTTGTAAGGCATTCATTGGTATGTACATAGTTTTTGTGTATTTTATATAAAATATATGTTGTCTTAATGAAACTTTCTGTAGTTTTATAGTAATCCTTTATTAATTATGACATAATTGTGATACTGTATTTTGATTTTTTGTGCATTTAATGCACATGTAAATCTCATTTCATTTACTACAACCATCGTACTGTCTAGTTCCAGTTCTCACCTGCAATCAGTTAAGTTAAATATTCCATTCTTACCCATGATAGCCTAGTTTTGCATTTACTGTGTCTGGGGTGGGGGGAGCCCTGGCCTCTCTGCTGTTATGTGGTCTGAGTTGTAAGTTGTCATCGAACAAGGAACCTAGAAGGTCAATCTATCAGAGAGGTTACTCCAGCTTGCACCCACTCCACATCCCTTAAACTGTAGGACTCCTTTTATCGTGGACAAGCTACTTTCTCTGGCAAGTGATTAAAGCAGCTGAAAATAACAGTAATTGTGCCTCCCGTATTTGCAACCTGGCAGAAAAAGGTAAATCACTGAGACCCTCACATGAAAGAGTTGTACTGAGTGTTTTCCCACTATCCTACTCTGGATGTAGCCTCTTTTTACAGTGGGCAGGATAACTTTTATTCCAGTCAGTCTGCAATCTTTGCTTTTCTGGGTTTACACTAGCCTTGCCGCAAAGGAGTCAACAAGCATAAGAGTCTCTCCACTGAAGGGGGCTTGAAGTTGGACTGCACCCTAGGCACTTTTTGGAATTTTTACCCTTTTTTTTGCAGTGGGGTGCAAACATACATTAAGGTCATACTAACAATGTGTCACAAATAGCCTTATTTTACTTACCTAAGGGGCAAATTTATTAACATTTTGTTTTTACTCAAATATTGTGAAAAATAATGTGGTACTTGTGTAGTTTCATGGCGCCAGCAATAAACTAACTTAACTCCATGCCAACATGGATAGTTCATACCCCCACTATCCATCAGAGGCGTAACTATAGCACCGCAGCCCCTATGGCCGCGGGGGGGCACTGTGCATGTGTGGGCGCCGGGGGGCTGTGGTGCTATAGTTAGCCCCCTCCCGTCCGCCCATCTGCCGCCCGCCAATCCGCCGCCCGCAGCCTTACCAGCTTCACTGGTCCCGTCCCGGCTCCCTTGCTGGCTTCATTCTTCTGCTAGTGAGATGGACCACAATAAAATGTCCGCCCCATATAGCAGACAGTTCTCTGAAACTGTCTGCTGTATGGGGGCGGACATTTTGTGTTGGTCCGTCAACAAGCATAAGAGTCTCTCCACTGAAGGGGGCTTGAAGTTGGACTGCACCCTAGGCACTTTTTGGAATTTTTACCCTTTTTTTTGCAGTGGAGTGCAAACATACATTTAGGTCATACTAACAATGTGTCACAAATAGCCTTATTTTACTTACCTAAGGGGCAAATTTATTAACATTTTGTTTTTCCTCAAATATTGTGAAAAATAATGTGGTACTTGTGTAGTTTCATGGCGCCAGCAATAAACTAACTTAACTCCATGCCAACATGGATAGTTCATACCCCCACTATCCATCAGAGGCGTAACTATAGCACCACAGCCCCTGCGGCCGCGGGGGGCACTGTGCATGTGTGGGCGCCGGGGGGCTGTGGTGCTATAGTTAGCCCCCTCCCGTCCGCCCATCTGCCGCCCGCCAATCCGCCGCCCGCAGCCTTACCAGCTTCACTGGTACCGTCCCGGCTCCCTTGCTGGCTTCATTCTTCTGCTAGTGAGACGGACCACAATAAAATGTCCGCCCCATATAGCAGACAGTTCTCTGAAACTGTCTGCTGTATGGGGGCGGACATTTTGTGTTGGTCCGTCTCACTAGCAGATGAATGAAGCCAGCAAGGTAGCCGGGAGGGGACCAGCAAGACAGGTAAGGCTGCGGGCGGGGGGTGCGGTGGGGGGGCGCCCCCCATTAACGGCGGGGGGGGGGCGCCCAATTCGTAGTTACGCCACTGCTATCCATGTTGGCATGGAGTTGATTTTAGATAGCGTGGCGAGCGCCGTGAAACTACACAAGTACCAATAATGTTTTCACACCCATTTCACATTATTTTATTATCCCCTGAATGCATTAAAGGGCATTTGGGGCAGTTTTTTATAAACTGCTCCAAAACCTTTTATTCACATTATTTATAGTAATCAGATCACTTCTACTACTTATAATTGGAAATGCGATCTGACCAAATGTACTCATTTAAAACAAAACCCCCCAAAAAACACTGCAGGGAGCCCTGTGATAAAAATGCCATTCTGAGATAAGCCTGCCCCTGCACAACTCTCTCTGCCCAAAGTCAGAGAAAGCTGTGCAGGATTTCGGCTTGTGTAATCCGCTATATGAGATACATTTACTAAGATATGAAAATAGGAGTTCTTCTGAAGATGGGATGTTGCCATGGGCAACCAATCAAATTATATCTGTTATTTTCTAGAAGGTGCTAAATAAATAAGTAGATCCCACTTGGTTTTTATGGGCAACATCCCATCTTCAATAGAACTCCCATCTTAGTAAATTTACCCCTATATGCGTCCAATTAGATAGTAAAGCATGAAAAAGTCCCCGAAAAGTCCCAAATCATAAAAAAACTCATGTCAGCCTTTTTATGATCTTTTATTATCAAACTATTGACATTTTATGCCAGCCACGCGGACAGTGGCATATTTATAGGGGGACCCACACAGCACACCCTGCACCCATTTTATAAATCCTTACCCTCAGCGGCGCTGCAGATATCGCCAGAAAAATGGCCGCCACGCCATGTTTCCGGTGATCTGCACATGCACACGCATAATGGAGTCTGAACGCTCTAGTGCCACTGGTGCAGAAATTGCTGTAAAATGGCCGCCGCACCATTTTTCTGGAGATCTGTGCATGTGTAGTACGGTCTTAGTGTTCTAGTGCTCAGAACCTTCAGGAGGGGGCGTGGCAATATCAATGCTAGATGTAAATAAAAAAAAAAACATCTGAATAACCTGGGGAAGAAAAAAGAATCATTTATGTTATGTAGGTTGGTAGCGCCATTGTACAACGATCAGACAACTGATTTCCATGAATATGGAAAATTAATAATGCTTCAACTCTGCCTTATTAGAAATGTGATACCTCGGTAATGAGGTGTTGGAAAGCTGCATTTGTGTCTGTTTTCCTTGCAGATAGGAGGTTTGTTTGCATTCCCCAAACCGCTATGTAGCATCCGAAATTTACCTATATTAGATTATGCAGATAAAATCTATGAAAATGCTTCTAATCTCCTTAGGTTCCGGAGAGTATAAGCATATGCTTAGATTTGCATTAGATTCTGACTTTGAAATCCATTATTATAACTCACTTGCTGACTTTGATATCCTGTCTTTGCATCTTACAGAAAGGTGGAACATTCGGTTACAGATATCCCGCTTTTAGGATAAGGCCGCTCAAATCTCTCTTTTGAAGGTCAAGTTGACTCCTTATGATTTAAAAATAATATTAAGGGAGATAGGGGCAGGTAAGGCTGATGGATCTTTTCTTCTTTCCGAGCAGAACAGAAATATCTGACTACTGTTGGAGAGAGCGGAGTCTTTTGGTAAGTTCTACGAAAATGTTACGTCCTACAAATGACCCTGGTTTTAAGTTTGAAGGCTGCTTTTAAAGGCCCTATTTATCAGGGCTCTACCGGAAAATATAAAAGTTTCCCTGGAAGCATTTTATTAGAGATATTTGCTGCAAACCTCCTTTCTCCGATCCCAAATGCAGCCCCCACCGAATTTACCAAGGCTTCGGAATTCAGAACTTAGCCCTGGTACCTAAAGCCATCTTCAGATGATGCATCACTGACGCAATTTATTTTTTTATCAGTTTTGGCTTTAACCACTTAAGTGGAATGCCTCTAAATTTTCCGGGCTCAGCTGCGCTGCTGCAGCGGGCTGTCCCGGAAAATTTCCGGGCATACCACTAATATCAAAGTGTGTGCCAGTGGTGCCTGCAGCTGTGCACCACTGGCACATCACCTGTCCGGGCACCACTCACCTCCTCTCCCCTCCCCACCCATCGCTCCCCCTCACCTCTCTACTTTGGTGATCGTACGTCGAAGCTCACCTGTCGCTGCCCCCACCGCCATTAGTTACAGGGAGCAGACAGCAGGCTCAGGGATGTTCTGGTGGCTTGGGGGGACTAGGGAGCACTCATGAGTTCAGGCGCCTGAGTTCTCCCAAGATGCAGCGAACATCCCTGAGCCTGCCGCCTGTGGTCACTGCTGCGACTGGCGGCTGGGGCAGCGGTGCTTTGGTGTATAAACACTGGAGTGGAGGTGAGGGGGGCCCTACTTTCTGTGGTGGATTTTGCTGGGGCAGAAAAACCTGCCCTGGTAGGTTTGTCCTGCCCCAGCAAAACCTACCACTCAAGGGGTTAATGCTTCTTATTGTATCTTGTGAGTTTCAAATCTGCACATCTCAGACCTTTGAATTACCTCCTCTGTCTCTTTCTTCCTCTCTAAGGGCCTGATTCAGCTTGGATCAGTCCCCAGCGAATTCGCTGTGGGGGCCGATGTTTCGAGTCTGGATATGCGTATCGGCAAATATACGCATGTGCGACCTGAGGTGCGAATGCCTTCTGATCTTCGGGCTAGATAAAAGTCAGTTCAGACTGACTTTTATCTGTGAGCAGACGAACAATCATTCGATGGACAGCAATCATCGGATGATCTTCCCTGGTGTACATTCATGTATCCGAATGTGCAATGACTATGGTGTGTGGCAGTCATGCTTGATACTCCCATAAAACATCCATTTGAAGGCGTTGCAAGGGAGCGTTCTTGACTGTGTAGGAAGTGACACCAACATTCTGGCTCCTCCACAGTAGCAGGAGACAGGTGCTGCTGTGTGACACTATCCTGCAGCACTTGGCTGCTGTCTCTCAGGAGGAGCAGCCCAGCATCTTCAGTGATATCAGACAAATCCCTAGAACGACTGGGGTGTTTTCTACTAGACCACAACCCTCCTTGATTTTGGCAGGGACTAACATGACTACCCCGGTGCTGCTCCCCCTCAAAAACCCTCTCCACCACCGGCTAAGTATACATTATACATTTCCAATGTAGAGACCGTGTGTCTGAGTAATCAGTCTATCAGGACGTGTAGTTAGCGTGACTTAGACGCCCAACATCTCTCCCTCTAAGACCACTCATTTGTATTATTTTCCAATGACAAAAACAAAATCCCCTGAAAGCCGCACCAGGCAATAGTAGGTTTGATTCCTCCATAACAATTAGACCCTGCCTGTAGCAGGAAGCCAGCACTGTCTCATTAGCATCAGATTCCCCTCAGTCCGTCTCAGATTCTGCTTGGCTGTCATGTGGTTACAGATGAGGTCCACCATGCGACTTTAAAGCTGACTGTACAGCAGGAATAGATCTCCCTCACCATAATTCACGGCCGGGAAGTGTCATTTCCAATTTCCACCTTTATTGATCCTGGTCAGCTCTTATTGACAGCTGAAAAAGATAATATTTTAATTGGGGATCAGATAGATGTCGCCCGGTATTGAGTGTCGCCTTTGTCTCCCAGTAGAATATGTGAGTTACTCGGCAGCCAGAGCACAAAGATTAATGTGTTGTCCTTTTATTACGCTGATCAACAGCAAGAGAGTGGCTGGCTGCGATGACTGAGTAGCGCTCTGTGTTACAAGGCTTAAAGGTTGACTGAGGAATAATCGATGTGTCTTGCCGGCGACTGCAAATACACTGTAGCTTCATTCTCAGTGCGTATGGTTACGGAAGCCAGAGGATAGGACTTAACCCGTAAACCAGCCTCTGAACTCTTTCGATTATGAGACAACTGTCATCATGAAGAGTTTTTTGTATATTAGCAATGTGGCAGCATTAGTGTTTGATATATATATAAATTTACAGAAAGTCCGCACCTATAGCATATGAGCCAACACAGTGGTGCTCACTCAAGGGAGTAAAATGTCCAATAATAATTGAAAAAAATATAGGGCACTCACCATTTGGATGAATAAAGTTTTTATCAGAAATATTAGGCTTACATAGAAAGTGTTGTTTCTATCCCCTTGGGGACCTTTGTCAAACCAACAGCAGCGATCAAGGTTACTCCTTCCACATAGGAGGTCAAGGTTACTCCTCCCCGGTAAGAGCTGCCCTTTGTGATCCCCGCTGCTGCCTGGACTCCTGGGTCTGTGACCAGGGAGTCTCTCTGCACATGCGTAGAGATGTTGACGGCCGTACGTCATGCTACCAACCAACCAGCTCATAACTGTCATTGTTCAGCCCCCCCCCGCAGCCTTCCCCCGGCAGCCTTCACACCCTCTGTGAATTAGTTTGCCGGGAGGACACCCCCTGGCAGCCTCTCCCGGCACCCCCCCACCCCCGTGAATTAGTTTGCCAGGAGGACACCCCCCGGCAGCCTTCCCCCCATAAATTGGTTTCCCGAGAGCTGCTGCTGCCGACCTTCTCTTCCCCCAGCAATCCAGCCATGTGAGCTGTGGTAGCAGGAGGGCTGCTCATCACTAGAGTGAGTGAGTGACGCAGAGTCCCCCTGCAGGGCACCTCGGGAGCTGTAGTCTTGGCCAGCAACTCCCCCTCACGGCTCACGCTGCCGGAAGAGCAGCCAGCCATCTGGAAACTACAAGGGTATGCGCCCGAACCCCATCGCCCGGATCCCCGCCGTCTTTGGGTTGGGCCCCTAGGTCCCCTGGGCAAGTGCCCATTGGGCCCAATGGGAAAGACATTTGGGATGACAGGAGTGGGGGCTGGGTATCTGGCCAGAATCCCCACAAATGGGTAATACCATAGCTGCACTGAACTTTGGAGAGCGATAAAGTTGTCAGAGATATCATCCAATCAGCTCCTAAATTTAAACACATCCCGTGACATGGCAGTTAGGAGCTGTTTGGCTGGTACTTTACCTCTGTCCTCTTTATCTCTCTCCAAAACTTAGTAAATAGACTCCAAGGCCTTATACACTTTATTGCTCTCCAAGGCAATACACCCCCCCCCTCCCCATTTGCTTCCCTTAATAAACAAGAGAACATTATCCACACTAATGAAGCAACACTTTCACTTTCATCCTCTTATTAATTCAAAAAGTTTTGTGTTCAAAATGACTTCGAGCAACATTTACTCTTTCAGGTCTTGTGGGCACAATTCCTTCCCTTTAAAACTTTAGAAACAGGAGCTCCAGTATTCACCCTCAAACAGTACAGATCAAATACGTTTGTGTATACAGCTGCCCCCCTCCCACCCCCCGCGCCTGCTATGTCCCCGTAACTCTGCTAACTGCAACCCCTTTGTGCTCGCTCGCGTCCTTAACCGTTGTCAGGCCTCACCTCAACAAGAGCGGAATAAAAGGTTCCTCTGTGTTTTCTATGCCTTGTTAGGTCTATCATCTTTTTTAATTAATAGTGTTATTTTTGAAGCCGTCTGAACTGTGTCATTCCCATTATCAAAAAACCAATGGCATTAATGAATAATTTTCATTTCTGATCCTTGATATCATTCTAGTTGATCTTCCGTTTCCCAAGCCGGCGAGTGATAGCATCGTTTTCTGCCTGCGATCAAACTTAATTTGGACTCTGATTATATTATGCTGTTGCAAGTGAAGTGTCAATTTTTGTCAGGCAATTAGAAGCGATAACCTGTGAAGTTAAGTTTGATAGGCATTGTACTGTAATTGGATTGTTACAGTAATAGGCTGGAATGTTCCGTCTCTCCCCCTTACTACTTTGATTGCTAATACTTTGCTTGTATGAACAAAGGTCTCTCTCTGCGGTGCAACTTTAGGGCATCTGAGAATACAAAGGTGTCTTGTGGGTTTATTGAGAATTGATCATTTAAAAAATAATAATCTTTAAACTCATTAGGATTCTGATACTGTGTCAACTTTTACTGGTTGTTATGTTAATGGTCTATTCGCAGGCAGCGAAATGACGTTAACTTGGATGCACGGGGGGGGGGGGGGGGGGGAGTCGAATGGGGAAAGAATTAATCACAATGTTGAATAATACCGTGTTAGCAGAGACAATTCATAATCAAATAAAAGACTAAAATAAGTATTGATAGCAGACGTGTATGTATAAGGTTATCGGTAATACATTATTGGTACTGTTGCTTTACATCGTTTGCAGCTGTAAGTAGCGTTGGGATTATATTAAATAAAGACGGGTCTATTTGTCATAAAAAACAGATCCAGGTAATCCAGTCGTTCTCATGGGAGATATTGCTTATACAGATTTACCAAGCCTGGTAACATCTGTGCCAGCCTAGCATTGCCTTTGCTGCTGACCAGTGGAATAACTAACAGAGACATTGGATACACTGGCTGCTGGGCTCCAAATGTCAGAGGGGCAAAAAAAAAAAATACAGAGGGGGCTGCTGACATAGGACAGATCTCTCTTCACACTTTTTGCAGTGATTTACTACAGTCACAGCTGGGTGCTGTACATGTTCACAAACCCCCTTTGCAGCCCCTTTCAGCTGAAGATTCCTGGAATATGTGTGATAATAGATCACAGTGTGCAATGTATAGAGTAAGACATATCCTTCAACGTGACCCATTCCATTAGGTACAAAATGCTCTGTTTCTGGACTTCTCTGCCAGTGGCAGTCGCAGAGGTGAGGCTGCAGCACAGTCCAATATTCAGAGAGGGGAGCCACTCCAAACATCACTGTCCTGGACTCACTGGCAGTTGATGTGACCCCCCTCTTTGAATATTGGACTGTGCTGGAGTCCAAACTCTATAACTGCCACTGGCAGGAAAGTCCAGGAACAGAGCATTTTGTACCTAATGGAATGGGTCATGTTGGAGGGTATGGTAAGATACAGCTCTGCTGTTGTGCTTATATGATGAAAAAAAGGAGAACTGACATTGTTTTAAAGGAAATGCACTAATTACTATGATAGAACGTTTACGTTTTTATCAAAGCTTGGAGAGATAACTTTTGTTCATTATCAGAAGACTCTGTATTACTGATTTCAGATCGCTAAACCGGATCTGACCCGAGATTTTGATCCCAGGTGCAACCTGGTTTCAACCCTTTTCATACTAAAACCAGGTCACCCATTATACACAGAACGACTCGGGTATAACCCTGCTTATATCCCAGGTTGATTGCTGGGTTGGTTGACCTGGGATACTCAGTTTGGTGGTTTAGACCCAGGTAGACTCAACAAGAACCCACTAATAACCCAGATTTTAAATGTGATCTGAAATCAGGCACTGTGGACCCCTTGTGGCACCCTATAAATAAAGTATAACAATCAGGGCTATTTTTCAGCAGGCTCCAGCAGGAACTGAGGCCCTTATTCTAGTTCACTCTTTCTTACAAAATATTTCTTAGATGGACAAAACCATGTGCACTGCAGGTGAGGCAGGTGTTACTTGTGCAGAGATAATTAGATTTGGGTGGGGTTTTAAACCTGCCTCACCTGCAGTGCACATGGTTTTGTCCATCTAAAGGTGCGTACACACAGGGGCGATTTTGTACAATATCGCGGGAAATATGGTCGCTAAGCGACCATATTGCCCATGATGGGAGTGTGCACCGGCGATATATCGCCGGGTGCGCGCTCCCGTTTTTACCCCTGTAGTGATCGCTGGTCGCAGGAACATGCTCCTGCGACCAGCTGATTTCCACTTACGGGCTCCCCCGGCAGTTTCTTTTTCATCAGCGACCATCTCTGAGCAATATGTGTACGGGGCTTTAGAAATATTTTGTCAGAAAGAGTGAACTAGAATAAGGGCCTCAGTTCCTGCTGGAGCCTGCTGAAAAATAGCCCTGATAATAATAATAATAATAATAATAATAATAATAATAATAATAAAACTACCTGTAAACTTTCTCAGAATCTGTATCCCAGCTCCCGATGTCTCCGGTCCAGTGATCCCTACTGTTGGGGAGAATGTTTGGGATTGTTGTTGCCCATGCGAAGTAGATGGATGGGTGGATACAGCGCATTAACCGCAGTGAAAGGGTTAAAAGAACTTATTTGCATTCAAGCTAAAAGCAGTCAGACATTTGCTGTCATTGCCAACCTTGTACCTGGCTAAAGCGAAGTCTTGAGGGATTTAGTGGAGAATTAACATTGTGCAGTGAATGCTCGTCAATGTATTTGGCGACAGTCGTTAGGAGGTGGACAGGCGCCGTACACTTACCACTTACTCTCCTTTGTGTGTGTGTTACTGTGTATCCGTCTGTAAGACTTCAAATATTCCGTCCGGCTCAGGTGCTCTATTACGTCTCATTCTCCCAAATTCCCGGACTATTATCTATACTTTTCCCAATGTTCCAGCACTTACGTTTAACAAACGGAACGTACACTACTGTTGTCCGCACTGGTTATTGACTCGCTGGTTCCATTGTTTGGCAGTGTTTGTGGTTTTGTATATTGTGCAATGTTTTATGTTGTTTTCATGCCTGACAATTCGGGTTTCTCTACAAAACGTAAGATTATAATAGAGGTCATTTACAATAAAACTGGGCTGATTGCAATGAACTGAGGTGTAGTAAACGATTATTTGCCAGTTTAAAGCTGTTCTGCTGGGTGTGGATCATTTGGTGGCCAGAGTCTAGGTCGACGCATGAAATAGGTTGACGTGTTTAAAAGGTAGACACAAGCAAAAGGTCAACATGGAAAAAGGTCGACATTCGGTTTTTTTTTTTACTTTTCATACTTAACTATCCACGTGAACATAGAGGGAGAATATAATACACTCAGCACCGTGCCTGAAGCAAAGGGAGTGACGTGGTACACGTATATGGTGTCCGTGTCGACTTATGTCGACATAGACACACACCAAAAACCAAGAAAAACCCACGTCGCCCTTTTTCATGTCGACCCTTTGACCATGTCAAACTGAGGCATGTCGACCTTTGTCATGTGTCAACCTTTTGACTGTCAACCAATAGTGGTCGACCTATTGACTGTCAACCTAATTCATTTTGACCCTATGACCCACACAGGGCCAGATTAAGGTCCACATGAGCATTTGGCCGATTATAATCAAGGAACTACTGTGCATAAGTGTGAGCGTGCTGTGTGGGTGTGGCCAGTGGTGTGTGGCGTCAGTGGCATGTGGGTGTGGTCAGTGCTGTGGCTTGGACCAGTGCTGTGTGGGTGTGGCCATTGATGCATATGTGTGTTTGGCCAGTGACATGTGGGTGTGGCCAGTGCTGTGGCTTGGACCAGTGCTGTGTGGGTGTGGCCATTGATGCATGTGTGTGTTTGGCCAGTGACATGTGGGTGTGGCCAGTGCTGTGTGGGCAAATACACCCCTACACTATCACCTCCACACTACCCCCCCCCCCCACTGTCTCAATAAATGTAAAAGTCGAAACATTGGTGATAAATAGAAAAATACAGTTGTCGGTACAGCCGACCATTCATTGTCACAATGATGGTCCAAGGGCAGGCAACGGGGGGGTTAAGTATGACGGGCCCGAGCGAACTGAAGGGCCCCAGAGCTTCTGACTGACTCACTGTGTGCCACTGCCGTCTACTGTGTGCGCCCTGTCGCTCGGCGCTCAGAGCCGTCTACTCTGTGTGTGCGCACGGCCTGGGGCTGCAGGCGCACATCCAGTCGGCACCTGAAAGCAGAATCTGGAGCAAAAGGTTAAATGAGGCTCATACAGAAGAGGGTTGTATGGATTTGGGATTAGGTGAGGGGCCCCAGAAATATCATTGTACAGGGCCCCAAGATTTCTGTTGCCGGCCCTGGACAGTCCTATTATAATGTGGAGGCCTGGAGCTGCAGTCTCATCAGCCGCATTGTAACTGTACTCGTTACAGCCTTGTATACAGTATGTGTCTGTACTTGTATTTTAGGCAGTTTAATGTATATTTCAATGACTATATATAAATTGGCTGTGGACTGCGAGGAGAAAGCTGCCGCCCAAACAGAAGATTCCTTACTGTCCTACTCAATTACTACGATCCAATGAAGAAGGACTACTAACAGTACCCAGAATCTCCCTGAATTCATCTGGGGGTCGAGCTTTCAACTTTGTGGGCGAGATGTACTAAGCTTGAAAAGTGATAAAATGGAGAGTGATAAACAGCCAGCCAATCAGCTACTACCTGACATTTTTCAAACACAGTCTGTGAGATCACAGGTAGGAGCTGATTGGCTGGCTGTTTATCACTCTCCATTTTATCACTTTTCAAGCTTAGTACATCTGGCTCACTGTTTCTCCAACTCTATGGAACTCTCTTCCTCGCTCTTCGGGCGAGATTTACTAAAGGGAAAATGCCGTAAAACCCCCGTTTTACGGCATTTTCCTATGTATCAATCTCCGTCCGCCCCGTTTTCGCAAGGCTTCAGGGGGGAGGAGGAGACGCAGGGGGATGCTGCCAGCCGCCAGGAAGTGACGGAGACCCCCGCAGCCCACATCACAGGTATCGCGGGGGTCTCCGTCACCGCAACCCGATGCTGGCCGCATATGTTAGTACATATGCGGCAGCATCGCGGCGGCTGCAGTGCGAAGGGCGGCGATGTATGTTAATACATCCCGCCCTTCCTGAGCTGTAAAGACAATGGTACAGCACTTTGAGTCCTATTGGGAGAAAAGCGCTATATAAATATCATTATTATTATTATAAGATTTTTGCTAAATTGCCAGAGAATTGCGAATAGATCGCTAACCGCTATCCACTCCTAAATCTATGCACAAATCGGGGAAATCAGCCCAAATCAGATAAGTGTACGGGCACCTTAACTCTGGGGCTTCCACTAATCTGCAACTGAGACATCATGGAAGTAGTCAGCGCTGATGTCACAGAGCCACCTCATATTTCTCCGCTTTTTTTTGTTCACACTCAGAAAACGGCAGGTTTCCACACCCAAACGCCGGTCTCTTGTAAGTCAAGCTGCGGACAAATGACGTTTACAATCCATAAGCATTTTCAGTGTATAACTTCCCATGTGCATGAGCGATGCATAAGGTGTGTGGACATTTAATAATCGCTCGATTTACAAATTCTCTGATTAACGCGCTAAGCTTAATTAGGCCCTTGGGAGCCCATTCAGACATATACCATATTCTCCCTGCAGCATATATAACGTAGGCGGCACTTTAAATACAATATATAGACGACAGAATCCCAACGCTTTAATCCTGAGAGAAAAAGTATAGTAAAATAAGAAGAAAAAAGAAAATTCACACATTTCCACTGTGTCGATAATTCATACCTGGCAACTTTTTGAAGGGGGCCGCGCGCGCTCCCAAAAAAGGGGCGTGGTATTTAGAAAGGGGGCATCTCCTCGCGGAGGACACATCCTCCGGCCACGCCCCCATCTATTAGTCTATTCTTGTCAGGCTAGGGGGACTCCCAACTGCCCCCCCCCCCCACGTGGGACAATGGCGGCCCGGGTGGGACGCGGAAACGTCCCTGAATGCCGGGACGTTCCCACGGTAAGCGGGACAGTTGGGAGGTCTGATAATTATCCCGGTAACAACAGGTTTCTAATATATATCGCAGCTGTCTTACCCCTGGAAACTATAACTATTTCCTCAAATTGGAGGGATTTGCAATGTTTTCGCTTCCACTGTATAAAAGTGATCTTTCTTTGCCAGCTGGGGGCATAATGACATGCTATGAAGTGACACGTAATGTATACATGGTTATACGCTACTGTACATACTAAGAGGCTGCTGTGTGTCAGACTTACTGTATGTGTTGTGGTACACACAGAATTATAAAAATGTTGCAAAAGTAAAACGATGGTGTCATTATAATGTAATAGCTCTTTTCTATGCAAAATATGATTTTGCTTATGATCCCTGACTATCCCTGTGTGTAATAATTACAGATATACAGTATATAACTGTCAGGAACAGCTAGATGGCAGAGCTGAGATTTCATGTTCCTGGGAATAAAGCAATTCATTGTTATTTGTGTCTTCAAGTTCAGGCAGCGGTTTTCTGACCAAGAGGCTCAATCCCCCCGTGTGCCGATCCCCCCCCCCGACCCCTTCACTGCTCTTGGCCCCCTAACCCCTTCTGCCACCCCCCCCCCCCCCCCTTTGTGGTACCTGCTCGTTGTCAGGGGGATACCATCTGTCCCCATTTAAAATACTCCTATCAAAATGGCCACCGTAGAATACAAATTAAATTGAGGTGGCAGCCATTTTGGAAGAGGACATTTTCAAAGGGGGCGGCACAAAGGGTCCACAGTATGTGTGTATATATAATAGCATATAACGGTATCATATGATAAAACATAGAAAATGACAACAGTGGCGCTTACAGAGAGGAGGAGGCCCGTGTGCAGCCTCCTCTAGCGGGGTCCCTTCCTGTCTGCCGGGAGCAGCGTCCTGCTGCTTAGCACAATAGAGTCTGAGCACTACAATCCTCACACTTTATTGCGCATGCGCAGACCTCTGGAAAAATGATGCATGTGCAAGTGTAGACCCCTGCTGCGAGAGATTTTCACTCACCGGTATGCTCGTATGGTGATTGACACCGGTACGGGGTGAACACCGGATCTTCATGGGCATGTCCACAAAAATGTTGGGCACCCCAGGGAACGCAGACCTCCCCCTGCCTGCTCGGGGTGGGTGCCTTCCCCAATTTGTACAACAATGTGCAAAGTAAGTCCTGGGCTACCTTTTGGCTGTGAACAGTGGTGTAACAAAAGCCCTGCAGACCCCGCGGTGGCAGGGAGGCGCTGTATAGGTGTGGGCGCCGGGGTCTGCGGGGCTATTGTAATACCGCTACAGCTGCCACTGCCGGGAGCTCATCTGTGGTCGGAGCCCAGGACCCGCAGAAGATTTTTCTGTGGTCCCCGCTCCCCTGTCCCCTCCTGGCTTCTACTTCTAGTCTAAACGGACCATCAAAAAATTTCCTCCCCCATACAGCATAAAACTGTCTGCTTTCTTTAGACGCTGGAGCCAGGACAGAGCGGACAGGGGAGACAGGACCACAGAGAAATCTTCTGCGGGTCCCGGGCTCCGACCACAGGTGAGCTTCCGGCACCTGTGTGGGGGTTAACTCCGGGGGGTGTGTGTGTTTAACTGCGGGGAGGGGTGGGGGGTGGGGCTGTGTGTTTAACTGCGCTGGGTGGGGGGTGGGGCGGGGGGGGGGGTGTTTAACTGCGGGGGGGGGGGAATTATAATTTTTAGTTATACCACTGGCTGCGAACAGAGGAAATTTAATTCTATGGTGAGCAACCATCAAATGATTTGCAAATGGATGTGTAAGCGTAAACATCCTCCTGGAGTGTAGTGAGTGGATTCGCGCAGTGAGTGGGGTGTGCATTTCCTGGGGCGACGTTAACCTGCTCAATAGACTCTGAATAAATGCAGCCTAGCGAGCATGTCTGAATTACCCCCTGTGCGCGGTGTGGGTCCCCTCTTATACCACACCCCTCTGTTATACCACACCTCTCAGTTATACCACACCCCTCTATTATACCACACCCCTCTGTTATACCACACCTCTCATTTATACCACACCCCTCTATTATACCACACCCATCTGTTATACCACACCCCTCTGTTATACCACACCTCTCAGTTATATCACACCCCTCTATTACACCACACCCCTCTGTTATATCATACCCCTATGTTATACCACACCCCTCTGTTATACCACACCCCTCTGTTATACCACACCCCTCTGTTATATCATACCCCTCTGTTATATCATACCCCTCTGTTATTTCATACCCCTATGTTATACCACACCCCCCTGTTATATCATACCCCTATGTTATACCACACCCCTCTGTTACACCACACCCTCTATAATGGTTAACTGGAATTTTTGTTTATTAAAATATGCTGAAATGAATCCCTAAACCTAACTTTTAATTTACTATATCAGTCGGAAAAACATTCATTTTCCTTTTCTTTTTAGTCCTAGGGATTAATGATGGCACCAAGTTCATGTAAATTCCTTTTTTGTTGTCAGCCAGTAAGAGATGTGAGTGCCCATTGCGTTTTTGCAATAATGGGGCTGAAAAAATACACAGACCCCGTTCGGTGAGGACACAGGGTGAGTGCACAGAGCGGTGACAGTGACAAAGGAACAGAATGGGGCTATTTGGAGACCTCGCCAGCGCCCGCTTCCCTTGCTGTGCCAATAGGTGAAAGGAAAAAGGCACAGCTGTCTTGTTTTGATAAAACACGGATTTTAGTGATTGTAAAAAGGGGTTAAGGTCGTTTACCCTCTCCAGACTGCACATGGCAGCCAGACGCACATCCTGGCACCCAGCCACGCTTAAATGAGCTGAAATAACCTGTATGACACCTTCTTTCAGATACCGGCGAGCAGAGAGGATCCACGGAGCTGCAGAGAAACACTGTATGTATATATATATATATATATATATATATATATATATATATGTGTGTGTGTGTGTGTGTGTATATATATATATACAGAATTCCAAGGCACTCACCATTCCTCGGAACCCGGCGCAAACTGTGCACTCGCCATTCCCAGATTGGGGTGCAGTGACCTGTCTGACCTGTAACCACATTCTCTGTGTGTATATATTTATATTATTTAAAAGGAGGGGTTGGGGTGAGTTCCACCACCACCTCTAATGGTAGGGGGATCTAGTTTCCCCTCCACCATAGCCCTGCACTACTGAGTGACATAATGTGAATAAGGAGTGATACTGCTTGTCATAATGTGAGTAAGGGGCTCTACTATGTGGTGTAATATGAATCAGGGCACTACATGCGTTTTAATTTGAATGAGATTGTGCTACTGTGTGGAGTAATTTAAACTGAGGCTACTATTGTGTGTTCCCCTATATAAAGTATGGGAGGGAGGGCACAAATGTATAGTTTGGAGGGGCTTGCCAAAAACCATGGCACTGGCCCATGCCCGCTCAATGGGGGGCAGCGGCAGGGGAAATGAGTTCCATCACCTCTCCGGGACCACTTTAAGCCCTGTATATATATATATATATAGTGTGTATGTGTATATATGTATATACACGTGTGAGTCATTAATCTAGAAATCTAGAATTTGGCGACACGTTTATCTGGATTTTTGAATTGGACACAAAATAAGGACTGAAACACTGATGATGTTAGGAACTGGCTCAGAGTCAGCACCGGGGAGCTGCGTGTTATATGTGTGGTAAAAGCAGATCTTTGTGTCCTTGTTCTTCGCTGTTTGTGTGTGTGGATGTAAATTGTTATATCTGAGATTGTTAGGAACTATCTCTCGTTCAGATCTGCATCACATAAACAGGCAGATTAAAACCCCTTTACATTTCACAGATGCTTCCAGGCGGTATAGGAAGCCTTTGATGCTGTACTTCAGAGACCACAGCTCCTCGGGTTGTCATGTACGGTTCTGTGATAGCAGATTACCTGCACTGGTATATCTGGGTCTGTGCCCTCTAACGCACAAGCTACTCTATAGTATACTGTATATGCATCCTGTATGCACTGCCCATATGTATTGTGCAGTTCGGTTCTGGCGCCTCACCATTGTGTTCTGGTTCTTGCAGGACGGACGCTTCCAATGGCATTTGCATTTCACAGAGAGCAGAGTCTTTGCGCAGTCATTGATGTGCGGCATTTACAAGGTCAAAAATTGTAATGTCGACATGAGAATATCCACAACCATAGTGTCGACACCACAATTTACTCACAGCTAACCAAAATTAACCATCTGAAACTCGGCAACCAGAATTTCTGGGACTGTGAGGCTCATTAATAAATAAGCGATAAAACTTTTTTTTATGTATGATTAATGTTGCTCCACCCAATTGGCTCCCAACTGAAATTTTTCACATGCCTGACAGTGGGAGCTGAAGAAATGACAGTTAGGAGCTAGACACAAGACAGGAGCTTATTGGGCTGGAGCACCATTTACTTCCTCATACGCAGCGTGTTTTATCACTCGCTGATAAATGAGCCCATACGCGTAACTCCCAACTGTCCCGAATTTTCGCGGGATAGGCAAGTTTATTTTGGGGACAATCCTGTGACCCAACCACAGGCAGCAGTGTCCCGCAGTGGGTGGGAGGGAGGGGGGCAGTTTGGTAGTCCACCTGTCACTTGCTGCTCTACTTAGCATGTTTAATCACAGAGACAGAGGGACAGGGGCCATGGCCAGCAGCTCACAGAGTGATGGCCATGCTCCATAGTGGCAAAAAACGGGAATGTGGATCGCGTTCGAGCTTCCTTTCACTGAGACCTCGCCCCTTTTTCTGGAGTCCCGCTTTGGGTTTCACAAATGGTGTGAATAGTATGCCCTATGTACTCAAATATCAGCTCCTAACTGTCATTTCACAGGCTGTGTTTGAAAAATAACACTTAGGGACTGTTTGGGCGGTCCTTTATTTCATTATCTTTATCTCTCTCCAGTACGTAGATCCCTTAATACGACACAAAGTCCATCCAGTATATGTAGAACGTCATTAGCAACAGCAGAAATAACGTCGTCTAGACCAATCGAAGCCTTTCGGTCTTTCAATCTTTCTTTACGCAGCGCATAATATTTTATCTTTGTATATTACGACGGCCCTTTATTCACTGCTCTGTGATGAAGTATTATTGCCGCTTTTTAAATAAATGTCAGTGGCGCTGACTTATCACCTCAGAAATGATCAAGGTGCACTCTACTTAAAACGCTTATTGTAGGGTAACGCAAACACAGCAGCTTATTGGAAACAAGGCGGATTCTATTTTCCCCTGAAATGTGCCATCCGGAAATAACACGCTTCCCTGTATATATATTTTTCCTTGTAAAACACATTATATAATAAAGGAAAAGTCTGAGCTTAGCAAAGTACATTTATCTGTTGAGAAAATTTGCGCACTTTAGCATATACTTTTGCAATGACTATTTATGGAAAATTATTCAAAATTCCACCCTTTAATCTATCTCTAAAACAATTTTCCTTGCTCTTAAAATGCTTTAAAGTACCACTTACAGCTATCGCTTATGACACCAAGAAAGTGATTTATAATTGGGTAAATGCTCTATTACTAAATAGTCGTATTACCGTTCCATTGTCTCACTCAAAACCGTATAATCCCTTTTACCAGTCCTTATGATATATCTACGTTACGTGTGCACAGGGAAGCCAGGAGCTGCTCCATCACTGAACGGACAATGCTGGTATCATGAGTCCTGCTGATAAGGTCAGTCTACACCCTTTGTATCAATGTGACCTACTGTATCTGGGGGTTACGTAAACGTATGCTGGTGTATCCCTACATGAGTTGAATCTATTCATTGAAAACTTTGTGTTGAAGATATTTTAATTCTGCCGTTTGGTACAGGTAGTGCATACACACTTACCAATCGCCCGCCTGATGTATCGTGCCTGACATCACAACTGGTCAATAAATTGTGCACGCACAGTTGTGATGTCACTGGTGGTCCCCTCTGCAAGTGCCGTATACACAGCCAGATGCGTTGATATATCTGCGGATATATTGACCATCGTCTGTTCTGCAGGGTCGGTGTGATATCTGGTGATCCCGCAGGCACTCCATCTATATATCGCTCAGTGGGTACCCAGCTTATATGTCTGATACCCACAGAAGGCACAGTATGCCTCCTAAAAATTGGGGAGGTGCCAATGTAATATTAGGTTGCCTCTCCAGGTAGGGTAATTGTGCAATAGTAAGACACACACAAAACTAATAATATATGCAATACCACAAAAATGTACATATACAATACCTGAAATATTTTGATACACGCCCCAAATCGGAATCTTCTGTAATCCGTGAAACATTGAATAGATAAAAACATATTACACGTGTATACGGGATATGTTATCCTTCCCCGCACATGGCAGGACTGAGTCCAACATTACGATATTTATATTACAGCTATAAATCACGACGAGGTGCCGCTAATAAATCATTTGGATTTTAGAGGTCGAGTTTATTTATCAGGAGCTGGAGAAAGCTTTATTGGAAACAAATGAAATAATCGCCTCCCCATTTAGCAGGCTGCGAGCAGAATTACTGAACACTCATGTTTTGAACGCATGACAAGAATTCCTACCAAAACATATTTGCTTCTGATTTGATAGACATTGATGGGTTTTTTTTTATAATTAAAATAAGGATTATTGATTAACATTGCTTAAAGGTGGAAATCTGCAATGAAACAACACCAGCCAATCTGTAATCTGCCTTATTCTGTCTAGACCAGTGGTTCACAGACTCGGACCATCGGACCTCAAACAGTTCGTTTTCCAGGTCACCTAGCAGGAGCACAGGTGTATTCATTAATCACTGACAGGAGCGGACCACCTTGATCAGTGGATCTCCGTCAATTTTATTTATCTCCAAAGCTTAGAGCATAAACACAAATTACCAGCCAACTGGCCCCCAACTGTCATTTTGTATGACATGTTTTAAAAATGCCAGTTAGGGTTGATTGGTTGGTACTTTATTGCTCTTCATGGCTTAGTACATCTACCCCAGTGACACAAAGCTGCATTTATTTTCTATTAGTAAACGATCCATCTGTTTGCACAACTTTATTATTTTCTCCTATGAGGCCATTTAAGGTAGAGACATTTTCAATAGGGGCAGATGGGACGGGGCCCACAGACAAGATAACTGCGGTCCAGGAAGTGTTAGCAATAGTCCTCTTGCAGACCCTGAGCACCCTCAGTGCCTCCAAACCAGCATGGGGTCTATTTCTGCATCACCGAACGTGGTTATAGTTTATGACTGACGGCACACATAGATCGCCCCCAACTTTTAACAGTGTATCTATTGATTTGAATTATCTCAAGTCAAATTGTGTTTAAATAATAGCTACTCTGAGGAAACGCCACTTCTCAAACACAACATTGCCCCCCCTCCTCCCCTTGGAGATAAATGATGGTGAATAAGCTTTTATTTCCCGCTTTAATTACCAATTCAATCAATTACCGCTCCGATTGATCGCTGTGCTGATCAATTTTCCACGTCTATATCGCCGGTCCGGCTCCAGACTGGCATTATGGACAGCTTTGTTCTTCCCATCGCTCTCTTCCTCTTTTATTCTGGTGACATGACTGAATTTCTGCGCACCGGGGCCCCGCCATTTATAATAAATGCTTTCCGTTTCCTAGCTTAGGTAGATGGAGTTTATGTTTGTTCTAATGAAGGAAGAGCGGCGTTGCAACACTTAGGAATTTATGAGTGATTTACATCTGCCTCTAAAGTTCATAAATGAAATGGTGGAGAAACAGATGCTTCGTTCCTTGGCTGTGTCATGTCTGCACATACTGATGGTTTGGGGGGAAGCTGGATGGACCAATAAATCAGTGAAATCTATTCTCGCACTTGTGATTTCCAGCTTGTACGTCGAAGCCGCCTCAACAGTCATGTACTAAATGGCTTTCTTGAGAAGGCCTTAATGCCTTGTAACACTGCGGATGCAGCCTCTTGACTTCCTAGGAACAGATTCCCCTAATAAAACCGCTCCGAGAAAATGTCTCCACGCGGAGGGCAGAGAGGAAGTGAGAACAGATGGGCGAGTTGGATCTGACCGGCCTCTCTAGTAATTATTAGGGCACATTCTAGGTTTGCAGCAAGAGGGCACAGATTGTTGCTTTTCCACATTAATGAATGCAAACAAAGGAAGCCTGGTCGTCAGTGTTACCATGGCAGTAAAGTTATGCAAGATTATTGGAGTAGTAATTTCACCGCCGCTTGCTGACAGTTCCCCCCCAAATGGAGCATCTGGCTTTTAGGTCATAAGAGAAGGCGAAATTAAAATACTAATTGAATTATTATTGGTCTTGTTGTCGGACAGTGTCCATCGTCTAATGTCCTAAAATATAAAATAATAGCAATCAATTAATATCCAGCTTATAACACCATTAGATGGTCAATAGTCTGCCAAATATTTGGGGCGGCATGGATGGTGTAATGGTTAGCATTACTGCCTCACAGTGCTGAGGTCATGGGTTCTATTCCACCCATGGCCCTACTGTGCAGAGTTTGTATATTCTCCCCGTACTTCCGTGGGTTTCCTCCGGGTACTCCTGTTTCCTCCCACAATCCAAAAATATACTGGTAGGCTAATTGGCTTCCAACAAAATTAACCCTAGAATGTCTGTGCACATGTGGTAGGGAATATGGATTGTAAGCTCCACTGGGGCAGGGACTGATGTGAATGTTCAAATACTATCAGTAAAGCGCTGCGGAATATGTGTGCGCTATATAAGAAACTGTTAATAGTAATAATACTAATAAATATTATGGAGGGTTCTAGACTTTGCAAATGCACCACAAGACGGGTGCGGATTATTAGATAGAAAGTCAAAAGTTCTACCCCAAAAGGTCGACATGCTATATGTTAACATGGAACATGTCGACATGAAGTAAGTCAACTTGAACAACATAGACACCTGAAAAGGTCAACATAAGTTTTTCATTTGGTTCAGTGTCAAAAATTTTCGACATGGACCCCCGATTAGTATATCGCGAACCCTCACGTGCTTGGTGCCTCGCTAGATTTGGCAAACTATTACTTTCTCCCTCTATGCTGACATTTTTAAACAAAGAAAATCATAAAAAAAAGTCAAGTCAACCTTGTCATGTGTCTGCCTTTTTTATGTCGATCATTTGACCCTGTTGACACTTTGGGCAGTGGCGTAACTACTAATTCTGCGCCCCCCCCCCGCTGAATTTTGGCAGCGCCCTCCCCCCCCCAAGTAAAGTTACCCCCCCCCCCCAGCCCTGCCTTACCCCTCCATATGCGGCGTCCCCCGCTGGTCTTGTCTGCGGTCCCGGCACCCCTCACACTCCTCTCCTCCTGGCTCCTGCTGCTATTGGAAACTGACCCTCACAATATGGCTGCGCCTAATAGCATACCATTTTTTAAAATACAAGAGGAGGCCACTGCATCCTCAAAAACTGTCAGCTGTATGGGGCAGACATTTTTTGAAGGTCAGTTTTTAATAGCAGCAGGAGCCAGGAGGAGAGCCGGGACCGCAGACAAGTAAATCTGCGGGTCCCGGCCAGAGACGCAACAGCGGCATAACAATAGCCCCGCAGACCCTTGGTGCCTACACTTTCACAGCGCCTCCCTGTTACCTCTGGGTCTGCGGCACTATAGTTACGCCACTGCTGTTGGGGTAGACCCCTTGACTGTCTATCTAGACACTGTAGATCTATGAACACCACAAGACCCATGGCTGGAACTCAAATATTTGGAGTCAGATAGCTCCTAGTGCCCTAGGCTCTGCCTCACTGATTGGCCGAGCAGAGCCATCTCTAGATGACAGATAATGGTATATAAAGCATAACAAACAAATGGTACAGCAGCTGGGATCAGAATTTGTTTTGTTGCCTCTTTAAATCCAGCGATCAAAGCAACGCTCCCTTTATATCGGCCGATAATACAGTAAACATAGAAACATAGAAACATAGAATTTGACGGCAGATAAGAACCACTTGGCCCATCTAGTCTACCCCTTTTTTTAAACATGTTACCTCAAACCATATTTGATCCTTATTTTTTTGTAAGGATATCAATATGCTTATCCCAAGCATGTTTATATTGTACTACTGTATTTGCGTCTACCACCTCTGTTGGGAGGCTATTCCACTTATCTACTACTCTTTCTGTGAAAAAAATTCTTCCTCACATTTCCCCTGAATATTCCTCCCTCTAGTTCCAGTGCATGTCCTCGTGTTCTGCTGCTCCTCTTCCTGTGAAGAATGTCTCCCATCTATACCTTGTTAAAGCCCTTGATATATTTGAAAGTTTCTATCATGTCCACCCTTTCCCTTCTCTGCTGTAAAGTATACATATTAAGATCTTTTAGTCTTTCCTGGTACGTTTTGTGATGTAGGCCATGCACCATTTTAGTTGCTCTTCTTTGTACAGTCTCTAATGTATTTATATCCTTCTGGAGATATGGCCTCCTGGACTGAACACAATACTCTAGGTGAGGTCGTACCAATGACCTATACAGTGGCATTATTACTTCTTTCTTTCTTTCTACTGCTGATACCTCTCCCTATGCAACCAAGCAGTAAATAGCATCGTGTCTGTATGGCTGAACATAGATATCCACCAACAGTTTAAATTCTTATTATGATAAAGTGTTTCTCCAGCCACTTAAACTGGGTACACACTATGTAAATCACAGCACCATTGTCAGTGCTCTCGGACAAACCATATAAGTTATACAGTACACACTGGTGTTGTCACACTTCGGTGACATCACCTGGTCCCCTGCTGAACATGCAGTCATGCATGATAGGATTTCTAACAATATTGTTTTCTTGCATATGGTTTAAAAGAATCGCATAGTGTGTACGCACCTTAGACGAAGATCATTTGGGTGGCTTTGCGGTTTCCCGTCTGCTCTGTGTGTTGTTGTGTGGTATTTGTAAAATAATCATCCCCTGACTGTACAGCGCTAAATTATATACTGGCAGATAATAATTCTCATCGCTGCTGTCGGTGGTTTCTCCTTTTAGTTCCCTAATTAGGTTGTATGCAAAATTTGAAAGTGTTTTTTAGAATACGGAATAAGTGAAATCTCTTTTGGTACAAGTAGCTACGTTGTTATATTTTTAGCGAATCTTATTATGAATTTTATTTTAATTAATAACTTAGATATTAGAAGAAATTAGCATCTTAAAAGACACCTTTGTTCTGGATTTCAAACTCATTTTCAGACATCTATCGCTCGCAATTCTCAAAATTCACTGAAACGGTTTCCTCTTGCCTATATGAATTACAATTTTTCTTACCGGATGGCCATGGATGATTTAATTATATGCAAATATTGAAGAATAAAGTCTACAGAAATAATAGCTCCATTCTACTTCCTATTCTGAAATTTTTTACGTATACATATTTTTTACATATATAAAAAAGCCCCCCCCCCCCATAAATTTTTTGACCTACGTGCTCGTTGCCAGGGGTTACGTGCTCATTGCTAGGGGTTTACTGCTCAGAGCTCACCAGTGCCCCCAGAATCTTCCGGTACCTTACCCTGATAAACGCTAGTAGGACCTCTAGAGTCTGTGTCCTAGAGCACGGCGGCCATTTTTGGGAGGCCATATTTGCAGATTTCATGCCATCCACATGGAATCTGCAGAGACCAGGCTTCCCCCCAGCCGCTCTTCGCCTCCCCAGGACCCAAAGCTCCAGGCTGCAGTCTGATCAGCCTATTGGCCTATTGGCCCTACTGCCAGATATACAAATACGAGTCAATGAATGGCCCCGTTTAGTGGGGTGTCCGGTTGGCTGACAGACAATATCTAGATCAATAGTCAATAGGTTGACACCATATTGCCAACATACATATGGTTGACATGGTCAAACGTCGGCACATACAAAAGTTTAAGTTGGCTATGATCGAAACAGGAAAAGGTTGACATGCATTCTTTTGGATTTTTTTCTTTTTTTAACTTTTGCCGGATGCGCTGTAGTAAGGTGTGGCTCCTGGCGAGTGAAGCGAGCCATGCCAGGGGAAGTGTTGCACTACTAACAGGTCTACATGTCCAGTTGAAGACTTGAAGTATAAATTCTAGTAATGACGCCATATTTCGGCATATGACCAAGGCCTTGCACCCAATGCTTTCCCAACGTCCGCCTTTAAAAATCACCCCCAGAATATCTCATTGCCTACAAATAGAGGATACGTTTTCATCATCTGATAGGAATCGATGAGGGTACTTGTGTACTATCATGGCTCCCATCTCATCCCATCTCATTGCATACCATAAGGCTTAAGATGGTATGCAATGAGATGAGATGTGCTGCGATGGGACCCAATCTTATACAATTTAAAATTGTATACCATTGTATATGGCATACGATGAGATGAGATGAGATTTTAAATTGTATAAGCACACTAATGGGTGCTTTCAAGGTCAATTGGCCCCCCTATAAGATTTTTAATTGTATAAGCACCCTAATGGGTGCTTACAATGTTAAATGCACCCCCACGCCACCCCCACTATCAACGCCAACCCGAAGCGTGGCGAGCGCAGCGGCGGTACGCGTCCTCCGACCTTTTCATACCCCCACTATCCATGTCGGCGTGGAGTTGATTTTATATAGTGTGGCGAGCCCGAAGCGTGGCGAGCGGACGCGTAATACTTTACATGTATTACGCATCCGCTCGCCACGCTTCGGGCTTGGTGGCTCGCTGCGCTCGCCACACTATATAAAATCAACTCCACGCCAACGTGGATAGTGGGGGTATGAAAAGGTCGGAGGACGAGTACCGCCGCCCCTCGCGGGCTCGCTGCGCTCGCCACGCTTCGGGTTGGCGTTGATAGTGGGGGTGGCGTGGGCGTGCATTTAACATTGTAAGCACCCATTAGGGTGCTTATACAATTAAAAATCTTATAGGGGGGCCAATTGACCTTGAAAGCACCCATTAGTGTGCTTATACAATTTAAAATCTCATCTCATCTCATTGTATGCCATTGTATGCCATATACAATGGTATACAATTTTAAATTGTATAAGATCCCATAAGATGGAAATCGTGGGAGCCGTGATAATACACAAGTACCTTGATGAGTTTATAATTTCAAAATATATTGGAAACTTGAAACAATCTTTTTCTTTGAGGAAATTTGTCTGAAAATCACCATTTTTCACGGTGGATCAGAAAGAGTAAAACCTGCATCGCTCAGTTAGCTTTTGTTTCAGAGAGATTCTGTCTTCATTTAGAATTCCATTCATGTGATCCCTAATAGAGGAGATTGTAAAAACAATTGTTTAAAGACAAAAGGGATGACTGTATCAATACAGCGCAATGCAAAATTTAAGTAATTAAGACATACAAAGTATTATACAATTTACTGTGAGTGTTGTACGAATAAATTAATTGTTAACTGTTTGGAGATTTTGGCAATGTATTGCCCAAGAAACAAGTTAGGAAAAAGAGTATTAATTTAAATTTCTCTTTACGAATCATGTAGATTCTAGTCATTTAGTGGATTATTCTACCCAAACACATGTTTAGGTAATAAGCAAGGAGTGATTAGATGTGTGTTTCCAGTTATTCGGTGTCCCCTGTCATACAATTCTAGCTAGGGTTGGACATCAATGAATAAAAGTCAACATTCTTAAGTTTTGCCATTGATGGTGGAGAACCAATGGTCCACCATCGATGCCCATTGGTTTTGAAGCCCATGTCATGCCAAAAAAAAAAAACAGCCAATGAGAATCTGCTGTGGATTTCAGGGACTGCAGAGATCCTATTGATCTGTGGCTTTGTTAGAGGATGGGATAACTTAAAACAGCAAAGCTCGCTGATTTGCTCCATAGGAATGAATAGGACTGTGCTGATTGGTCACTGCATGAAAACTGGTGCTCTTTGACCAATCAGCCTGGCTCCATCCTTCCTAGGGAGAGTGCGCGCATGTGAATTCTCATTTGCGGTCGGACTCCCAGAGGAACAGTAGCTTCTTTTGCATTGCAATATTACGAATGTACCCTGGACTGTAGAGGACCAGTTTCCATGGGTTTGGGTGAGATATTAACTTACCACAACATTCGGTATGGTTGCAAACAGTCAGCACTGCACTTAGAAGGAACTAGAAAATAAAACAATATAAATGTCTGCTGTTTGGCATAAAAGAATTTGAGTTTTCAAATGTACTAAAAATAATTTAATATTGTAGGAACAGTTGGTAAATAGATAGATAGATAGATTACTAGCATAACATAACAGTGCTAAATTTTGCTGAGAAAGGGAAGAAGAGTTCCCAAATGATACAGTGCAGATGTACTAAGCCTTGGGAGAATAATTCAGATAGAGCCTTACTTTTAAGATGTGCGTGTTTGTGTGGGGGAGGAGAGATATGTGTGAAGCTTTTGGAAACACGGGTACGAGCTAGCTGTACTTGTCTACTCACCCCGCAGTTGCGGGGGACTCCTGATATTCTGGGGCATCTCCCACACCTCTGAAAGAGCAGTCACATTCCCTGAATCCTGCCTGTCCAAATCCTAGTGAAGTGGGTAGAATGGAGAGACAGTCATGCTGCTGGATTCAATCTATTATTTGTTATATAATATATGTCTTAAATGCATTATTTTCATGAGAGCTCCTTCCTTGTTTGTTGTCTGCAGTACTGTCCATATGTCTTTAGCATGTCTTCCCCTGTTAAGCAGAGTACACATCCACACATCAACAGCCTATATCAACAGATATCAAATGGTGGGTCGCAACCTCAAAGTGGGTACTCAAAATCTAAGCATGGGGGTCACAATTCCATGTTGCTGGCCATTAGTATTCTATGTTGCCGGCCATTGTTAGATTTATATGTTAAAGGTAACCTTCCTTCTGATAGGGATTTACTTCAGGATAAAACAGCCTATACAGAGGACAACTTTTATGGAAATAATATTAAAATACAGGTGTACAAGACTGGGTCTACAAGAGTGTCTAGACTATGCTACAGTATAGTGCTATTTTGTGAGCCGATTTCTAACTTGGAAGACCGGGAGGCTCTCATAGACCTTACACATAGAGTCTTCCTCAACCATAGTCTGTGACTTGTACACTTCCCAGAGATACTTTTTTTACAGATCCATTTCTTCCCAACCAAAATGATTATAAAATCCACTTGAATGGTTGAGGATTGAGACCTGTTGCCACCATTGCAAACTTGTGCACTTCTGTTCAATGAGTTACCATATTTTGCAATTTTGTCACTACTCCCTAAATGTTATGGGGGTTAAATTCCGCTAATAACCTAATTCTGTCCATATCTACTTTTAATGAACATAAGACCTTGGCCTTGCAGGAGACCAACTTCTTCCTATTTAAGGACCATAGATATCTATTGTATTAGGGCACTTTGACAATGGCCTAATTAAAAGTAACAAGGTTAAAGATTGCTTCCCATTCTTTTTTCCCTTCATTTTAATTAGAGAATCAAAATGGTGGCTTCCTGATATTGACTAGACGGTTGGAGGAAAAGTGGCATAATAGAGAATCATTTTAAGCTCCAAACTCTAATCAGGTGCTTTTAACCTTCTCAACCTTCTCATTCCAAAATTAGATAAGTCCTGCCAAATACCTGATCATCCCTTTAAAGAATGGTCTTGTCCTCTCTGGCATTTAATACTATAGGCTACTGATGGACTTTGAACTATATGATGGCCGCGTGGCTTGTAGGGTTGAGATGATTCATTTTCTCTGGGAGATACCTTTAAATTTGCTTTCTTGTTTGTTCTTAAGACAGTAGTCAGGGATACAGCCATTTAAATGGGTGTTCACTTAAGATGTGACTTAGAACCGGACGTGTTTAGTCAAGGAGCAGAATGCAGTAAACTCAACATGTTTAAAAAGAACATTCATTAGATGTCTTCTCATGGGTCATACCCAAACCAGTCTCAATTGGCTTCATCTGGACATTTACTCTACCGGTAACGGGACTGTGCAAATATTGTCCAAATAAGTAATAGTCAAAGGAACCCACAATAGAATTAAACATTTTAATTCCCCCACAGGGGCCAGAACTGTTAACCGTGCTGATAATGTTAATCAATGTACTCGGTATTATTCTCTGTTCTGTAATTTGGCAGATGATGTTTTGGTTATTTTACATCGGAACTTAATATATGTCGTCTACTTACAGTATATAGAGGGTTTAAGCGGCCCTTTGGCTTCTGATAAAGCAACCGGCCCTGAGGGGTTTATTAAGACAGAAAATACAGTACTATGGTCATATGCATATCAGGCTGACAAAGTGAAGCATTGTCCCCCTCAACAGCTGTCTGGGCCATTGCCAGTCTCCATGAACAAACGCTGACCTAGAAAAGTAGCGGCAGATGTATTAAGTCTGGTAAATTAATAAAGTGGTGATACAGCGATGATAAAGTGTATGGTGGTAACACACCAGCCAATTAGCTGTTTGAAAAATGACTGTTAGGAGTTGATTGGCTGGTGAAGACCTGGAGGCAGGTACAGTGGGCCATAGTCAATTTTTGCAGATGGACAAAGCCATGCTGCCCTGCAGGTGGAGCAGATGTAACATGTGTAGAGTTAGAAATTGGGTGAGGTGTGTTCAAACTGAAATCTAAATTGCAGTGTCAAGCGGCCAGTATTTACCGTGCACAGGAACAAAATAACTCTCCCAAATGTAACTATCTCTGCATATGTTACGTCTGCCCCACCTGCAGTGCAGCATCAGGCCCAGTAACTCTTATATAGCGCTGCCTGTAGTGTCCAATCAGCAGAAGGAAGGGATACGCTAGGGCTCACATTAGTTCAGTAAACTTAGTCATATGTTTCCTGTTTCTGTAGTTTGGATTATTTTAACTGCCAGCGTTATGTCCCTGGCAACGTCCTAGTGCCAAATAGGACAGGTGCTTTTATGTAATGAGCTGATTATTGTTGTCATTTACAGTGGAAGAACCCTATTATACTCTATGTATATACAACGTCTTCTCAAATTTGTATGCTGGTTTCTCTATAACCTTTGGATATATTTTTATCCTGAAAAGCTATACTTATTGCTGTTCTACAGTATTATGCTGGTCATTGTTCAGTATATGATGCAATCATGCACTTGCCATTGACTGACAGCTCTACAGAGACACATGCCCCAACTTTAGATATAAAAAAGTTTCCAAAGATTTCCTGACATAGTTTAAAAACTACCTCTGGTGGCTAATATCATGTCTGCCTGCGGATTTCTGCATGGAATTCTGGTAACCTTGAATTAGGTAATCCTAATCAATGCATGAATAATGCATGCTCCAAGGCCTCCATATTGTAATGCGGGGACAGCCGGACCTCAGTGACCTGCAAACCGCTACAATAGGCTCTGACACTTTAATGTAACGTGCCTAATAATATAAATAATTACGGCCTGGTCAGGGCATCTACCGCCCTTGTGTGCCAGCCCAGCAGCACGTCTTTCCCCCTGACGTACGTTTCCCCGCTCTGCCTGATTTCACAAATCACTTGTACTTGTTCAACAAGTTTGTGTAGACACCTGGATACACACTTTGTGCCAAGACAATTGCAGGGTGATGTGAATCGAGCTGTAAATGCAATTTAAAATGCTTGACTAATGAAACAATAGTTTGTTTTAATCCTTTTTATTTAATGTCCTCTGCCGTTCAGACATGAAATATGACTGTTTACTGTTTCCTTGTCAGCTGCTGTGCAATACAGTAAAAATCATTCTCATCTCGAAGTGCTCATTGTGGGAAGAGAGAATAGAATCCGTTACATGCTAAGAATATGCAATGAGTTCTAGGTAAAACTGTCCACGTACTTTCACAGTTTTAGTGTTACTATACCTCTGTTGATCTCCTCCGAATTTCTCTGATGATTTTTTTTCTCTGTTTCTAGATGGCTGGGTGGCTTCCTGGGGAGGAATAGAAATAGAGGAGGGGGTTAGAAGCTAGCTACTGTATATTAACACGCTACAGAAAGTATAATGTATATTTCTTAATATAAAGCGTGAGCGTCAGCAGGCACTTATCAGCTTACGAGTACCCCTTGCAGACCCTGTATTGCAATGGCATTTAGAAGGGGGTGACTGAAATAAACAGATTTAAGATGAATTTTATGATTTTTTGAAAAACTAAGAGTCGGCTGAGGAAGTTTCCTAACTCAACAAACATTTTTTTTTGTCTTTTTGCAGAGAAGTTCAAGTTGGACAAACTCGAAAGCGAAACGGACATTGTAGGCGTACGCCGCTGCATTTTAATTCGATTTCATTCCAACCAAATAAAGCAAATACATCTCTTCACCTAAAAAAGAACCACATTTTTCCATCAGCCGTTAACAAATGTTCATGCAAAAATAGGCAGGCACTCTGCCAAGTTTTCCCAGATTGTCTAATAGAGCTAATTTTTGTAGACTATTAATTCATCTTCTTAACTCAGTCTGCATTCCAAACACATTAAACTGCATTTCAGTCTGTCTATAATTGAAACGCTATATATATGTGCGATGCGAAGTAACAATTCTATTACACAGAGGGTGACTGAGTGCATTGATTTAAGCAAAACATACAAACAAGAAAATGCAATTTTACCTTTTTAAAAAAATATATATACGTAAATACAAATGAAACCATGTATAGCACACATAGTCAGATGATAATTACAGCAATTTAAACCCATACGTTAATGTTTATTGCACTGTTACGAGACTATACTTGGACTGTTACTTTGAATTATCTACTAAAGCATTGCATTGCGCTACAGATTTTTTTTTCCTGTGTTCACATACAGTTCTAAGCCTTTAAGCCAATTATACTGAATCCCCTTGTGAGAACAAAACCCCTCTATAATTTACCTGCAAGCTTTAAACTTCTTCCAGTCTTGTTGGGTGTGATGCAAGTACTGTAACACACAGAAAGCAGTCCTGAATCTTAATTATTAGAGTTTATGACTAGGGAAGGTAGAATTAGAAAATAATAATAAAATGATAACAATAAAAAAAAAAAAAAAAAAATACAGAAAATGCCACATTGTTTTCGTGATTTGACATACTATATATAGCCAGTTGGAGGATAGCTAATGCCCATAAGCGTTATCAGAGGGAAATCTGAAAAAAAAAAATAATGAATTTAGGATAATTTATGCAGCTGCTGCATATAGGTGTATCAGAGATGGCTGAAGATGCCTCAGATGTTTTCAAAAAATCATTTTCAATTTTTTTTTGAGAGATAGAAATATTCTAGAATTGATAAAAAGAGATATAATTGCCAAATTTTAACTTAAAAAAAAAAATAACACAAATTTCTATTTAATTTCAGGACATCTTTTAACTTGGACTCGGGGGGGGGGGGGGGGGGGGACTCATGGACTTATGGTTTATGGTTATCAGGTTATTAGTTATCAAATGGTGCTACTTACATCCCAACTTTCAGCCCTTGCATGGTTAACAGCCTTCTTCCTAATAAAAGCATAATAGATTCATTGATTATTTTTTGGGCTGTTTGATATTATCACTACTGGTATACTGTATATGACACTGATGCCTATAAAACTGTCTTTTTGTTCTATAATAAATGTTCATTCATATTGCTGCCTGTGTGTAACCCTGTCTCATCGTCCCTGACTGCAGATCTTTAAATCTTGTCTCAGGCACTTACAGTTTTCCGATGTTTGAGTGGTGTGGAAATGTTTTACAGCTGTAAAATAATACAGAAACCACCGTCACTTCTCTTCCCCTCAGAGCCACGAAAGAATTATTGACAAATGATAAACATACTCATTGTACTTACCGGAAACATGTGAAAATCAGCGTCCACGCAACACGTTTGCTGAGGTTGACAATATCTGATTATATCTATTTAATAATTATTCCATTTTCTGCATCTCACAGATAGTGGGGGACAGATAGTGCATATAGATAGTGCATATAGTTAACAACGCATAAAAATGGGTTTAACAGTCCTTAACCATTTGACTGCCAACATCTCTGTGAGAAATGTTCAAAATATTCGCTAAAAAACGCCAGCGTCGCTCACATATGTTATATAAATTCAAATAAAAAATGTGTAAAAAAAGAAAAGATTATATTTTCTATGTATGGGTCAGGTCATTATGATGAATAAAAATGTTTGCTTGGCAATTTGTACACCTATTTTGACAAATTTAGCTTGGCACTCAAAGGGGTAATATAGGACAGTATTTAAGAAATTCAATTGCAAATTATTAACGCGCAACATTTTGTTTATTCACGACAAATAAATAACAGAAAACCAAGTTGTGGATAAAATTCACAGTAGCAATATGCAAAAGCGGACTGCAAAAATAGGCAGGTGGTAGCAAATAAATTAAAAACTACACATACAGTATACAGAATATACAGAATACAATGAAATATCGTATATCCAACTGCAGTGTATATATATATAGATATATATGTGTGTGTGTATATCATATATATATATACAAATATGTGTGTGTGTGTGTATATATGTGTGTGTGTGTATATTATATATATATATATATATATATGTGTGTGCGTATGGGTGTGTATATATATATATCTGTGTGTGTGTATATATATATATATATATATATATATATATATATATATATATATATATATATGTGTGTGTGTGCTATACTTGCTTTAAGAATGATGGCAACTGGGCATCACGGTGCCAACCGCTCGTGTGTTACATTGAATATAATAAACATGTGCTTTATACATTATACCTTTCTAGATCATTTTTAGATGCCGACCAGTAACGCAGAAGCACGATTAATGTGCCCCATTAGATAATACTTATTTTCTTACCTCTAGGAAAGGCCATGGGTGGATTGGGAAGGCCGACGGACGCTGTAAATTAAGAAAAAAACACACACACACACACAAAAAATATGCCAAAGTTTTTAAAGCAAAGGGCTTGTCTGCAAGGTGCGCCTTTGAAAATGATTTCTGTGTTCATCTGAAACAGCCTTTCCTTCTATCGAGCCCGTCACAGACATCCCTGGCAGAAACCACGGAAAGAATCATTGCATCTTGGCTGTCACAGGAAAAAGCTGAGATTTTAAATAATAATTGAGAGTGAAGTGGGCATAAATTAAACAAAGAAGGAATGAGACGGGGAAACAACATAAAGATGGAGAAGATGATAACCATATAGTCTTTGTTTAAATGGCCGAGTTAAATCTTTATTTAAAAGGACAATTTGTCGGCCAAAGTTGTTTATTTTTAAATAAATGCATAAATAAATAAACAAATAAATTCTCGAATGAACCGGATTTCTAATTGAGCGACATAGTAGTTTTACTTAGTAGCTGCGTGCAGTCTGCGTTACTGTTGGAATGTGGTGTAAAGTGTAAATGCGCAGGATGGAATCACGAAATAACTTCAAACACTTGAATATTTGCAATGAAAAGCCCACCGCCCCTTCCCGCCTAAGCATAACATCTTTACCTATCCAAATAAATTACACAACAATAAATGCCCCCAGTGAATGCCAACCTCGTATAAAGCCAGAGGAGAGACAGCAAAATGTTAATTGGGAAATAAATTACAGTGTTATATTCTTTACAGGATGCACAATGTATACAAAGGCTGAGAGTTCAGGCAGAGAATGCAGTGTATTATCAGGTAAGAGCCGCACAAGTGTATAACAGCATCACAAGCACAGAGCTAAACTGTCAAGCGGCCTCTTCACCGTTCCAGGGGTTCTCAAGGACCCCACACAGTTCACATTTTCCAGGTCACCCGACAGGTGCACTCATTACTGGCTGACCCATTTTAAAAGATTCACAGGTGGAGCCAATGATTTCAAGTGTGATTTTGTGAGGAGACCTGCCTGTGTGGACCCTATCCAACCACCTAATATTTTATTAATTCCAAACTACCTGTGCCAAGCTGTGCTTTTTCCCTTATTCTGGTTCACTCGCAAAGGCAAATTCCTTCTCAAATGAACAAAACCATGTGCACTGCAGGGGGGCAGATGTAACTTGTGCAGAGAGATTGAGATTTGGGTGAGTTATTTTGTTTCTGTGCAGGGTAAATACTGACTGCTTTATTTTTACTCTGCAATTTAGATCTCACTTTGAAGTCAAACTCCACCCAAATGTAATTCTCTCTGCACATGTTACATCTGCCCCCCCCCTGCAGTGCAGCATGGTTTTGTCCATTTGAGAAGGAATTTGTATTTGCGAGTGAACCAGAATAAGGGCCTCTGTACTAAATACTGGGAGTGTTTCCTGCACAAATTGAATTACCTGTTAAACTGATAATCTCACACTTTATGCCAAGGTTTAAGTGTCACCTAATTCACTGTATGGATTACATAAAGTCACTACTGTAATTCAGTGTTTTTATATTCATTACAGCAGAACTGATTCGCAGATTGTAGCTAATTCCCAGTCGGAGAGACCTCTATGCGTGGATGCATGTAACATATATCTGGTCTATTCTAAGTTGGACAGATCATAGCCAGATTTGTCCTTCCGTAAAACTGGTCCGTTCGGGGTGGGAGCTGAGCAGCGACAGAGAACACGCATGGCACTGCCAGCCCATGACTGTCACAGGAGTGTCTACGGAGTGTTGTGGGTGTGACGCTATTGGGGAAATTTACTAAGTTGGGAGTTTTATTTCACATGGGATGTTGCTATGGGCAACCAATCAGATACTATCTCTTATCTTCTAGAAGGTGCTAAATAAATAACAAGTCCCTTCTGATTGGTTGCCATAGCAACATCCCATGTGAAATAGAATTCCCATCTTAGTAAATTTCCCCCCATGTGTATTGTAAAGAGAAGATGGTATCTGACTCATCCCTTGCATCTACTGTAGTATATGACCAGTGCATACCTCCCAACTTTGGAGGTGTCGGATGCGGGACTCTGCTGCTGTGCGCTGCAAATTCCGGGGGCGTGGCCTATACTCGCGGCTCTCCTGTGAGGCCACGCCCCCATTTTGCCGCTATGGGGGCATGACCCAGAGGCTCTGTGAGCCTCTAGCCATGCCCCCAGCCCCCTGGCATGCGCACAGCGTTTATTCCGCGCTGCTTAGCAGCCGACAGGGGGGACTCCCAACAGCCGCCCCACACCGCGGGACACTGCCGGCCGCAGGAGGGACAGCGGGACAGGCCCTGATAATCGGGACTGTCCCACTGAAATCGGGACTGTTGGGAGGTATGCCAGTGACATATATTTGTAGGCCTCATAGTAAAAGCTTGTAAGGACTCCTGTATATCACCTAATTGTGAAAAATATATATAACACATGTAATTGTGACAGGGAAGGTGGCCCCTCTCAGCTCTGGGCCCCATAGCAGCTGCACCCCCTGCACCTATGGTAGCTACACCCCTGTATATAACACATGTAACTGTGACAGGGAAGGTGGCCCCTCTCAGCTCTGGGCCCCATAGAAGCCGCACTCCCTGCACCTATGGTAGCTACACCCCTGTATATAACACATGTAACTGTGACAGGGAAGGTGGCCCCTCTCAGCTCTGGGCCCCATAGCAGCTGCACTCCCTGCACCTATGGTAGCTACACCCCTGTATATATAACACATGTAACTGTGACAGGGAAGGTGGCCCTCTCAGCTCTGGGCCCCATAGCAGCTGCACCCCCTGCACCTATGGTAGCTACACCCCTGTATATAACACATGTAACTGTGACAGAGAAGGTGGCCCCTCTCAGCTCTGGCCCCATAGCAGCTGCACCCCCTGAACCTATGGTAGCTACACCCCTGTATATAACACATGTAACTGTGACAGGGAAGGTGGCCCTCTCAGCTCTGGCCCCATAGCAGCTGAACCCCCTGCACTTATGGTAGTTACACCCCTGTATATAACATAATAACACATGTTACTGTGACAGGGAAGGTGGCCCCTCTCAGCTCCGGGCCTCATAGCAGCTGCTCTCCCTGCACCTATGGTAGCTACACCCTGTGTATATAACACATGTAACTGTGACAGGGAAGGTGGCCCCTCTCAGCTCTGGCCCCATAGCAGCTGAACCCCCTGCACCTAAAGGAACATTGCATTAAGTAAATCTGGCTTTTTTTGACTGCCCTCCACTACAGTCGCTACGTGTGTGAATCAGCCCTGTTGCATGAACTACTCTGTAGGCTGCCGGTGAGCATGAAAAAACTACTGATTTAGTGCTTTAGCTGGGACCAGGGCTGCCATCAGAAATTGTTCTCCTGAAGACGTCTTCACATTAATGTGGCATAATGTGAAGTGGGGGCAATAATGTGTTTTAATGTCAACTGAGGAGCTCTACAGTGTGACAGAGGGCCAGATGTACTAAGCTTGAAAAATGATAAACCACCAGCCAATCAGCTCGTAACTGCCATGTTACAGACTGTGTTTGAAAAATGACAGGTAGGAGCTAATTGGTGGTTTATCACTCTCCATTTATCACTTTTCAGGCTTAGTACATCTCGTCCATAATATGGACTGTAAAAATAATAGATTGGCGTAATATGGACTAGGGCATTACAGTATGTTGTAAGGTGATATGGGGTTATTACAGTGTGTTACAGTGTGGCAGAATGGGCGTCATGGATATTACAGTGTTGCGTAATGTGAGCTGGGGCGGTACACGATTACTAGGTTAACAAGACATGCAACATGCATTGGGCCACTGAAGGTCAACGTTTCTGAAGGTCAACATGGGGTTAGGTTGTCAGGGTCATTAGGTCGACATATTCATTAGGTCGACATGGGGAAGGTTGACAGTCAAAAGGTCGACATGGGTTTTTAAAATATTTTTTTAGAGCCGACAGTCGGTATTTCATGCCCTACTATCCACTAGGGAATGGTCGGAGAATAAAATAGTGTGCCAAGCATAGCAAGGCACCGTGCCTGAAGCATGGCAAGTACAGCGAGCCATGCAATGGGACGCAGTGAAACGTTACAGTGTCCATGTTGACAATTGGGGAAAAAAGTGAAAAAAACAATGTTGACCTTTTGACTGTCGACCTTCCGCATGTTGACCTAATGCTTGTGTCGACTTAATGACCCTGTTGACCGAACATCATGTCAACCTTCAGAGGTGCCGACATTGATGCATGTCAACCTTCAGTGGTCGACCTTCCTCTTGATAACTATATGACCCATACTAGCTGGGGCATTACAATGTGGCATAATGTGAACTAGGTGAATTGCAGTGTGGCATAATGTGAGCTGGGGGCATCAGTATGGCATAATGTGAGCTGGGGGCATCAGTGTTGCATGATGTGACCCAGGGGCATTACAGCAGGGCTGCCGACAGGGGGGTGATGTGGGTACAGCTGTCCCAGGCCCCAGCCTCTGGAAGGGACCAGCAGCTCATTTTGCCCACTGCAACTGCCTCCTCTGTGCTGCCTGCGCTGCGCCCTGTGCACTGAACGAAGCACAGGCTTCTTCAATGCAGGATGCCGGCGGACAATTAAAATGCTGCGCTGGCTTTTGAGCCAATCAGAGCTTGTGTACCATTATCCAATCAGAATGGCTGCCAGTACATGAGCTCTGATTGGCTCACCAGCCGGTGCTGCATTTTAATTGGCCGCCGGCATCCTGGATTGAATAAGCCTGTGCTTCGGGACCTGCAGGGGATGAGGGAGCAGGAGTCAGGTGGTAAGTGAAGGGAGGCGGGTGGGGAGACAGGGGGGTAAGTGGAGGGGCCCGGACTGGAAGTCAGTGGCAGCCCTGCATTACAGTGTGCACCGGTGTTTGACATATTGTAATTGTTTTGGTAGGGGCCTATACAAGTTAGTTATCCTCGAGACTCCACAACCCTTAACCTTGTCTTTATTCTGAGAGTTAAATTTGGGTGGGGTGTGTTGAAACTGAAATTTAAATTGCAGTGTAAAAATAATGCAGCCCGTATTTACCCTGCACAGAAACAAAATAACTCACACAAATCTAATTCTCTCGGCACATGTTACATCTGCCCATTTTCCAAACAAATTTGTACAGATCTGAATAAAGGCCCATATGTGCATTCTGTCCATAACAACTTTAATGAGTTAAGGCAATTGGCTCCCAACTGTCATGTTACAGGCGGTGTTTAAAACAATTACTGAGAGGAGCTGATTGGGGGATACTTTATCTTTCTCTACTTATCTCTCCCCAAACTTTGATAAATCTGACACTTTGGACAGATATCATTGTCATTTGGACAGATGTTGATGGAAGGGAATCTCATTGGTGCCCATACACTTGCCACCTATCGGGGAAATCCCTCGATCCCCTGACCGTCACGCCGGGGGATTGGTGGATATTAAACATGCTTAAAATCTTGATTCCCCGTTCCCGACAGGAATTTTTTCACATGCTTAATGTCCCCGATCCACCGTCGGATCGCCGTTCATCGATATCCACCGAGCAGCGCATCTGGTTGGCGGAACGGCGCACAGATGTATGGACTCCTTTAGACTCGGTGAAGGTCCCTGAAGGAGTTAACAACAGTAGTGAATTGTTCTTCTAATCACCGATGAAGGGGAAGCCGACACGGAAGAGATACAAAAGATGAAATAAGCACGTGAAGCAGCTGCATCCGCTGTAATCTGGGGAACCATCTTGTGCGTTGCCCTCATTGGTTGTATGAGGCCTGTGGCATAAGGGACTAGCAGGAGATTGTACTAAGTGGGTGTAAAATGAGTAGGTGGGTGCCTGAAATTCATCATCACATTTCCATTTCCTCTCCCCCCGACGCCAACTTGTTTTCTCTACAGAATGCAGATGATGCAGATAAGAGGACATCGAGGGAGGTGACGCTATAATCTCCATCATACACTAACAGCTCCATACTACACACAAATACACAAATGTACCGCTATTGGGGTTATTCAGACCTGATAGCTGTGCTGCAAAACGGCTGCGAAAACGTAGGGATTGTAGCGAGCATGCGAAAATCCAAAGAGCATAAAATCCAGCGTCTTTTTTAATCACAGGCCGCTCGCAAGTTGATTGACAGGAAGCCGGCGTTTGTGAGTGTCACCCGGACGTTTTCTGGGAGTGTCAGGTAAACTGTCCAAGCATTTTCAGTAAGGGTCTGTGACGTCAGTTCCAGCCCCTGATTCTATAGGTTCTGGGTTACGCACAAACTGGAGAAATCATTCGATGGTGAGTTGTGAATGTAATCGCATACCTGCGATATTTTTGCGAAGCCTTTCGCAGCCTTGCGCAGGGTGGGATTTCTCTCTGTCGGGGCGGCAACGATCTGATCGCAGGGCTCTGCAAAGGAGCAGAGAAGCAATCAGCTCTGAATCACCCCCTTGGTGGGGCCAGGTTCACCTGAAATTCAAATCCGCGCAAATTCCGGCATCAAAGGTGAAAGGCGAGAAGATCAGAAAATAAGATAGGAAAAATAAGTAGTGATACAGATGGAGTAGGTCCCATCCTTGCTACCTATGGCGAGAGTTCCGCCAGCTGGCCATGGCTGGTCGCCATCGCAATACATTTTAAATGCTTGGCGATTCGCCGTGGCGTCTCTGGATGAGTGCAATACCAGTGATCATCCACCAGATGTCACTTTTGAAAACCTCTTTGCGCATGCGTAAAATTTGTGCTGCAGCGCGTGCATGAAGCGCAGGAACTACAGTAAATAATTTATTGTCCCTGGCAAGCCTAGTCAGCGCCTCTCTCACACCGCCGGCACGAGCATGATCCCGTCTCTTTGAAGGAGAGGATCATGCTGACGCGGGCGGAGAGGCGCTGCATTTGTTTGACACGAAGGAGCGTCTCTGACGGACGCTCTTACGACCCAGTTGCACAGACGTTCCAGTAATGAGACGCTTTTGCGTCTGAGTTGTTATTACGGCAGGGTACTACAGTAAAGTACTTTACTACTATTGTGCTGTGTCCACCAAGCTGTACTGTTCTATAGATAGTGTACACACTAATAAATAAAATTACATTGCATTGCGTACAGAATCATTACATTAAATTATACTGTACTGTTTTGTACGTCTCATTGGTTTTGTTGAAAGGTGCTGGCCTTAGGTGCTGGCCTGGTTAGTACAGTATTGTAGTTTTAACACACCTAAAAAATTCCGGTTACCAATAAGGCTTTCTTGGCGTCTAAATTTGCATGGGCGCTTGAGCGTCTGCACGGGTACTATACTGGTACTATACTGGAGCGGCACGGACGCTAATGCGTCTCAGTATATGTTCTAACGGTCGCCACATTTTGGTGTTATGACATTCACAGTAAGTTACTGATTCGTATAGGGATCATTTTACTTTTACACACAGTACTGTTACAGTTATGTACAGTATACAGTGGTACTGTAGATTTTGTAAGCTCGTTGAAGTGATACGTCTGGGTTTTATCAGTGGGCAAGCAGCTGCTACTGTATACTGTAGTACAGTACATTACTGTGCTGTACAGTACCTGTCATTTTTTCAAGACAAGCATGTAAAGTACAGTAAATTCACAGTTACTGCAGGAGCTGATTGGCCAGTGATAAACTACTCACTGGCAGGCGCGCAGAATGCCACGCTTGTTCCGCACAGGACGCACGTGATCAGGGCGCCATTTTTATTATCAAGATATTTTCAAGATAATAAAAGATGGCTGCACCACGCAGAGCGAGGAGAGCGAGGCCCTTCAGGCGTGGAGAGCTCCTCATCCTGGTCGCTTGGCGGGACAGGCCCCTGGTGTCCAACAGAGAGGTGGTGGAGGCATACCAGGAGGCTAGCCAAGCCATCAGGGTGCGCTTCAGGAAGGAGAGACCAGTGAGGGCCCTCCAGCGCAGATGGAGTGACCTGGTCCGTCGGGACCCCCAACTGCTGGACTACCTAAGGGTATGTAAGTACTGTACAGTATTGGGTGCTGTATTTTCTACTTGTTGCCATGGGGGATTTCCTATTTGTTTTTAATGTGCTGATTACTGTACAGCATACTTGCCTACTTTTGAAAATGAGTTTCAGGGAGAATATACTGTAGTTGGTAGTAGAATTTTGCACAGGTTGAGAGGGCATGTCATGCTCCACCCAAAGGGCCCGTCTACTGTAGTTCCATACTGTACAGTATATGGAGATATTGTGAAAAGAGATTGTGAACATGGCACCTACAGTAGAAGCGTAGGTGTTTACTGAGAGGAATCTTTTAAAATAGTCCTTTTATTATGTACAGTATATTATATCCAAATGTAGATGACTTTCCTCTTAATGTATGATTGCCATCACCTGTTTTTGAACAGGTTAACTAATAAGAAAGGTGTTTCTCCATAGGTGATGGCATCCTAAATTAAGAGGAAAGTCCAGAAGCAGAGCATTGTGTCCCTCCTGGAGAGGGTCATGTTGGGAGGTATGGTATTACAGTATGTGGGACACCAAGTACTGTATTATTATACAGTAGGATACACATGGCGGGCACCCAGGTACTGTACACTGTGTACAGTAAACTTTGAGTGAACACAGGAATTAAAGGGTACACTTGGCGTTACTACTGTATACACTTGTACTGCAGTCACCACTTTATTAAAACTTTATTCTGGTACACTGTACAGTATCCTCACATTACTGTACTTACAGCGCCTGATGGCCTGAAGTCTGTCAGGATCTCTCCTGACCAGGTCGCTCCACCGGCGCTCTAGGGAGCGGACAGACCGCTCACGGCCAGTGTCAGCCAGAATAGCCCTATGGGCCTTTCTATACGCCCGCAGCTTCTCCCTGTTGCTGGAGAGAGTGAGGTCTCTACAGCGCACCAGGTGCCTAAGCTCCCGGGTGCTGTATGGCTCTTCTCTGCTGCGCTGCGCCATTGTACAGCATACAGTGCAGTAGGCTAAAAATGGCGGAGCGGGCGTCCTAGTAACACACGCTGTGTGCGACACATGACTTTCATCATGCGTCCCAAAACTTTATTTTGTTCTTGTGTACTTCCGGGTTGAGTACGCTCGCCAAACTATCTAAAATAAAATAACTTAACTCCATTCCAACGTGGATAGTTCATACCCCCACTGTCCACGTTGGCATGGAGTTGACTTTAGATAGCGTGGCGAGCGTAGCATCCGCAGCCCCAGTGGCAAAACCCGAGTCCCGGCAGCGTCTGAGACGGCCTGCCCCTTGGCGAAACCAGCGTCTGAGACGGCCCGCCCCTTCGTGGATTAGCGGTGCAGGAGATGGTGTAGTGTAATGTCCTGGAATGTATTTCAGGTCAGTTCAACCCCCCTCCACCCCTGGGGGGAGGGGAGGAGGCGGTTGACTTCAGCTGCATACAGTACACATTACTCCCTGGAAGAGGCAATAGTGCAATGGTACTGTACTGTAGCCAAATCAAGTCCTCTTAAGGTGCCCATACACGTACCAATTACCCGGTACTTTTTGTGCTAAAATAGCATTGCATCGCATGCACAATGCATGCACAACGGTGCTATTTTAGCACAAAAAGTACCGGGTAATTGGTACGTGTATGGGCACCTTTACTCTTCAGTACCAACACTTCATGAACACCTACAGTAGCTGGGGCACAGGTGTACTCGTTACTGACTGACACATTATAAATGATCCACAGGTGGAGCTAATTACTTCACTTACAGTATGATTCTGTGAGGAGACCTGTAAAACATTAACTGTTTTATGTGTCTAGTTTTGTTAAAACTGTTACATTTCATGGTCTAGTTTTAAGAAATATCACTCTACAAAATATTCGAATAAAAGAAAAAAAAAAGAAAAAATTGACACCGTAATCGAACACGGGTCTCCTGCATGAAGACGCGCGCAGCTACCCACTACACTACGCAACACAGTGATGTGTATGGTCGGTAGAGTGCTGATATAATAATCTGTGGCATCCGCAACCCCAGTGGCGAAACCCGAGTCCCGGCAGCGTCTGATACGGTCCTTTAATGAATTAGCGCTGTAATGTGATGTAATGTACTGTACTGTATTTCAGGTCAAGTCGACCCCCTACATCCCTGGAAAGGGAGGAGGCGATTGACTTCAGCTGCATACACATTATGCACAGTACCAACAGTTCAAAATATTCAGCATCGGCTACGTGAACGTGAAGGTAAATGCTTGTATAGGATCATGACACTACACAGCCCTTTTGCGCGCTCCGATGTTCACGAGCGACTCATTTGCACGAGCGTCTCATTTTCTATGAGCAGCCCATCGCGCACGAGCGTCTCATACTGTAAGCGCGCTCCGTACGGCGAATGGCGGGTTTCCATTGGCACATTGCAGTATACCACTCCGACTCTAGCTTGATGGAGCATTAGCCACCCAGTGGTGGCGGATTGTATTGCATGGCGTGCACCCACGCCTCTTGGCGGACGCCGGCGCAAGAAGAATATCGGAGCGCCAGAACCTCCGCCATGGCGGCCTGGCGGCAAGGATGGGACCTACACCATCTGTATCTGTCCAGTTCTGGCTGGTTCAGTGCATTACTTTTAATTACAGTAATGAGTGAATACACGTCCGTGTTAATCAAACTTTAAATACCTTGAACAATTACTCGATCATAATGCAATGTTTAAATTTGCATATTATACGTAACACTAACATTTTGTTCACTTGATTAAAGAGTCCCCAATACTAAGTCTGATGGTATATATTGATGTTATGTAATGCTCCTTTTCTTAATGTATATGCTACACTGTACTTTTGTTTATAAAGCCCTTTTATTGGTCAGCAAAAGCCCTACCACTGTACATTGCAAAGTATACTGTTACCTTATGTTATGACATAAATAATGCAATCATATCATATACACACAGCTTGATTCTGTATTATTTAATATAACATTTTATATTCAGGGCAGCGGGGAGCCTGGCTGGGCCCAGGTACTTTTCAGGGGGTGTGGCCTAATTATTGGGTGTGGTCATGCACCCGTAGAAGAAAATATAGAAAGAAGCACCTCCCTGGTCACATTGCAACCCAGCACACAGAAGCACTTGCTGTGTTGAAAAGAGCTGCTGCTGCTGCTGCTGTTGCCAGGTAACAGGAGCCCCAATGGACCCCTTCACCAGACCTGGGCCCAGGTAATAGTACCCACTCCACCTCCCTCTCTCGGCACTACCGATTGTATTGGTAATACTGTACTCATTGCTTTGTGATAGAAATCTTTTAGGTACACAAGTCAATGCCCCCTTCTAATACTACATTACAATAAGCTGGTTTCCTTTCTCCCAAATATGTTCACTGCAAGGGATGAATTATAGGCGGGGCCCCCAACCAGGGGCCCCAATACTTTGGGGGCCACCACACTGTGGCAAACATTGTACTAGCTCAGTCCACTATGCAGCTCAGCCCAGCACACTGCAGTATGCATTATGTTGACAAGATGATAGCTTCTGTTGTTGCGGGTTGGGAGGGGGAGGTGCAGCGGCTCCGGGCCTGGGTAATTAGGAACCACTCCCCCACCACTTAGTGTTCTTGCTGGTTACAGCAGATGCAGGTACCATTATAATGGACCTACTCGACCATCATTGAAGAACTGTGGTGAGTGTCAGACTCATATCACGTATTCCAGCATCGGATCGGAAATCAGATCAGTGCACACGCTGAATCTGGCTTGCACACACAGAGGGAGATTACAGGGTGCAGATGGATTGCTGTGGAATGGGCGTTTCTGATCAGCAGTGCCATGGGGCACAGGCGGGGTGCCAGTTTCAGGAGGGTCTTTTGCATCTAGGATGGTGAAGGTCCACGTGCTGTGGGATGATGGGTATGGCTATAGAAGGATAAGCAGAGAGCAGGAATTGCTCCCACACGTATGAGCAGCAGTGGCAAGCGCAGGATTTTCAGAAGGGGGTTTCCAGAGGGGCGGAGCAAAGCACGGAGATGGACACTTAGGTGACCCAGTACATGCCGGCTCATTGAAAGTATTATAGATAGACCAAATGTATATAAATAATAATAATAAAATATATATATATATATACACATACATACAGGGGCGTCAACATCAGAGTAGACCCCTGGGCATAGCAATGTATTGGGGCACCTACCGATCCTCCAGTGGTAGGGGTGGGGGAAGCTTTGATGTCCCTCGGGTGGTAGGGGGTATTATATCAACAGCTCAGCATGTAGGGCTTGGATCAGTAATTTCCACTAATTACCCCTTTACTGCACAGATGGTGGGAGAAGGGGGCATTGGGCTGAATGAAGGGGCCCTGATACATAACTTCCAGGGTGGTAGAGGATGTTTAATATGCAGAGGAGGGGTGTATAGTGGAGTGGGCTTATTATTCATAATTTTCTGGTGGGAGGACAGCTTGCTTGACTGCAGATATCTCCAGTTCTAAAAAATAGATTTCTAAGATTTTAATAGAATTAAAAACTAGAGAATCCCACCTACCAAATGGTACTGGGGACTAGGGGATGAGAGTTCAGGAGGCAGAGCAATCGGCCAACGAGTATATAAAATTACATACCAGGTGTATGGAGCTGGAGTAGTAACCAGCTGCTGGAAGGCTGATATCTCTGGTTCTGGGAACAGTAGAGACAAGCTGCTAGAGTCCCTCAAAGGAGGAGAGTCCCAGCTTTTGGAATATACCCTCAGAAAACCTCTAAGTGAGAGAGAACCTGAAATATCTGACTGGGAAGAGCAATTAACAGGCTTGGATGGGGACCACTGCTTTGAAGTCAGATATCTCCGGTTCTCAAGGGCCGATTTTTAAAATTCTTATACCCATGGAAAGAGGGGACCCTCAGCTTTCAGCCAAGGGCCCTAAGACTCCTGGAGGCGTTTCTGGGTACTCAGAAACCCCCCCTGCGTGCGCTACTGAGCAGAACTACCATTGGTGCAGCAGTTACAGTGTACTGGGGGCCCCTGAGGACTAAGGGGCCCACTTCTGCCCTGCCTCTCCCTGTCACCCATTGCTGTGTTGCATATTGTGGGTTGGGGTGGAGGAGGAAAATACATTTTTCTGCACCTTGGCTCACCACCCACAAGATCTGCAACCGGTGATGATTTTCCCATGAGTGTAAGATAGCAAGTATTCTGACGTGGCTATATGTAAGAGTGGACGCAGATAAGTCCATCCCAGAATAAGCCCCTTGGCATCTTTCGGAATAGATTTAAAGCAGTAATTGGTTGATTCAGGCCAACAAAAAATATGTGCCACCTTTATCACATCAGATGTCAGAACAGAAAAAAATCTGAAGTTCCGTCTATCAGGGACAGAAATGGGTGGCCTTGATGATAACAATAAATGTGTGCAATAAATGTGACCTTTTTTTGTTTTGTTTTTGCATCTTTCCTGTGAGTGTTTTCTTGTCTCGGAGTATAAATGAGTCAGGTTTGTGCATTTATCGTTTTAGATAATTTGTTTTTTTGTTTCTTTCAGCTTCCAGCTCGTAAGTAATCATCATTTACATGTCGAGTGCCATCGCTCTCTGGCCGTGGATAAAGGACAGCGCTGTGTACGCCAGCTGGCCTTGAGTTGTTGTACAATGCGAAACCTTCACCAGCAGCAAATAGTTTTTTCTCATGTACCTGAAAATATTAATCTACTGTATGGCAAGCTGGAAGCAAATGTATGAACTCGTCCCTCGGGATAAGCAAACCCTTTCCCTGCCATCGATGGAGGAACGATGTTGCGACTTATTCTGAACTTAGGACATCAATGCAGAGCGCAGGAGATGTACTAAGGCTTGGAGAGAGAGTTGCATCCCGCTATTATCCGCATGCATATCAGCGTTTACTAACATCGTATACATGAAGATTATGGCGAAGGGGATGTAGATCATTAGAACGACAGGCCATTGGTAGACACGTGAAAAGTGCGACGGGCTTTAGGTCAAAATTTACATGGACACTGTATGAGTGTACTGCGCCCCCTCACATGGCTCGCTCACTCAACAAACCATTGTCTCGCTTTGCCCATGAAGTAAGAACACTTAAAAAAAATCATGAAAAACTCTTGTTGACTTTTTTTTTCGTGTTGACCATTTTCATGTCGAGCTTTTGCTTGTGTCAACATTTTGTCAATGTCGGCCTAAAGCCTGTCAACCTTTTTCCTGTCTAAACCTATTTTGCCTGTTGACTAGTGGTGGTTGACCTACTAACTTTCGACCTAATTATTTTCAACCAATTGACCGGATCCTTGGCAAAGGACAGCTCATGCCAGAAGAGCAGTCCTTTGAGATGATAGGACTTTTGGGTTTAGGACCCGGCGTCCGATCTGCACATGCATCGAATGATGCACATGCCCCAAGGGGTGTAGGGAGGCATCCGGTTGGATGCCTCACAAGAGAGAGGGACAATATAAGGCTTTGATTGGCCCATGGCATTTCCAAACACGTTCCAGCCTGGAATATATCACATTCCGGGCTTTGTGTATATGCCGAGCAAGGCCAAGAGTGGTTTCTTCTCTTTTTTTAAATTGACTCATCAAGTGGAGAAAGATAAAGTACCAGCCAATCATCTGACATTTTCCAAAGACAGGGGTCGATTTACTAAGATGTAGAGAGAGGTAAAGTAGCAGCCAACCAGCTCTTAACTGCCATTTGTCAAACCCAGCACATAACATGATAGGTAGGAGCTGATTGGCTGGTACCTTATCCCTTGCCACTTCATCTCTCTTTCCCCATCTTTTAGACTCAATCTGATACTTATTGCTCTTGGAGGTTGGGTACGGTGATGGAGTTAGACCCCAACCACCTGTAATACTTTGCCCTAAAGAGTGCACCACTGTCCAAATACTGGTGGTCTCTCCTGATGCACGCCAATGTGGTTGGCTTGCCAGATTGTAACTCTTCCATTGTTCAATTTAGCTCCAGATAGCGTGGCTCCCGGGGCCCAAGGTAATTAAAACACCACGACACAGATGGACACAGAAACTTGCAATCTCGTAACCGAGACTGTTATTTGCATTAAAACGTTTCCAATAAAAAAACGAAACACCGATCTAAGTCTTTTACCCAAGTGGTGGTACGTATTATCGCCAAGCAGGGGCTCCAGATCCTTCAGAAAAGCTTCATAAAAGTCAACAGATTAACAGGAATGAAATGCGGAGAAGGAAAGAAATGACTTCCAACATGGCACATTTTTTTTTCCTTCCATCTAAGCGAGGGCATTTCTAGTGCTAAAACAGAATGTTAATTGAAATCAAACTGTGCCAACAGGAACATTGGAAAGAGACCAGTCAGGATTAGACTAATTAAGATATCCATAAAGAAGAAATAATTAAACAGGTTGAATTGCCTTAAAGAGGAATTCACGAACAAACTGAAAGAAAATAAATGATTGTGGTGCGACGGAGCCTCGATGGGCCTGATCCCCATCATTTCTCTCTGAAGGACAAAGGAGGCATCCATACGGAGTGTTTGGAATATCCTTGTCAAGTTTAAAGTGGAACCAGATTGTAATAGAGCCGAACATTCCTTCTCCTACAATCGATCATTCACCATCCTCCTGACCAAATGTCCTATGCATGTCGTACGCAGGGTTCTCCAGCTCCTGAAGTGCATGCTGTTGGGGCCTAGCACCGAGTCATGTCTTCTCAGTGCCCTTAGTATCACTAAATGCTGAAATATAAATTGTCAGAAATAAAGCAATGATATAATATACTCTGCACAGTGTTAGGGTGGGGTGTATTAATATACATTGACGCCCTTCGCCACGCCCCCCTGCCGCGATGCCACCGCATATGAACTAACATATGCGGCTGGCATTGCGGTGCAGTGACAGAGGCCCCCGCGATACCTGTACTGTGGTCTGCGGGGGGTCTCCATCACCTCCCAGCCACCTACTTCTCCCCTGCAGCCGGGACAGCTCAGTTTGGCTGTCCCCAGCGCCTCCTCCACCCCCCTTCAGCCGGAAGGACGTTCGGCTGCGTTGAAAGGGGGAGGAGGGGTTTACCTTCCAGAGTCCAGGAGGACCTTTCAGAAGGTAATCCCAAGTGAGGGGGAGAGGGGGGGTCGGCGAGGCGGTGGGGTTGCGGCGGAGGCGGAGTAAAGAAGCCCATAGGCTTCTATACATACTATGCCCAGCGATATCGGTGCGGCCGGGTTTTAGTACATATAAAAATGCGGTAAAACGGGGGTTTTACCGCATTTTCATTTTAATACATCTCGTCTTAGTGTGTTATTCTAGGTCTGATCCCAGTAGGAGAGATGAAACTCCAACCATTTCAGGTACTGTGACATCACTGTATAAATATATATACTAGTAAGCGTGCTCCCTTCTGTGTTTGTTCATGTGTGAGAAAGAGATGCAGTTTCACTCTCTGCCAGCAGATGGCAGTGTTTTGAAGACTCACGGACACTAGACACACACACACACAGAGAGAGAGAGAGATGATATATATGTGTGTGTGCAGGGCCGCCGAGAGGCAGGGGGGGCGGGTACATTTTACCTGGGCCCGGGCCTATCAGGGGGGCCCGGGCCAGGGGATACACAGACCCACTTTATAAAAAAAAAAAAAAAATGTAATGCAGCGGCAGCGCGGGGGGTGGTGGCTGGCCGGGCGCCGGGGAGAGCGGGTCAGCAGCGGCAGCCTGTGTCACTCACTTACTGTGTGCAGATCTGCAGTCTGCATACAGTGACAGAGGCCGGCATGCTGCGGAGCGTCTGCAGAGAATAGAGAAACTCTGTGTCTGCAGAGTGCAGAGCACAACACTGGACGTGAGAGGGGAAGGTCGTAAGGTCACGTGCAGGACGTGCATGTGACAGGGGAAGATGAAGTGGAGGCTGGAGCCGGGGGAGCTCCTGAATCTGGCTGACTCCGAGTCCTGCCATGTAAGTTAATTTTTTTTATGCCCTGCCTGTCTTAATACTTAATTGTTCTCTCTCTCTGTCTCTCTCTCTGTCTCTCTCTGTCTCTGTCTCTCTCTCTCTCTCTCTCTGTCTCTCTCTCTCTGTCTCTCTCTGTCTCTGTCTCTCTCTGTCTCTCTCTCTCTCTGTCTCTCTCTCTGTCTCTCTCTCTCTCTCTCTCTGTCTCTGTCTCTCTCTGTCTCTCTCTCTCTCTGTCTCTCTCTCTGTCTCTCTCTCTGTCTCTCTCTGTCTCTGTCTCTCTCTCTCTCTCTGTCTCTCTCTCTCTGTCTCTCTCTGTCTCTGTCTCTCTCTGTCTCTCTCTCTCTCTGTCTCTCTCTCTGTCTCTCTCTCTCTCTCTCTGTCTCTGTCTCTCTCTCTCTCTCTCTCTCTCTCTCTCTCTCTCTGTCTCTGTCTCTCTCTGTCTCTCTCTGTGTCTCTGTCTCTCTCTGTGTCTCTGTCTTTCTCTGTCTCTCTCTCTCTCTGTCTCTGTCTCTCTGTCTCTGTCTCTCTCTGTCTCTCTCTGTCTCTCTCCCTCTCTGTCTCTCTCTCTCTGTCTCTCTCTGTGTCTCTGTCTCTCTGTCTATCTCTCTCTGTCTATCTCTCTCTGTCTCTCTGTCTCTCTCTATCTGTCTCTCTCTATCTGTCTCTCTCTCTCTGTCTCTCTGTCTCTGTCTCTCTCTGTCTCTCTCTCTCTGTCTCTCTCTCTCTCTGTCTCTCTCTCTCTCTGTCTCTCTCTGTCTCTCTGTCTATCTCTCTCTGTCTATCTCTCTCTGTCTATCTCTCTCTCTCTTCTCGACAGTGGTGGAAGTGGGATTTTAGAAGTGGGGGTATAGAAGGAAACTGGAGTACATGGTGGAATACCACACAAATATGGGTATGGGTAAAAACCGGACCAGGACAAAACCCCCGGACTGCTGGACCGGACATCAAAACTCTGCATTTTGGAGCTTGTAGCGTCCGGTCCAGGGGGTGTCCTGTCTGGGGGGCTGCCTATGACACCTGTCACCAGGTAGAGGAGGAGGGGTAGAATAAAGCCTCCCTGTATGGTCCGGGCATGTAGCAAAAATTGGACGGTCCGGACCACACGGGGAGGCTGTAATCTCCCCTCCCCCATGTCCCTGGTGATAGCTATCACAGGGACCCCCCGGACAAGACACCCCCCCCCGGACAGGACACCCGCCGGACTGGACCCTGCAAGCACCGGACTGCAGATTTTGATGTCCTGTCCGAAGTCTGGTCCGGGTCCGGTTTTTACATAGTCCCCACAAATATTTGGGTCTTTCTTGCGCCCTTTAAGTGCATTCCAAAATAGGGGCTGGGAGCTGAGGGGAGGCCTGGTGGGGGGGGGGGGAGAATAAAGCCTCCCTGTATGGTCCGGGCATGTAGCAAAAACCGGATGGTCCAGACCACACACATACCTCCCAACTGTCACGATTCCGTCGGGACAGTCCCGATTTTCGGGTCCTGTCCCGACGTCCCACCCGCGGCAGGCATTGTCCCGCTGCGGGGGGGGTGGCAGTTGGGAGACCCCCCAATGTAGTAGAATAGACGCTGTGCGCATGCGCACAGCGTCTATTCTCGTATGAAAATGAGGTCGCGGCTAATTAGCATAAGCCGCGCCCTCATTTGCATACGCCACGCCCCCTTTTCGTGTCCCTATTTCTTAACATTAAAAGTTGGGAGGTATGCACACAGCTAGGCTGTAATCTCCCCTTCCCCATATCCCTGATGATAGCTATCACAGGGACCCCCCGGACGTGACACCCCCGTACCGTACACTACAAGACCCGGACTGCAGATTTTGATGTCCAGTTCGGTAGTCCGGGGTTTAGTCCTGGTCCGGTTTTTACATAGTTCTCACAAGCAATTATGCAGAAATGACTGCATTAGCACCTAGCACTTGCAGGGTCTCCCCCGTCCTCAGGGCGATATAGCATAAATATACACTCAAAAAGACATTCACTTTCCCATATAAATACCCCCACTGTAGCCCGGGTCCATCCTCCCAAAACTGCTCGGCACCCTACTTCCCCTATCACGCACAGTAGGAAGTCAGGGCACACTCACGTGCATTCCACTGCTCCCCCTCTGTGTTCCACTGTCTGGCAGTACCCAGCTCATGACAGGCGGATCCATGGCACCCAGCTGTAACAGAAAAGGCGATTTTAGATCCCTGTGAATGGGTGCCGTGGATCTGCCTTTATGATGTAGCTGGATACTGCCAGCCAGTGGAACGTGGAGTGAGATCAGTGGTAGGCACGTGAGTGTGCCCTGATTTCCTACTGGAAGTATGGTGCAAAGCACTTCCGGTAGGACAAACCCGGGCACCCGGCGGGGATGGAGAGATGGGACTACAGTGGTGGTATTTATATGGGAAAGTGAATGTCTTTTTGTGTGTATATTTGGGCTGCCATGCTCCTGGGAGTGGGTTCTTCTCATGTGCTAAACACGCCCTTAACATGCTGTGGTCACCCCCATGAGGGCCCCTGGAAGTTGATGCACCGGGGCCCAGGATTTCTCTTGGCAGCCCTGTGTGTGTGTGTGTGTGTGTGTTACTGTGTCCTTGTCCCTCTCAGTATTTGCCCAATGTGCCAGTGTAGTTCACAATACAATATATATTATACACACACACACACACACACACACACACACACACACACACACACACACACACACACACACACACACACACACACACACACACACACACACACAGTGGTGACTCCAGGGGTGGGGCTGCAGCACATTTCAAAAATTAAATAAGGGAGCCACAGTGGGTCAGTTTTGGATGGCAGTTAGTGGGGCTCCCCTATTTAAATTTTCTTCTGCACCTCCCCTCTAGTAACTCTCCTTGGGCCATATGTACTAAGCTTGAAAAGTGAGAAAATTATATGTAAAAATTAGAGATGTGAGGGTTTGGTTTTACGCAGATTTACTCAAAACTGGATATTATTGGCTGTCCAAAACATGTGACAGCCGATAGCCAATTGTACAAATCCAGACTTGCGCTAATTTTGGATATAAGAACCAAGTAATTTCAAACGGCACATCTCTGATATCCCCGATCCCCCAATGAATGGCCGCTGATTGGTGCATATGGTCAGGAGATTCGCTCGGACATGAATTCGGCCAGTGTACCGATGTTGTGCGTAAACGCATGCGCAGAACCATTTCTGCGCATGTCTGTATGCAGGGAGCGAGCGAAGTCCGGTCACCGAGTGCTCGGTCCTGGCCTTCCGAGCAGGGGGTGGAGAGGGGCATTGCGGCCTGATCAGGGTCATTATCATATTAGCACGCCCTGCATTTCATGGGTGTTCCCATGTAAATGCAGGGTGTGCGTATGGAAATTTGGTTGCGACGTGCGTGCGCGGGGGGGCGGACACCTACCCGCCCATATTCCTGCTTTTCTTCTCTCATATGTACGAGTGGTCTAGACCACTAGTGCACGGGCAATCACTTTCCACATCATTCAATGGTCGGCGACCATCGAATGAGGGGGAGGTTCCTAAGGCATGCGAATGGATGTCCACATAAATCATCCGTTCGCATGCCAAGCGGCCGAATTCGGCGTGCGAATGGGCGGCGCCGGCGGATCTATTCACTAGGCGGGGTTTGGTAAATTCACTTTGGCCCGTGCAAGCGTCCGAACGAAGGGATCAGAATAAGGCCCTAAGCCCGCAGGTGCATGGACACCTTTAGCCTCTATAGAATGTTACTGGAAAATACAGTACATTAAAAAAAAATCTAAATGTATAAAATAGGATTTTATTTTTCACATTAAATAACTGCGTAAAAAAAGGATTTTATTTTTCACATTGAATAAATGCGTAAGCTATTTTAAATTAACCTGAAACCTGTGCAAAACTAAAATAAATGGTGAAATCAATACTTCTTGCTCAATAATACATTAATCAATAGATGCAATAAAGGTAATAAGTCTAAGACGAATCGCTCTAGTCTTAATATATTTTTTTTTAAAAGTAATTAACAATAAGGTTAAATAGTGGTGCTAGTGTTCGTATACAGCTACACTTCAAGCATAATCATGCCGGATTTGTCAGATGTTTAACCGTTTGCGTTGCCTTATATTAACATTTAAAAAGATGTATTAAACTGTGCACTATTCACTCCCACACTCATTTTAAACAAAACTAGACATTTCGATTATAAGTAATTATAACCTTTCTTCTATAATTGTGCCGCTATGAAGAGATGCGCCATTGTAATAAATAATTAGCACATGTCATTCACGAGATCTCATGCCACGCTGAACAAGAACTATACAGGGACACGTGACCAAAGTTTATTGGAAATTATGATTCAAGAAAATGATGCGTTGGGCCACAGGTGCTTCTAAAACAAGTCATTAATGGTAAAAGCATAATATTTAACACATAAGGCTATAAACATAAAAAAAATCGCGTTTGAAGTGCCGGTGACCTTCGGCAGCCAGCGGACGGCAAAGTGGGGTTTGTTTGCAAATTTGAATTATTTTAAATTGGGATAAAAATGTCAGGATTTTTTTTGTCTTTATAGTTCTACTAAATTTTATTAGTTTGATTTCAACTCCTATTTTGGTATTGCTTATATTAACCTGCTCCGCTGATAATTTCTCGGGATAATATAAAGTGGAATGCACAGATACAGTACCGGCTGCATGAATGCTGAATGCCAGAAATCACAGCGAAGGTGAGGACATAGGGCCAGATTCTCTAAGCTTCAAAAGTGATCAAATGGAGAGTGATAAACAGCCATCCAATCAGCTCCTACCTGCCATGTCACAGGCTGTGTTTGAAAAATGTCAGACAGGAGCTGATTGGCTGGCTGTTTATCACTCTCCATTTTATCACTTTTGAATCTTAGCGAATCTGGCCGTAAAGATGAAGCTCTTTCAGAGATGCTGATGACAGGTTAGGACTGTGAGCAGGGATTATGCCTGGTACGGGTACATTCACTATAACCATTTACCTTCATCCCATATACTGTATGATCTATTTGACCTAGTATTCTAAAAGCTATATAGACCTTGACTATGGGCATCATGGCTTAAGTCCCCCATGTCTGTCCCCACACATAAGTGCCCTGCGCCTTCCACTATATAACTCTGATTCTGCTGCTTCCTGATGCCCCCTATTCCCTTCCTTACATCATATCACTCCCCTGTCACATGCAGCCTTGTCCTCACTGACACGTCACTAATCTTCTGAGATACTCTGTGCTGCTGGGGAACCTGCTCCTACCAGTATATAACCTTCAGTCTGTGGCTTCCTGCTACCTCCCTTCCCCTCCTCACATCATGTCACTGCCCCTGTCACATGCAGCCCTGTCCTCACTGACACATCACTCATCTCCTGATATACTCTCTGTGCTGCTGGAGACCATGCTTCCCTCACTATATAACTCTCAGTCTGTGGCTTCCTGCTGCCTCCATTCCCCTCATCACATCATGTCACTGCCCCTGTCACATGCAGCCCTGTTCTCACTGACACATAACTCTTGGTATACCCTGTGCTGCTGCAGGACCCCGTACCGTCCACTATAAAACTATCAGACTGTGGCTTCCTCTTGACTCCATACCCCTCCTTACATGGTCACACTAGCCCTGCTACTCGAAGCCATGTCCTCCTGAAATACCATGTGCTGATATGAAATATGTCCTGTATTTCCGGTGATGAATTTGACTTACTGTATCTTAAAAATAAAATAAATTGCAAAAAAGTATGTAAGGGCCAAGAGTAAAGTCTACCCGGAGCCCACTTCTAGATTAACAAATGTGCATACGTAAGAAAATATATATTTTTTTTTTTTGTGAATATAAGAAGACGGATGGGATAATAGACACCTGTCCTCCCTCTCTCCCTGTGATATATTCTTTTGTTATCAAATTCTTTAATACATTTAAAAAAAAAAAAAAAAATTAAAAACATTGAAGATGTTTTTGATTTCCTGCATTTCCTAAAATACAGTGGTATTGGCGAGAGAGGATCTGCTTCTACTGTGTTATAGGAGGTAATGTTATACCTATCGGACTGTACACTTGCTGTAGCTGTAAGATCGACTCAAAATGGCAGCTTTACTAAGATGGGAGTTCTAGTGAAGATTGGATGGTGCCCCTAGAAACCAATCAGATTCTAATTCTGATCTATTTAGCACCTTCTAGATCAGTGTTTCTCAACCACTGTGCCGTGGCACACTATTGTGCCTTGAGCTGTTCTCAAGTGTGCCCTCAGATCTAGCGATGCCCAAACCAGTTTACAGCCACCACCAGTTCAACTGTTATTTACTGGTCTCTTCTTTTCATGTAAAGTTCCAATGTATTTTATTTTTGTTACCTTTGGGGACCAGTGTGATTGTTTTTTATATGGGGTCCAATAGGTTTTTTTTTTCCCTGTGGGGGCCAATGTGTTTTGCCCTGTGGGGATCTCATGGTGTGCCTTGGCAATTTTAAAATCTTACTTAGTGTGCCGCAAGGTAAAAAGGTTGAAAATCACTGTTCTAGAAGATATTAGGTAGAATCTGATTGATTGCTACGGGCAACACCCCATGCTCAATAGATCTTCCATCTTATTATATGGAGAAAGTGTCCTTAGCCTTCCGGTGGAAGTGGGCATGATGACCTCTGCCTGCTGCTGATCATTCAGCTTCAGGATGTCAGTGGACTTCACTAAACATGTTCTGAAGACCAATAAAACCTAGATAGCTGTATGGAACCTTATGTGGACTTGGTAAGAGCCCATTGGAAGCCACAGGCAGACACGTGGATAAAGGAGTCCACCTTGGCCTTCTGTGAAGGGGTTTTGAAGACCTTTGTCTTTATAATACCCCAATGGTGCAGTGATCACATACTTTGGGGGGGGGGGGGATTAAAGATGGAGTTGAGAAGGGTATTTCTATACGACCTGTGACCTGCTACTGATCCTAACCTCATTTGTACTTATCTTTAAGCTGAAGAACCAAAATGACTTACTTTGTGGTAGGTAGGTACAATAGGTCCGGGTGTTGGATCCTTTCAACGTTTGGACAAATGGGTCTTCGATGACACATAATCTAACCTGCCAAAATGTACGGAGCAGCTGAAATCACTTAGGGAACATTACTTGAGTGATAGCCAAAAGCCCAGACTCAGTGAAGTTCGTTTATAGATATTATTACATAATTCCAAGAACAAATAATCACTTGCCAGATTAAATGAAGTCGTCGTGTGATTTCGCATTTCTTTGTCAGGTTGTTTAAACTACACTGAAGGTCTTAATGCGTTCTGTGACTGGGAATATGTCAAAACACTCACTGGCTGTTCTAAGCAAATTGTTGTGAAAACTCAGTCACAACAAACTCATGTGAATTTTCAGAAGTTAAGTGATTAAAGATGGGGAAAGGCCGGGATAACACACGGCGACGAGGGCGCGGCATGGCGCGTCTGTGGAGCACGCCAAGAGACGTGATAGAAGTACAAACAATTCTCTCTTAAGATGGCCACAAAATTCCATCAAAACTGATCAATCAACTGTGAAAGTGTTGAAATGATTGAAAAAATCCAACTTTTCTTGTCAAGAAATCCCCGAATTGAGCATTAAGAGGCCTCGTCTACAGGCGTTTCTTCAGATTCCCTTAGTGCCATATGGCCTGTGTTTTTCTCTTACCAGCTTTGCTTACATTAAGGACTGGAGAGAACAAGCCAATCTGCGCACTTTTCAAATGTCACTCAAAATGCCAGATAAAAGCAAAACATGTTGGGCACGGGAAAAAATAAAAAAATGGGTGATCATGAAGAAGCGCCATGCTTGATTTGCAATTTCAAGATGTGTTATGGGTCAGCTCCATTTTGGGTAGGATAAAGATTCATTGAAGACACGATGAGATGAGACAAGAAAACTACCAAATGGATCAAAAATTGCTGCGATGTTCCAATATTTATTTATTCATTAGTTTTTTTTTTTTTTTTTTTACCAGGCAAGTGTTGAATATATGTGTCGCACAAAAATGGTTAGTTAAAAAAATGACTTTTATGTATTTACTATGTTTAGTCTAAAGACTGAGCACACAGGGCCTACTATAGCGCCCCTTACACATGTAGCGATGTGTGTATGGGCGATCTGTGCTAACTATTGTTCTCTGATTAGAACACTGGCGATTTCGGCGATTTTTGCCAACGTTGGTGCGAGAGATGTGCAAAGTATCTGCTAAAAATGCCCGAAAATATTTAACTAAACTTCAACTAATGGATTTCAGATCATTTGCCGGCAACAACTAAAGTGGTTCATATTCCTCCGCTACGGCCCTGGCATTTTTAGGGGATATTTTTTCACATCTCTCAAAGCAATGTTGGCACTCAAAGCGTTAAACTTGCATGGGGATAATGTCATGTCAACACCATAATGTCGACAGTTGTGATATTGGCAGTGTGCAAATGTCGCCAGGCAACATGTTGACATTGTCAGAATGTTAATAGTGGAAATGTTGACATTAGGGTAAGGCTGTAGGCGTTAAGCAAATGGGAAGGGTTAGGCTACGGGAGGGAAGGGGTAGGCTTAGGGGGTTGGTTACGGTTAATGAATGGAGGGAGGGTTATGGGTAGGGCTTACAGGGGTAAATGTATGAAGCAGTGCCTGGTACTTTATCACTGGCCAATCGGCTCCGTCTATTCAGCGGCAAAGTGGCAGAAAACGGAGGGGGGGGGCTAATTTGCATAAGTGACTGCCTAATTTGCATACACCATGCCCCTTTTCGGGCGCTCACACGGCTTTGTCGCGCGAGTGTCCCTATTCTTCACATGAAAAAGTTGGGCATTACGGTAAGGTGATTGGCAGATGTTTCTTTAACACATGTACAGACCAGGAGTCTGATTTGTTATAAGATGCCCTGCTCGGGCACCGACATCATAGAAATGTCACTCATAAAAATTGCTCTTACACTATTAAGAAATAGATAATAACGTTTTATGGTATTACTTCTGGTTTATGCTTTCTATAGTTTTTCATCATAACTGGCCACCAGATGGCGCTTTTTGAAAGGCAATCAATAAATAATAGTTATTGTGACATTGACAAGTTGTGTATTAGTTTTTGTGAATATTAAATCAATGGCACAGTGCCTGGCTGCTCTCCAGACACTGATATTCTCCCTTTATGTCCACGTGGATTGTTAAGTATGATAAAAAAAAACCTGATCTGGAAAAAAAATGTGAAAAACATGTCAACCTTTTCTACGTTGACCTATTGCTTGTGTCAACAAGACCCTTTTGACCCTGTTAAGCAAAGTCGATGTTTTTAAGATGTCAAGCTTTGGACTGTCAACCAATAGCAGCCGACCCATTGACCGCATACTTAATAAAGTAACATATGCATTACAAACTAATTTTTGTTCATGGCTTGATACAACACTCCCCCCTCGCCACCGAATCCCCTCGGTAACATGCGAGGGGATGTACGTGAACACATCCCCTCGCATGCGGCTGAAGGGGAGAGAAACCATTTGATGGTCACCAACCATCAAATTAGTTTTCCCCTCCGTTCAGAAATAAAGCTCAGTCTGAATTTACTTTTATTTCTCTCGGTGTCCGTCGAAGAGGGGGCAGATGCTGATGTCATGTAATGTCAGCCGCCCGCTCCCGGCAGGCTTCATCCTGGGGAAGGTCCATAAGGGATGCAGTCAAAATCCCGACGGTCAAAATCCCAACAGGGTCAAAATCCCGAATGGGCCATAATAACGACAAGGTCAAAATCCCGACATTTAAAATCCCGACAGGGTCAAAATCCCGAATGGGTCATAATACCAACAAGGACAACATCCTGACATTTAAAATCCCGACAGGGTCAAAATCCCGAATGGGCCATAATACCGACAAGGACAACATCCTGACATTTAAAATCCCGACAAGGTCAAAATACCGACATATAGAATGTACAGGTGAAACAGCCAACATGACTTTCGGACGACAGGTCGCGAGGTTGACATGGGTTTTTAAATGTCGGGATTTTTACCTTGTCGGGATTTCGTCCTTGTCGGTATTATGACCCATTCGTGATTTTGACCCTGTCGGGATTTTGACCGTTGGGATTTCATACTGAATCCGCCCATAAAATGCTGGGCATTCCCCTCCAGAAAGTCCTTCTGCCTGCCCCCCCCCCCCTTCCCCTACCCGTACTAATGCCTCGGCCAATGTGATAGTCACTGAAGGCGTTCGTACAGCGGCCCTACACATGTGCAAATACGTGCAAGCGCAGAGCCGCACAATCGGACCCTGGAGCAAATACTTCAGGAAATATCACGTGTAGGATAAATATATTTTTCATTCAGTCTTTTGCCTTTTTTTTTTAAAGAACTAGAAATGAACGAGACCTAACAAGAAAGCCAAGCTCCCGTCTCCGAGTGTAAGTGTTACCGCAGTATGCTATTTCCTATTACAGTTGACAACTTAATTACATTTTATTTATAACCCATATAGGTGGTTCTCATTTAAGATCAGGACTTTGCTTGGTAATGTAATAACCACAGGTTGCGAGAGGCTAAATTGAGACCCATAAAGAAGAATTAGACACTCAACTCGTAGGGAATCCTTATAAAAGCGCTGAGTGGAACAGACAAGCTAAAATGTGGTGGAATAAATATGTGGGCTTGTCTCCGACAGTTCAAATGCTGATGCGACGAATGAATAATTCCTCATCTTCTTTATTCCATCACTGTATATACCGTATCCGGTCCACGGATCTATGATGTCTAGATCGGCCATGTTATGGTGGACGACACTTAGTCCAACGCATCTAGTTAGATCACGCACCCGTCGATCTAACGCTTGCATCTAACTTTTGTTTCTTCACATCTATACATGGTCGACTATATTTAGGTGTCTAGATGGGTTCGACTAAGGGTGGTCGACCATAACATGGTCTTAACATGTTCGATCCAGACTGTGAGAATCCACTCTACCATAACCGTATAAAGGGGGAGATTCTTTAAGCTAAGAATGCGGTAAAAACCCCGTTATCTGGGTTTTTACGGCATTTTGGGATGCACTAGACATCCCCCGCTGGGTTAGAAAAATCTGGCGATGCCCCATAGAAGCTTATGGGCTTCTAACGCGACCCCCTGCCCCCCGCACCAACCCACCACCGCCCCACACGGACCCACGCCATCCTGCATGCCCCCCCCTCCCCTCACCTGTGTCAAGGCAGTACAGAGCTGTGCTGCCCGGACCTGTGACCTCCTCCTCCCTGCACTGATCCTCTTCTGGGTGCAGCTAGGAGGAGAGCCAGATCCCCCACAGCAGCAGCCAGCAGCCGGGTTAGGGAGGGAGGGGGGAGCCGCCGGGTCCCTATGGGACCCGCTGACTCATTGCAAAGGACATAATTATGTTAGTGCATATGCAATAATTATAAATGCGATGGGCGGAGATGGGGTGCGGATGTTAGAACATCCCCCCCAAAGTGTCTTTATGGCATGAACTTTCCAGATATATTTGATATATTATACAGCAGGGCCTGATTCAAGTATGTTAGCAAAGCAAAAAATGGTTTAAACCACGTTGCACTGCAAATGGGGCAGATGTAACATGGGCAGAGAGAGTTAGAAAATTTGCACTTTTTGGCTACCATCAAGTTTGCCGCACTATGGTTGACTCGGTAAGCTGGGAAGCTCACAAGTCCTCGTGACGCCGCCCCGACAAATACCCACGCCACCGCCACTGCCACCATTTTCCCTCACAAGTGCCCGCAGCAGGTGATATTATTTGATTATTACCTACCATTGAATGATTTCCCCTGCCTTCAAAAATATAAGTCAGTGGAGACTGACTTATATTTACGGGCGCCGGGACGAAGACAAGTCATGTGACGTCAGCCGCCCGCCCCCGACAGACTTTGTCCCTGCCGCATTTCCATGTGAATGCCCAGTGTTTCCATTAAACACCACACCGCCAGTGCCGCCACCGCCTCCTACCTCCCCACTGCGAACGGCCTGGTGACATTGTAAATCACAGAGGTTGCTCGCAGTCGGGATTTGCAGGGGCCAAATTCGGTTCACAATGAGTGAACCAGAATCGGCCCCTGTATGAGTTCAAGTTCCGCCATCTAATTTTAAGCTTTAAAATGTATTTTTATGAATTTTTTTTCTTTTTATAATACTTTGAATACTATTTTTTATTTAATTGTGAAAAAAATAACCTCAACACTTTTTTGTTTTCACCTAAGAAGTGTGAACACTACCGTGTTTATTTACTAAAATGGAGGTTCTATTGAAGATGGGATCTGAATCTGCTTCTTATTTAGAATCTGATTTGCCACATACCATCTTCAATAAAGCTGCCATTAAAATGCCTTAAATGATCTAGAAGAAGCGGTCAGATCTTGGCCATTGGTCCGGAACATGCTTGATCCTGAATTCTGCAAATGTCTCTTGATTTTTTTAATTTAAAGATATTCCATCAATATTTATCTAATTAATGAGCTATAAGTAATAAAACAACATTGGAGCAACATGTAGATGGAATTGATCCACTGAATTGATAATGAGTGCACTTATTTAATCATACTCAGCGCCCCCCCCCCCATCACTTCGGTAGCGCAGTAACAACAATCACAGGGAAAATGGTTGCCGCAGCCGTTTTCCAGTGACTCACGCATTCGCAATAGAGTTGTGCTGAGAAATGCAGCAGAGGCGTCAGAGTCTACCTCACCGCCGGACAGGAAGGGACCCAACTGGAGCCTGTACACAGGCCTCTGCATTGATCCCTGAGGTAGGTTATTGACTTAAAAGGTAGAAGCACAAACAGTATGTCTGAGGCGCTCATTCCGTCACTCCCAGAAACCAACAGTGTAGATATTTAAAAGGTTGAATTTAGGGTATTGTATTAGATAAATGCACTGTATAAATGGGATGCAGTCAATTTGCCGACAGTCAAAATAGTGACACTGTCAAAATACTGACACTGTCCAAATACCGACACTGTTAAAATACTGACACTGTTAAAATACCGACACTGTTAAAATACTGACACTGTTAAAATACCGACACTGTTAAATGTATGGAAAATACGTTCACCATATTGAAACGTTGCTTTCAATAAGTTTTTCCAAGAATTTTAGAGTGCCATGCATTTGTCATCTTTATCTACTGGTAGCACGGGCATCCAGACAGCAACTACAGTATATAAGTGGTTGTGCCAGACACCCCCCACAAATCTATCTCTTATATATTTGGCTACATCTGTCACTCAAAGTGTGTCTGGAGCTGTAACGCTGGGTGGAGCCTCTGACTCACATGACTGACTCACATGACAGAGAACCAGCCCAGTGAGCCCACAGACAGTGCCAGACACCCTCTGCCTCTCCATGTTACACAGCAAAGACACAGCTACTCACCAGACACACCAGGTGAGCGCCCCACACCTCCATACCTCCCAACATAACCCTCTCCAGGAGGGACAGAATGCTCTGTTTATGATTGTCATCACCTGTCATTTTAAACAGGGTAATTGATAAGAAAGGTGTTTAAGCACAGGTGATGGTAATCCATAAATTAAGAAGAAAGTCCAGAAACAGAGCAATGTGTCCCTCCTGGAGAGGGTCATGTTGGGTATGCACCTCCCTCCCTCCCCCCCCCCCATTCACGGCATCCCCACGATTAAATGACACATGCAAAACACTGACATGGCTATGGTCGACAATGAAAAAGGTTGACAAGATTTCTTTTTCACTTTTTCAATGTTTTCATATTCATTCTCATGTGTCAACATGGACACCAATGAAGTGCCACACTTATGTCAACATTTACATGTGTTGACCTTTCTGTGTTGATTTTTTCTTGTGGTGATTCGCGGCACCCCCCGCGAACCCCCTCCCGCGATTTGCAGCACACCCCCCGAAATTCGCGGCACCCCCGGTGACTCCCGCGATTCGCGGCCCCACCCCGTGACACCCCCCCTCCTGCAATTCGCGGCACCCCGCGACCCCCCTCCCACGATTCGCGCCAACCCCCCGGGCCCCCCCTCCCGCGGTTCACGGTGCCCCCTACGACCCCCCCTACCGCGATTCCCCACCCCTGACCCCCCCTCCTGTCATTGCGGCAACCCCCCGCCCCCGCGACCCACCCTCCCGCGATTCACTGCAACCCCCCGCGCCCCCCCAATCCCACGATTCGCGGCACCCACACCCCCCCCGCGACCCCCCCTCCCGCAATTCACGGCATCCACCCACGACCCCTCCTCTCGTGATTCGCGGATACCCCTCACCTCCTCCCTCCCCCCCACCCCCGCGCGTGATTCACGGCAACCCCAGGATTAAATGGCACATGCAAAACACTGGCACAGCTATGGTCGACAATGAAAAAGGTTGACATGAGTTTTTGAAGATTTATTTTTCCTTTTTTTAATGTTTTCATATTCATTCTCATGTGTCGACATGGACACCGATGAAGTGCCACACTTATGTCAACATTTACATGTGTTGAACTTTCTGTGTTGATTTTTTCTTGTAGCAATTTTTTTTCCAGTGACAACTATGTGCACGTCAACCTACACATCATCAACCAATTCTTTGTATAATATATAACACCTGTTCTGTTTTACTGTAGGTGTTTTAAGTCAGACCTTTTACTGCTACTATTACTGTTTATGTAAATGCATTCTGAATGACAGCAACATCCTACCATCCTTCTACAAGAATATATAACCAACTAGGTGATTCATCGCGCCCCGTGCCCCCCCTCCCGCAATTCACGGACCCCCCACGCACCCCCCTCCCGCGATTCGCAACCCCCCCTCGCGCAATTCACGCCCCCTCCCACGCTTTGCGGACCCCGCCCTCTCCCGCGATTTGCCGACACCTGCGCCCCCTCCCTCCCTTGATTCACTGCACCCCCCGCGCCCCTCCCGCAATTCACGGCACCCCTAAGCCCCTCTTTAGTCCCCCGTATACTCACACACCCCTATCACTACCCAGCTTTCTGCTCTCCTGAACCGTAACTTCCACCACTGGGGAGTCGCTGACGCTGTTTTGCCCACATGCCCCTATCATGCCTCATAGCCCAGCCTCCTGCTCTCATGCACCCGAACTCCCACCCAGTAGGAGGAGACACTGACTAAGGGCCACCATCCTGTACTCCTGTACTTCCACGCTGGACCCTCACCCACTGGCAGAAGCTACACAGTATCTCCCACCCTCCTCTTTAGTCCCCCTTATGCCCACACACCCCTATCACTACCCAGCCTCCTGTTTTCCTGTGTTGTGACCTCCGCCAGTGGGGAGCCGCTGACTCAGAAACACCCTACTATACTATTGCACACACACACCTAAACAACATGCACACACAGCCCCCCCCACACCCACAAATGTCACTGTACCATCCACACTATCAATGTACATCTTACTCTGTAACCGCTTTTTAATTAAACAAAACAATACACACCCCCTTCCACATCATATGCTCTCTATATAACACATTTCACCTATAACTCAAGTTGCAATACAGGCCATCTTTCATACAATTCTAACCATCTTTCTCATATACAAATGTTCACAAATTAAGGGGGTGCAGCCCCTTACGACGGTTGTGAAGAGCGCCCGTAGGGCGCGATGAATCACCTAGTATATATATATCCACTGTATATTTCCTCTGTATGTCGGCACTCAGCTCAATTCAGCAGCTGCTTCGATTGTGCTGTGCCCTGAGGAAAAGGTTATACCTTGAATGCGCTTGGGGTCAGCAACAGTTGCCATGGCAACCCTGGACATGGTTGGTGGCTTAAGGCACCAGGCCCCGCCCACTTCCGGTTTGGCCCAGCAACCGTTGCCATGGCAACCCTGAACATGGTTGGTGGCTTAAGGCCCCAGGCCCCGCCCACTTCCGGTTTGGGGTCAGCAACAGTTGCCATGGCAACCCTGGACATGCCAGGTGGCTTAAGGCACCAGGCCCCGCCCACTTCCGGTTTGGCCCAGCAACCGTTGCCATGGCAACCCTGAACATGGTTGGTGGCTTAAGGCCCCAGGCCCCGCCCACTTCCGGTTTGGGGTCAGTGGCACTGAATACAGTCACTTTTTGCCTAACCTGCTACATGTGTTAATTCTGAGTGCCCCATCACGTTGGACTGCTATATATATATATATATATATATATATATATATATATATATATATATATATATATATATATATATATAAATAAAAAGCAGGAGGAAGCAGGCACTCAACTCCTTGTTCAAGAATACTGGCCCTGTGCCTTCGGTGTAAACCCCGACAGCATGGTGGGGGTTAATGCATACACCAGAGACGCCGCGGCACTCGGGACTTGTAGAATAAATAGACCAGTAGCCAATATGGTGGTTGGCGTTTCAGCCTCTAACAAGGCTGTTGTAAGCTGTTTTGATAAAAGCCTTGTTAGAGGCTGAAACGTCAACCACCATATTGGCTACTGGTCTATTTACTCTACAAGTCCAGTGTGCAGCGCCATCTCTGGTGTGTGTGTGTGTGTGTACTGTATACATATATATATATATATATATACTAGGTGATTCATCGCGCCCTACGGGCGCTCTTCACACCGTCGTAAGGGGCTGCGCCCCCTTAATTTGTGAACATTTGTATATGAGAAATATGGTTAGAATTGTATGTAAGATGGCCTGTATTGCAACTTGAGTTATAGGTGAAATGTGTTAAATAGAGAGCATATGCTGTGGAAGTGGGTGTGTATTGTTTTGTTTAATTAAAAAGCGGTTACAGAGTAAGATGTACATTGATAGTGTGGATGGTACAGTGACATTTGTGGGTGTGGGGGGGGGGGCTGTGTGTGCATGTTGTTTAGGTGTGTGTGTGCAATAGTATAGTAGGGTGTTTCTGAGTCAGCGGCTCCCCACTGGCGGAGGTCACGACACAGGAAAACAGGAGGCTGGGTAGTGATAGGGGTGTGTGGGCATACGGGGTACTAAAGAGGAGGGTGGGAGATACTGTGCAGCTTCTGCCAGTGGGTGAGGGTCCAGCGTGGCAGTACAGGAGTACAGGATGGTGGCCCTTAGTCAGTGTCTTCTCCTACTGGGTGGGAGTTCGGGTGCATGAGAGCAGGAGGCTGGGCTATGAGGCATGATAGGGGCATGTGGGCAAAACAGCGTCAGCGTCTCCCCAGTGGTGGAAGTTACGGTTCAGGAGAGCAGGAAGCTGGGTAGTGATAGGGGTGTGTGAGTATACGGGGGACTAAAGAGGGGCTTAGGGGTGCCGTGAATTGCGGGGGGTACCGTGAATCAAGGGAGGGGGCGCAGGTGGCGGCGAATTGCGGGAGAGGGTGGGGGTCCACAAAGCGTGGGAGGGGGCGTGAATTGCGCGAGGGGGGGTTGCGAATCGCGGGAGGGGGGGTGCGCGGGGGGTCCGTGAGTTGCGGGAGGGGGGGGGGGGCACGGGGCGCGATGAATCACCTAGTTGGTTATATATTCTTGTAGAAGGATGGTAGGATGTTGCTGTCATTCAGAATGCATTTACATAAACAGTAATAGTAACAGTAAAAGATCTGACTTAAAACACCTACAGTAAAACAGAACAGGTGATATATATTATACAAAGAATTGGTTGATGATGTGTAGGTTGACGTGCACATAGTTCATAGTTGTCACTGGAAAAAAATTGCTACACGAAAAAATCAACACAAAAAGCTCAACACATGTAAATGTTGACATAAGTGTGGCACTTCATCGGTGTCCATGTCGACACATGAGAATGAATATGAAAACATTGAAAAAAAGAAAAATAAATCTTCAAAAACTCATGTCAACCTTTTTCATTGTCGACCATAGCCGTGCATGTGCCATTTAATCCTGGGGTTGCCGTGAATCGCAAGCGGGGGTGGGGGGGGGAGGAAGGAGGTGAGGGGTGTCCGCAAATCACGGGAGGAGGGGTCGTGGGTGGATGCCGTGAATTGCGGGAGGGGGGGTCGCGGGGGGGGGGGGGCGTGTGGGTGCCGCGAATCGTGGGAGAGAGGGGGCGCGGGGGGTTGCAGTGAATAGCGGGAGGGTGGGTCGCGGGGGCGGGGGGTTGCCGCAATGACAGGAGGGGGGGTCAGGGGTGGGGAATCGCGGTTGGGGGGGTTGTGGGGGGCACCGTGAACCTCGCGAGGGGGGGCCTGGGGGTTGGCGCGAATCGCGGGAGGGGGGGTCGCGGGGTGCCGGGAATCGCAGGAGGGGGGGTGTCACGGGGTGGGGCCGCGAATCGCGGGAGTCACCGCGGGGTGCCACGAATTGCGGGGGGTGTGCTGCAAATCGCGGGAGGGGGGTTGCGGGGGGTGCCGCGAATCGCCACAAGAAAGGTCAACACATGTAATTGTTGACATAAGTGTGGCACTTCATTTTTGTCCATGTTGACACATGAGAATGAATATGAAAACATTGAAAAAGTGAAAAATAAATCTTGTCAACCTTTTTCATTGTCGACCATAGCCATGTCAGTGTTTTGCATGTGCCATTTAATCGTGGGGATGCCGTGAATTGCGGGAGGGGGGGGTCACGGGGGGGGGGGGGGGCGCGGGGTGTTGCACAGAATCGCGGGAGGGTGGGTCGCGGGGGCGGGTGGTTTGCCGCAATGACAGGAGGGGGGGTCAGGGGTGGGAAATCGCGGTTGGGGGCACCGTGAACCTCGCGAGGGGGGGCCCAGGGGGTTGGCGCGAATCGCGGGAGGGGGGGTCGCGGGGTGCCGCGAATCACAGGAGGGGGGTGTCACGGGGTGGGGCCGCGAATCGCGGGAGTTACCGGGGGTGCCGCGAATTGCGGGGGGTGTGCTGCAAATCGCGGGAGGGGGGTTGCGGGGGGTGCCGCGAATCGCCACAAGAAAGATCAACACATGTAATTGTTGACATAAGTGTGGCACTTCATTGGTGTCCATGTCGACACATGAGAATGAATATGAAAACATTGAAAAAGTGAAAAATAAATCTTGTCAACCTTTTTCATTGTCGACAATAGCCATGTCAGTGTTTTGCATGTGCCATTTAATCGTGGGGATGCCGTGAATGGGGGGGGGGGGGAGGGAGGGAGGTGCATACCCAACATGACCCTCTCCAGGAGGGACACATTGCTCTGTTTCTGGACTTTCTTCTTAATTTATGGATTGCCATCACCTGTGCTTAAACACCTTTCTTATCAATTACCCTGTTTAAAACAGGTGATGACAATCCTAAATTAAGATGGAAGTCCACAAACAGAACATTCTGTCTCTCCTGGAGAGGGTCATGTTGGGAGGTATGTGGGGCGCTCACCTGGTGTGTCTGCTGAGGGTTAGCTGTGTCTTTGCTGGGTAACATGGGGAGGCAGAGGGTGTCTGGCACTGTGCATACCTCCCAACATGACCTATGCCAGGAGGGACACAATGCTCTGCCGTTGGACTTTCTTCCTAATGTACGATTACCTCCATCTGTGTTGAACAGGTTAATTGATAGGAAAGGTGCTTCAACACAGGTGATGGCAATCATACATTAAAAGGAAAGTGCAGGAGCAGAGCATTGTGTCCCTCCTATGACTGTGGGCTCACTGGGCTGGTTCTCTGTCATGTGAGTCAGAGGCTCCACCCAGCGTTACAGCTTCAGACACACTTTGAGTGACAGATGTAGCCAAATATATAAGATATATATATATATATATATATATATATATATATATATATATAAATATACCTTATATATTTTATTACTTGGGTTTGCAAAGAAGAGATGTGTGTGTCATATCCAGCACCGGAGAAACACACACAAACCTCCCACAGTGAACAATGCCATCTACAGTACATGAAGCTGCGATGTCATTTTATATCTCTCGGCAGAGAGGAAATGCATTATCTGCTACGCTTCTAGAAGCATCAGTTGGAGAAAGGATAATCCAGAGATGGCTACAAATGTCATTTCATACGCTGTGCATAAATATGCAAATGAAGTAGGTCCTGGATTCTAATTAAGACACTAATTAGTTATGTCTTAGAGTGATATCCACCACTTGTGTCCAAAGACGCAACCATCAGATGGACATCGATGATCATCAACCTTCTGAGTTGTTCAATGGGTTGCGCACATTGGCGGCTCAAGAGGTGTGGCTCCCCTATATGAATTTTGGACTGCGGTGCGACCCCACCTCTCATGTCCGCACTGGTTATGAAGCATGGCTGGTGAAAGAAATACACTGGAGTCATTTTACCGACTTACGGGATCGTGGTTCAAAGTTGTGACACCCCCCCAAATGGTCGTGACGCGACTGCCTCTGAGTGCCCACTCCCCCATTAACTCTCACACGTTTCCTAACTGTCACTCACTCTGTGGATAAAATATCACCATCTATATATACCATCGCAAAACCATGGTGGCTCATGTGCAGTGCAACACAGTATACACATGCGCTGCAGCAAAAACAATCGCCCTTCTGCGCACACCCACCTCTGCATGGGGCCCTTTGTTTGCAGGCTCCGTTATACTCCAGCACGTCGCAGCTTAGAGAACATTGTGGTCCTTTAAATAAACAAATCCCCGAAACTGCTAATGGTAAATTGTCAGTACATATAAAAAGAAGGTTCTATGGCCCATTGACTTCATTTAGATTGAAATGCTAAGCAGGACTACGTAGAAGCATCAGTAGGGAATTAGGGGGGAAGCACTCACTGGTTTTATGGTGCTTTTTCCATTTACTGCTTACCCCTTACAGGTTCCAGAACCGACATCCCCTCCCTGTCCCAAAACAAAAACATACAAGAGGAAAAAAAAACATATTCGTTCTTCTTCCAAGTAAATATATAACGGTTATTCCGTTGTGATGGTCACAGATCAAAAACTACAAGGCTGGATTGAAAAGTAATGCCTCCATATAAGTATTTTATTTGTGAACACATTTGAACACTTTTTTTTGTACTTAGTTTATACTCTATGTAATGCACTATTCACTTTTCAACGTAGTCCCCATCCCTTTCCACGCATGTGCACCAACGCTTGACGAGTCGGGCAAACCCATTGGAGAAGAAAGCTGGTGGTTGTTGTCGACACCAGGACTGAACGGCAGCTTTCACCTCGTCGTCAGAGTTGAAGTGTTGACCCTTAAGGTGCTCTTTCATCTTTGGAAAGAGGGTTGCAGCACCTGCAGTACAAGGAGGTTCTTCCCCAGCCGTCATACAGCCCCGACCTTGCGCCCTCCGACTTTCACTTCTTCCCAAATGATGGGAAGGGTATCTAGTCCATGGGTTACCATGTCTAGTGAACAGTCAATATGCTGACATTCACAAGGTCAACAGGCAAAAGGTTGACACAAGCAAAAGGTTGATATGACAATGGTCAACAAATGATAAGGTCAACATGATGTTTTTGTTTTTTGTTATTTTTTTTGGGACTTTTTCAAAGCGGTTGTGGAGGGAGGCACCTGTCCCAAAGCATGACTGTAGAAACGAGAGGACGTCCTACACTTATTGTGAGGCCACATGTGTCGATATTGACACAAAACAACGTCATGTTGACATTTTCATGTGTCGACCTTTCCCATGTCGATGTGTCGGTCTCTTGTTTATGTTGACCTTGTGCATGTTAAACTTTTGGTGTCAACCTAATGACTGTCGACCTAGACACTATCCACCCATAGCAACCCATTGAAATATTGACAGCATCAATATACCAACAATCAAAACACCAAAAGGTACAAAACACAGACGCAACAACAATGCCGACAGCCAAAATAATACCGAATCCGGTTTTTATGAGTTTTTCACAAAAACCGACCTGTTCACACTTTACCATCCCAGTGGGCATAGAGCGAAAATATAATTGTGTGCCGAGCGCAGCGAACCATGCGAGTGGATACGGTACAGTTATACGGTTCCCTTTTCAAAATTACAACTGTGTTCCGCAGTATGATAATGTCTGTATATTGTGTGTCGTCATTCCAACCGTTGGTATTATGGGGGTAATACAGACATGCTTGCTAGGCTGCTTATATTCTCTGTCTGCCGAGCATGAAAATGCCGTACCGCTGAATGCACGCCCCCCCTCCCCCCCCCAACGACCAAATCCCAGCGACATGATACAAGGCCAAGTGATTTCGGTAATTCATTTGTCGGCAAATCATACTGAGCCCCCCCCTGATGCGCTACAGTCTTCACGATGGATGTCATTCCTTGCAAAGAACAAAACATCGGATTCTTAACGATTCATCAACCTATTAATAGTCCTATTCCTCGTTCTCTTTAATCTTTGGCAGCCTGCGTTCCTTTTTGATCCCGCATTTTGATAATGTTGGTAAAGCAACACTCGCGTTAGTGGTATTAAAGTTTTTTTTTTTTTCTCCTGTATTCTGTGTTTTATGCATTACATTATACAAAAAATATTCATCTTTTTTTTGTTGTTTGTACTTGGTGGAAAAAAAAAAAAGAGATTAATAAGCAAAAGCTGTATAATGAAATATCCGAAGAACAGATAACCCCTTAGAACAAAAAAGTGGAATGAAAATAGCAATTTCTGTAGTCAAACGACATCAAAGCTTGCAACTTTTTCAAAGTTTTCGAACATTAAACAATTTAGATGAAAAAACAATTAGGATTCAGAACGCGACGGCATTGTAGAGGATGGACACCGGGTATGTCGTGTGGCTTTTAAAACAAGTCAAATAAATGATGATGCCATTAAAACTGAACTAATTAAAGAAAGCTTCTTTTAAGAACTCATTAACTGCAACCTCATTTGCATAATGATGCATATTAATTAAGTTTTAATGAATCTGAATTTGCACCAAGCCTATTCATGTTGGCTTTGAAACAAATTGAACAAATTAGTTAAAAGCTTTCTGGATTCTAATTTTTTTTTTTTTTGTAGCAAACAGGAAAATAATACATTGTGTATCTCCGCGAAGAATTTTTTTTTTTCCTCCCCGGTTTTAATTTAAATTCAAAGGTGTATAAACCCATCTATTAATTATTCTTAAACACAATATTTTTTTTAACAGTCTCTTAGAGAAATTTTAACCTTATTATCCCTTTGGGTTAAGAAACGGTATTACGGAGAAAGAGCTTGTAAGTAAATAATTAAAGACAATTTACAAGGAGCTCAATCACGTTTTTTTCTCTCCGGAGAATAGGGGTGGGGGGTGGGGGTCGGTGGCTTTGGGGAGCATTCTTGTGAAGATGTGTAGGGGGGTCCAGCGTTTTACTGTCTTCTACATTAACTGTTTTCTCTTCACCTTTCCATAGCCGTAAATAAGTTAAAGTCTAACAATATTCAATTTAATGCGGTCTGGGATAATTCAGTGAGAAACACGGAAATAACTGAGATTTAATCGCTTAAGATCCAACACTTTATTCTTTGTAATGAAGCTGAGTGTCTGAGTATTTTTATTCACTATGGAGCAATATATTTTTAGGGTCCTCATTCCCATCTGTGTATATAAACTCCAATATGGCTCGCTGGGAACATCACTGTATAACACAGAAATCTGACAGCAGATTAGGATTATTGCTTATTAGAACAAATGCAGATTGAACAGATATCATTCTAACCAATGACAACAGTCCCTGCCTTTTTCATTACTAACCTTAGAGCACGGGTGTCAAACACAAGGCCCGCGGGCCAAATCAGGCCCGCCAGACCTCGTCATGTGGCCCGCGCGAGGAGATAGCACGCAGGGGCAGTGTGTCTAAAACAGGAGTGCGGCGGGCCGCGTCCACGTCCGCGGCCGCCTTACCTCTTCCTCCACTGTCGGCGGCGATGTTCCTGTAGGCACATATGTATGCGGCTACAGAAACATGGCCGCCGGCCTCCACGGCTACGTGGAGGAGGGCCATGCCGCCTGTTCCCTCTGATGCCCGGCAGTGACAGACACTGGATGGGGACGTCATGACGATGACGCCGCCCGCCCATGCGTCTGTAGAGAAGTAGGAGCAGGCAGGGAAGCTGGACCGGGAGTCGGGGACTGTGTGGCCGCAGCAAGCAGTGAAGAAAAGCTGGAAGCCGCAGCAGCTGCAAGACAGACGGAGAAACAGTAAGTGAGGATGAGGATCACACTCACAATAAAAAAAATATATATCTGCTGTTTCCTGAGGTGTCCTCGTGTATAATAATAATAATAATAATACCATGACACCACAGGCTGCTCCTCCTGTATAATCATTTATGTGTCATAGCATTACTTTTATTATATTATACAGGGGGAGCAGTCTGTGGTGTCATGGCATTATTATTATACAGGGGGAGCAGCCTGTGGTGTCATGGCATTCATTTTATATTATACAGGGGGAGCAGCCTGTGGTGTCATGGCATTATTATTATACAGGGGGAGCAGCCTGTGGTGTCATGGCATTATAATTATACAGGGGGACCTACAGATATAATCGGCCCTTTGAGGGTGACCAAACTGCTGATGCGGCCCCCCGATGAATTTGAGTTTGACACCCCTGACTTAGAGGTTTTTGGAGTGTTGGAGGAAACTTTGACACCCTGAAAAAACTCACACATACACAGAGAGAACATACACACTCTACACATATACTGCTGTCAGGCAGGCGTTCTTACCACTGACCACAGTGGGTCATCAGGCCTAATTCAGAAAACCAGGCCTTGGTTGCAGAACAAAATTGCCAAAACCATGTTGCACTGCAGGTTGGGCAGATGTAAGAGGTGCAGAGAGAGAGTTAGATCTGGGGGGGTTATTTTGTTTCTGTGCAGGGTAGATTTCAGTTTGAACACACCCCACCCAAATCTAACTCTCTCTGCACTTTTTACATCTGCTCCACCTGCAGCGCAGCATGGTTTTGCTCATTTTAATAACAAATTTGCCCTGTGATCAAGGTTGAATTAGACCCATTGTGGCTGCTATTTTGGGATACTATGGGAATTTGTGCTCTGTAATTGTATTTATCTCCATCACGCAAGCATAGAAAAGCGTAAACTCACAAGCAATGCTGCTCTAGCCTGGATACATGTGATAGGCAATACTATCTTTGTTAACTAGGGCCTTATTAATTAATTAAAACTGGAAGGATGTGAACGCTTGTAGTGCCACAAGTGTGCAATATAACTGGTGCCTCTATCATTAATGAATAGTCTCACAGTACTTAACAGAAAATATTACAGGTTGAGTATCCCTTATCCCTTATCTGTATCAGAATATTTCATTCTTTTTTTGTTTTGAAACCCCCCCCCCCCCCTTTTTCCATACTCACCTCGTCCCCCTGGTGTCCACAGCCGCCACCGGGTTCGTCTTCAGCTACATCCTCGGTCCCAAGGATGCATTGTGTACAAGTGGAGAGTGATAAACAACCAGCCAATCAGCTCCTACCTGTCATTTTTCAAACCCAGCCTGTATTATGACAGGTAGGAGCTGATTGGCTGGTCGTTTATCACTCTCCACTTTATCACTTCTTGAAGCTTAGTGTCCCTCTCATTTGACTCCCCTCTGACCTGGTAGCGCGCTGTGCTGCTTGATAAAGCTGTCCGGCAGCCGGCCTGGCCCCTGCATTGTTGTGAAAAGCTCTCATCTGTCTTGGTGACTGTCACAGTGACCAGACAAAAATAATACAGCATTTTCGTCTCATCAGACGACCTGGACTAATATTTCATCATTTTCCTTATTAAGAAATTTCTGTTTTTAGTCACAGAAAAAACCTTTGTCAACATATTGTTTTAGTGTAAGTTTTTGATGATGAAATTAACACTGGTTGGAATTCTGGCTCCGGTATTCCATCAGCCGGCATTCCGACCACCAGGATTATAAAAGAATCCCTGTAAAAGTGATGCGGGACAGACAACCCAGGTTACCCTTTTGCACTGCCCCTTGACAGGAGTCCTTCCCTGGACCAACCCTGCAAGCTACCCGGGGTCTATTTGCGGATCACCGGACATGTGTTTTTGTTTTTTTTTGGACTTATCATATACTAAATTAAAGATCTTGGTCTGTAGGACTGCAGATTTGTATTGGCACTGTAATCAGTTGCCTCATTTTGGAGTTATGTGTCAAAACGACAGCCTGCCATTTAAAATGCATCACCACTGTGCTCTGGAAAATGTGACCATTTATGAACTCTCCCTGTGCACCTGCCAGGTGATGTGGAACCTTTAACCTGCTGGGTCGTCTGGAAACTGTGACCGTTATTTGTAGCCACCCACTAAGCAGGGATTTTTCAACTCCTAATGTTGTTAAGGCGCCTAGTGAATTATGCTGCTTGGCCTATACTTTTACTTAACTCTTAAGCCTAGAAATAACTCACACTGAATCACCTCATACTAAAAATAAGACACGGACACCAACTGCGTAAGTTTAAAGGTCATGGAAAATTTATTGTAACTGGTATGACCCTATTTGTTAAGGGATGGCAAAGAAAAGCACTTGAGACCAGCACCCGCCGCGGATGTTACTCATGACAGCGTATGTACCCCTCTCTAAGATGACGCCCCTATGCTACCTGATTGGCAGATCTAACTGCCACTCACCTGAGATTTCCTTTGGCCTTATCCTATCTTTCAATAGCTTTATTTAACAATGACAAATTCACAGGCTCTTAAATACACTCGAGCCTATGCGACCCTTGTTCTATATTAATTATACAACGCCACCATATTGTACAGTGCAGTAGAAAGAATGTTAAACTATCCCATAAATATTGGGGTCCGCAGTCTGCGTTACTCCAGTAGATAAAGTCATTATACCGGTGGCTAAACTAATATTTTCAAAATGTGTAAAAAATCTAAATTTCAAAACTCCCTTCAACAGCTCGTTACCCAAAGGGAAATAAAGTACAAAATATATGGAATGTATCATTATTTATTGACACAATTACTCAGCTATGTTTTTGTCTCAGCCCAGACTTCAATTGAGGTGACTCTTTAAAGAGAATTCCACATAAGTTATGAAACAATAAGAATATTCTAGTGTATCCCTAAGTGTTGCAAAGCTCAGTTCTGACCGGCAAAAAAACCAATTATTTTGTTTTGGTTATAAATAATCTACTTTTGTAAAAACAAACAAACAAAAAAATTGAATAAATGTCCAGCGCCGCATGTTCTTGGCTGGGCTGCTTCTGAGTAAAGCACGCCCCTGAATCTGCACACACAAAAGCCACGCCCCTTTTCAGGGTTGCCGCACCAAAGGCGTGGAAGGTCCCGTTTTAGAATATAAGAAAGTTGAGGAGGGTTTGACATGGCAGTAAGACAGTGATTGGTTGCTATTTTATCTCTCTCCATTTTAACATTGTGTGAACATTGTGATTAAAAACTCTGTTGTTTTTTAAGTGTTAAGTTTTATTGTAAAGATCACCTGAGAGGCTTAATGTTCTAGGTGGTCCATTATCTTCACATCCTCTGATCTCTCTCTCTCTATATATATATATCTCCATCTACATATATATATATATATATATATGTACACATATATAATACATATATTGCACACCCTGAACATGCACAAAGTGAGCTGAGATACTGTATATCATCGGGTTGCTGGTCATGGTACTTGCAATCTTTCTGAGTAATAGGTGAAGTAGCAAGAGATTTTAGATCTATAAGATACAATATGGATTGTGTAATGGTTAGCATTACTGCCTCACAGTGCTGAGGTCATGGGTTCCATTCCCACCATGGCCCTAACTGTGCAGAGTTTGTATGTTCTCTCCATGCTTGTGTGGGTTTACTCCGGGGATTCCGGTTTCATCCCACAATCTAAAGATATACTGGTAGGCTAATTGGCTCCCAACAAATTAACCCTAGAAAGTCTGTGTGTGCGTGTACATGTGGTAGGGAATATAGACTGTAAGTTCCACAGGAACGGGGACTGATGTGACTGTTAATATATTCCTTATATATTATGTTACTTATATCTAAGTTCGAAGATGGGTTTAATCGGACGAGCCCTTAAGGGTGCTGGCATAAGGGTCCACAATATTTCGGTTGTTTTCATGCATTGTGATATGTTGTTGGAAAGCGTATGACTTTCATAATACAACACAATAAACAGACTCCCGTGAGTGGACCCTTAAAGGCCTATAAGGTTTCATTATATGAAAAACATTTTAAATTTACATAACTTTTGACAAACTGAAATGAATAAGCGACTCATCGGCAGAGTGGTCTGTGAATCGAACATTGGAGATATCGTTGTGAATAACATGTGAGTTCCATCCCAGTCAGTTATTTGTTCTCTTGACTGCTTATTCAGTGAGGGTTTTTGGGATCTTCTGTATCTGCTGCAGCAGCTCCTGCCAAGGGCGTAACTACCATAGGTGCAGGGGGTGCAGCTGCTATGGGGCCCAGAGCTGAGAGGGGCCCACTTTGCCTGTCAAAGTATCATGTGCTATATACATTTTTCAGCATTAGTTGATGAATAGGGGCCCTTACAAACTTTTGCTATGGGGCCCACATGTATCTAGCCTCTGGCTCTGCCCTGCTGTGGTTGGGAAGGGAAGGTGGAAGAAGAATTGTATAAGCATAAACTTTAACCCGTCCATTGGACTAGTATAAAATATCCATCACAATATTAGATGGCACTACTGTCTCTTTAATATTAGTTAATCTAAACAACAATATAGATAGATAGATAGATAGAATCGAAAGTACAATCGATGCGCGTGTACACACCTATAGATAGTTATACAGGACAATTAGCTTTTTTTTTCTTAAGCTTGGCACACACGAGACGACCATGGCCACGGATGAACGGTATTGTACAACACACTGGATTATACCGTCCAGTGACATCACCTATGGCAAGTGAAAGGTAATCAGATAGAGGCGCAGAGTTTTTTGTCAAGCTGCAGTACACAAATATGGGGGTGTCACTCCCCAACAAAAGATACAAATGGAAATGTGTAAGGATTGCGCTGAATAGTGATAATAAAGAATTCATGAGTAGTGCGAGTATCCTTCATTTATCCTGCTCATACGGTCATGAAAATCGGCAACACGGGGCTGCTGAACAGGCTGTCATTGGCTACATCTCCATTATTGACCTGCATGTTCCGATGATTTGGTTTGCTAACACTGCACTGGAGGACGCATCGTTAATGATAGTACGCGCACACCCTTCTTATCTACATTGTATAATGTGTAGGGGGCGTTAGTGTTTTTCTTGTGCACATTGCAGTGGCGATTCCTCATTTCAAAGGAGGGGGACCCTCTGCACCCATAACAACACACAGGGAATGTTCGGGCCTATTCCAATCATTATTTAAATTTGCAGGTGTTGTCGCACTGTAATGATTGATGATAGTTGTGGTCAGACCAGACAGGGACTGTTTTAATGATTTACCTTCCCTGCTGCTGTTGTAATGAAACACCACTATATGTTTCTTAGCTTGTCTGCCCGACTTGTACTCTACCGGCGAGTTCCCGACACAGAGAGAGAGTCAAAGGTTTCCCAACGCACTCCGTCTGAGCGTGTGTCTGGTGGTACTGGAAAGTGAAAGCTGCTCTCCTGCTTCTCATCTTGTCCTTCCTTCTGTATGAATGCAAAGTCAACCTGTGATGTTTCATCTACTAGACTTTACTCCTTCCCAGAAGACTCCCATAGAGGCGGCAATATCCACAGAGCGGCCGCCCAGCAGATCCGGGGGAATTCACTGTGCAAACTTCACGGGGAAAGAGAGACAATTTCATTTTTTTTTATGTTCTACACTGGGGGGGAAGGGGGGGGGATTCAGGTTGACTCGCAAAGCACATTTGGTTTGTTAATGGACAAAACCATACTGCACTGCAGGTGGGGCAGATGTAACAGGTGCAGAGAGAGTTAGATTTGGGGGAGTTATTTTGTTTCTGTGCAGGGTAAGTACTGGCTGCTTTATTTATGCTTTATTTAAACGCAGCAATATATATATATCAGTTTGAAGTACAAACCCACCCAAATCTAACTGTCTCTGCACATGTTACATCTGCCCCACCTGCAGTGCAGCATGGTTTTGTCCATTAGAGAATTTGCTTTTGCGAGTGAACCAGGATCAGGCCCAAATGTGGTTTGCAAGCCAATCTGAATCACCCCCCCATCAAAAATTGAATGGGAACATATAGCATCCCATGCTCTACACAGTACACAGTACACAGTACACAGTGGCATGGTAGATGTTGTAACCAACAGCAACAGATTGTTTGGTACTCGTGTAGTTTCACGGCGGCACATCACTGCGGATCGCATCATATGCAACTTGCATGCAAATCGTATGCAAATACTGCATGCAAATTGCATATGATTTGCATACAATTTTATACGCAATACTATTTAGCATACCCCCACTATCCACGTCACCCCGAAGTGTGGCAAGCGCAGTGAGCCCCACGAGGGGACGCGGTACATGTCCTCGTGACCTGTTCATACCCCCACTATCCACGTCAGTGTGGAGTTGATTTTATAAAGTGCCGAGCCTAAAGAATGGTGAGCGCAGTGAGCCCCGCAAGGGGACACGGAAAACGAGCCCGAAGCGTGGCGAGCACAGCGAGCACTGCTAGGGGACATGGATTACTGGACATGTATTCCGCGTCCGCTCGCCACTCTTCAGGCTCAGTGACTCGCTGCGCTCACCACACTTTATAAAATCAACTCCACTCCGACGTGGATAGTGGGGGAATAAATAGGTCGGGAGGACGCGTACCGCAGCCCCTCGCGGGGCACGCTGCGATCGCCATGCTTCTGGCTGACGTGGATAGTGGGGGTGTGCTAAATCACATCGCAGATTGAATATGCAAATTGTATGCAAATCGTATGCTGGGAAGTGCCGCCGTGAAACTACACAAGTACCGATTGTTTTATTTTTATTTATTAACCATTATATGGTGGTCACATAGGGACTAAGAGCCTAATTCACACCTGTTCGCTAGGCTGCATACACTCGTAGCCTAGTGAACAAGTCTGCTCGAGACTAAGAATTAATTTGATGGTCACCGACTGTGTTCCCAGGGGAACGCCCATGTCCATAAAATGCTGGGTGTTCCTCTGCTCTGGCCCCCTGTTTGCCCCCCCCCCCCCCCCCTCTGGAGCGAGCTACTCGGCAAGTGTGAAAGTCGCCAAATCCGTTTGCACAGACCCTTCCAATGGAACAGGTGCCTAATTCAGCTCCTTCCATGCTAGCCTGAATCGGGCTGTAATTCTGCGACACAAGTCAAAAAGTTGACATGGTCAAAAGGTCAACATGAGTTTTTCATGTTTTGTCCCCCCCCCCCCAAAAAAAAATTGACTTTTTCATACTTTTCTAACCCAGTGGACGTGGAGGAGGAATATAATAGTGTAACAGCCCAGCGAGGGCCTCACTGCACAGATGCGGTGTCCATGCCAACCTACGTCAACATAGACACCATAAAAACCTCAGAAACACATGTCGACCTTTGACCCTGTTGACCTATTGCATGCCAACCTTTTCCAGGTGTCGACCTACTTCCTTTCAACAAATTTAGCGGTCGATCTAATCACCTGTTGACCTAAAACTTGTCGATATAATGATCCATACCCGCCTTCTTGTCACTTGTCATTGCCCCCAGCCTCCTTCCTAGGCTGGGCCCTCTTAGGCTCCACCATTCCTGGTGTGGAAGCTGAATTGCCCTTATTCAGATCTGATCGGAGTACAAATTTGTTCTCAAAATGGGCAAAACCATGTGCACCACAGGTGGGGCAGATGTAACATGTGCAGAGAGAGTTACATTTGGGTGGGGTGTGTTGAAACTGAAATCTAAATTGCACGGTAAAAATTATGCAGCCAATATTTACCCTGCACAGAAAACAAAATAACTCCCCCAAATGTAACTCTCTATGCATGTTACATCTGCCCCACCTGCAGTGCACATGGTTTTGCCCATTTTGAGAACAAATTTGTACTGCAATCAGATCGACAAGCATGGAACAAAGACACAACTGTGCATCTGGACTAAGCCAATAAGACGAGGTGAAAGCTGACCCCCTGACCAATAAAAAACCTGCTGGATCCTATTGTTTTTACTTTTTTTTTTTTTAATTACTGCTCCCTGGGCCGGGAGCTCAGTATGCTGTGATCAATCTTGACTAGAGTCTCCTGGTCCAGGATGCGCTGCGTATGTATGATGGCAACTGTTACTTGTATTGTGTAGTTGTATATTGCTGATTGTACTTGCATTTGTTTCCCCTGTTAGATGTTATTGTAATATTGTATCATTGATTCATACTGTGTTATTATTGTGTTACATTGTTACCCTTTTGTGTCCGCTAGGGACTAAATACATATGATTATTGTTTTGGACGCTCCAGGATATATACTTATATATAAAAGTTTTTTTCGTTTTTTTCCTGCTGGAAAAAAATCTTTTTCGCGTGTATTAAAGATCATCACTAAGTGGAGATACCATTTAAAGTTCAACCTAAAAACCTGTATTGTATGGTTTGGAATGTTTTTCCCTTGATGAAGTCATCTATGATGAAACGCGCCGGGTACCATTCCATCTTGGATGAACTGAACTAAATGAATCCTATGTCTGATGAATGAAATAAAATTTTAGTATGGTCTACCATTAAATTGTTAAATAAACCTATTTTAATCTATCTTTCCTTTTCTCCAGTAACAGGGAGGAAATATAGAGTGCAGCTACCAATTTTTTAGTGCAAACAAAAGTCTATTTTTTGTGTGTTACTATCTATCTATCTATCTATCTATCTATCTATCTATCTATCTATCTATCTATATAATATTAAGGTTTGAGTTTGTGAATAGCTGTTAACCTTATAGAGCCATAAGGGTATAACGAGAGTGTCACGGATGCTGATAAGGTACGCTATGTGGCACTATTCTTAGGTACACCCGTAGTTAGGAATAAAGGTTAACACTTTGGTGTAGCATTACGAAAACTGCGCAACTGTCTTATTGTCCTTCGTTTTTCTCAATAATAGGATGTAACGCTGGGAGTGTCACTCAGAGAAGCTCTTCCGGCTGCTGGGAATTGTAGTATAAGATGGATACACGTTTCGCTCTATTTACAGAGCGCAAATCACAGATCTGAATTACAACTCCCAGCAGCCCCTGCGGTGCTAAGCAACATGCATCCCAGCTGTAATAGAAGCTATGCTGTACTAGAAGTCTGGTGTCATGGAGATATTGGTGACGTGCTATAACCATACAGGACATAAACACAAGAGGTAACATCTGATTTTTTTATGTAAAATGCACAAGCGAGACGGGTGAATATCCTATCACTAAAATAATCTGATTTTAATAACATGCACTTAAAAAAACTCCACCAATTTTTTTATTTATTTAAAAAAGTTGCTTCAGGGCCCATACGGGATTAGTTACATAGCAAATCCAACCCTGACAGTGAAAAAGCATACGGAAATGCCAAGTATGCGCAGCAGCATCCTTGGGGTTGGAGTTCACGCAGTGATTCGCCCTCCTGTATATGTTTGGATTGTGGGAGCAAACCAGAGAACTCAACCCAGAGGAAACTCCTCCAAACACAATTGGAGCATATATAAACTCCACACATATAATTCCCTGACTAAGATCAAACCCCCGACCCTAGTGCCGTGAGGCAGAAAATGCAACCACTGCGCAGCCCCTATGGTATATACAGGGTAGCATAAATCTGATATGATCGTTCTGCAAGACATAATATTGGTCATTACCCCTTTGGGTGCCAAAACTGCTGTGAGGGGTATGGGCCATAGAGTAAATAGCACTAAGGTTGACATGCATTGGGTTGACCACTGAAGGTCGACAAGCATCAAGGTCAACACACCTGGAGGTCGACACATGATTAGGTCGACAGGTCATTGTGTCGACACATGCATTAGGATCGACATGTGCTAGGTCGACAGTTAAAAGGTCGACATGGATTTTTCAAATTTTTTCTGAATGTTGACACTGTAGACACAGACACTAAAAAAGTGCAGATCTCTCACAGCAACGTCGGCACTCAAATGATCAACACTGATATCCGTTTCTGCTGGTTTTTAAAATATAATAGAGAAAAAAAATAACCTATACAACGTTTTCTAACTTCATTAATATTAACATGGGCAATAATAATTGATTGCTGTATTTACCTGCACTGCAAAACAACTACAAAACAACTCCTGGGATGAATGAATTATACTCCTTTCAAACAAGAAATGCAGGGACAAACCCGGGAATTACATTCCCGGGACAAGCAGGGACATTCCCGGGTTGGGACCCTTTCACACCAGAAAAGTCCCTGCATTTTCTGGTGTGTGAAGGGGGGGAAGGAGGCCGGCAGGAGGTGGGGAGGAGGCGGGCAGTCGGCAGGATGGCGTTGGGCAGTCGGCGGCATGGCAGCGGAGGTGGGCAGGAGGTGGTGAGAATACTCACACCGGTTGCTTGTCCTCTGTGCAGGCCAGGGATCCACACAGGCGGCGGCGCAAATGACGGGACAGGTGGCGGATGAAGATGATGCAGCTCTCCGGCGCCCTCACTGCCGCCGGAGAGCTGCGTCATCATCATCCACCGCCTGTCCCGTCATTTGCCTGCGTGGATTCCCAGCCGGACAGGACACCGAGGACCACCAACTGGGGAAAATATACCCTATCCCATTTACACTAGCCAGGTCCCTGGGTTGAACCCGGGAACAACCCTGCTACCTAGAAGGGTTGGATTGCCGGAAAATTAGCCCAGTAATTTGTCCAGGGAACCTTTCACACCAGCAGTAGTACCGGGTTGTTCCCGGACTCAACCCGGGAATTTAGGCTGGTGTGAAAGGGGTATTAGAGGTCATTGTGTTTGCCTGGAGAGAGTCATAGCAAGTTGCAACTGATAGTGACTTCCCGCCCGCTGGCTTTTATTAGCTGACTATAACGGATTCAATATCAAATCAAAATGGACCAGTGGCGTAACAATTAGGCCGCAGCCCCCGCGGTGGCGGGGAGGCGCCGGGGGGCTGCGGGCGCTGGTGGATCTCCGCCAGCTCCCCACTGCATGTGGGTGCAGCGGGAGCTGGCAGGGGGGTCTGTGCGGCGCGGAGGTACCTGTTTAAGGGAGAGCCTGGAGGTCCCTGCGCCTGCGGCGCTGAGTATGATGCTGCCGGGGTCCCTGCAGTGAAGTGGAAATAACGCGCTATCTCCGCTGGAGATAGCGCGTTATTTCCACTTCACTGCAGGGACCCCGGCAGCATCATACTCAGCGCCGCAGGCGCAGGGACCCCGGCAGCATCATACTAGGCGGCGCAGGGACCTCCAGGCTCTCCTTTAATACAGGTACCTCCGCGCCGCACGGACCCCCCTGCCAGCTCCCGGGGGGGTCTTTTAACGGGGGGGGGGGGGGGGGGCAGCTGCAAAATTGTCCCGGGGGGGGGGGGGGGCGGTGAAATTGTCCCGGCGGGGGGGGCGCAAAAGTTTTAGTTACGCCACTGAAATGGACAATCACAAAAGAAAATATAGAGTGGGCGGGAGGGCTTCCAAAATGGCAAGAGGATGAGAACCACCTGACCGAAACTAATATACCCCTTTATTGGCTACACCCCTTACACTCCTCAAAGGGCACTAACCAACCACATGGCTAAACAGACCACACCTACTTTTTAAGCTAAGATAGCACTGACACTGCTTCTAACATCGTGTCACAAAATATAGGGTTCTTATATGGCTTTTGGCTTATCCAGCCCTCAGCCAGGTATCTATCCACGATAAGTCGCCTGCGTTATATCATATGGTATACAATTGTGCCATAAAATATCTGATGGTTTGGATTAGAGGGCTAGGGGGGTTGGAAATGGCAGTCAAACTTCCTTCGATATATCGCATGCACAAACAGCACTCCATTTTCCATCCAATTCCAATAAACCACTAGGGCAGCACTAGTCCTAGGGGTTCCTGTCTGGCACTCACAGGACCGCGCATCGGTTTGGACCAGAGGAAAAGCACGTACGATTTGGCACTTTACAAACGATATATCGGCCCGAAAAGTCGTAATTGAATGAAATTGCGCAAAATCGTTGGTAGTGTATGGGTTTATTTACAAAACAGGAAGGATACAGTACTTCCTAACTGCATTCTCTTCTCTTGCTATCAATCACTGCAGCACTTATGACATGTGAATGCAGGAGGAAGCTCTCAGTGATTACTATATGAAAGACTGTAGTTACTGAAGAGTAAACTGGTGTTTGACAGCAGAAGTAGAAGAGTTGCAGAACGACTATAATAACTGAATAAGGAGTAGAAAAGATATAAACATCCTAACAGCAGATGTGTGACCTCTAGCATGTAAAACATAACAGTTTAATTATCTTATCACACTAAACCTGAAATAACGACTCGGAGACATAGGTTTGGCAGAAATTGTTAGCTGAATTTTTAAGCTAATTTATTTGATTGATTAATTAATTAATGGTGGCCCAGAAAGAACGGCTCTTAAACTAAGCTCCACCCCAAAACTAGAATACGTAATCCAGCCTAATTTAACAAGCGGTATCCGCTCCACCTACTGCATGGACTACCCACCCAGCCAGGTGGGTTCGCTGTCCCCGAGCAGGTGATCCAGCGAAGGCCTAAGTCAATGAAAGGCGAGCGCACCGAAAACACATCAGATACGCTGCAAACATAACTTAATGAAGACTTAAAATCTATCAAATTGCCGTTCTTTCCCACCCATCAGCTAATGTGGTTAATCACCACCCTCTAGCCACCTAAAAGGGGGAGGGAGGGAAAACTTTATCAGGAAAGAGAGGAAGACTCCTCCCTTTCCTGCCCCAATATCCCATACCCTCCAACATTTCCATCTAAAAAATCGGTACAGGGTTGTGGCCATAGACCGAGGGGCGTGGCCATGTGTAAAAGGGGCGTGGTTTTAACCATTTTACTTTGGACTACATGTGCCAATTTCTTTATGAGTTCCATTTCAATATAAATACTGCGCTGGCTGTCCCTACCTCGTCAGCTTAGCGGGGTCTGGCCATAAAATCGCCGACTGTCCCCGCTGTCAGGTTCTCCATGCTGCGGCACGTCCATGCTGTGGTGACGTCACGCAGCCCCGAAAGTGTCGGCTTGTGCTATTGCGGCCGGGACTTGTGGTCTCTGGACAGCCGACATCCTCCAACCACAGTCTCTCCCTGAGCAGCAGGGGGAGGCAAGCCTGTCACAGCCCTCCGCTGTGCACCCTGGGAGATGCAGTCCTGGCCGGCTGCTTCTCCATGCTCTCTGGGGAGCAGTCGGCAGTGTAATAAACTACATCTCCCAGAATCCCTCAGGCAGCTAAAGCTGATGTTAATAAAAACCGGTACATTCGGTACAGTTTATTTTAGCCGGTACAGACCGTTAAAAAACGGTACTGTACCGGCTAAAACGGTACAGTTGGAGGGTATGATATCCCAGCTAACAGAGCCATTCCTAAGTTCCTTATTGGCTCTCCGGGTCACATGCTGCCCAAGGTACACACCCAGCCTGGTATGTTTAATTCACTCCATGTCTATTCAGACCTTACGTTGTTCCAAAGCACTGAGGCTCTTCCTTTCTTCTCGTATGGTCCATCACTGAAGCACTTCTCATTTTGGGACTGCAGGAGGAAGCACAGACTGATTGATCTAAGGGAGGAAAAACCAAGACCTGTTTAAAAAGGGCTCATGTAACAAAGATACCCCATGCACTCAGTTGTTACATGTCTCCAGCTTTAAAGGATTAACTGGTGGCATCAGGGCTGCCACGAAGAATTTTGGGGTCCGGGACTGATTTCCAGTCCGGGACCCTCAGAGCTTTGGAAACTGTACTGGGGTCTTCCACACATAGGCCTTTATTCAGATCTGATCGCAGTACAAATTTGTTTGGAAAATGGGCAAAACCATGTGCACTGCAGGTGGGGCAGATGTAACATGTGCAGAGAGAGAGTTAGATTAGTGTGAATTATTTTGTTTCTGTGCAGGGTAAATACTGGCTGCATTATTTTTACACTGCAATTTAGATTTCAGTTGCTTCAACACACCCCGTCCAAATGTAACTCTCTCTGCACATGGTACATCTGCCCCACCTGCAGTGCCCATTTTCCAAACAAATTTGTACTGTAATCAGATCTGAATAAGGGCCAGAGTAAGGATATTGTATAATAATAATAATAATAATAATAATAATAATAATAATAATAATTATTATTATTATTATTATTATTATTATTATTATTATTATTATTATTATTATTATTATTATATGTATTATTATTAGTATGTGTATCATTAATTATTATTACCTTTATTATTATGTGTATTATATTTTTATTATTATAACATTTTATTATTCTGTGTATTATTATTTCTAATATTATAACTATTATTATTTATTATTATTAAAAAATAATAAAATGATGTGTAATAGTAGTATTATTATAATGCATATTATTATGCATATTATTATTAATATTATTATTATTATATTATTATCATTGTTGTTGTTATTATTATTATTATTATTATATTATTATCATTGTTGTTGTTATTATCATTAGTATTTCTTTTTTAAGGGACCAAATATTATTTTAAGTTTTTGTTAGCCTCAGAATAAACACCAAATCACAGCATAAACATTATTGATTCCCTTTTAAACCGTTATGCCTTCATCAAGAGCGAAGAGATTTATGTAATTACCTCTCTGCGTTTTGTTTGCAACAAAAGTGTTTTTTTTTCTAAGTCAGCAGATACAAAAGATGGAACACTCTCTTATTGTTGAGATTAAAAGATCGGTTTTCCTTTAGTAAACTGTTTTCTAATGATAGATTCTTTCAAGAGGTTGACAATTAGGAAGTTTGTGTGAAATGAAAATGCATGCTTCTATATTTATGTTTTATTTTTTTTCTCATTCCGGTGCCCTTTTATCTTCGACCACATCCTCTTTCCCGTCTCAGTTGTTTGATGCCCAATATGGCAGGTAATACTCAAACTCTCATTAATATTCATTTTCTTGCATAGAAACGGTCATTGCTGTTCCGTCTTTAATCAGCCAATTAGACAGTCAGCAAATTATCTCCTAATGAGTTTTTTCTCCTAATGTGTATTTTATTAATTTATTTTTATTTTTATTTTGTATTTAGAACTCAATTCACTGAATGATCAGCTGGAAATTGAAGGTCTTTATTTTAAAATCATGAATCTTTATTTTTTTTTATTGAAAAGTATCAGTAAAAAGAAAGTTAACTTTGCAATAACAAGATAACCCCCAAATATTCTCACAAGTGTTCCGCATGCATTGTGCGGGTAGAACAGGATACTGTATTTAGTTTTAAATGGTAGAGTGCTCTAATCGCGTAAATAACTTAAACATACTGTAGATAATATCAGGCCAGATCCAAGATGACAGTAAAATGAAAATTAATTTTGGATGAAGATTATTATATTCATCAAATACACAGAGGACCAGATGCTCTAAGCTTGAAAAGTGATAAAATGGAGAGCGATAAACAGCCAGCCAATCAGCACCTAATTGCCATGTCATAAGCTGTGTTTGAAAAATGACAGGTACGAGCTGATTGGTTGGAGGTCTAACACTCTCCATTTTATTACTTTTCAAAGCTTAGTACAGATGTATCGCCGCTCATCCAGCACCGGGGCTCGCCAGACCACCCCCACTGGACGCTACAACTGACTGGGACACGTGAGCATCCCACACGCACGCGTGTCCCAGTTTCCCCGTCGGCGATGGGAATCCTGCCCGCCTCCGCTTCAGGGAGATGGGCAGGGTTAGGGGGGGGGAGCGGGGAGGAGCGGGGAGGTGGGGGGAGCTAAGGTTAAAGGGGATGCGCATGGATCTTGTGCCCGTGCATCCCCTTCCGGCGGCTGTCGAATCCACCACCAGCCCCTGCAAAGATGTGAAGTGCTCCATCTGTATATCTCGCCCATAGGGTTCTGGTTTTATGTACAGTAATCTTTTGTGTCAACATTGACTGTGTCAACATTCACCTCGTGGACATTAATGTTTTGTCGACGTTGTTTTTGTAATTGTATCCCTAACTCTAATGTTACGCCATACCGCTAATCCAATTCTAACTATAAATCTAACAGTATCCCTAACACCAATCCTAACCCCAATAGTAACCCTACCGCTAATTAACCCTTCTCGTTAGTGTCATTGTATCCCTGGCTCTAAGTGTAACCAAACCCGAAATAGAAACCATAACCTGAATGGTAAAGTCAAACACTGGCCTTCTGGAGGGGAGTTTTCATATGCCTGACCTACCCCGCCCAATGATCACAGTAAGCAACTTACCAGCTTCTCTCTCTTGTGCGATGAGAGACCACATAACCACATATACACACAGCAGACTTGGTAGGAAAATATGTTGCCACTGGGCATGTGTAGCAATAGTAGTGGCCGCTGGTCAGGTTGTGGGGAAGGGGGTTTCGGGGCAACTGGAAACCCTTCATGCATTTGCCTATTTAATGCTAACCCTAAACCTAATGGTAGTCCTAACCATTAACATAACCTTAATAGCAACCTTAACGCTAATCACAAATCTAACCTTAACTGTAACCCTAATGGTAACCGGTAATCCTAACTGTAACCATAACCCTAACAGTAATCCTAATCCTAACTGTAACCCTAACCATAACCCTAGCAGTAATTCTAATCCTAACAGTAACCCTAACCATAACCCTAGCAGTAATTCTAATCCTAACAGTAACCCTATCCATAACCCCAACTGTAATCCTAACTTTAACCATAACCCAAACAGTAATCCTAACCTTAACCATAACCCTAACAGTAATCCTAACTGTAACCCTAACCATAACCCTAACTGTAATCCTAACTTTAACCATAACCCAAACAGTAATCCTAATCATACAGTAGCTGTAACCCTTACCATAAGCCTTATTGAAAAATTGGAGATGCCACCTTTATCAAGCCCCCAAAACAAGTCAACGGAAATGGTAAACCTTGCTCATTTTAGTTTTATCAAATACCTTTGAGTAAAGTAGGTGTACGTACAACTGTTGGCTATGAATAGTGATAACTGGGGATATCGGGGGAAATTTACTAAAGGAAATTTGTAAAAAATAGGTGTATTTGTATTTAGAAATACACTTATTTTTGACATTTACTATACCGAAAATACGGCAATTTATATTCGTATTGATAGCACATCAATACGAATACGAATTGCCGTATTTTCGGGATAGTAAATGTCAAAAATAAGTGTATTTCTGGATACAAATACACCTATTTTTACACCTATTTTTTACAAATTTCCTTTAGTAAATTTCCCCCATACTGTATGATAAAATTCATTGGTCCTTTAAGAATATTCTTTACGAATTGAATTATACATCTGTCACCGGTAGTATACGCCGTGATGTCGCAGAGATGGAAACAAAAGTCTGTTTGTTATTACTCCGTCATACAACATGCCTTCATAAAACATACAAAACACACAGATGATCTTTTACGTCTGTTATTTTCTCTTTATTTCATCTTATGATATGTGCTGCAGTCACAAGACCTGCAAGTCCCCATAGAACAAGGGCATTGTGGGTACAGTGCGGCAAGAGACCACCCACCCATCACCCTGTTCATCGACCTTTTTGTGAGGACAGAATCTCTGTACTTAAATATTGTCATAAATAATAAGTGATAACTGATTACATTGAAGTCAGAAATTACCTCATCCACATGATATGGCTCTGAATCCATTGACAATAAGTCAATTCTCAAAATATTAATTTGTAAGTGAAAGTGACAAATAAAACCATTTGCAACCTCATTTCGGTCCTAAATTCTGCAAAGCATCATAAAAAAATTGTGAATATGCTTATTTTTTTACCCTGAGCTTTAAACTTCCGGAAGGATTAATATGTCCAATTAAATCCAGAATTGAAAATAAAATTCTTGGGCCAACATGGTCGTCCCTAGTCTGGCCGTAGGAACCAAGCGCATCAAATCTCTATTCTGAAAATGTATTTAGTTTAAAATTCTTTTTTTTCTCTCTCTCTCCTATATCTCGTTAGCTCTTAGGAAACATTTCCCTGTTATTTGTTAGAGAAAGTTTGAAGAAGTCAGGAATATAATGGAGTCGCGGTGAACTTCGAGTCTCGACTTCTTCGGGGAAGAGAGTTGACGGAAAGTGTCTTCCTTGGGGAAGGTCAGAAGTCATTGGTATTAAACTAGACAAGCTGGTATTGTAGTGTTAATGAAAATGCAAAGCAGATGTTTAGTAATTAGGGGAGATGTGAATGACAAGACAAGAGAGGTATAGAACATGCGCTGGCTGGCTCAAAGCAGCTGCTGTAACCAATTCTGCTGTCAGGAATTTACACAAGTCAGGCTATCCCTGGTGAGTTTGTCATAGCTGTGACAATTAGAAAAAAAATTGCAGTTGATTAAAATCAGTTATCTATCGCACAAAGCAATTTTTGTAATATTCTGTTACAAATGACATAGGTTAGATGCTACGACAATGACTGGGAGAGCATTACCACTGTAACAAAGACAGATATCTCCGCCGCTATTTAGTCTTTATTCCAAGCACGTTGGTGATGTGAGTGTCGAAGTTTAGCAAGACTTTTAATTGAAAATGCAATTACCTTTTGCATACATTCTCCAACTGATCTCTATGAATAGAAACAAGATTGTTTTAAACAATGCAGCTTGCTTAAAATCTAAATTTCAACTGTCAGAAGACCTTCAATGGGCGATAAGTCCGCTGTGGGTGAGGTGTGCCGCACTAAAGTGCCAATACGTGCAAGGGGTATGTTGAATTTATACGGCTCACTAGGGGGTAAATTTCCGGTACTTGTTTCCTAGCACGGCCACAATCGCGGCCATCGGGGGTAATTTTTAGTGGCCTGCGACGCGACCGACGCGATGCCCCCGATTTTTCCATTAAAATGCATTGAAAACAGTGAAAATCGCGTCGGTCGGGTCGTATGCGGACAAAAATGCTTAAATGGTCCACCTGCGATGGCCGCGATTTCCCCATAGGGAACAATGTTAAATGCCTCAATTTACCCGCGATGACCGCGATTTCCCATAGGAAACAATGTTAAATGGGTCAATTTACCCAAATCATCATAGGGAAGAATGGTAAATGGGCCAGAAACCCCAAAAAACCCCCCTGAACATTGACATGTCCCCCCAAAAGTAGTTCACGCCACCCCGCGATCAACGTGAACCCGAAGTGTGGCGAGCGCAGCGAGCCCGCGAGGGGCGGCGGTACGCGTCCTCCGACCTTTTCATACCCCCACTATCCACGTCGGCGTGGAGTTGAGAATAGAATAGTGTGGCGAGCGCAGCGAGCCACCGAGCCCGAAGCGTGGCGAGCGCAGCGAGTCCCGCGAGGGGACGCGGATACCTTCACAGGTAAACCCGTCCCTTCGCGGGCTTCACAGGTGTCCGCGTCGCCATGGACACCTGGGAAGCCCGCGAGGGGACGCGTATAACTGTGAAGGTATCCGCGTCCGCTCGCCACGCATCGGGCTCGGTGGCTCGCTGCGCTCGCCACACTATTCTATTCTCAACTCCACGCCGACGTGGATAGTGGGGGTATGAAAAGGTCGGAGGACGCGTACCGCTGCGCTCGCCACGCTTCGGGTTCACGTTGATCGCGGGGTGGCGTATAGTACTTTTGGGGGGACATTTTAATGTTCAGGGGTGTTTTTGGGCCATTTACCATTGTTCCCTATGATAATTTGGGTAAATTGATCCATTTCACATTGTTTCCTATGGGAAATCGGGGTCATCGCGGGTAAATTGAGGCATTTAACATTGTTCTCTATGGGGAAATCGCGGGCATCGCGTCTGGCCCATCGCACCCGATTTTTTAGTGCATGCGATGCCCGCGATGGCCCCGATTTTACCCCCAATGACCGCGATCATGATCGTTGTGGCCGTGCTAGGAAACAAGTACCAAATCTCCTAATCTATTGACGATGGGATTTGGCTCATAGCAACCAATCAGATGACATTATCTTCTAGAAGGTTTTAAAAAAAGAAGTATTTATAAGTTATTTCTATAGCACACATATACCGCATAGCTTTACAGAGAATATTTGAACATTCTCATCAGTCCCTGCCCCAGTGGCGCTTACAATCTATATTCCCTACCACATGTACACGCACACACAGACATTTTAGGGTTAATTTTGTTGGGAGCCAATTAGCCTACCGGTATATTTTTGGATTGTGGGAGGAAACTGGAGTACCCGGAGGAAACCCACGCAAACACAAGGAGAACATACAAACTCTGCACAGTTAGGGCCATGGTGGGAATAGAACCCATGACCTCAGCGCTGTGATGGAGTAATGCTAACCATTACATCGTCCGCGCTGCCAATGTAGAATATGATTGGTTGCTAAAGGCGAAACCCCATCTCCATAGAACACCCATCTTTGTAAATTAAATGTGTGCCGAGCCCTGTGTTTTGGTTTTGTATCTGCTTTAGCTTTGTGTTTTGGTTTTGGATTTGGTTTCGCTAAATCCACCCTCACTTGTTTTTGTTTCAGGTCTGGAGTTTTTTTTTTAAGTGATAAAAACGGCTAAAATCAAATATTGTGGACTTTTTTTTTTTTGCACCTACAGCTTTATTAACTTCAGTAACAATTATTTCCAGTAATTTCCACACAATTTCCATCACCTCACAAGACCAGTTCAGGCCAAAAAGTTATTTAGAGCCTGCTGGCTGAGTAAGTGAAGTGAACATGGGGTGAGGCCTAGCGGCAAAATACAGCAACATTTTTTTCTATCATTGATTGATTAAACTTTATTAGAGGTGTTTTTTTGGTACTTGTGAGTTATCCGGGCGTCCGATTTTTTGATTGTATGCCTTAAGTTAAGGCATACAATCAGATGCGATGCGATGCGATATCGCATCGCATGCGACCATCGGATGCGATGACCCGATTTTTCCATAGGAATCAATGTTAAAATGATTCCTATGGAAAAAGGGGTCCTTTTCATACCCCTACTATCCAAGTGGGCATGGAGTTGGATATAAACCTGTGGCGAGCGTAGCGAGCCACCGAGCCCGAAGTGTGGCGAGCGTAGCGAGCCCCGCGAGGGGACGGTATTCTGTGTCCCCTCGCGGGGCTCGCTACGCTCGCCACGCTTCGGGCTCGGTGGCTCGCTACGCTCGCCACAGGTTTATATCCAACTCCATGCCCACTTGGATAGTAGGGGTATGAAAAGAACCCCTTTTTCCCATTGAATTCCATGTTAAAATAGACTCAGTCCATTTTAACATTGATTCCTATGGAAAAATCGGGTCATCGCATCGCATCGCATCGCATCCGATGGTCGCATGCGATGCGATGCGATGTGCCCGATCCGACCCGATTTACAAATCGGACGCCCGGATAACTCACAAGTACCGTTTTTTTTCTTTACCACTGTAAAATATATATATATATATTTTTTCAGATGTCCTGACTTAAACACTGTATGCCCTTGGGCATCGGCTTTAGTAGATGATGTGCAAGGACTAAGGGGGTCATTCATAACTGATCGCAAACCACATTATTTAGAAAATGGACAAAACCACGCTGCACTGCAGGTGGGGCAGATGTAACATGTGCATAGAGACTTGGATTTGGGTGAGTTATTTTGTTAAGGGTAAATACTGGGGATACGGTCACTGGGTTAAGCATTAGGTCTACAAGCATTAAGGTCGGCACCACTAGGTCGACATGCATTAAGGTCGACATGACTGAAGGTCAACATGCAGGAAGGTCAATGTGACTGAAGGTTGACAGGGTCATAAGGTCTACATGGAGTTTTTCACTGTTTTCTGAGCCAACATGTGCCGACAGGCAGTATTTCATGCCCTGCCATCCGGCAGGGCGTGGTGGGAGAATAAAACCATGCCCGAAGCCGTGAGTCATGCCAGGCGATGCGGTACTATGTTTCAGTGTCCATGATGACTGTGTTGACACTCGGGTCAAAAAAGAGTGAAAAATCCCATGTCGACCGTATGACCCTGTCGACCTAACCTATGCCGACCTTCATTCCTGTCAACATTCCAGCATGTCGACCTTCAGTATTGTCAACCTAGTGGTGTTGACCTAATGCTTGTAGACCTAACGCTGGTCTACCCAATGATCTCATTCCAAATGCTGGCTGTTTTAATCTTACAATGCAATTTAGATTTAATTTTGAACACACCCCACCCAAATCTAACTTGTGGTACACCTGCACCTATGGGAGCATTCCCCTTGTATAGAACACATGTAAAGGTGCCCACACACGCACCGATCCTGGCGGTGCGATGCTGTACGATGGGGTGCGCGCTCCCGCGGCACCTCATCGTACAGTACAAAAAGTATGTGCTGCACATACTTTTTGTACTAGCTTTTTCTAGCATCGCATCGCATGCACATCGTGGCACAAGGCATACGATGCGATGCTGTGTGTGCTAGTTAAGCCCACAACACACGCCGGGATCGGTGCGTGTGTGGGCACCTTAACTGTGATAGGGATATTACAGAGGGGCTGATTGTTTCTATGGCGCCTTGCGTTGCTGTTTAGCGCCTGAACTTTTTGATGGCTTTGGAGACCTTTGTTTTTATCGGCGTCTTGGTTGCTGCTTTTCTTACTTTTTGCTACTGGATGGGCTTCTTTGTCATCTGACGTATCACGGGACTTTTTGCTATTTTTCGAAGACTTTGCATCTTTCTTGCCCCGCATTCGCAGTCCTGCATTCAGGTCTGAATCGGACCAACTGTAAAGACACATATCTGAAATTTAAAACACCAAAATCTTATCTGTGAAAGCTGCTGCCCCCCCCCAATGACTCCTTGAGTGAATGGATTAGATCAGTTGGATTTATTTCTGTCCATAGTGGGCTGCAAAGAAGAGTTATAGTTCAAATAAAACAGTAAAATAAAGAGGGTACAGCGTGGTCTCGAGTAGAGTCTCTCGTCTTTGTGATGCCGTTTTGTTATGTGAATGCCGCACGAATTAAACTCTGATCTTTTTAAAATGCATGCAAATTCTTGCAGAATATATATGAAAAAGTCAGCGGCGTAGAAGGTGCTTTCAGTCTCTTGATAAATGGGACTCCAGCAGCACTTTATTGAGTCTCTGATTTTTAATAATCTGAATCCTGCAAGATTTAATTCTGCATAATTCTGGCTGAAATCAGTTTCTGATTGAGTTGTAATGGCGGCGTTATTGTAAATACCCCTGCATACTAATGTCGCGCTGGAACTCAATAATATTTAGATGAAATTCTTGGCCTCCAGCAAAATGAAACTTAGGTTTCCGAAAAGTCGGAAAGTTCCGTGGCAAAGATATATTAATTTTCTTTTTGTTCTTTTTAGCATAACAGATAATAAAACCCGTTTGGACGTATGGAGAAGAGAGGCTCGTATATATAGCAGGGCCTTCCCTTTTTACCATAATTGGATATTCATAGCTCTCCCGGTGAAATCATGTATAAACATATTGATAAACATATATGAAGTAGGCATACATCAAAAATTTGCAATATTCCGTTGAGTGAGGAATGGTTGCGGATGTGACAGCTGTGATGGCGTTTATTACGGATGTGTTCGGAGAAATTGCCGGCGTTATGCAAAATAATTGCTCGCTGCTTATTGCTCCTCTGTCACTGCAACAAGGAGAATCACTCACTAGGCAACCTGGATGAACTTTCTGAGAGAACCAGAGACAGGTTACAGGATTAATACTGACTGCGTGTGATGTGCCTGTACCCGCTGTTCCCATTACAGCACAATATTCTATGCTGGGACTTATCAACGTGCAATTTGACTGTAACCAGGTAAATAAATATGAGAACAGTACTAATAATCTACTCATTGGCGCAAGTTCCTCCTAGTTGCCCGGAGGCAAGATAAAAATTGATGCCGCCGCCCCATTCTATATAAAAATAAGGATGCATGTGAATGTATTTGTGTATGCATGTATATATAAGAACACATATATATTTCAGAACACAGACTATATATATATATATATATTCATTTAATTAACTACTTTAAACTCACAGGGTAGGAGAGGTGCCCCTTGGGAGCAGGAGCCCGGCGGCAGATAACTCCATTGGCTGTTAAATGAAGGGAGGGGCATGTGAACGTAGCCAACCGCCCTCTTTACTTCCGCTATGAAGCCGTATCTGTTGCTTAGTACCAACTGCTCCACAATGCCTGAAATGTATAAGAAACGAGGTGAGCCTCCCTTACTACTGTCGCTATGGGTGTAGCTTTGTGGCATGTATATGTATAACCTCATTGTGGTTACAGGTCTGTAAAGGATAAAAAAATTAACAGACACCATAGCCAATGCATTTCCTATAGCCTATACAGAGGAATAACGTAAATAATCATATTTATAGAGTAAGACAAGTGGTGGAACTTGTGGGTTGTGGGACCAGTGCAAAAATATAATTTGGACCACCCCCGCCTCCACCCCAAACCAAGTTTACAATATGCAACAAAGCAGTGAGTGACAGGGAGAGGCAGGGGGAGGCAGAGGGTGAGAGGGGGAGGCAGGGGGAGGCAGAGGTTGAGAGGGAGAGCCAGGGGGAGGCAGAAGGTGACAGAGATAAACATTGGGTGACAGGAAGAGGCTGACAGTGGCAGCAGTGGGCCTCTTAGTCCTCAGCGGTCCCAGTGCACTGCACCTGCTGCACCAATGGTATAGACTACAGTATATATTCACCTGTGTTGGTCACAGCAGAGCAATACTTGAGGTCCCAGAGCCTTATTAATTTTCTTGTAAGCTTAAAAATAGCAGCCTGACATGTGAAAGCTCCTTGCACCCTACAGTGATAGAGAAATTGTCTTTGCATTTTGGATTTATGCCACGGAAGTGTTAACTACGGGTTAACCCTTGTTGCACTGATGCGGTGCTAGCTGTGGAGCCAGATTGCCTCGCGTCGCCTTTTCCTACACACTGTGGATTTTGGCAGCCGGCAAGCTGATTACCTAAAAAAGAATGTCTACAAAAACACATCTACAGAGCTGACAAGTCTAAGTACATAAGACAAGCAATAAAGAATACCGGTGTAATCTTCAGCCAAAAAAACGCTGCTTCACAATAGGAACATTTCACTACGCATCTAAATGTAGGGATCGAAGTGTCTAAACCGCCATCTGCTGCTACATCAGATTTTAATGTCACAAGAAAGGCTGTCCTTGGATACATTATGCAACGTGCCCGGGAACATTCCACCCGAATGTCTGCAGAAGAAGCTGGTTTATTGATTGTTTCTTCCCTGGTGTAACGTTTTTACGGTATGTTCGGAATGTGGTTCTTCTGTCCTGCAGGAGCACCAAACAGGCCCCAAACACTGCATTGGTGTGCGATAAAATACCTACCGTATGGGAAAGACAGCCCTAATCTAGTCACCGACAATGCAAAATAATTGCTAAATCAAGACGCATAGCACTCATTTCAATTGTCAATTTATTTCCATTGGTCAATGAGCCAATGATCCTCAGTGTTGAAAACACATAGTAAGTAAATCTTAACTCAAGAACCCCAAAAAGGTTTACAGTATAGGAAATGCAAAGAGCAAAGACATAAATGCCCCCAAATAATCCATGTGCTCAATTATAGCCCATCAGATCTCTTAACATGCCATTAGACCTCTTAACATGCCATCAGACCTCTTAATATGCCATCAGACCTCTTTCATGTCACTCACATACCGATCACACATATCAGACCTCCCCTCATGCTATATATATATATATATATATATATATATATATATATATATATATATATATGTACTGTATAACCCCCTAGAATTCCAAACATTCTACTTGTATATGCATCAGAACTCCCAAAATTATACTAACAAGCCAATACTGTAAGTCTGTTTCACACAGGACTCATCCACAGCCAGGTCCATAAGCCCCTGAGGATGGGTGTCGCATCTACATGAGGCTTCGCAGCCACTGGTTAGCCAGCGCTGCACTAGACCGATAAGTAGATATACAGATGTAGCCCCTGCCATCCATGGCCGGGGCTTGCCAGAGCCTCCCCTCTGGTGAGCGCCGGCAGACAGGGGCTACACTGAACTGGGACGCGCATTGCTAAAAGCACTATTGGGGACATCTGTAACTGATACTACTGGGGACATGATATGTAACTGGCACTACTGGGGACATGATATGTAACTGGCACTCCCGGGGACATGATATGTAACTGGTACTACTGAGGACATGATATGTAACTGGCCACTACTGGGGACATAATATGTAACTGGCACTCCCGGGGACATGATATGTATCTGGCCACTACTGGGGACATGATATGTATCTGGCCACTACCGGGGACATGATATGTAACTGGCACTCCCGGGGACATGATATGTAACTGGTACTACTGAGGACATGATATGTAACTGGCCACTACTGGGGACATAATATGTAACTGGCACTACTGGGGACATAATATGTAACTGGCACTACTGGGGACATCTGTAACTGAAAGTACTGAGGACATGATATGTAACTGGCACTACTGGGGACATGATATGTAACTGACACTACTGGGGACATCTGTAACAGCCAGTACTGAGGACATGATATGTAACTGGCACGACTGGGTCATGATATGTAACTGACACTACTGGGGACATGATATGTAACTGGCACTATTGGGACATAATATATAACTGGCACCACTGGGAACATAAAATGTAACAGCACTACTGGGGACATGATATATAACTGGCACTACTGGGACATCTATAACTGGCAGTGCTGGGGACATGATATGTAACTGGCACTACTGGGGACATGATATGTAACTGGCAGTACTGGGGACATGATATGTATCTGGCCACTACTGGGGACATGATATGTAACTGGTACTACTGGGGACATGATATGTAACTAGCACTACCGGGGACATGATATGTAACTGGCACTCCCAGGGACATGATATGTAACTGGTACTACTGAGGACATGATATGTAACTGGCCACTACTGTGGACATGATATGTAACTGGCACTACTGGCGACATAATATGTAACTGGCACTACTGGGGACAGCTGTAACTGTCAGTACTGAGGACAAGATATGTTACTGGCACTACTGGGGACATGATATGTAACTGAGACTACTGGGGACATGATATGTAACTGGCACTACTGGGGAGATCTGTAACTGCCAGTACTGAGGACATAATATGTAACTGGCACTACTGGGGACATGATATGTAACAGAACTACTGGGGACATGATATGTAACTGACACTACTGGGGACATGATATGTAACTGGCACTACTGGGACATGATATGTAACTGGCACTACTGGGGACATGATATGTAACTGGCACTACTGGGGACATAATATGTAACTGGCACTGCTGGGGACATAATATGTAACTGGCACTACTGGGGACATGATATGTAACTGACACTACTGGGGACATGATATGTAACTGGCACTACTGGGGACATCTGTAACTGCCAGTACTGAGGACATGATATGTAACTGGCACTACTGGGGACATGATATGTAACTGACCCTACTGGGGACATGATATGTAACTGGCACTATTGGGACATGATATATAACTGTCACTACTGGGAACATAAAATGTAACAGCACTACTGGGGACATGATATATAACTGACACTACTGGGGACATGATATGTAACTGGCAGCACTGGGGACATAATATGTAACTGGCACTATTGGGGACATAATATGTAACTGGACACTACTGGGGACGTAATATGTAACTGGCACTACTGGGACATGATATGTAACTGGCACTACTGGGGACATAATATGTAACTGGCAATAATGGGGGCATGATATGTAACTTGCACTACTGAGGACATGATATGTAACTGGCACTACTGGGGACATGATATGTAACTTGCACTACTGGGGACATGATATGTAACTGCCACTACTGGGGACATGATATGTAACTGGCACTACTGGAGACATGATATGTAACTGGCACTACTGGGGACAGCTGTAACTGCCAGTACTGAGGACATGACATGTAACTGGCACTACTGGGGACATGATATGTAACTGGCACTACTGGGGACATGATATGTAACTGGCACTACTGGGAAAATAATATGTCACAGCACTACTGGGGACATGATATGTAACTGGCACTACTGGGGATATGATATGTAACTGCCACTATTGGGACATGATATATAACTGGCACTACTGGGGACATAAAATGTAACAGCACTACTGGGGACAAGATATATTACTGGCACTACTCGGGACATGATATGTAACTGGCAGCACTGGGGACATAATATGTAACTGGCACTATTGGGGACATAATATGTAACTGGCCACTACTGGGGACGTAATATGAAACAGCACTACTGGACACATGATATGTAACTGGCACTACTGGGGACATGATATGTAACTGGCACTGCTGGGAACATCTGTAACTGACACTACTGGGGACATGATATGTAACTGGCACTACTGGGACATGAAATGTAACTGGCACTACTGGGGATATAATATGTAACTGGCACTGCTGGGGACATCTCCTATATATTTGGCTACATCTGTCACTCAAAGTGGGTGTCTGTGTCTATAACGCTCTGTTCCTGGACTTTCCTCTTAATGTGTGATTGCCTTCATCTGTGCTGAACACCTTTCTGAGAAATTAACCTGTTTAAAACAGGTGATGGCAATCATACATTAAGGAAAAGTCTAGAAACAGAGCATTGTGTCCCTCCTGGAGAGGGTCATGTTGGGAGGTATGTGACAGAGAAACAGCCCAGTGAGCCCACAGACAGTGCCAGACACCCACTGCATTCCCATGTTGCCCAGCACTGCTACTCCACAGCCACCAGGTGAGCGCCCCCCTCCCGCGATTTGCGGCAAAACCTCCCCCCCCCCGCGCGCCCCCCTCCCGCGATTCGTGGCAAAAACACCCGCTCCCCCGCGACCCCCCCTACCGCGATTCGCAGCAAAAACACCCCCGCGACCCCCCCTCCCGCGATTCGCTGCAAAAAGAACCCCCCCACGACCCCTCCCGCAATTCGCGGCATAACCACCACCCGCGACCCCCCCCTCCCGCGAATCGCGGCAAACCCTCCCCCGTGACCCCCCCCCCCGATTCGCGGAAAAAACAACCCCCCTCGTGACCTCCCTCCCGCGATTTGCGGCAAAAAGAACCCCCCCGCGACCCCCCCTTGCACGATTGGCGGCACCCCCCCTGCGACCCCCCTCCCGCGATTCGCGGCCCCCCCCGCAATTCGCAGCAGCCCCAGGATTAAATGGCACATGCAAAACACTGACATGGCTATGGTCGACAATGAAAAAGGTTGACATGAGTTTTTGAAGATTTATTTTTAATTTTTTTAATTTTTTCATATTCATTGTCATGTGTCGACATGGACACCAATGAAGTGGCACACTTATGTCAACATATACATGTGTTGACCTTTCTGTGTTGATTTTTTTCTTGTGGCAATTCGCGTCACACCCCCCGCAACCCCCCCTCCGGCGATTCGCGGCACCCCGGCACCCCCCGCGACCCCCCCCTCCCGCAATTCGCGGCAACCCCCCACCGGAACCCCCATGAACCCCGCTCTCCCGCGATTCGCGGCACCCACCCCCCACAACCCCCCCTCCCGCAAATCGCGGCACCCCCCGCGATTTACGGCAGCCCCAGGATTAAATGGCACATGCAAAACACTGGCACGGCTATGGTCGACAATGAAAAAGGTTGACATGAGTTTTTGAAGATTTATTTCATTTTTTGAATGTTTTCATATTCATTGTCATTTGTCAACATGGACACCAATGAAGTGGCACACTTATGTCAACATTTACATGTGTTGACCTTTCTGTGTTGATTTTTTCTTGTGGCGATTCGCGTCACACCCCCCCGCAACCCCCCCTCCCGCGATTCGCGGCACCCCCCGTGACCCCCCACCTCCCGCAATTCGCGGCAACCCCCCACCGGAACCCCTGTGAACCCCGCCCTCCCGCGATTCGCGGCAGCCAACCCCGCGACCCCCCCCTTCCGCAATTCGCGGCACCCCCCGTGATTCGCGGCAGCTCCAGAATTAAATTGCACATGGAAAACACTGACATGGCTATGGTCGACAATGAAAAAGGTTGACATGAGTTTTTGAAGTTTTTTTTTTCATTTTTTGAATGTTTTCATATTCATTCTCATGTGTCGACATGGACACCAATGAAGTGCCACACTTATGTCAACATTTACATGTGTTGACCTTTCTGTGTTGATTTTTTCTTGTGGCGATTTGCGTCACACCCCCCCCACCCCCCCCCCACAACCCCCACTCCCGCGATTCACGGCACACACACACCTCCCCCGCGATTCTCGGCACCCCACCCCGTGACCCCCCCTCCCGTGATTCACGGCACACCCCCCGCGACCCCCCCTACCATGATTCGCCGCAACCCCCGCCCCCGTAACCCCCCTCCCGCGATTTGCGGCAACCCACCCCGCGACCCCCCTCCCGCGATTCTCTGCAATCCCTCCCCTCCCGCGATTCGCAGCATCCACCCCCCCACAACCCCCCCTCCTGCAATTCGCGGAACCCCCCGCGACCCCCCCTCCTGCAATTCGGGGCACCCTCCGCGTCCCCCCCTCCCGCGATTCGCGGACACCTAAGTTGCAATACAGGGCATCTTTCATACAATTCTAACCATATTTCTCATATACAAACGTTCACAAATTAAGGGGGCGCAGCCCCTTACGACGGTGTGAAGAGCGCCCGTAGGGCGCGATGAATCACCTAGTAATATGTAACTGGCACTCTTGGGGACATGATATGTAACTTGCACTACTGGGGACATGATATGTAACTGGCACTACTGGGGACATGATATGTAACTGGCACTACTGGAGACATGATATGTAACTGGCACTACTGGGGACATGATATGTAACTGGCACTACTGGGGACATGATATGTAACTGGCACTACTGGAGACATGATATGTAACTGGCACTACTGGGGACATGATATGTAACTGGTAGTGATGGGAACATGATATGTAACTGGCACTACTGGGGACATGATATGTAACTGGCAGCACTGGGGACATAATATGTAACTGGCACTACTGGGGACATGATATGTAACTGACACTACTGGGGACATGATATGTAACTGCCACTATTGGGACATGATATATAAATGGCATTACTGGGAACATAAAATGTAACAGCACTACTGGGGACATGATATATAACTGGCACTACTGGGGACATGATATGTAACTTGCAGCACTGGGGACATAATATGTAACTGGCACTATTGGGGACATAATATGTAACTGGCCACTACTGGGGACGTAATATGTAACAGCACTACTGGGGACATGATATGTAACTGACACTACTGGGGATATGATATGTAACTGGCATTACTGGGGACATGATATATAACTGACACTACTGGGGACATGATATGTAACTGGCAGCACTGGGGACATAATATGTAACTGGCACTATTGGGGACATAATATATAACTGGCACTACTGGGACATTATATGTAACTGGCACTACTGGGGACATAATATGTAACTGGCACTACTGGGGGCATGATATGTAACTTGCACTACTGAGGACATGATATGTAACTGGCACTACTGGGGACATGATATGTAACTTGCACTACTGGGGACATGATATGTAACTGCCACTACTGGGGACATGATATGTAACTGGCACTACTGGAGACATGATATGTAACTGGCACTACTGGGGACAGCTGTAACTGCCAGTACTGAGGACATGACATGTAACTGGCACTACTGGGGACATGATATGTAACTGGCACTACTGGGGACATGATATGTAACTGGCACTACTGGAAAAATAATATGTCACAGCACTACTGGGGACATGATATGTAACTGGCACTACTGGAGACATGATATGTAACGGGCACTACTGGGGACATGATATGTAACTGGCACTACTGGGGACATGATATGTAACTGGCACTACTGGAGACATGATATGTAACTGGCACTACTGGGGACATGATATGTAACTGGTAGTGATGGGAACATGATATGTAACTGGCACTACTGGGGACATGATATGTAACTGGCAGCACTGGGGACATAATATGTAACTGGCACTACTGGGGACATGATATGTAACTGACACTACTGGGGACATGATATGTAACTGCCACTATTGGGACATGATATATAAATGGCATTACTGGGAACATAAAATGTAACAGCACTACTGGGGACATGATATATAACTGGCACTACTGGGGACATGATATGTAACTTGCAGCACTGGGGACATAATATGTAATTGGCACTATTGGGGACATAATATGTAACTGGCCACTACTGGGGACGTAATATGTAACAGCACTACTGGGGACATGATATGTAACTGACACTACTGGGGATATGATATGTAACTGGCATTACTGGGGACATGATATATAACTGACACTACTGGGGACATGATATGTAACTGGCAGCACTGGGGACATAATATGTAACTGGCACTATTGGGGACATAATATGTAACTGGCACTACTGGGACATTATATGTAACTGGCACTACTGGGGACATAATATGTAACTGGCACTACTGGGGGCATGATATGTAACTTGCACTACTGAGGACATGATATGTAACTGGCACTACTGGGGACATGATATGTAACTTGCACTACTGGGGACATGATATGTAACTGCCACTACTGGGGACATGATATGTAACTGGCACTACTGGAGACATGATATGTAACTGGCACTACTGGGGACATGATATGTAACTGGCACTACTGGGGACATGATATGTAACTGGCACTACTGGAGACATGATATGTAACTGGCACTACTGGGGACATGATATGTAACTGGTAGTGATGGGAACATGATATGTAACTGGCACTACTGGGGACATGATATGTAACTGGCAGCACTGGGGACATAATATGTAACTGGCACTACTGGGGACATGATATGTAACTGACACTACTGGGGACATGATATGTAACTGCCACTATTGGGACATGATATATAAATGGCATTACTGGGAACATAAAATGTAACAGCACTACTGGGGACATGATATATAACTGGCACTACTGGGGACATGATATGTAACTTGCAGCACTGGGGACATAATATGTAACTGGCACTATTGGGGACATAATATGTAACTGGCCACTACTGGGGACGTAATATGTAACAGCACTACTGGGGACATGATATGTAACTGACACTACTGGGGATATGATATGTAACTGGCATTACTGGGGACATGATATATAACTGACACTACTGGGGACATGATATGTAACTGGCAGCACTGGGGACATAATATGTAACTGGCACTATTGGGGACATAATATATAACTGGCACTACTGGGACATTATATGTAACTGGCACTACTGGGGACATAATATGTAACTGGCACTACTGGGGGCATGATATGTAACTTGCACTACTGAGGACATGATATGTAACTGGCACTACTGGGGACATGATATGTAACTTGCACGACTGGGGACATGATATGTAACTGCCACTACTGGGGACATGATATGTAACTGGCACTACTGGAGACATGATATGTAACTGGCACTACTGGGGACAGCTGTAACTGCCAGTACTGAGGACATGACATGTAACTGGCACTACTGGGGACATGATATGTAACTGGCACTACTGGGGACATGATATGTAACTGGCACTACTGGAAAAATAATATGTCACAGCACTACTGGGGACATGATATGTAACTGGCACTACTGGAGACATGATATGTAACGGGCACTACTGGGGACATGATATGTAACTGGCACTACTGGGGACATGATATGTAACTGGCACTACTGGAGACATGATATGTAACTGGCACTACTGGGGACATGATATGTAACTGGTAGTGATGGGAACATGATATGTAACTGGCACTACTGGGGACATGATATGTAACTGGCAGCACTGGGGACATAATATGTAACTGGCACTACTGGGGACATGATATGTAACTGACACTACTGGGGACATGATATGTAACTGCCACTATTGGGACATGATATATAAATGGCATTACTGGGAACATAAAATGTAACAGCACTACTGGGGACATGATATATAACTGGCACTACTGGGGACATGATATGTAACTTGCAGCACTGGGGACATAATATGTAATTGGCACTATTGGGGACATAATATGTAACTGGCCACTACTGGGGACGTAATATGTAACAGCACTACTGGGGACATGATATGTAACTGACACTACTGGGGATATGATATGTAACTGGCATTACTGGGGACATGATATATAACTGACACTACTGGGGACATGATATGTAACTGGCAGCACTGGGGACATAATATGTAACTGGCACTATTGGGGACATAATATGTAACTGGCACTACTGGGACATTATATGTAACTGGCACTACTGGGGACATAATATGTAACTGGCACTACTGGGGGCATGATATGTAACTTGCACTACTGAGGACATGATATGTAACTGGCACTACTGGGGACATGATATGTAACTTGCACTACTGGGGACATGATATGTAACTGCCACTACTGGGGACATGATATGTAACTGGCACTACTGGAGACATGATATGTAACTGGCACTACTGGGGACAGCTGTAACTGCCAGTACTGAGGACATGACATGTAACTGGCACTACTGGGGACATGATATGTAACTGGCACTACTGGGGACATGATATGTAACTGGCACTACTGGAAAAATAATATGTCACAGCACTACTGGGGACATGATATGTAACTGGCACTACTGGGGATATGATATGTAACTGCCACTATTGGGACATGATATATAACTGGCACTACTGGGGACATAAAATGTAACAGCACAACTGGGGACAAGATATATTACTGGCACTACTCGGGACATGATATGTAACTGGCAGCACTGGGGACATAATATGTAACTGGCACTATTGGGGACATAATATGTAACTGGCCACTACTGGGGACGTAATATGAAACAGCACTACTGGGGACATGATATGTAACTGGCACTACTGGGGACATGATATGTAACTGGCACTGCTGGGAACATCTGTAACTGACACTACTGGGGACATTATATGTAACTGGCACTACTGGGACATGAAATGTAACTGGCAGCACTGGGGACATAATATGTAACTGGCACTATTGGGGACATAATATGTAACTGGCCACTACTGGGGACGTAATATGAAACAGCACTACTGGGGACATGATATGTAACTGGCACTACTGGGGACATGATATGTAACTGGCACTGCTGGGAACATCTGTAACTGACACTACTGGGGACATGATATGTAACTGGCACTACTGGGACATGAAATGTAACTGGCACTACTGGGGATATAATATGTAACTGGCACTGCTGGGGACATAATATGTAACTGGCACTCTTGGGGACATGATATGTAACTTGCACTACTGGGGACATGATATGTAACTGGCACTACTGGGGACATGATATGTAACTGGCACTACTGGAGACATGATATGTAACTGGCACTACTGGGGACATGATATGTAACTGGTAGTGATGGGAACATGATATGTAACTGGCACTACTGGGGACATGATATGTAACTGGCAGCACTGGGGATATGATATGCAACTGGCACTACTGGGAACATAATATGTAACAGCACTACTGGCGACATGATATGTAACTGCCACTACTGGGGACATGATATGTAACTGGCAGCACTGGGGACATAATATGAAACTGGCCACTACTGGGGACATGATGTGTAACTGGCACTACTGGGGACATGATATGTAACTGGCACTACTGGGAACATAATATATAACAGCACTACTGGGGACATGACATGTAACTGGCACTACTGGGAACATGATATGTAACTGGCACTACTGGGAACATAATATGTAACAGCACTACTGGGGACATGACATGTAACTGGCACTACTGGGGACATGATATGTAACTGGCAGCACTGGGGACATAATACATAACTGGCACTACTGGGAACAAAATATGTAACAGCACTACTGGGGACATGATATGTAACTGGCACTACTGGAGACATGATATGTAACTGGCACTACTGGTGACATCTGTAACTGGTAGTAATGGGAACATGATATGTAACTGGCACTTCTGTGGACATAATATGTAACAGCACTACTTGGGGCATGATATGTAACTGGCACTACTGGAGATATGATATGTAACTGGCACTATTGGGACATGATATATAACTGGCACTACTGGGGACATAAAATGTAACAGCACTACTGGGGACAAGATATATAACTGGCACTACTCGGGACATGATATGTAACTGGCAGCACTGGGGACATAATATGTAACTGGCACTATTGGGGACATACTATGTAACTGGCCACTACTGGGGACGTAATATGTAACAGCACTACTGGGGACATGATATGTAACTGGCACTACTGGGGACATGATATGTAATTGCCACTGCTGGGAACATCTGTAACTGACACTACTGGGGACATGACATGTAACTGACACTACTGGAGACATGATATGTAACTGCCACTACTGGGGACATAATATGTAACTGGCACTGCTGGGGACATAATATGTAACTGGCACTACTGGGGACATGATATGTAACTTGCACTACTGGGGACATGATATGTCACTGGCACTACTGGGGACATGATATGTAACGGGCACTACTGGAGACATGATATGTAACTGGCACTACTGGTGACATTTGTAACTGGTACTGATGGGAACATGATATGTAACTGGCAGTACTGGGGACATGATATGTAACTGGCAGCACTGGGGATATGATATGTAACTGGCACTACTGGGAACATAATATGTAACAGCACTACCTGGGACATGATATGTAACTGGCGCTACTGGGCACATGATATGTAACTGGCAGCACTGGGGACATAATATGTAACTGGCCACTACTGGGTACATGATATGTAACTGGCACTACTGGGGACATGATATGTAACTGGCACTACTGGGAACATAATATGTAACAGCACTACTGGGGACATGATATATAACTGGCACTACTGGGGACATGATATGTAACTGGCAGCACTGGGGACATAATACATAACTGGCACTACTGGGAACATAATATGTAACAGCACTACTGGGGACATGATATGTAACTGGCACTACTGGGGACATGATATGTAACTGGCACTACTGGGGACATGATATGTAACTGGCACTACTGAGGACATGATATGTAACTGGCCGCTACTGGGGACATGATATGTAACTGGCACTAAATATGTGCAAGAAAATTGTTGCTTGGCATTTAAATTCAGTATCTGAGATAGTACACAAACTTTGTTTCATGTTTAGAAACCTTGTTTTTCGCACAAATAAAATATAATTGTGTGTATTTTATATGTTTGTATTTGATATGTTTGTACAACATAAGTGCAAGATACCTCAAGAAACCACATTCAAATATAAAAATATTCTGAAATACAGAATAATCCATTATCCAAAATTGTTCTGGTCCCGAGCATTTTCGATAAGGTATACTCAACCTGTATAAATAGGTAAATAAATAGGTATGTGATAGAGATAGATATGAGGTAAAATATAGATATAATATGATGTATAGACAGAAAGAAAGGCAGACTGACATACCGATAGAAAGATAGCTAGATCCTACTCCACCCCAACTCTCCTCTGCCACCCACTTACAGAGCACAAATTGGCGGACCAAGGGCGATTGTCACCGAACTGCATCATCGTAACTGCGCCCCTGCGTCTGTTTTACACAAAAATGCACATTCCAAATGGCCACGCCCCCCTATACAGACCACGCCGCCCGCAGGGCAGTCGAGAGGGGGGGGGGGGGAGTGGGTACTAATTCCCTGGGCCCAGGCTTGCTGGAGGGGCCCCGAAGGGCCCCTCCAGTGGTCCGACCCCTCCCTTCCCCCTCCGTCACTTCCAGGTAACAACAGCAGCGCACACTTCTACAGCATGTGCTGTGCTGACAGCAGCCTCAGCAAGAGTGTCTCACTGACAGCGTGAGAGGTCATGCTGAGCCTGCTGTCAGCACAACACATGCTGTAGGTGTGTGCTGCTGCTGAGATTACAGTTTTCTTTCACCCTTCTCTAAACATTTTGAGGGCGTGGCCTACGTGTGGGAGGTGCCCACACACCCACACTTAGGCCACGCCCCCAGAATTTCACCGGGGCCCGGCATTCCTCTCGGCTGCCCTGACCGCCCCTCACCGGAGGAGAGAGTGTATAGGTGGGTAAGTTTGAAACATATAGATAGAATTGTACTTATAACAGCTGCTATGAAAAGATTGGAATCTCACATTAGACATGGGGACCGGACCCTCAGCAACCAACCTTTTATACCATAGCTCTGGAGGGTTTTTGCTGAGATGAGTTCTGCCAGGACACTGTGACTGCCAGCCTCAGGCAAGCCTTCCCGAGAGGTACAGTAACACTCATTGTGATATAAAAAACAACAATGATAATTTTTACATTCCCTCTTACAACACACAACCACCACTTTCTTATACCGTACATCTGATTTTACAACAGGGAAATGTTAACAACGTTCTAATCTTCAATGACCTATCTGTGATATTTTGGAGCTTATTCAGCTGTGCCTTGTGTAGGCTTCTCTAGGACAATAACTGCACATAGTGAACGTGATGCAGAACAGCTGTCAATATAGAAATTCAGATAACTTAACAATAGCGGAGATCTCAGCGTGCATAAAAACAAATGACCTATCTGGGGTTTAGGATACAAAATCTTGTTCAAATTCATTGATGGATGTTCATACAGGATTTCCCTGAGTAGGTGCAGCTAGAATGAGCTCCATAACAGGTGACATGAATGAGTTTGTTTTCTACCTGTTTTATGGACTCAGTCCTGACCTTGGTGGTCTGGTGGCTGGTGCAAACTGCCACAGCCAGCGATGTTTGAGGATCAGTCTCAGGGTGCAGTCTCGGTATGGATGCACTGAGGGTGCTTGAAGCTTGCCAGGTAGAATGTAGGACCTATGCATTTATCTCAGACTGTGAGTTTTGACGGAACTCCATGGTGAGGGCGTGGAGTCTAACTGCCCGGCTGTCTTCGCCAGGGACCCCCGCAATGGAGTTTGGACTTCGATGCGTCCGGACAGCAGGTCGTGGCCACTCATCAGAAGCACTCACTAATGGCCTGAGACTGACTGTGATTGGAGGTAGGTCGAGACACAGGAACTGGAGGTAGTGTAACGGAGAACTGAAATAGCTGACTTGGCGAATAACTTTGGAATTAGAAACAGGAACACAAAGGGCCGACTTGATGTAGACACAGGAACAGGTGACAGGGTAACAGAACTGAAATGGCCGACTTGGCGTTGACACAGGAATGGGTGACAGAGATAACAGAACTGAAGTGGCCAACTTGGCTTATAACAGATAACTGAAGAAAACAGCAACTCAGGATGGTCCACTTGGCATATAACGGACAACTGAAGAAAACTGAGGATAAACACAGGAACTAGAGGAACAGGAACCGGATCAGGAATAGGACTGTTTGTGGACCGGACCGGGAACGCTGGACCAGACAGACAAGCAGAGCCTCTGGGAGCTGAATTCTGAAGACGCACACGGGTACTCCAGGAAGCAAGCTTGAACAGTGAAGATCATCTGGAACATGCAGCAGGAATACAAGTTGCTGAAGGCAGCTTCTGGGTCTGTGAGCAGGATATTTAACTCCCCCCGCCTTGCATTGATTGGAGGAAAGGACAGAGGGCAATCTGCAAACTGAGGCATGAATCCAGGAAACTTCAGTCTTAATTTCACAGGTGAGCAACAGGGAACAGGACAGCAAAGGGTTACAGATGATTTCAGCTTCAGACTGGTTTCCACTCAGGTGCACAATCAAGGAGCCAGCAATGCATAGACTGACTGGCAGCATGAATGCAGACAGAACTGATTCAGACTGAGACTGAGAAACAGCAGAATCACAAGTCATGTAAGCTTGAATAAGCAGATCCGTGACAATACAGTATGTTGGCTTTTATGCTTTTGCATCCTTCTGATACTTTCGACCAAGCGTATAAAGGCAACTGAATAAAGTCAGGGTTATAAGTTGGTCATTTTTGTTTGGGTGTATGCAGGGGCGTAACTAGATATTCATAGGCTCCATAGCAAAAGTTTGTAAGGGCCCCCTATTTAGCGACTGATGGTGATAAAACCATGTAAAACATATTACTTAGACCGTAAAGATGCCCCCCTTCAGCTCTGGGACCCATAGCAGCTGCAACCATTGCACCTATGGTAGTTAGGGTGTATGTGGTTGTGGTGGCAGAAACGGTATCTGGATGATTGGTCAACAGTCATTAGTTCGACACTCAATAGACATACCCTCCAACTGTACCGATTTAGCTGGTACAGTACTGGTTTTAATGGTCTGTACTGGCTAAATACCCCAGTACCGGTTGTATCGGTTTTTAGCTGTGTTCCGGAAGTCATCACAGGTCAAAGGACAATTGCAGCCAATCACCAGTAAGATGTGTCCCAATGCAATGAGGAACCCATAGCGAGGCTTGGAACTCTTCAGCTGTGTTTCCGGTTAGGGATCTTGGTCTTGGGACTTACAATAGCCGCATCTGACTGCCGCTCCGCTGCCCCGCTGGTGTATTACACATGCACGGCCGTCCCCGGTACATCTAGATGTCTGGCACCCAGCGCCACATTACCTGCATGGAGAGGTAGGGAAAAAAATGCCCAGTACACATTCGGAAAGGGAACATGGTCACGCCCATTTACCTGTGGCCACACACCCTTTACCCATGGCTATGCCTACTTTCATTATGTGTACCGGTTTCTGCCCTTCAGATGTTGGAGGGTATGAATAGGTCGACCATTATTGGTCCACATGCAATATGTCAACACATGAAATAGGTCGACAGGCTTTAGATCGACATTAACAAAAGGTCAATACAAGCAAAATGTCGACATAAAAATGATCAACACAGGAAAAGGTCAACATGAGTTTTTCATGATTTCATTTAAATATTTTTTTACTTCACAATCAAAGTGGGCTTAGAGTTAGATTCGGTACTTGTGTATTTTGGCGGCGCCCATCGCATCGCATACCATAAGGCATACAATGGTATGCGATGCGACGCGATATCGCGCGATATTGTACAATGCCATACAATTTTTAAATTGTATGACATTGTGTATGGCATACAATGCCATACAATGCGATGCGATTAAACATTGTATAAGCACCCTAATGGGTGCTTACAATGTTAAATGCACCCCCCCGCCACCCCCCCACTATAAACGTGAACCCGAAGCGTGGCGAGCGCAGCGGTACGCGTCCTCCGACCTTTTCATACCCCCACTATCCACGTCGGCATGGAGTGAGAATAGAAAGTGTGGCGAGCGCAGCGAGTCACCGAGCCCGAAGAGCGCAGCCAGCCCCGCGAGGGGACGCGGATACCTGTAAAGGCCGTGAGGGGACTCCGATACCTGTGAAGGCTCGCTGCGCTCGCCACACTTTCTATTCTCAACTCCACACCGACGTGGATAGTGGGGGTATGAAATGGTCGGACTACGCGTACCGCCGCCCCTCGCGGGCTCGCTGCTCTCGCCACGCTTCGGGTTCACGTTTATAGTGGGGGGGTGGCGTGGGGGTGCATTTAACATTGTAAGCACCCATTACGGTGCTTAAAAGCACCCTTTAGGGTGCTTATACAATCTTTCATTGTATAGGGGGCAAAAATCGCGTCGCATGGCATGCGATGCGATACCATTAAATATTGCGCAATGGAAATCGGGGGCGCCGCTATAATACACAATTCGATTTTAATAGTGTCGGAGCTCAGCGAGTCATGTGAGGGGACGCGGTACACTTACACATAGTGGTGGAACATGTGACTGGTTGGCCCAGGTGCAAAAATATAATTTGGTTCCCTACTCTACTCCAACCCAAGAAGCCGTTGCTGGTCTAGAAAACGTGAACTGTGTGGGGTCCTGAGGACAGAGTTTGAGAACCCCTGCTATAAGGCACACAATCCCTCCAGGCATATGCCATAGCTGTCCAATTATAAGTCCTGGCCCACTTTTAACGCTCAAGGGACATTTAAAATAGGCAAGGCTGATGCGTAGTCATACGTGTACAAATGTAAACTGCATTGCTTGTCCCTATTTTTCTGGTTTTCCTGTATTTTTTCATCAGTCTCAGCATTAGGCTGACGCGTTTCGCTCTCCGTTGAGTAGATTAAGTCTCTGCCGCAATAACAGCTACAGACTACAGCTGGCATTGCACCGGATGATGCATCATCTTCTATGACGCGTACTTCACACTAAGGGGTACATTTACTGAGACGGGAGTTCTATTGAAGATGGGATGTTGCCCATAGCAACCAATCAGTTTCTACTTCTTAATTATTTAGCACCTTCTAGAAAATAATAGACGGAAGGGAGGTGACAGCAAGTGGCGGATAAAACGCCACTTGCCGTAACCCCATTTGCATCCATCTCTGAATCAGGCCTATTGTCTCATTGGGTTTGAGTCATTGGGTCGACCCCAACAAAAGCATTAGGTGGACAATGGGAAGGTTGACAGTCAAAAGGTCGACATGAGTTTTCACGTTTTTTGTCCCGAATGTTGACACAGATGATGTGGACACTGTCTAAGTTTACCTTATCCCCTCGCATGGCACTCGGGACACTATTTTATTCTCCCACCACACCGTAGTGTATGGTAGCCCATGATATACCGCCTGTCGGCACACGTCGGCTCAAAAACTCAAGTCGACTTTTTGACTGCCGACCTTCCCATTGCTGTCCTAATGCTTGTGTTGAACTTCCGACCCTGTCGACCTTACCCATGTCAACCTATTTCAGGTGTCGACCTAAGACCTGACCCAATGCATGACGAACTTAATAGGCTTGATCTAATGACCAGATCCTGTCTCATGCCAAGAAAGCAGAATGAATCTCTCTATATGTCCCATCATGCCTTGCGACAGTTTTGTTATTAGGGTATGCTAAAACTATGGCAAGGCATGCTGGGATGTGTAGTTTCACAACAGCTGGAGGGCCATATTTTGACGATTCACTATGGGGGAGATGTATCAAGCTTTGTATACAGTGGATACGTTTCCATTCAGCATTTGTCATTTATCTATTAGAATCTTGGAAATTAAGTTTCTGATTGGTGGCTTTGGGCCACTAGTCCACTTTATCTCTCTCCAAGACTTGATACATCTCCCCATATACACGTATCCTTCTTTTCTCTGTACACCTGCTCTAAAAAAGATCCTCTTTTCCGTTGCCTCCCCGAAGTAATGCCCCTATAAATAGCATTTTAATGATAGAGCACCCCCTCCCCAATCAGGAGGAAAATATAATTTTAGATTTTACCATCACATTTTGTCAGAAATTGCTGTAATGTTTGCAAATCATACTTCAGGAAACAATAGTCCACCTGTCTTACTTTGCAGAATGCCTACTGTTTTCTTATATGTCTCCTACCTGATAGCTAAACTAATAGGACTCCCTGTTGTGCTGGAAGCAGGTTATAATATAAATATAGATAAGCTGTTGTTTTTGCAAAGTCTTTCCATAAAAATAACAAGTAGAAACAGCTTTGCTTCTAGACTTCCTTAATAACTGCAAACCCATAGTGCAGATGCTGTTGATAACTTCTTAAGGAGTGTCTAACATGGTTTTTATTTGTCGGACATGCCAAAGCGGCTAGAGTGTATCCCAGTATGGGCCCCTGGATAAAGCCAGCGGGTTGCTTTCTATCCACCCATGATCCGGCCTGCTAAGGGGAACGTAGCCTTTGCCACTGATGCACCACAGGTCATGGCCCTCAAGCTAAAACTGAGCATGATCAGTGAGAACAGGGCAGATCACCAGGATAGAACAAGGCAACTCAAGTTCAGTCACTGAGGCAGAATCTAGAGACAGGCAGGTAGTCAGGTCACCGTCTTGAGTCAGTGCAGGTGACAATCAGAAATGCCAGATCAATGTCTGAGGTAAGGGCAGGTAGGAAGCAGAATTGTCAGGTCGCAATCTAAGGTTATGGCTGGCAACAGATAATATTGTCAATTCACAGTCTGGGATAAGGGTCGGAGGCAATCCCGATTGACAAGATACAGTTTGGAGTCAGGGCAGGCCGCAATCAGAATTGTCAGGTTACAGTCTGGGGTCAGGACAGGCCACAATCAGAATGATCAGGTCGCAGTCTGGGGTCAGGGCAGGCTGCAATCAGAATTCTCAGGTCACAGTGTGGGTTCAGGGCAGGTGGTAATCAGTATTTTCAGGACACAGTCTAGAGTCAGGGCAGACAGCAATCAGAATTCTCAGGTCACAGTCTGGAGTCAGGGCAGGTGGTAATCAATATTGTCAGTTCACAGTATGGGGTCAGGGTAGGGGACAATCAGAATTATAAGGACACAGTATAGGGTCAGGGCAGACGGCAATCATAATTATCAGGTCACAGTTTGGAGTCAGTGCAGGTGGCAATCAGAAATGCCAGATCAATGAGGTAAGGGCAGATAGGAAGCAGAACTGTCAGACACAGTCTAAGGTTAGGGCTGGCAACAATTAATATTGTCAGTTCACAGTCTGAGGTAAGGGCAATTGACAAGATGCAGTCTGGAATCAGGGCAGAATTGTGAGGTCACAGTCTGTTCTTGGGGCAGGCCGCAATCACAATTGTCAGGTCACAGTCTGGGGTCAGGACAGGCTGCAATCAGAATTATCAGGTCACAGTCTGGAGTCAGGACAGGTGGCAATCCCTATTGTCAGGTCACAGTGTGGGGTCAGGGCAGGTGGCATTCAAAATCATAAGGACACAATCTGGAGCCGAGGCAGACGGTTATCATAATTATTAGGTCACAGTCTGGGGTCAGGGCAGGCTGCAACCAGAATTGTTAGGTCACAGTATGAATTATTAGGTCACAATGGAATTATCAGGTCACTGTATGGGGTCAGGGCAGGGGGCAATCGGTATTGCCAGGACACAGTCTGGGATCAGGGCAGGCTGCAATCAGTATTCAGAAGTCATCTTACATTCTGGGTTATCAGGTCATAATTAGAATAAGGTCAGGCATCAGATCAACAGTGCATGGGCCAAGTTCAGGGTAGGCAACAGACAATAGAATATCTGGCAAACAAGCTGAGGTCAGGAATGCAAAAGGCAACACTACAGTATATAGGACAAAACCAGGTCCACAACAATAATTTGGACACAGCAGCAATAGGTTCAGCACCATGCAGACAGACAGGCAATATAACCAGCACTGAGCATAGTGGCTTCCTGCCTTAAATACCCCCAGACTGTAAGGGATTGACTGTAGCCAAGAAGTGGGCGGACAGCAGGCACATTTATGATGGTCAAGTAATAGCATACAGAGCAAGACTCAAATTAAGCAAGAACTATAGGAAATCAGTTATTTTGAAATGTTGATCCGGAGTCCTAGTAAAAGATCCACCCTCGTGCATCAACCAATCTCCAAGATGGTCAGGATGTACCTGCAAAAAGGCTCTCGCCAGTTCTACAGGGCATACCCCTTCCACCGAGCATGGGAGCAAAGACAGCCACCACCCTCTACCAGCCTGGTCCTTTTTGGATCGCTGCAGATCGTGGCTCGTGACACAATACTGAGTCAGATTGTATCACCACATTTTTCACAGTCAGAAGTGAAGGCAACTGCTTTGAATGGGACACCAGCACACTGATTCTGAAGGCCCCATGGAATGCCATGGCATATGCCAACCAGACCAACAGAACCTCGTGAGGGGAATGGCAGACATCCCTAAGTGATCCCAACAGTGGGGGCCATAATGGCATATCAATGGGGTGCCTGCAATTAGCAACCACAGGACAAGAATGGTGCCAACCCTGCAAGGCCCTTGACACTAGAAAGGACTGAGAGGGATCAGTCCATCCATATAGGGAGGAGAAAAACAATATGCCCTTTAGAATGTGCCATACAGCCACTGCAGAATGACCCTGGAAACATAAACTACACACAAAGGCCGATATGGCCCCACCAGGGCTCCTACCTGCTTGGGTTTGCGGACAAGTGAAACTGCTCCCACTCAGTCCATCCCACCTGATAACCAAATGATCGGGGCGGGTAATCCCTGACATGGAGCCCTCGAGTGACCTGCAGAAAACCCAAACCATGGGCACCACCCGGCAAGCAAATGCAAGAGCCCCAGAAGGGACTGCAACTGATGCCATATGAACCTACCAGCAGCCAACGCAAGCACGATAGCCACCCACAACCTGACCAGTATTTTGTGAGGCAAGTGACAGCAACCAGCTATGGTATCTATTTCAATGCCCAAGAAGGCCCATGATGGGGACCACAAAGAACATGAACAAAGCCTACATGGAAAACGTAGATGTCCACACAAAGGGGAGTCAGCTGGTTCAATACACAGGAAATCATCGAGGTAATGAGCCACTCCGCTCTCTCCTGTCCTGGCCACCGCACACCAGTATAAAAACTGCTGGGTGTCCACATAAAATAGATGGGTGTTCCCCTGTAGAAGCAGACTTGGTGATGCCTGCTTGGGGCGGGCAGCTGACGTCACATCTTCAGGTGATGGAAATCAAAGTCAGTATAGACTTTTTAACTGAACGGGAGAGAAGAGAAATAATTTGATGGTCAGTGACCATCAAATGATTTCTCTCATCTTTGGCCGCAACCCCTTGCATTGAACAGAGGGTATTCCACTTCCTTTTTGGGATCGTTGGTGAACCAACCTGAATCAGGCCCTAAGTGTCCACACCAAACCCAACGGCCTGTACAAACTTGCACAAAATCAATTGGGCACAGTATCTCGGGCGTTTAGTGCTTCGTAATAACTGTTTATGTGTCCTTCCTTAAGGTCAACCTAGAAGGAGCACCGACATAGATCCCAGCGGTATCAGACCGGTCTTATACGCTTATTTCACGTAGAAAATTAAATTGCACTTGATTTCATCCCTTTCTATGATATTTTACTTGTTTATTGAGTTATTTTATGATAGCAACAAAACTGGGTAAGTGGAAAGAGGAATGCATCTTCTACAGGCGGCACACACAATCATCTTTTGGCTTACATTAGTCTTCATTTGTGCCTGCTAAACATAAATCATTTTAATATTAAAAATGTGCGCAGTTCCCTCCGTTTCCACCACTGCAGGGATATTTTACTGAGATAAAAGTCATAAAATAATATTCGGTATTGTGACTGTGTTTAAAGAGTACAACTAAGATTGGATACACTGCCGCATGTTTAGGCAAGGCCGGTTTAAGGCCTTTCAGAACCCTAAGCAAAACTTCAGTCTACCATGGTGGCTCCTTACCTGGCTGGTTGAGGAGTATCTCTGCGGTGACTCTTTTCCCAGGCTCTCTGAGATTGATATATCAAAGAAGCTGGGCTTAAGTCCACCGAAAGCATAGGTGCCGATTCTGTGGGTGCTCAAGGGCTTGAGCACTCACGGAAATTCATGAGCACCCACTGGTGGCCGCCCCCCGAGTCCCGCTCACCGCTGCAGCACTGCTGAATCTTTAGTTGTTAAAAAAAAATCATACCTGCCCCGGCCGCCCTACTATAGGACACTTCCGCCCTGTGCAGTCCACGCCCCGCGCACTCTTACGCGTCCTACGTGATGCTGATGCTGGCCTGCCTGTCGCCTTTGCCGACACCAACCTCCTCCCCCTTCCTGCTCCCTCCCATCCGCATGCCTCAGTCACACAGCGTGTCTGGCCTGCCACCTGCTGCAGCCTGCGAGGAGGTCAGTCTGAAGGCGGCAGCTTACCCAGTCCGACTCCCGACCCCATCCTGGTCCCAGACCCAGTCCACAACACTGTGACACAGACAAGTAGCCTGGCAGCTGGCTGTCAGGAGCGGGACCGCCCAGGACCGGCAGCATCAGATCTAGTGAGTGACTGTCAGGCACTAAATATCTTTTCACTGTGCAGGCTCATACCTCATATTCATATCTTTATCAACAGTTATCACACGCCATGTGCCACATGCCACATATTTTATTACAAATATTACTGTTGATAAAGTCTTTATCCTTTGTAATAAAATATGTGGAATGTGGTGTGTGGTCCATTTACTCTTTACTAGCCTTTGATTTCACCATATGTTTGTCTATAGGCCCGATGTAGCATATACTGTTTATTTAAATATTGGAGACAACTGTGCTCTGTAATATAAATTGATATTATTTTGTGGCCATGCCCCTTCCCCATGAAGCCACTCCCCTATAGTTTTGGCTTGAGCACCCACTAGCAAAAACATAAATCAGCACCTATGACCGGCAGTGGGGCAGGGCTTTAATCTGGGGTTGTAGCTAATTCTGGCATGGGTAGGAAACAGCCTGGGTTCTAAGGACTGCAGCCGGTAGAAGCCAGAGAGGGCTGCAGTGTTAGCAGTGTAGGGTAGCAGGTAGACTGGATTCCCATGGGAAGTGCTCTTCTTTTGCAGTCTAGAATCCTGTTGGGAATGGTTGTGATTAGATCCAGCAGACATGGATATGCTTATTTCCAGATTTAGGTTTTGCAGCGGAATAGGGAGGAGTTTATGAAGGGGAGGAGCTTTTGATGATTATTCGTTATAGTGTATTCCCTGCTGTCAGGAAAAATCCCCCTAACCTTCTTTATAAGTCTTCTCTCCAGAAGCCCTGAGAGGAGACACTGCAGGGCACTTCAGGGGGTGGAGACACTGCGGGGCACTTCAAGGGCAAGGAGACCAGGCAGGGCTCTTCAGGGGTGGAGACACTCCATTGCTTTCCAGGGGTTCTGAGACCCTGCAGGGCTCTTCAGGGATGGAGACAGTGCATTGCACTTCAGGGAGTGGAGACTCTGCAGGGCACTTCAGTGGGTGGGCCAGAATGCTCTTGTCACTAGGTAAACATAGGGCAACACCTGCAATTCGCAGGTCCGCAGTTAGGGGGCAGAGCTACATTATGTTATTTGTTTATTTAGCCCTACCCCTTCCCATGGCTAAAGCGATTACCAGTTGTTAACATACAATCCTGTCCTGAGCCACCCACTCTTTTTGAGCTGTGAAGGACTACCCCAAAAATTGGTAGCGTCCCGCAGCTTCCTCCTGGAGGTTAGGCAAGTTTGTCTTAAAGTTAATACAAATTTAAAGGAAATAATATAAATATATAACATATATAACATGAGTTAATTATGGGTACTTGTTTCCTAGCACGGCGCCCCTTCGGGTCCCATCGCATACCATAACTTAAGGTATGCGATGGGACCCGACAGACCCGATTTTCGGGTTTTAAAGACCTTCCCATACAATTTAAAAATCGGTGGCATCGCATGCCATTACAATGGCATGCGATGCGACGAGACTGACCTGATTTTACTATGTACCCAATGTTAAATGCCCCCCCATACCCGATTTTTAATTGTATACCCACATGATGGTTAATTATTATGTGAAATGCCTCCCCTTTGTTAACGCAACGCCATGATAAACGTCAACCCGAAGCATGGCGAGCGCAGCGAGACCACGAGGGACGGCGGCATACCCCCACTATCCACGTCGGTGTGGAGTTGATATTATATAGTGTGGCGAGTACAGCGAGCCACCGAGCCCGAAGCGCGGCGAGCGCAGCAAACCCCGCGAGGGGACGCGGAATACTTTGCCACGCTTCGGGTTGGCGTTGATCGTGGCGTGGCTTAACAATGGGGAGGCATTTGACATAGTAATTACCCATCAGGGTGGGTGGGGGGGGGGCATTTAACATTGTAATCAGCCATCAGGGTGGCTGTACAATAAAAAATCGGGTCAATTTGGTCGCATTCAACCTGATTTTTCCGACCCGATTACATATAATAGAAATCGGTGGCGCCGTGCTAGGAAACAAGTACCCAATTATGTTAATTAGATAGATAGATACTGTAGATAGATAGACAGACAGAAAGATAGATAGATAGATAGATAGATAGATAGATAGATAGATAGATAGATAGATACTACAGACAGACAGACAGGCAGACAGGCAGGCGGACGGACGGACTGACAGAACCTCTACATTTTATGTTATATAGTTACCATATAGCGTTAACAATTACAGAGCTTTAAACGAAAATTGAGAATAAAATTACAAGGTATAGAGAATAGTAACAACCATTAATATTAAATCTAGAGAACCCTTCCATTTGGGTGATAATAGAAGTAACCCCCTAGAAAGGGTTTCCTGTAATGACAAATTGCCGTGAAATATGGAAAAGGAATAAAAAAAAAAAAAAGAAAACAAGATTTTAAAACTTGCAATCTAAATTTAATTTGTAGCGGTTTGTTAAAGAAATGTTGTACATTAACCCAGTAGTTTTATATCCATTAAATCAAATAGCTTTTAAAGTAGATTCCACCACATTTGGAGATCGAAATCTGTTCTAATAATAGGAATTATTTAAATGGAACGAATGCATTTGGACATTAGTAAAAAAAAAAAAAAAATGCTATTAGTAAAATAAGCTATTTAAAAGCGGATTCACAATGTGTCTCACACCGTGAAATCGCTCTAGACACCTACTGTCTTTTACTATACATTCAAGGAGTCAAAGTGTGAATTACGGTTCGGTACTTTCGTTTAAACAAAAAAAATTAAAATAAAATTTTAGGGTTTAAATTTTTTTTTTTTTTATAAAATTAACATTTGTTTTAGTTGAATGAAATCTTTCCCCCAGCTGCTTAGAATTCCAACATGAGTGACACATTCGTTCCAATTTGTGCGTGAGAGTGCGGCTAATCTACATTAACACAAGTGTTCCGGGAGCACTGCGCAGCGTATCTGGTGAAAGTAATAAGTTAATCGCCTGAAATATTTCAATTACAAGGTCAGATATCAGGTTACATAAAGGATAATATTTGGGTGACAACTTACAGAGAGGGATGGTTTAAGCCAGATGCATTCTCAAAAGAGATATTTGATAGAGTGGTAATAATTTTAAATGTCTGTTTTCAGTTGGATGTACACTTTAACATTATTCCGGGTTTAAAATAAATGACGGCTCCGCCTCAGTAACGGGAGTCGACTGCTGCAGTGTGACATCATGGGCCAGGAAGAAACCCACGCAGGCACAGGGAGACTTTACAAACTCCACACCGGGTCATTTTGGAAACCAAACCCATGATTTCAGTCCTGTGAGAAAGTTAAGGTAAAGGTGGCCATACATCAGAAAGACCGGTCTTACAATCAAGATTGTGGCAAATTTCCCTGCAAATCCCCGGCAGTCCTTGGTGGTTTTTGGACACACAATGTACTCACAATCTGTCATCAGGGGCGGATCCAGGATAAAATGACAGGGGGGGCACCATGATAAAAGAGGGTTTAGGTGGGAGAGGCAGAGCCGAATTTCCCATTAGGCATGTGCCTCGGGTGGCACATGTTTGGGAGCGGCACTCAAAAGCTTGTGATAGTACGGTCAGCCTGAAATTTAGCAGTAACTGCAGATTATCCACTGTACTGTACCATATTCCATCTTAAATAGAGTGTAAATACTGCAGATACTGTCCCTGTATTCTGTCCTACTTAGTAAATATGCATACAGAATAACAAATAAAAAATGTCCCAGTAATACAATTAGGCGGCTGTGGGGCGCATTATTGTTGTGCCCTGGGGGGAGGGGTGGTATTATTGGTGCCAGTGTACATGCTAAGAGAGTGGCAGAGAGAGGCTGGGAATGGGATTAAAAATAGGCCCTGGCATTTAAAGTACGCCGGCCCACCATGGCGACAAAAGTGAAGGATGTAGTTGTGCGCGCTCCGGAAAAGGGTGTGTGGCCACTCAACAGGGAGCATGTCCTTGAGTGTAGTGTACAACACCATATACAACTTCTACACATTATGCAACAAAATACTAGACCCCATTATACTTCCCTCTTACACATGATGCCAAATGGAATGAGCCAAAATTCACATAATGCCACATGGATTGAGCCAAAATTCACATAATGCCACATGGATTGAGCCAAAATTCACATAATGCCACATGGATTGAGCCAGAATTCACATAATGCCACACAGATTAAGCCAAAAATCACAATACGCTTCATAAGCAGGGACATTGTCCACCAAAGGCGTGCATTAAACATTTACACCATAATGTCCATTACACGTTAAGTTACACTATAATGCCTATTAAAAATTATGCTACATAAGTGCTGCTTATCTACATGCTCATTGCCAAGGGTTCCATGCTCATTGCCAGAGGTTCCATGCTCGTTGCCATGTGGGATTACATGCTCATTGCCAAGGGGGAATACATGCTCGCGGTAAATGGGGGACAGCCGCCGCCAGGCAGAAGTGATAGCCACTGACAGTGGCAGAGCCTGGCTGTATTCAGAGCACTGCAGGTCCCGGCTATTTGATATAATACCCCTTTCACACCAGAAAATGCATTACCAAGTTGGCCCCTTTTACACCAGCCTAGTCCCTGCATTTTCTGGTGTGAGGGGGAGAGAAAACCACCCCTCCCCCCCTTTAACCAGTTATCTTATTTAACCGGCTATATCTTCCGAACCAACCAACCCATTTACATGAGACAAGTATCATATTGAAGAACTTTTGAGTGGGCTTTGAATGATTTTGGTCCAGTGAAACTGGAACATTTGGTTCCAGAGTAATCTGCCCTCAAAGAACATGAACAGCCATTAAATTACATTTCAAAAATAAAAAAATCGGTTTACACACAATATCTCTGGAACCAATTGACCAATATGGAGCATCCTGGAATTGAATTTGGAATTGAATGAATCAACCACAAGCTTCTGTGATGCCAGGGGGGGAAACTGGTAGCCGTTGGAACCGGGTGGGGGTCGGAATTGACGGGTCCCATATTATCCTATGGGGAAAAAACGTTACAGCTTTGTCAGGCGATATCTCCAGTCTCCGGGGGGCTAGAGACACAGGGCTGGGCTCATTGGAAAGCCCTGTTCCTCAGCTACAATGACAGGGGAGGGCATGTGCCCCCCCCGAATCTGCCACTGTCTGTCATACAATCCATCATACATTCCATCTGCAGCATGACTGTACGATTGAAGCTTCATTTAAATAGGGGGCTGGCCCCAGTGTGATAGGTCATGGGTTCTAATCCTGGCTGTGACTGCTAAGAAATGTGCGTTCTAAAATATCTTGCCTCCATGCAACTAGGATAAACTTATGCCACTGCATTACACTGTCCATTCTGCCCTAGGTTAGGCACTAGGGCGAGGTTAGGAATAGCGTACATGTGAGTTAGGCACTGGAGGGAGAGTAAAGGTTAAGGGAACTGATTTGGGTTAGGTATAGGGTAACTGTATGTACAGTGGCGTAGCTAGACATTTTTCTCCCCCTTGCCAATAAAATATCAGGAAGGGGCGATGCTATGGACTACGGGCACCGCTGGCTGAGCTGACAGGCGACCCAGGCAGCAGTGAGTGGGTTCTGCTCATTAAATATGCACTGCGCTGGGTCCCTTCTCATTAGATATGTACTGGGCGGGACCAGCTCAGCGCTCACTGCTGCCTGGGTCGCCTGTCAGTTCAGCCAGCAGCACAGACCCCGCTGGCACAGCTCCCCCAAGCCGCCGCGGGGTCTGCCACATATGTAGCTATGCCACTGTGTATGTACTGTACCTGATCTGATGATCACATGATTGCTGTGACTTGGAGGAGGGACAATGATCAATTTTGTCATTATAGAAATGTCCACACTCTTATGTCGAAGTATCACACCTCATCCAAACAATAGACGTGAAAGATAGAATAGAGCTAATTATTAATGCTCCATCCAGATAACTGTGTTGATTTCTCCCTCTCTATTTGACCACATGGTTAGTCACGTGTCTTATCTGAGACTTTAGTTCAGTAATCCTAGAGATCCAAAGCATGTCAATTTTTAGCGCACACCTTCATTGTCCTGCTCGCAGCACATTTCCAGACCAGAAAGGGTGAAACTCTCAACATAATGAAAAATTTTGCAAGCAAAACTTGTAGTATTGTTTAATTAAACATTTGCGATATGTTTATACTATACTTAAGCTATTCTTATAAATTATCTCCTGCAGAGTCCTAGCACGGATAATATTTAGAAGAATTAACAGTTTACATCTGGGAGTTCCCATTCGTCTTAGCTTAAAATGTTTAATTAAGCAGGTTCAAATTTAAAGAGACTTGGGGCAGAACTCATCAGATTTCTTCCACAGTTTAACAGGCGGGATAATGAATTAGTACCGATCCAAAGTTGGGTAAGGTTTACAGCAGTGATGTACGTCTTTCCTATCATTAGATCTCCACACTAAAACAGCCGTTTGTGTTAACGCTGTACATGCGCTAGGGAGAAATAAAAATAAAGAATCGGTTAAATAGGTAAGGGCTATATTTACTAAGCGGCGGCTTTAAAAAGTTTCAAACGGTAATAATGCTCGCCTTAAATGAGGGCAGTGGGTTTGGGGAGGGGTGGGTCTCACCCATGGGAATGCCCAGCATTTCATGGGCATTCCCATGAAAACTCTGGGTGTTCCCATGGAAATCGCTTGGTGACTTGGACACCGGGGGTGGGTAGCTGACAGCACCGGGCGCCAGCTGCCCCGCCCATGTCCTCCCAAATTTGCACGCATATCTGAGTGACCTGCGAGTCGCATTTGATATGCGTGCATGCACCACATCTTTTGATGGTCGGCAACATTTCTGCGCATGTGCACACACCCAACATTGCAGGCGATAGGTGTGTGTGGGGGAGCGTGGGATGGTGGGCAGGGGGACTCGCTTATGGGAAATCGCCCAGTGATGTGGGTGCCAGTATGTCAGCTGCCTGCCCATTTTTTCCCGAATGGTTGGCGACCATCGAAAAATTTGAGAGTTTCCCCCTGGCCTGCAAATGGATGTTTATGTAAAAGATCCATTCGCATGCTGGGCGAACGAGTATGGCGTGCGAACAGGGGGACAGCCGCCCTGGCATTCGCAGGACGGCATCTGGTGGACGTGCAAGGCTGCGTATACGCATAATTGTGAGTCAACTAAATTAAGATCCTGGATCAGAAACACCAGAGAGCAGCTGGCAGCAGGAAGAGACAGGTATCTTACCATGAAGTGGGTTGAATGTGTGCTTAAAAAGTTATATACTATTTAAGCAGGGGCGTAACTAGGACTTGGTGGGCCCCATAGCAAAATTTTGAAGGGGCCCCCCTTCTACAGGGAGCGGAGGTACACAGGTATAGTGCGGGTATAGGGTGACACATGCACAGGTTGATTGGGGGTACAAGGCATCACAAAACATAGGGATAGGAGGGTACATGGTGTCACACACACACGGGTAGGGGGTGTACAGTGTCACATACAGTGAGGAGGGGGTTATAGGGTGTCACACACACGGGGAAGGGGGTGTACAGTGTCACATATAGTGAGGAGGAGGTTATAGGGTGTAACACACACATGGATAGGGGGTGTACAGTGTCACACAAGGAGGGGACAGCGGGGAAGCACAGGGTGTCACACAAAAGGGAAGGGGTTACACAGCTGGGAGGTGGTTTCTGGGTGTCTCTCACACACACAAATGAGGTCGCAGTTGTACACCTTTAGTCATTTGGCAGACCACCAGCACGCTTACAGTAGTAGGGGCAGTCAGCTATTACTTGTGGGGAAAGTACACACACAGGAAGCCCCTCTATCCTAACTCAGATAAAATCAAGGTGCTAAAGTATGTCCAGATTATAAACATTTAAAAATCCTATTAGTGTCAGTGACATGAACACACTGCTTGCTTCACTTGGATTGAGAGAGATTAATTGAGTGAACTTGAAGGTGTAGAGAGAAGGAAGAACTAAGAAGGGAGTTGAGAGAAAGTTACCTTATAACAGCAGCCCTGAGCAAGTCGGCCAGAGAGGTCTCTGATGGGGGCGGGGCCTTCCCGGCATTAAGCCCCGCCCCCTAAATGTCCGCGAATTGCGTCTCGGACAGAAGCCCGAAGCGAGGCCTGCCTGCTGCCACCTGACAGTGACAGGCTAGTGAAAATTTTGTGGGGGTCGGGGTAGGGCACCGCTGCTACATCCTCCGCGGCTGCTGCTGCTTACAGTAGCCGGGAGGTGGTGGCTCTGCTCCGGCAGGGAGGACCAAGTGTTAAGCTTTGAGGGCAGACTACAGTGTGTGCAGGGGGAGCTGCAGGCCCTGGAAACAGCTCGGGCCCCATAGCAGCTGCACCCCCTGCACCCACGGTAGTTACGCCACTGTATTTAAGCATGTTCTATGTGGAATACAGCATGTAACCTTTGCCACTCATGTTATATATATATGAGATAAATGTGTTTGATTCTGAAACGTAATTTCTTTATGCTCTTTCTCCTATAGTCTATACTATAGAATATTTTATAAGGCTACCATTAAATAGTACTAAGATCATGTATACATTGCTTTTTCTGCATGTATTACTTGATAAATGTGCCTCTCAGGGTGGCCTTTTTCCACTGTCGACTTTTGTTAATGTTGACCTATCGACTGCCGAACTTTGGTCAATGTCGATCTATTGGCCCTTAGTCAAATCTGATCGCAGTACAAATTTGTCAAAATAGGCAAAACCATGTGCACTGCAGGTGGGGCAGATGTAACATGTGCAGAGAGCGTTACATTTTGGTGGGGTGTGTTGAAACTGAAATCTAAATTGCAGTGTAAACATAATGCAGTCAGTATATACTCTGCACAGAAACAAAATAACTCACCCAAATCTAGCTCTCTCTACACATGTTACATCTGCCCCACCTGCAGTGCACATGGTTTTGCCCATTTTGAGAACAAATTGAATAAGGGCCATTATCTGTGAGCTATACCACCACACTCCAATGGATAAAGCTGGGAGGAGAGGAGGGCCAATGGATAATGCTGGGTAGAGAGGATGGCTGATGGATAAAGCGGAAAGAAGAGGAGGGCAAATGGATAAAGCTGGGAGGAGAGGAAATACATGGATAAAGCTGGTTGGAGTGGAAAGACAATGGATAAAGTTGGTTGGAGAGGGGGGGGGCAATGGATAAAGCTGGGAGGAGAGAGCGATCAATGGATAAAGCTGGGAGGAGAAGAGGGCCAATGGATATAGCTGTAAAGAGAGGGGGGGTCAATGAATAAAGCTGGGAGGAGAGAAGGGCCAGTGGATACAGCTGGGAGAAGAGAGGGGCCAATGGATACTGTTGGCACTAGAGGAGGGACAATGCATAAAGCTGGGAGGGGGCAATGGATAATGCTGGGAGGAGAAGAGAGCCAATGGATAAAGCTGGGATGAAAAAGGGGCCAATGGATAAAGCTGGGAGGAAGGGGGCAATGCATAATGAATGCTGGGAGGAGAGGGGGGCCTTTTATAAAGCTGGGATTAGAGAGGGCAATCGATAATGCTGGGAGGAGAGGGGGCAATGGATAAAGCTGTGAGGAGAGGGGAACCATTGATAAAGCTGGGAGGAGGGAGAGCCAATACATAAACCTGGAGGAGATGGGGGCCAATAAATAAAGCTGGGAGGAGAGGAGGGCCAATGGATAAAGCTGGGATGAGTGAGGGGTCAATGGATAAAGCTAGGAGGAGAAGGGGGCCAATGGATAAAGCTGGGAGGAGAGGGGGTAATGATTAAAGTGTGGAGATGTAGCAATGAATAAAGCTGGGAGGAGAGGGGGGCAATTGATAAAGCTGGGAGGAGAGGGGGCAATGATTAAAGTGTGGAGGAGATGTACCAATGAATAAAGCTGGGAGGAGAGGGGGCAATGGATAAAGCTGGGAGAAGAGTGGGCAATGTATAAAACTGGGAGGAGAGGGTGGTAATGGATAAAGCTAGGAGGTGAGTGGGGGCAATAGATTAAACTGGGAGGATGGGGGGGATTGATAAAGCTGGGAGGAGAGGAGGACCAATGGATAAAGCTGGGAGAAGAGTGGGCAATGTATAAAACTGGGAGGAGAGGGTGGTAATGGATAAAGCTAGGAGGTTAGTGGGGGCAATAGATTAAACTGGGAGGATGGGGGGGATTGATAAAGCTGGGAGGAGAGGAGGACCAATGGATAAAGCTGGGAGGAGAGGGGGCAATGGATAAAGCTGGGAGGAGAGGGGGACCATTGATAAAGCTGGGAGGAGAGGTGGGCAATCGATAAAGCTGGGAGGAGAGGGTGACAATGGATATAGTTGGGAGGAGAGGGGGCAATTGGATAAAGCTGGGAGGAGAGGGGGCAATGGATAAAGCTGGGAGTAGAGGGGCCAATGGATAAAGCTGAGAGGAGATTGGGTCCAATAGATAAATATGGGAGGAGGGAGAGACAACACATAAAGCTGAGAGGAGATGGGTGTCCAATAAATAAAGCTGGGAGGAGAGGAGTGCCAATGGATAAAGCTGGGAGGAGAGAGGGGGGGGGGTGAATAAATCTGCAAGGAGAGGAGGACAATGGATAAAGCTGGGAGGAAAGGAATGCCAATGGATAATGCTGGGAATATAGGGGGGGGGGGGGGGTGGCAATGGATAAAGCTGGGAGGAGAGGATAGCCAATTGATAAAGATGGGTGGAGAGGAGGGAAAATGGAGATATCTGGGATTAGAGGACGGTCAATAGATAAAGCTGGAAGGAAATTATGGAAGTGGTACGTTGAGAAGTGCAAATAAAGGAAGTCAGGATGAAAGTAAGGCCAAAGGAGGAACCCAGGAGGAGAGGAGGGCCAATGGAAAAAGCAGAAAGAGAGTGTGGCTAAAAGAGGAAACCGTGAAGAAAGGAAGGCCAAAGAAGCAAGTGTGTAGGCAAGTATATCCAATGGAGAAATGCAGGAGGAGAGGAGAGGCCAAAAGAGGAAGCTGGGAGGAGAGGAGGACATTATGGAGGAGTGACGATTGGCTATAATACCACAGCCATGCCCTTTTCTTAAAGAATAAGCCAAGAAGAAGTGCACTAGGCAAGAAGCGGGTAAGGGGAGGAAGGGGTTGTGGTTAGCTGGTGGCAGGGGTGGATTGGGACAGATAAACAGCCAGGGCAAATTTCTGAAAGCTGCCCATATAAAGACAAGGTCTGTTAAAGTGTCACGATTCCTCCTCATAGTGCAGATATTGTGTGTATTAGCTTACATTTAGGGATTTAACGGCCATGTGGGAGACCTCCATACCATGTTTCTGAGACCAAAAATACCTATTTTTTAATTTCTAGCAAGAAACCGGCTTTTGCAGCAGAAGAGTCTCTCTGCAAAGTTCTCCGACGGCTTTAAACACAAAGTTCATGCAGACTAAATATATCGGCTACCCAGCCACGTGACTGCGGTGTAAGGATCAATTAGGCTTTGAGATTTTAAAGTAGACAGGTAACAGGCAGGATGAGTGGACAGGAAATAACATGTTTCTGTGGTGACTGAATCCCAGTAATTTCTTACCATCTTGCTTGGCTCGTTATAGCGACTTCCATGCATTACCCTCTCATGCTGACTTGGAGCACCACTAGAAAAAAAATCGAAATTATCCACCTGAAAGCTTCAACCTTTAACAGACGCACGCAACGTTCTAGCTTCGATACTTTAATGTACAGAAATCTCATAATATTATAGACACTGAGCAGTCGCCCATGAAGTTGCTTACTATTAAAATGTAATATAATGTTCATCTAGTGCGATTATTTTAATTCAGAGCTTGTTTGACATATAACGCCGAACGCACTCCATCAATGCCCTCCTCTCGCGCACTCTCCTCTACAACACAATTATTTATATCGGGATGATAAAAATTTGATTTATTTTACAACAGATCAGTAATTGTGCTCTACAAATAAGTCCGTAATGATAATCAACAGCATTTTCAACATAATTTAATTTGTCTTTTCCCAGGAGGTAGCTAAATGCAGCCATGACAATACAACCGCTGTGGACTTAGCCGCAGTTAATCACGAGCTGCGTATGTAGACAGCCCCAATATTGTATTGACAGAAATTAAATTAACCATCAGCTCGGGCAATCAGTGGCTGTACAGCTATTAAAGCAATAAAAACAAGGATCTCAGACCGTAGCCAATTATATTTTGACATGCAAATGAAAATGGACAAATGCTTTATATTCAATTTTTTTTTTTTTATTCATCCAGTTACAACATGAAAGATACATTATTTAAGATGTTTTACTCCCCGGCCTTTAATTAACCAATAAGCATGTCAGTGTGTATTTAATGCAGCAATAAAATACGCCTTAGGTATTAGCTAACTGACCACGTGTGTGACAGATTCTCCCACAGATTAACTTACTGACACATTTTAAATAGCGCGTAGATGAATTCTATATGATTAAAGCAATTTGTTACTATGTTCTGTGATGCCGAACTGTGTTTTAACAATGGTAACGAGTGTAGATGCTAATTAAGTGTTTACTCTGCCTTCCTCTATTACTGCTGACATTTTGAACTTCTCCAGTTTTTGCTGTCTCTAGTTTCTTTCTTTCGGTTTTTTTTTAACGACTTAAAGGGCAATTAATATTTAGCAGTGCGGTTAAAAAAACAAATCATAATCCCAACAATAAGCTGCGAGTGGTCATTTTAACTAAAAAAATAATACTCCGCAATCTGAAATGTGGAAAAATGCTCTTCAATTCAAATTCATCATTGCGTTTTGGTTTTGGCAAAATCAACCTCAAGTGCTTCGGTTCGGATTTGGATTTCGGTTTGGTTTACAATCGTTTAATAAAATCAACGATCATTGATAAAGTTAGATAAAAACTGTTAAAATCATGTAGTTTTTGCCATTACCGGAATTCTGAAATTCATAACCATAGGAAGGTTTGGACGGGGTTTACCCAACATTCACCCAACACTGGTGTTAAGAAATGGTCTGCCCAACTCTTATGTGCACTTATTTATATATTTATTTACAGTTTCTTATATACAGTAGCGCAGCATATTCTGTTGCGCTTTACAAATGGAAACAACTGTGATTAAACAAACTGGGTAGATACAAACCAGCATGGAGGTAGGAGGGCCCTGCTCGCAAGCTTACAATCTATAGGAACTTAGCCAAGGGCATAACTACCATAGGTGCAGAGGGTGCAGCTGCTATGGGGCCAGAGCTGAGAGGGGCCACCTTCCCGGTTACACTTACATGTGTTATGTACAAGAATGTAGCTACCATAGGTGCAGGGAATGCAGCTGCTATGGGGCCCAGAGCTGAGAGGGGCCCCTTCCCTGTCACAGTTACATGTGTTATATACAGGAGTGTAGCTACCACAGCTACAGCTGCTATGGGGCCCAGAGCTGAGAGGGGATACCTTCCCTGTCATGGTTACATGTGTTATATACAGAGGTGTAGCTACCATAGGGGCAGGGAGTGCAGCTGCTATGGGGCCCAGAGCTGAGAGGGGCCACCTTCCCTGTCAAAGTACATGTGTTATATACAGGAGTGTAGCTACCACAGCTACAGCTGCTATGGGGCCCAGAGCTGAGAGGGGCCACCTTCCCTGTCACAGTTACAGTACATGTGTTATATGCAAGGGTGTACCTACCACAGATACAGCTGTTGTGGGGCCCAGAGCTGAGAGCGGCCACCTTCCCTGTTGCAGTAAAATGTGCTCAATACATTTTCCACCATGAAGTGGTAAATAGGGATTCTTACAATCTTTTGAAATGGGACTTACAAATATCTAGTTACACCACTGCTCTTAGCCATATATTACAATATCATCTATTTCATAGAATGTTTTTGGGTGTCCTATGTAAACAATGGTTTTAAAATTAAAATTAATTCTTAGGATCTTTTATGAAATAAGATCTTGTGTAAAATGTACGGTTTAGTTATCAGGAGATGAAATCAATTGAATTGATCAATTTCCTATTTTGTACAATTCCCCCATGTAAAGTATTGCATATGAAATGGAAAGATATTTGTTCCAATTTGCTACCAATTAAAACCCAAAGTTTAAAAGCCAGAGAGAAATGTGGAAATTCTTCTGTAATAGTGATAAGTGAAACTACTTCATGACAAATAATATATTAATTTACGAAATGCACCAGGGTATTAACTCCGAATTAAATTGAAGATGATTTTCAAATGAAAAGACCTGTATACGAACGGAACTGATATTTGATCCAATTTGCTGCCAAATGAATTTTTTGTTCTTGCCATTAAACATTGAAAACCCTTAGAGAAAAAAAAGTTGACAACAGTCTAAAAGTGTATTGGTTTTTTGATGCGTTTCGTGAATAGTTCCACTTCCTCAGGGAGTCATCATATAGAATAGCTAGCTACTGGTTGTTTTATGCATATGGGTAGCCCCTATCAGTTGTCTCTCTTTTTTAAAGGTACTTAATGGAGTTTTTACGTACAGCATCTATTAGTGCAGGGAGGGCGGGGCAGGGGCTGCCCAGCTGCTCAGGGAGTGCTGGAGAAGCCTTTAAAATGGCAAACATGGTTGCGTATGGCGTTAAGCGCTGCTCACACCTCCTAAATTCCCACCCCCTTTTCAAAATCGGCCATGCCTCTGCTGGAACAGCAAGTATGTATATAGATGGAGCGCCTCTCATTAGTGTGGGTCCTGGCGATTCTATCACCAATCGCCAGGACCCATCATCAGAGTGAAGTCCAACACCACCTCCTCTCACTTCACCGCGGCTCCCCCGTGCCTCCCCGCACCCCCCCTAACCCTGCCCGTCTCCCTGAAGTGGAGATGGTCAGGGATTCTACTCCCCCCTGCCGAGTGACAGGGACTCACGTGCGTGTGCGACACTCACGCGTCCCCGTCAAATGGAGCGCCTCTCTGCCAGCTCTTGCCAGTGGAGGGGATCTGGCGAGAACTAGCGCTAAACGAGATGTGCTCCATCTGTATATTCCAATCATGATGCATAAACAGGTGAAACTGCGGTAAAAACACAAGAAAAAATAAAAATATTATAAAGATAAATAATTAATTAAAAGTTTTACGATTCCAGAAAAAAATTCTGAAAATGGTTTTATTAAAAATTCATGCATAAAATTCAACAGCTTCAAATGTTGACCATTTAATCGTTTTTTGTTTTGTTTGATTCATTTAGATTCATTGGGTAGTTTGGTAATTCTTGACAAACTGCAGCACATCCCGGTAGATCAGAATTTGCGATACCAGGTGGGCTTCAGCCGGAATACCTCATCTGTGCTATAGGCAGTCAGCTTTAGCCACTGAAGAGCTTACGATTTTCCAATTTTCATCACTGAATACTCACTGTAGTTAACACAGGTAAACACATTGCACAACAAAATAACTTCCTTTGAAGCACAAATTATTTCCAGTCATTTCAATTACCATCATCCGTAGAATTGTATCTTTTTACGCAAGACAAATTTCTTATCGTTAAGCACAATACACCCTCTTTTAATCTATCCTTCCTAATCTGTCAAAAAATGTGCCTATACTTACTGGTTTTCACCAAATTTATTTACCTTTCTCTTTTCATTTTTTGCCAACTTACAAACTTTGTTCTTCACTGTAAAAAAAAAAAAAAAAGGAAAAGAAAAGAAAAAAAATTAAAATAATAATGATTGCATTTATTCTTAGCATGCATAAAATTCCCATGCGATGGTTTCACTTACATGGACATCCAGCACTGTCACACCGCATTAGCGGCTCTGAGCAAAGCTGTCAGTAAGATATAAAAATATACCATCTCCAACAATCCTGCAAATTCCTGCAAACATCCTGAAATCTATTCTAACATTTTGCCTTTTTTTTTTAAATAATTTCTCTTAAAAATGTCGACAATATGGTTGAGATTAAAAAAATCAAATAAAACCTGAAGTCATTAACTAATTTTTTGGCATTTTTGATTGAATTAAATATCCATTATTAGTAAGCCAAATGCTTCGAAAGCTAATAGCTGTAGGTTCACTTGCTGCCAACAGATGGCAGTGTAAGCCTGCTCGAAGCAAATTCTTCCAAAGATAGTAGATGTAGTTTCACTTGCTGCCAACAGATGCCAGTGTTTCTGAGCCACATGGGCACTAGACATATATATTTATATAACATATGCAAATTGATCTATTTAATATATTTTAGCATAGTGTTGCAACTTAGATAAATTCATATGAAATATATTTATCATTTATTGTCAGGACCTAAGTATTAGTATATCCGATCTGTTCTCATTAGGTCAAAACTTGGCCGGAATTGTCTTCCTGCGTCAATAAATCTGGCTTCTGCAAGTCATACTAGCCTACTGTCTCAGAATGGTCAGCCGCTACCCGCCACTTAACCCAGCAATGATGCATTTAATGTTGTATCGTTCATCGTATCAATGCCCCCCGCTGTACGGAGGGAGTGGTCATGATGATGTTGGAAACCGCGCTACCCCATATTCTTTGACCCACCTTCACTCTGCCCCTATGATGCATCACCACTGTTGTGCCAACTGGGCTGCCCATTACCTGCGATCAATATAACGAGCCAGGATTGTACTAAGGGCCTGATTCGGACTTGATTGCTGCTGTGAAAATTTGAAGAGGTCTGCGTTCAGATAGCCACCACCCAGAGAGAGTGAAATCCCGGGCCCCTGCAAGTCTGCAAATCACTTGTGAATAGTTTACTGTTCTGCAAATCAATCTGCAACTCACTCACCATTGAATGATTTGTCTGGTCTGTGCAAATGTACGTAACTCTGACTCTTCCACGTCTACGACAGAGACAGGCTGATCAAGGCGGCGTTGACAACACACAACATCCAAGAAACCGCCTGCTTTTTTCATGACACTCTCAGTAAAAGGCCAGTAGCCACCCACAATCGCCACAATCGCTGACCATCTAATGATGTGGAATGTGCATGCATATCTGAATGACTCTCAGGGCACTTAGATTTGCATACACCCTCGGGAGGAAGTGATTGGCAGCTGACATGAACCGACACCAACATCACGGCCCGATTACCATGGAAACGCCCAATGTTTACATGAGAACGCCCATGAAACGCTGGGCATGACTATCTGCCAGTGCCCCCCCCCCCCCCCCCCCCCAGCCGCAGCCTTGGGTGCATGCGCCCAGCGAACAATCTGTTCACCGTGGCCGCATGCACCCGGCGTATGCACATGCACAGAAATGCGACTGCACATGCGCATACGCCAAACATCTGTCCCTGTGCGAATGAACGCTGGCTGCAAACAGATCAGAATAAGGTCCACAGTATATGCCTGGCTTAAAGTAAGAAATGTCCAAAATCCCATAGTAAAATCTAATTTAACTATATAATAATTTGGTAACTGGTGTCAAGAGTATCCGTAGCAATAAATGTCTCACTTTATTGTGGCTGTCATAGTATAAATATATAAATATACTGTATACTGGTAGGCTAATTGGCACTCAACAAAATTAACCCTAGAATGTCTGTGTGTACGTGTACATGTGATAGGGAACAGATTGTAAACTCCAGGTTTGGATTTCACCCAGTGCACATCACGTTGCTAAGGATTAAGTCCGATTGCTGGCTAAGATTAACTCTTAGTACATTTGAACGTATCCAGCCCTTATAAAGTGGACCCTATATTAGTGATCCTTTTTTAGGTGTACAACAGTTCTTTCTCTGAAAATTCCCAGTTTAGGAATATCTGTGCCCTTATAAAGTGGACCCTATATTAGTGGTGTACAACAGTTGTTTCAATAAACCCCAGTTCGGGAACATTTGTGAATAAGCAGCATTTCCCACTAAGAAGGTGTTTATATTGCCCCTGATGAAGTCACGAATGTGATGAAACGCGTTGGGCTGCATGCATCATATGTTGATCTTGACATCCTATTCATGTGAACGATTGAATTGCATCGTACTATTGAACTTTTATCATTTGATCAATATTTTATTAAATTATATATTTTTAAGTAAACTGTTGATTTATTTAGAGCGCCCTCTGAACCTTTTTCTGCATTTCTAAACCATTGGTCCTATCTAACAGGGGACCCTACAGAGGTGCTGCTCTATTTCTAGTAGTGTGAGCAGATAGGGGTACCCTTTTCTATCTATCTATCTATCTATCTATCTATCTATCTATCTATCTATCTATCTATCTATCTATATCTCTCTCTCTCTATATATATAGAGAGAGATATATATAGATATATATAGCAAGGGGGAAAACTGGCACTCCTGGAAATAGACAGCTCTTGCAACTACCGGGGTGCTGTGCAGGAAACAATGTGTAGACTGGGGTGAAGCACTGCACTCACGCAGATTCACTCAAATAAAGACGCCACACAGAACGGCGTCAAGTCTTTTTTTGACGTTTCAGATGTAACTCCTTTATCTAGACTAATATCCAACAGTAAATGTAAAACAAAACATACCTTTATACCGGCAGTAGGCTCCCGCTGTGCCCCATGCAGCTTCCGGGTTTCACCTGACCTCTCACCCAACCAGTGTCAGTGTCTCCCCGGAGCTTGCCTGTGTTGCCTAGCAACCGAAGCGCTGAGTAGCCGATCAGTGGGAGATCTGCAGAAAAACAAAACAACAATAATAGATAAATAGACAAAACACAAGCATATGTAAAATGACCACTGTAGAACATATTTCGCTGTAGTAATTACAAAAAGATGTTAAAGGACAACTGTTGTTCATTTAGACCTTTCGATCACATAGTGTCCAGTTTGAAGATCCAGTATGTCTCCAATTGGAGGAGGTTTTTAGCCCTATCACCACCCCTGATGTCAAAGGGTACGTGGTTAATTATAGTATATTTCAGGCTAGCCAAGGAGTGTTTAGCACTGGCAAAATGCCTCGCTACCGGCTGATCATTTTCCTTATTATTAAAGCATCCTTAATTGCAGAGCGGTGAATGGCAATTCCCTCTCGAAACGTCCTAATGGTTTTACCCACGTAGTACATGCCACAGGGGCAGTTAATTAAATATACTATGTGGGTAGATGTGCAGGTGACAGGGTGCCTGATGGGTATCGTGTACCCTGATTGTGGGTGGCAAAAAACATTTGTGCTGGTCATACCACTACAGTCACGAGGTTTCAGCCACCAGGTTTCTTTTGTGTGTTGGAACTATGCCTCTTGGACACTTCCGTGTTGACCACCCAGTCACGGAGGTTGCGACCCCGTTTGTAACATGACATCAATGATGCATTCTTTAACTTTGTAAGATCTTTGTCATTCTGGATGACAGGCCATAGTTGTTTCGAGTACCTGGCAATGGTGGTGTCTGCATGATTAAAATCGCGCATCCAACCGATACGATCTGACAAATTATTGTGCTTAACAGATTTTTTAAGACGATCACCCCAGGGGATCGCATAAACCTTGGCCCTGGCTGCTGATAGGGCTGTAGTGGAATAACCTCTATCAACGAATTTCTTTGTCATGGCTTCCAAATCACAATCTAGTTGTCGCTGGTCATTAGTGATTCTTTTCACTCTCAAAAGTTGTGAAAAAGGCAATCCCCTCTTGAGTGCCACAGGATGATGACTTTGGGCACTCAAGAGGGTATTGCGATCGGTGAGTTTGGAATACACGGACGTTTGAGACAGCCATCAGATATGGCAATATTGACATCCAGGTACTGTACCATGGTTTGGCTGAGGTTAAATGGAAATTTAATGGGGCAGTCAGGGGAATTGATGTCCAACAGCATTTCTTCAAAGTAACTCTTGGACCCTGTCCAAAACAGGAGTACATCATCGATATATCGGACGTAGAATTTGATGAAGGTAGCATATGTAGATTTAAAGTAAAACTCCTCTTCAACAGCGTGCATAAATATATTTGCGAACGAGGGTACGACAGGCGACCCAATCGCACACCCCGTTCGCTGCTGGAAGAACTCCCCGTTGACCTGATGCCGTTCTGTGTGGCATCTTTATTTGAGTGAAAGAAATTATGGAAAATAAAAATTTGGTATTAAAGCAAGCGGATAAGGGGGGTGGTCTGGTTCTTATGAAGAGGGAAAATTATATAAAGGAAATGTTAAGATTACTAGAGGACCCGGTGTCTTATAAGATCTTGCCCAGTGATCTAAGCCGCAAGTCTTGGTAACGTCATTTTATTTCTTATGTTGGAGATCTTGTGAATAAATTAGATTTTTAAAGTTTAATCTGCACTATGACGGGCCCGTTCTCTTTGTTTGTTTTTATATATATATATATATATATATATATATATATATATATATATATATATGCAAACTCCGAATTCTGCGCAAAGTCACATGCAAATAAATAGCTGGACGTCCATGCATTCTAATATGGTGCAGCTCACTTCAAATGTCAAGCCTCAAATGGGTAGGATGTGGAAATAAATAGAGGAGCTTTTACCTATATGCTTTCAGTAAAATTTGATAATTTTGATCACTTTGTGCGCTCCTTCTTATCCTCATATATATATATATATATATATATATATATATATATATATATATATACAGGGGTATAGAACCGGCACTCTTCACTCCATATAATGTGCCCTGGGTGCCTTCAATAAAGATAAGGATAGATGGGTATAGAAACCGCGTCACTCCAAGGGGCTTTTCATGCAAACTTTAATGAGGAAGTTAAAACGGTACCATGTCGTCTAGGTCGACGTTTCAATACACAATGGTATTTTCCTCAAGACCAAACATGGCAAAGACAATGATGCTCGCACGGCGGCGAGACAACAGTAATATAAGTGCGCACGGCGGCGCCAACACACATATAAATATACAAACTTACCAGCTCCTAATCAGAGCCGACGGCCGGGTATGGCATGTGCGCTCTCCCAGCCGGGAGGCGCATACCACTGACGTGCATGCTGACTAAGTTGCTAGGCAACAGTACAGGACGCCGTCCCCGGCCGCCGCTCCAATAATGCGAGCCTGACAGCGGGGGCAGAAAAGAACAGATTATGCTAGCGGTGAATGTGACAATATACAGGTATAATGAGCCCCGAGCCGGGACACAGCAGCATTAAAGGAAAGTCTGCCAGCTGAATCTTTCATTAAGACCTCCGGGTCTCAGGGTTTGTAGCTTGAAGATCCATTTAGACTCATTGATCTGGACCAAGCATTATTCATAATATTACTCACACTCACCCTGGAGAGAAATGACTTCCTCCATGATGGCAAGTTCTTTCAACAACAGAGCGGGTGTGCCATGGGCAGCCCAGTAGCGCCCAGCTTTGCCAACGTTTTTATGTTCAAAGAAGAGGAAGACAAATTCCTCAAGGTCCAGGCCCTAAACCAACACATCCTACTGTATGCCCGCTTTATTAATGACTTGTTTCTTTTATGGACCGGACCCACTACCCAGCTGGAACAACAAGTAGCCATGATCAACGCCAGCGATTGTCCAATTAAATACACCATGAATATTCAGCAGCGGTGTATCAATTTTTTGGATGTATTGGTCAGTATAGATAACTGTAAGATTGCCACCAGTGTCTATGTGAAACCCACTGACCGTAACACCCTTTTATTGGCCTCTAGCCATCACCCTAAACCCCTCAAGAAGGGTCTCCCTAAGTCACAACTAATGAGGGTGGCTAGAATTTCCAGCACTAAAGAATCAGCTATTATCAGCACCAACAGTGTGGTAGAAAGGTTCCACCAGAGGGGATACAATCTTCAACATTCAAAACAAATCCAACAGGAAGTATTAAGCATGCCCAGAGAACAGCTCCTGACCAGCACCCCCAAAAAATGTGACAAAGTTATGCCCTGGATACAACAATTCAACACCTCCAGCCCGGTGGTCCAGAGAGCAACTAAGGCACTTTGGCCCATTGTACAAACGGATCCGGCGCTCCCTGGCCTTCAATCCATCCGTCCGTTGTCATGTTATTCCCGGGGACGTAACATCAAGGACCTGGTCATGCACACTGATATTACTGGCTTTGAGTCTACCAGCTCCACAGCCAATTTCCTACAGAGAAAACCGGGCTGTTATAAGTGCTTAAAATGCACCACATGTAAGAATCTAATAGTGTGTCAATCCTTCAAGCATCCACACTGCAACACTATGTTTCCAATTAAACATATACTCACATGCCTCACTACGCATGTAGTGTACTTGTTATTTTGTCCCTGCCACCTTTACTATGTGGGTAAAATGGTGCGCAATATCCGGGAACGCATGGCCATACATAGATCGGCCATCAATCTCGCAATTCAATCCGGGCGATCTGATCAACCTGTAGCCCGTCATTGGCTTGAAAAGAAACACATCATTACAGATCTCAGATTTATCATCATAGATCATGTCCCCAAGACTTTACGTGGAGGGGATAGGGATGGCCGTTTACTTAAAATTGAGTCTAAATGGATCTTCAAGCTACAAACCCTGAGACCCGGAGGTCTTAATGAAAGATTCAGCAGGCAGACTTTCCTTTAATGCTGCTGTGTCCCGGCTCGGGGCTCATTATACCTGTATATTGTCACATTCACCGCTAGCATAATCTGTTCTTTTCTGCCCCCGCTGTCAGGCTCGCATTATTGGAGCGGCGGCCGGGGACGGCGTCCTGTACTGTTGCCTAGCAACTTAGTCAGCACGCACGTCAGTGGTATGCGCCTCCCGGCTGGGAGAGCGCACATGCCACACCCGGCCGTCGGCTCTGATTAGGAGCTGGTAAGTTTGTATATTTATATGTGTGTTGGCGCCGCCGTGCGCACTTATATTACTGTTGTCTCGCCGCCGTGCGAGCATCATTGTCTTTGCCATGTTTGGTCTTGAGGAAAATACCATTGTGTGTTGAAACGTCGACCTAGACGACATGGTACCGTTTTAACTTCCTCATTAAAGTTTGCATGAAAAGCCCCTTGGAGTGACGCGGTTTCTAAACCCATCTATATATATATATAAACATTGATCAATTCATAAACTAAAACCCCATTATTTATTTAATTGATTATTTGAATGTTAAGGTGAGTAAGTTTGTTGTATTGAGTGCTGGGCCCCCTGTGTTTGTATATATATAAAAAAAATACCAGCACTGAAGACAAAAAGTTACCATGGGTGAATAAGTATTCTATGTCCAGTGACCAAATGACAAAACGTGTTAAGCATTTTTGGCCAGTGATCACTGTTGACAGGGATCTCAAAGCTCTACAGAATACTAGAATTATGCCGGCATATTCTCGAGATAAAAATCTGAGGGATATGCTGGTTAAATTAGACGTAACAGAGATGACTAAGCCACCTACCCCTGTGCATTTTTTGACACGCCCGAACGGCTGCTATAAATGCATAGGGTGTACTACCTGTAGTGCCATGTTAACTGGCAACCATATCTGTCACCCATATACAGGTAAAAAATTGGCCATTAAATTCCCCGTCACATGTACTTCCATGTTCGTTGTATATGTCCTGTCTTGTCCATGTGGATTAATCTACGTGGGCAAGACAGAGACCCAGTTCAAAGAGAGGATGGCAAACCATCGTACAGCCATCAGAGCCGCTATTCGACAAGGTACCAGTGACCAACCTGTGGCAAGGCACTGTGCCCAAATGGGACATAGTGTCGCAAGCATACGATCAAAAATTGTTGATCATATACCAGTGTCGATTAGAGGTGGTAATAGGGGGAAACGTCTGCTACAAGCAGAATGCAGATGGATCTATAAACTTGATGCACTTGCTCCCAAAGGGTTAAATGAGCATACAGGGTTGAGTTGTTTTTTATAAATATGAGATGAATTCATCATAATAAATAATAGAACGTGAACTTGCTATAGAATTATCCAATTATCGATAGCACTTTTTTGATATGTCTCAGTTGAAATTTTCAGTAAAGGGTATTAAGAGACGGCATACAATAGGGAAATAGGTATGCTGTTTATTATGAATGTTGATTAATTGTGTTTGATTAAATCTGTGTATGATATGTTCGTCAGTATGTCCTTTTTAATCATATTGTAGATGTGTTTCACAATGCACTTTATTATGCACTTGCACTTTATTTAGATTTTATGTACCAGTCTGTCCTCTCCATTAAGGTGACAGTGATGCGTGGCGGCGTCTTGTGAGTCGCCTAGCAACCCCTTTTTCACGAAGGTGGTGGGCGGGTGACGGCGTACGCTGTGACGCGCACTGAACCCTACGCTGGCATGATGTGTGGAGCCGCGGCGTGAGAGACGTTGCCTAGCAGCGCCCCTAACAAGGGCGGAGGCTGATGACGTCACACGCCGCGACATGCACGCGTTGCTGACGGAGAGAGCGGACGAACTGGCGCATCTTCATGCACAGGTGAGATTGTTTTAAATTTGTTTTGTATGATTAATGGTGGAGGAGGAGCCACTATAGGTATATATACCCTTCATTGTACACTTGTGTGCTATCCCTGAGGACGAGCTTGTAGGCTCGAAACAATTGTTGGATTCATGCTTTGCTGAATAAAGAAATCACTGTTTGAAGTCTCCGAGTGACGCCCCTGCTTGTTGGTGAGCTGCTGCATTGTGTATATATATAGATATATATATATCTATATATATAGATATACATATACAATAGTGAACTATTCGCGCATTGAGTCTTCATTTAACCCCTAGAGTGCCGCACCGCTGCTTTATATATATATATATATATATATATATATATATAGTACTTTTTTGTAAAGAGCACTCACCAGTCTTCAGAATTAAGCCAATCAGTGTAAATTTTTTAATAATACATCACCAAGTCAACTGTATCGCATGTCGACGTTTCGGGCTGATGTCAGCCCTTTGTCAAGACCACACACAGTGAAGGAAACACCACCGTAGCAGGCATATCTCAGTTCTAAGGAGGGGTAGTTTCCTTGAATATACACAATACAAGAAGCCTACAGATAGGAATACCCTCCTTTTGGCATCAAGTCATCATCCAGACTCTCTCAAGTCGAATCTCCCGATTTCCCAGTTTTTACGCGTGATGAGAAACAACTCCGACCTTGATACCATGGAGATACAAATCTCAGAGTGTTTCCAACGTTTCCAGGAAAGGGGGTATAGTCCAACAATCATACAGAGAAGCCTCACCAAGGCCAGAAAGAAATTCGCATGTCAAACCGCCAAACCAACTGACCCTGTGGAAATAAATCAGTTAATTGTAAACATTCACTGTGACACTAACGTGAAAAATACACAGAGAGTCATCAAAGAACATTGGCCGTTACTTACGACAGACCCTGCCTTTAAGAAAATTGGTGAAGCACCACCACTATTAAGTATTTCCAGGGTTCGGAATTTACAAGACTACTTACTGCGACCTAATATGAAGCCGAAGAAAGTAGATGGCGAAAGGTGGCTAGCAAAGAAAAACGGTTGCTACAAGTGCCTAGGGTGCGCAACCTGCCGCGCACTCATTACGGGACCCTATTTCTGCCACCCACATAGTGGTACGAAAATCTATCTAAAGCACCGTTTGTACTGCCAACTGGACCACGTAATATATTACTGCCCATGCGGGCTCATGTACGTGGGAAAAATGATAAGAACCCTAAGAGAGAGGATCAACCAGCACTGTTCATCAATTAGATTGGCGTACTCGACTGGTCTTACGGACAAACCAGTGGCAGCACACTTTTTAAAGGAAAAGCACCAGCTGGCCACATTGAGGTATATAGCAATTGATTGGGTACCTCCACCTCCTCGAGGAGGTGATCAGGGTTCAATGCTACTAAAAAAAGAAGCTAGGTGGATACACCCCCTGAATACCGTCTTTCCAAGGGGACTTAATGAAAAGACACATCTGAATATTTTTCTCTAGCTCCTTAAAATGCTCTGGAATTGTGTAGATTAGATGTATTAGGTGGGCGTAACCTTAGGCTCTAGACAACCCTCAACTTGCCGGGTGTCCTGCGGGTGGACTCTTACCAGCGGTCCCGCTGGGGAGTGCGCCCGCATAACTACTTGGCAGTTGTTTTAAATGTGTGATATTTGTTGTCTGTCTATTCTTCATATATAATGTTTTTGAGTGTGTTTTTTCTGACCCTTGGTGCCCTGGAGTCTCCCGAATCACCCATGCAGACTGAAGTTGATATCCCCATCAGCCATCATAGATTTTATAATATAGCCCTAATTGTGTAAGTTGTCGGCGTTTATAATATATGCATATTATTGCACTGTGGGATATAGATACGGGTGATAGCCCGTGCCCACAGCATCTTGAGTAATTTTTAACATTTTCCGACTACACAGCGGTGTACAGCTTATACCGCTGACAGCTGCTGCTCTGTGGAGCGCTGTGCGTTCCAGCAGAGGTCTGTGGAACGCATGACGCTGACTGGAAGGTCTGCTGACTTCCTGTTTCCGGCTGTGCGCTCCAGCACTGTGGAATGCACGCCGGACAATCTACTGTGTTTTACTGATGACGGGGCCACTAACTTACTTGTAAGGTAACTACTACAGTTGACATATGCGTTATATACACAGTTACTTTCTTTGTAGCTGTGATTAGACAGTTTAATAAGACTGTGCACAATTTATGTCTGCTTTGGGCTACTTCTGGTGTTCAGGTTACTTAAGGTGCTCAGTGTGTGAATGAGATATGCCTGCTACGGGGGTGTTTCCTTCACTGTGTGTGGTCTTGACAAAGGGCTGACATCAGCCCGAAATGTCGACATGCGATACAGTTGACTTGGTGATGTATTATTAAAAAATTTACACTGATTGGCTTAATTCTGAAGACTGGTGAGTGCTCTTTACAAAAAAGTACTGTATATTGGCTATACCCCTGGGACTCTTTAGCCTAAAGATCTGCACCCCCGCTGATGTAAATGGAGGATTGCGAGTGCTGGCATCCTAAACAACATTTATATATATATATATATATATATATATATATATATATATATATATATATATATATATATATATATATATATATATATATATATATATATATATATATATATAGGATAGTGAAGAAACAACAGCGGCACTCTGGGGATTTTTAGAAAAAATATATTTTCAGCAAAAAAAGCTTCCAACGTTTCGGGGTATGTGACACCCCTTTGTCAAGGTTATACGTGCAATATATATATACACGCACACACACACATTTATATATATTTTTCCCAGGTTTGCTTACATCAGCTTATTAATAATAAATCTAATTTGCAAAGCTTAATTAAATGAAATAACTCTTTTATATTGTCTCCGCGCTTCTCATTCTGTCAGAGAGATGAGAGGAAAAACATATATATTTAAAAAAGAAATGGAAGCGCAAGAACAATGAGTCCAGCTGGCTTCAAGTGCCACAAAAAAGTTTTTGCTGTTTGGTGTTTTTAGTGCCCTTATGGAAATCGCTGCTTCAATTCTCACTATTGTTTCTGATGCCTGAATCACAAAGACTAAACATTTACATGAGGGGTGAAAGCCATGAATAACCCATTTATTTCACAAACACAAACGTTTGCCTTGTCCTTGACTAAACATGAACCTTTTACCTATGTGCCTGCATTTAGGGAACTATAGAGTGTTTTGTGCATATTAATTCATATTGACTGAGACAGAATGGCAGAATTGTATAGCAGTGAAAGAAAGACTGGCACACACCATGTGCCCTTTAAACGCTTGTTTCAAGGTTAATTTAGATTCTTCGTTTGTTCCCAGCAAACACTTTTTGCCCTCTTCATTTTTAGCTTTATGCTTTGATCCAAACCCAACGGGAGTATATTGGAGGACCTAGGACCATTTTGGATCAGCGATGATTTCCAACATTATTTCAGCTTTTTTAATTGCAGATTTTTTTATTTTATTTTTTACATATTGATGTTACCTTGTTTATGCTTGTATTGGAACCCTTGTTTCTTTAAGTGGTTGGGGTCCCTGATTAAGTGGTTGGGGTCCCTGATAAAATGAGGTATCTGCAAAGGAAATCTAATCTCCAAGTCGGAGGCAGAGGAAATTCAGTGTAATCTGACCTTTGTGGTACCATGATCATACTAGAGTCCTGGTCAGTGGCGGATTTTCTACTAGGCAAATAAGACCCCAATGGGTCCATGGGGCCCACCCAGGCCCTTATTGTCTAGCAGTAAATCATACTTTCTAAATCTCCCAGAATCCCCCACTGCCACGTCTCACATCATGCTGCTGCCATCCCTTATGCACCACTGTCACAGAAATGAAAGGGGCCGGCCACCGAGGAGTTATGGGCAGCAATTGCCGTGCCTGGCAGCCACGAATCCTGGCTCCTGTCTGTGCTTGCAGCAGCTCCTCCTTGTCCTCCTACTCACACCTGTCACACAGCAACTGCAACACCAGGGCAGATCAGCAGCTGCTGGGGAACAGGAGACCAGTGTCGGGCAACTGGGTAGCAGTAAAAGCCGGGAGGCTGGTACCGGTAAACGGGAGACCTGCAGGTGATGGTGAGAATGAATGTCTCCTCTCCCCACCTTCTCCCCTTTCCCTGCTGTCGCCTCACCCCCTCTCACCCTGTCACCTCACCCCATTTTACCTCATCACCTGACCCCCTCTCATATCGTCACATCACCCTGTCTCACTCCTCGTCGCCTCATCCCGTCACCTTGTCATCTCACCCTATCAAGCTTCATCCAGTCATCTCACCCCCTCAAGCCTCACCCCCCTAAACCTCACCCTGTCTACTTACCCGATTCCGCCTCCTTTTACCTCATAGCTTCACACCTCGCCATGTCATCTCATCACCTATTACCTAACCCCCTGTTAGCTCACCCCTGGTCACCTCACCCCCTCTCACTCCCCATCTTCTCACCCCCTGTTGCCTCCCCCTCTCTCTCCTCTCCCCCTTTCAGCTAGGCCACCATCACCTAAACCCCGGTCACCATGCCGCTTCTTTCTACCCAGTCACCTGATACCGGTCACCACACCACAGCACATCACCTCCTCTCGCTGTCACCTCACCCCCACTTGCCTCATGTCATAACCTCACCCCCTCTCGCCTGCAAAAGATGTAGACTGAATTGCATGCAGGAGGGGGTTCCAAAACTGATATCTTTCCCGTTAAGGTCTAAATCCACCTCTGGTCCTGGTGCCATTGGTTCTTGTGCTGGTACTTGTTCTGGTTAGCTGGGTGACAAGTGTTAGTGTTCTAAACTGAGATTGGTTACACCTTATTTGGATCATGTGGGATCATGTGTTACCCACAGTAGGTAAATCTACTAAAGTGTGAGTTTTTAGAAGAGAGAGATGTTGCCCATAACAACCAATCAGATTGTAGCTATTAACCACTTGAATGTGCTAGAGAAATAAGTAGAATCTGATTGTTTACTAAAAACTCTCACTGTATGGCAGGTATCATTGTCTAGTACAGGCGTGTGGCCCTCCAGCTGTTATGAAACTACACATCCTAGCATGCCTTGCCATAATTTTAGCATTCTATAATAGCAAAACTAGGGCAAAGCATAATGGGATGTGTAGTTTCACAACAGCTGGATGGCCGCAGTTTGGACATGCCTGGTCTAGTACATTCTATTCTATAAAATGATAGAGACTCTGAACAACGCTTCCCCTCATTTCTGTATTATCACCATCCTCAAATCTGTTTTCTGTCTCTATGGTGTCCAGTTGAACAGTTGAATACCCCATAGAACATAGCAACTTAGAATATGTCAGCAGATAAGAACCACTTGGCCCATCTAGTCTGAACCTTTTTTAAACATGTTACCTCAAACCATATTTGATCCTTATTTCTTTGTAAAGATATCAATATGCCTATCCCAAGCATGTTTAAATTGCTCTACTGTATTTGCCTCTACCACCTCTGATGGGAGGCTATTCCACTTATCCACTACCCTTTCTGTGAAGTAATTTTTTTCTCAGATTTCCCCTGAATCTTCCTCCCTTTAGTTCAGTTCATATCCTCGTGTTCTATTGCTCCTCTTCCTGTGAAGATTGTCTCCCACCTGAACATTGTTATAACCCTTGATATATTTGAAAGTTTCTATCATGTCCCCCCTTTCCCTTCTCTGCTCGAAACTATACATATTAGGATCTTTTAGTCATTTTCTGGTAAGTTTTGTGATGTAGGCCATGCACCATTTAGTTGCCCTTCTTTGTACAGTCTCTAATGTATTTATAGCCTTCTGGCCTCCAGAACTGAACACAATACTCTAGATGAGGTCGTACCAATGACCTATACAGTGGCATGATTACTTCTTTCTTTCTACTGCTGCTTCCTCTCCCTATACAACCAAGCATCTGACTTGCCTTCATCATTGCTTTGTTACATTGCCTATCTGCCAAGTGCATTTTTTGGCATTAAACTGTAGTTGCCATGCTCTTGACTATTCCTCTAAGAAACCTAGATCATCAATCATTTGTTTTACCCCTCCTGTTGTGTCCACCCTGTTGCATACCTTTGTGTCATCTGCAAAAATGCATATTTTACCCTCAATTCCATTTGCCATGTCACCAATAGAGATATTAAAAAGCACTGGTACAAGTACAGATCCCTGGGGTACTCCACTGGTAACCTTTCCCTCCTGTGACTGTACTCCATTTACTACAACTCTCTGTTTTCTGTCCTGCGGCCAAGATCTTATCCATTCAACCATCTTAGAATCCGATCCCAAGTTTTCAATTTGATTTAACAGTCTGTGATGTGGGACAGTGTCAAAAGCCTTACTAAAGTCTTGATAATCTACATCTACAGCCCCCCTTGATCTATTACTTTAGTCACCCAGTCAAAAAAGTAAATAAGATTTGTTTGACATGATCTCCCCTCAGTAAATCCCTGCTGTTTATGATCCTGGAAGTTGCTTGTTTTGAGATATTCTACAACTATTTGTTTTAAAAGTGTTTCCATTCATTTCCATGCTACTGATGTAAGGCTCACTGGTCGGTAGTTGCTTTCCTCTTTCTTGCTTTCACTTTTGTGCAGTGGAACTACATCCTCTATTTTCCAATCCTCTGGGATTATTGCAGTAGCTAGTGACTGGTTGAATACTTCTGTTAATTGTTTTACCAGCTCTACTGTAAGCTCTTTTAGTATCCTTGGATGTATTCCATCTGGCCCCATTGATTTATCCACTTTCAGTTTTGAGAGTTCTGTGAGGACTTTCTCCTCTGTAAATGTTCTTGTTTCTCCCTCAGTTTTCTGAATATACTTGCTACCTAACTGTGACCCCTTCCCCTCTCTTTCAGCAGTGAATACAGAGCAGAAATAATTATTAATATGATCTGCTATTACATTGTCTCCCTCAAGAAGATTTCCACTCTCTGTCTTTAGTGTTATTACTCCACTTTTTATATACCTAAAAAAAAGTTTCCCCCCTTTACCCAATGACTGGGCCATTTTCTCCTCAGCCTGTGCTGTTGCATATCTGATTACCTTTTACACCTCTTTGTCCTCATTATTCTGCATCTGCTTACTTTTCCTAAAAGCCAACTTTTTTGCTTTCACAAAACTTACTACTTCTTTCGCAAACCACATTGACTGCCTTTTCCTTTTCCTTTCCTCTTGTGACACAAAGTTCTGCTGCTTTTAGTATTGCACTTTTTTATTTTTCCCACTTCTCCTGCACTCCTTCCAAGTTCCTCCAATCTGCCAAAGAATCGCTTACAGAGGTTCCCATCTTTACAAAATCAGCCTTACTAAAGTCTAACACCTTTGTTGTTTGTCCCCTTATATGTTTGCAGGTTGTTCTGTCAATTGTAAGAAGGCAATTCAATTGAGAGCAGGGATTTAAATATGGGGAATAGCTCTTTTCCCCACATGGTAAACCAGAGTTTAGTGCGTTCTAAGTTACCCACTGATCCCATAAATTTTTTTTTAAATTAATGGTTTCCCCATTCATTATAACCACATTAAGGTATCTTATTCGTGGACTCAAAGCATGGGTATTCCCCACTTATTGAATCATGGGTAATCATGGGTCTTAACCAATTTTATAAAATCAGCAAATTCCCCCAAATAAAAAAGAATACGAAAATGTATTCAATTGATCTGATGTTTTTGTCAGATTTTGACCTTTGTGGCAGTGGGACTGGTTTTGCAAACGTTGCTGTAAGTAATTTTTGAGGAATTGGATTCCAACTGAATTGTCAATTAGAAGATTATCTTACCTATAAAAACTTTCAATTTGCAAATTGTATAATGAATGTGAAAAACAACTGAATCAACTTTTTGTTTTTATTTAAATTTTTTATTTTTGGAACCAATAACCAAAGAATGACGAACCACATCGTCATCTGTCTTTAAAACATCTTTCCCTTGCTGCTTATTTACCCCCTCGCCCGATACGTCTAAAAAATTCCGCTTCTTGCAATAGTTAAGCGTCAAGAGAATTTAATTCATTTTTTTTCCAAAGGATCTTGCGTAAGAAACTTCATACTGTACAGAAGAATTCATGCTCCTTTTTTTTTTTTTTTTTAAATGTCCGTGACCTAATCTGCATTCTTTCTCAAAGAACTATGGGAAGGCGACCCGTAACGATAACACCTTTTAGTGCAACATAATTGCTATCTCTTTGCCACCTCTTTATCCTGCTGGGCCTATTCTCTAAGACCCACACATACGCTTACATCTTCCGCTGCTTCTTATATGCAGATGGGAGGCATTTGATTAAAATTACAGTGCTTTAGGTTCAACTTCACCTATTAAAGAAAAAAAAAAAGCTTTGGTGCCGGACTTTTTTTTATTCTTTAGAAATAACTAGGCCACGGTAATTACATACAAGGCCCGCTGTGCTTCGTGAATGGTTTCCCTGGGGTGGTATTTTCTTGTTACCTATCTCTGTTCGGCTGTTGACATCAACATGAATGATAACTATGCAGTTTTTATTTTTTTTTGTATATGTATCTGTTTGTTATTTTTTTTATCATTTTTTTTCAGTCTTTGGAAAGTAGGAGGAGAAAGAATGGAAAACACATTAGTTGTAAGTGTTGTCGTTTACATCTGATGTGTCAAGGATCCCTTTGTGTTACAGCAGTTAAGGTTTCCTGTATATCTTTGTGATTGCTCCGTTCTTTATGTTCAGCTAAAAAAGAACCGGCTATTGATAGATTTGGACGGAAAAGGAAAAATGCTTTTAACTGTAAATGAAACATGATTTTTTTCCATTTTTTTTGTAAGTTTCACTTCTTTTGTGTTTGCTGCAAAATATGCACTAATGTTATTGCAACATAGATATTGACATTGACCCCCTGCGCGGGGTTGGACATCATCCTATGGAAAAGAGCCACATTGTTTTATGTTGCCTTAATTGGGTGCATTGCAATGTTGATTGGAGACGTTGACTTTTTTTATTTATTTTTGTATTTAGAATGTTATGTGAATTGAAATCATCTTTTAGCATGGATGTGTTTTTGCAAAAGGCTATGTTAACAATTTCTGTTAGAATATGACAGGGGAAAAGGGATATCGGAAAGTACCTGAGCACAAATTTCACACTGTATCAGCAAGTTGTTTTGAAAATATCAACGAGATAATGGTGATCCACAATAATTACATACCGTGGTATTGATAATTCTAGTGGAGGTGCTCCCCTGATCTCCCAGATCTGTGGAAATGTATTCGAGCAGGCCCCACTGTCATATGTGCAAGCCACTCACTTCTAGATATAATATTGACTGTAAATAAATATATAGCCAAAAGACTAATTCACTACAGTATATAGAAGATTTTATTTTCAATGCACAGGTGGAGAAAACCCCTTCAGTAACCACACTACAGCACCATTCAAGGTCTACCCCACAGCACCTTTCCACCACTCAAGATCCACCTTGGAGCACCACTCCACCATTCACGGTCTACATTACAGCACCTCTCCACCATTCAATCTCGACCTCAAAGCACATCTCCTCCATTCAAGGTCCACCTCACAACACCTCTCCACCATTCAACATCTGCCTCACAGCACCTCTCCACCATACAATGTAAACCTTACAGCACATCTCTACCATTCAATGTCCACCTCACAGCACCTCTCTCCAATCCATCTCACAGTACCTCTCGCCCATTTGGTGTTCGCTTCACAGCACCTCTTCCCCATTCAAGGTCCACCTTGGAGCTCCACTTTACCTTGCAAAGTCTACCTTATAGCACCTCTCCACCATTCAATGTCCACCTCACAGCACATCTCCTCCATTCAAGGTTCACCTCACAGCACATCTCCCCATTCAGTGTCCATCTCACAGCAACTCTTCACCATTCAATATCTGCCTCACAGCACCTCTTCACCATACAAGGTACACCCCACAGCACGTCTTCATCATTCAATGTCCACATCACAGCATCTCTCTCTAATTCGGTGTTGTTCTCACAGTACCTCTCCCCCATTCAGTGTTCACTTCACAGCACCTCTTCCCCATTCAAGGTCCACCTCACATCACCTCTCCACTATTCAAGGTCCACCTCACAGCAACTGTCCACCATGCAATGTCCACCTCACAGCACCTCTCCCTCATTCCACACCTTTTTCCATTAAATGTCCATCTGATCACACCTCTCCTCCATTCAGTGCCCACCTCACAGCATATTTCCACAATTCAACGTCCACCTCATAGAACCTCTTCTGCATTCAGTATCCACATCACCATCCTTTTGGTCGACACCACAGCACCTCTCCCAAAGCCCCTTAAATAATTACCTGACAGCAGTATCCCCTCAGCAGCACAATTGCACTTACAAAATGTGATTTCATTCTGAAAGCTCCAACGACCCATGCATTGCTGCACATGCACGCTGAGTAACGCACATTGCAGGATTGTCCTGCTGTTAGTGCCACAGAGGGTTTAAGTGCCCACTGGCTCTATCAAATCTATCAGAGACAGTGCAGCTCTGCTCCTGTCTTCATTGAAAGAGAGCGGGTCATAGAAAGGCCATATCCACATATGCAGACTCACATCACAATAAATGGCACCAATGTTCCTTCTGATCCTGGCTTGCTGGCAGCAACAGCATTTGTGACTATGTCTCTTGTTGGTCACACATTTACGACATTATTCAAATGTCTCCACAATCCCTGTGATGTACAGCCATGTGCCTGCACGTGCACGGGCAGAGATGCTCACTGTCAGCATCTCCAGATGCTCAAATACCACTTGGTGCATCAGTGGTGGCTCTAGCGGTGGGGCTGAAGCACAGTCCAAGATTCAAATAGGGGAGATACACCCACTGTAGTTGCAAAAGTCAGCCCCCCACCCGCCAGAATCTCGCAACCGCCACCCATCCCCCGTAATAAATATCTCCGCCGCCTACCTGGAATTTAGGCCCCCCCCAGTCCTGCCTTACCCCTTCACTTGCTACCACCGGTTCTGCAGCCAAAACCCACAGATCTACTTGTCTGTGGTCCCGGCACTCCTCTGAACTGGCTCCTAATGAAAAATGACCTTCACAAAATGGCTGCCCCTAACAGACAAATATTAAGGAGTCTGTTGCAAGGGGGCAGACATTTTGTGGAGGTAATTTTTCATTAAGAGGCAGATCAGAAGCCACTAGGAGTGCCGGGGACCGGTGCAGACAAGTAGATCTGTGGGTCCTGGCAACGACGGCGGCAGGCGGGGGGGTAAGACAGGTCCCGGCCCCAGCACAGCGATAGCCCTACAAACCCCCGGCACCCTCACTTACTCAGCGCCTCCCCTCCACCGTGGGGTCTAAGGGGCTATTGTTATGCCACTGACCCACCTCCACCAACTGCCATTCCAAACTGACTCAATGGCAGTGGGTGTGGCTCTCCTATATGAATTATGGAGTGTGGTGTAGCCCCTCCTCTGGAGCCTCCCCTGGATGCATCGGTCATACCAAGTACATCAGCCCAATGCTGTTTCTCGGTCCATACTCTCCATGTGTCTGTTAGCCTAGTTCCAGTCACCACCCAGGAGACTGTTCATCTAAATCGCTTCTCCAACTCCGTACGCATGCGCAAAAAACTTAGAAGCATGCTCAGAAGAATATATTCACTTACCTGCAACACTGGCAGTGCGTCCAACTCACACTAACACACATACTCGCAAGTACTGTGACTGCAATACACACCATGACGCAACAGACTCACAATAATAGTGAGTGACACTGACTCATAGCAATCTACAGACTCACATGGACACATATACTCACAATGACTGTAGCACAGACTGTGTAACCCAGACTCATAACAACAATGACTAAAACACAAAGCGCGATACACACTAGACATTATCGTTTATGAATGATATCATCAACGATTTCCCTATGAACTCCCGGCATACACACTGAACGTCATCGGTCACCTAATGAACATGGATCTGCATGTATAGACGATGGGGAGGGGGAAGGGGGTTCATTAACGACCCATGGGAGCATGTACACACTAGACCATATGTTCTCAAATTCGGTCCTCCACCCAGTGCCTGTTTTGCAGGTTCAAAAGTGAAATAATTAGCTCCACCTGTGGATCTTTTCAAATATGTCAGTGAGTAACGAATGCACCAGTGCACCTGCCGGGTGAACTTGAAAACGTGAACTGTGTGGGGTCCTGAGGACCAAGTTTGGAAACCCCTGCACTAGACAATATAAAAGATATATTATTAAGGATAGCATTATCACTCATATCCAGGAGTTAAAGTGAGGGGGAACGGGGTAGAACTGAGTTCCACCACCTCTAATGGTGGAACATTTTAACCTCTACTTTGGCCCTGCACAGTAATTCTCACAGAAAAGCATTCTAGTTTGTAGGGGGTGCCAAAAACCCTATCATTTGCCCTTTCTCTGCCTAATGGGGGGAGGGAAGGGGTGTAGTTAGGTAGCATAGAGAAATGAGTTCCCCCACCTCTGCATGACCACGTTATGCCCTCCTCATATCATTACTGATGTATCGCCAAGTGTGTATGGGGCTTTTAGACTAAACCCCCAATTAAAAAAAAAACAGTATGCCGTCCCTCTACAAAATTCTTTGGTCAAGTTTTGAGTTTCACACTTCCTGCGAGAAATGTAAAAATACTCAAGTTTTCTTGCAGAACAAAACTTTGAGATCTCGCTAAAGTAATCAATGTGTCAGATAAACCAGACAGATTCATTAATTCTAACCCAGATTTCACAACTTCCAGAAAACATCAGTAGTCAATTAAAGGAGAGTTTTGACATATTTTACATTTAGGCATGGATAGTGTTTATGTACAGTAAGTGCTCAAAACAAACTGGATTTCTCTAGGGTTATTTGAGACATGGTGTGAAGTAGTCTCGAAATCTCCAGAAGGGGAACATTCACAGAACATCCTTAAGTGAATCTTTTCATTTTGATAATTTGGGAGGAATCTGCCTAGCTGTGAATGAGGGAATCTGCGTGGGCGCCAGTCGTTCAGACGCACAGTTGATGTTATTTTTTGCATGTATCCTGTTGATTGATTCGTACATGTAGACAATATATACTGTGTAAGAGAGGTTTCTAGGATGACAATGGAAAAGACAACACACACACACACACACCTACATGATCAATGCGTTTTATCATGCTCACAGCCAATTGGACAGGACCATTCTCGTTTTCTATTTGTCAGATTTTTAAATGACGTAGCAAATTCCTACTCAAAGTTCTGGAAATATTCTGAACAGACCACACCCCTGATGACATCATACCAGTCTGCAATGATGTCATATGGACCTCGTACACCTTAGGACAGGACCCCGATTCTTGTATTGTCAATGTTTATTTGTGCCTCATTTGATGACTTAGCAATGGGGGATTGGGGGGACGGGGGATTTAGCAAATTAATTAACCAATACCGTTTGTAGAAATCTCTTTGACTAAGTAGTCTATGGGACTAACTCAGACCTGATCGCTGCTAGCGAATCGCAAAGCAGCCGATTATCGATGACCTGCGCATGCGTACGGGTCGCAGTACACATGTGCGGAGCCTACTAGTGAAGGAATCCTGCCATTTTTTTCCTTTGCTAGCTGTTCGCCAGGTGATTGACAGGAAAAACGCATGGTGTGCCAGAAAAAAATAGTAGGTGTCGCTAGGAAACCGCAGGTGTGTGACATCAGCTCCATGCCTCAATACCCCTTTATTAATCACAGGCACTGAGTAAGTCTACAGCTACTCTGCGCTTACAAAGAGTGGTGACTGGTCAGCGGCGTAATAAGAATAGTGTTGGGCATTTTTACTTGTACACATCTTTTCACACAGCGTGCTTATGAATCTGCAAGGTGGGATTTCACTATAGCGGCGCACTGTCCGGATGGGCGGCGTTAAACCACTTGCAATGCAGCGAATGGCAATAAAACCACGGCTCCTAAAGCCACTTTTTTTTTTTGCAAAAAAAAAAAAAAAAGCCAATGCATTAACCCTTTCTGTTTCTTGCTACATTGTTTTTAAAATATAAAATTATTTTTGGAACTGAGCGAAACCCTGATCATTACTATTCTGCAGCTCCTCATTGGTCACAAGGGGAAAATGTTTGTGGTATTCTTGATACAAATCATAAAAAAAAATCTCTCCATACGCTGATCCGCCATCTGCGTCTCTGCACATTATACACCCAAGCTGTCAGTTTTTCCCACTTTCACTCTGAAATGCTACAGCAAAATACAGAGTGGTCTGCATTGTGGGGATGAGTACAGTGCATTGTGGGGATGGGTACAGTGCATTGTGGGGATGGGTACAGTGCATTGTGGGGATGGGTACAGTGCATTGTGGGGATGGGTACAGTGCATTGTGGGGATGAGTACAGTGCATTGTGGGGATGGGTACAGTGCATTGTGGGGATGGTACAGTGCATTGTGGGGATGGGTACAGTGCTTTGTTGGGATGGTACATTGCATTGTGGGGATGGGTACAGTGTATTGTGGGGATGGGTACAGTGCATTGTGGGTATGGTACATTGCATTGTGGGGATGGGTACAGTGCATTGTGGGGATGGGTACAGTGCATTGTGGGGATAGGTACAGTGCATTGTGGGGATGGGTACAGTGCATTGTGGGAGTGGCTACAGTGCATTGTGGGGATGGGTACAGTGCATTGTGGGAGTGGCTACAGTGCATTGTGGGGATGGGTACAGTGCATTGTGGGGATGGGTACAGTGCATTGTGGGGATGGGTGCAGTGCATTGTGGGGATGGGTACAGTGCATTGTGGGGATGAGTACAGTGCATTGTGAGGATGGGTACAGTGCATTGTGGGGATGTGTACAGTGCATTGTGGGGATGGGTACAGTGCATTGTGGGGATGGGTACAGTGCATTTTGGGGATGGTACAGTGCATTGTGGGGATGTGTACAGTGCATTGTGGGGATGGGTACAGTGCATTGTGGGGATGGGTACAGTGTATTGTGGGGATGGGTACAGTGCATTGTGGGGATGGTACAGTGCAGTGGCGTAACTAGCTTTTGGGTGCCCCCCCGCCGTTAAAGGGAGGGCGCCCACCCACGCACCCCACCGCACCACACACCCACGCACCCGGCCGCACCAACCCCCGCCCGCCCCGCCGCACCAACCCTCGCCCGCCCCGCCGCACCAAGCCTCGCCCACCCCGCCGCCCATGCAATCCCCCCCAGTCTTACCTGGCTATGCTCAGTACGCGCTGGTCCCGGCTCCCTTCTTCTGCTATGAGGACCACCACAAAATGTCTGCCCCCATGCAGCAGACAGTTTCAGAGAACTATCTGCTACAGTGGCTCTGCCACTGTCAGTGGCTATCACTTCTGCCTGGCAGCGGCTGTCCCCATTTACCGCGAGCATGTATTCCCCCTTGGCAATGAGCATGTAATCCCACATGGCAACGAGCATGGAGCCTCTGGCAATGAGCATGGAACCCTTAGCAATGAGCATGTATATAAGCAGCACTTATGTAGCATAATTTTTCAATAGGCATTATGGTGTTTGGCATAATACATAATGGACATAATGGCGTGTAACTTAATGTGTAATGGACATTATGGTGTAAATGTATAATGCGCACCTATGGTGGACAATATCCCTGTTTATGAAGCGTATTGTGAATTTTGGCTCAATCCATGTGGCATTATGTGAATTTTGGCTCAATCCGTGTGGCATTATGTGAATTTTGGCTCAATCCGTGTGCCATTATGTAAATTTTGGCTCAATCCATGCGGCATTATGTGAAATTTGGCTCAATCCATATGGCATTATGTGAATTTTGGCTCAATCCGTATGACATTTTATGAATTTGGCTCAATCCGTGTGGCATTATGTGAATTTTGACACAATCCATGTGGCATTATGTGAATTTTGGCTCAATCCATTTGGCATTATGTGAATTTTGGCTCAATCCATTTGGCATTATGTGAATTTTGGCTCAATCCGTGTGTTGTTATGTAAATTTTGGCTCAATCCATGTGGCATTATTTGAATTTTTGCTCAATCCATGTGGCCTTATGTGAATTTTGGCTCATTCCATTTGGCATCACGTGTAAGGGGCAAGTATAATGGGGTCTAGTATTTTGTTTCATAATGTGTAGAAGTAGTATATGGTGTTGTACACCCCTTTTGAGTGGCCACACCCCCTTTTCCGGAGCGTGCCTTCGGCGCGCACACAACTACATCCTTCACTTTTGTCGCCATGGTGGGCCTGCTTTCTTTAAATGCCAGGGCCTATTTTTAATCCCATTCCCACCCTCTCTCTTAGTATGTACACTGGCACCACTAACACCGCCCCTCCCCCCACCTAAACCATCTTTTATCATGGTGCCCCCCCTGTCATTTTATCCTGGATCCGCCCCTGCACTGTGGGGATGGTACAGTGCATTGTGGGGATGGGTACAGTGCATTGTGGGGATGGGTACAGTGCATTGTGGGGATGGTACAGTGCATTGTGGGGATGGGTACAGTGCATTGTGGGGATGGGTACAGTGCATTGTGGGGATGGGCACAGGGCATTGTGGGGGTGGCTACAGTGCATTGTGGGGATGGGTACAGTGCATTGTGGGGATGGGTACAGTGCAGTGTGGAGATGGGTACAGTGCATTGTGGGGAAGGGTACAGTGCATTGTGGGGATGGGTACAGTGCATTGTGGGGATGGGTACAGTGCATTGTGGGGATGGGTACAGTGCATTCTGGGGATGGGTACAGTGCATTGTGGAGATGGGTATAGTGCATTGTGTGGATGGGTACAGTGCATTGTGGGGATGGGTACAGTGCATTGTGGGGATAAGTACAGTGCATTGTGGGGATGGTACAGTGCATTGTGGGGATGGGTACAGTTCATTGTGGAGATGGGTACAGTGCATTGTGGGGATGGTACAGTGCATTGTGGAGATGGGTACAGTGCATTGTGGGGATGGGTATAGTGAATTGTGGGGATGGGTACAATACATTGTGGGGATGGGTACATTGCATTATGGGCAGTGCTGGATTAAGCCTTCGGGGGGCCCGTGGCACTTTAGACAGGGGGGCCCCCTCCCACTTGTCATTACTGGCCACAAACTGCACAGGAGAATATTACACTGTCAAAACACAGAGTAAAGGCAGTATAAACTTGGTCAATGGATAACTACAGAGAGGGGGGATATTTATATATTTATATATATATATATATATATATGGGGAACAGACTCTCGTTTCGCGCCACTAAATTGTGATAACTGTGTAGGGGCTGCCGAACTCACAGGAACCCCTGTTGGATGGGGACAAGAGGAATGTGGATAGCAGTTGTGGGTTGGCGCCCCTTAGTGAGACCTTCGTTAATTAGGTCTGTGTAGCCTTAAGTTGGAATTCCATACAAATGAAAGTAAAGTCCAAAATTCATATAAATTTATTAAAACGTCTCTGGTTCCACACTACAATGGTGGTTAGATCAGATCATAAAAAGTTCAGTGGTACAGTTCATAACAGCACTATAGACGATATCAACGCGTTTCGTCCCCACATGGGACTTCATCAGGGGTTCGCAAAAAGCATAGGGACAATTTCCACAGTTTTTCTTGGTACGGGTGTCTTCGACTGGGTGTTTGTACAATGGGACCTTAAGAATTCAAAGGTACGTGTTGTCAAATTCCTTGGGGGATTAATACCATAATTAATCGATCAATCCAAATGTGTACTCTCTTTCTTACTCATGGGCTTGATTTCCCGATATTAGACTCGGCACAATCAGATTAATCAGGTCATATATGTGCGAATGATTGTATAGCTTGGGGTTTCTGGGTACTAGGGTATTCACCCCGCTAATCCGTCTAAAACTCTGTTCACCTTTTTGGAGATGGTTAAGTATGGGATCCTTTTAGGTACCCACTCGATAGATGGATTAGAGCTGCGCCAATTAACCTTATTGGGTAGACACTCTTATTCGGGGACCGTCTTAGATCAAGATACACTTGAAAATAGGGTGCAGCCAGTACACAGTCATAAACTGATCGGAAAGAGTTATCACTGTCCTTTAGGAGATGTGTGTCAGTGTAAAGGTTCTCACTGAACCTTTACACTGACACACATCTCCTAAAGGACAGTGATAACTCTTTCCGATCAGTTTATGACTGTGTACTGGCTGCACCCTATTTTCAAGTGTATCTTGATCTAAGACGGTCCCCGAATAAGAGTGTCTACCCAATAAGGTTAATTGGCGCAGCTTTAATCCATCTATCGAGTGGGTACCTAAAAGGATCCCATACTTAACCATCTCCAAAAAGGTGAACAGAGTTTTAGACGGATTAGCGGGGTGAATACCCTAGTACCCAGAAACCCAAAGCTATACAATCATTCGCACATATATGACCTGATTAATCTGATTGTGCCGAGTCTAATATCGGGAAATCAAGCCCATGAGTAAGAAAGAGAGTACACATTTGGATTGATCGATTAATTATGGTATTAATCCCCCAAGGAATTTGACAACACGTACCTTTGAATTCTTAAGGTCCCATTGTACAAACACCCAGTCGAAGACACCCGTACCAAGAAAAACTGTGGAAATTGTCCCTATGCTTTTTGCGAACCCCTGATGAAGTCCCATGTGGGGACGAAATGCGTTGGGATCGTCTATAGTGCTGTTATGAACTGTACCACTGAACTTTTTATGATCTGATCTAACCACCATTGTAGTGTGGAACCAGAGACATTTTAATAAATTTATATGAATTTTGGACTTTACTTTCATTTGTATGGAATTCCAACTTAAGGCTACACAGACCTAATTAACGAAGGTCTCACTAAGGGGCGCCAACCCACAACTGCTATCCATATATATATACTGTATATACATACACACAGACATGTACACCACATGAAAAGCCTGATTGTACCTCTGTACCTTACTCAGTAGGAGACCTCACAGGCTCAGCGCTACCTCTGATTTAAAAACCCTCCCATGACGAGGCCACTGCTGCTGCTGTCCTCCATGGGCCTGAGAAGCATGTGATGAGCTCCACCAATCAGAGCTCAGCACAAGTCTCTCAGTCTCTGACCTCCTAGTCTCATGGGACTTAGTCAACTCCCAGTAATGCACTGCACACTTGTGCAGTCATTGGAAGAAAGGTGAAGCTGCAGCACTATCCCACTCTCATGCACAAAACTTTTAGGTAAAATAATAATAATAATATATATAGATTTTAAAAAATACATGCCGACCCCTAGATAGAGGGGTCCCAGGGGCACTGCCCCCCTGTGCCCCCCCTTAATCCAGCCCTGATTGTGTGGATGGGTACAGTGCATTGTGGGGATGGGTACAATGTATTGACAGTCATAATGCCAACATTCAACATGTAGATAAAAATTAAATTTGGAATGTCAGCCTATAGTCCTGAAATACCTTTCACACATAGCCTTTGAACCTGGGATTTGTCATTGAAGGTTACCATTGATAGCGATATGGTAAGTGACCATAGATGGTCCCGACTATGCAGTGGATAAGCATCGATAGTTTCACCATCCAATGCTCATCCCTGTTCTTTGACTGGCAGGCCTGTGGGCCACTGAGAACCTGGGGGTGGGGTATCATGGGTGTTGGGGTGGAGCTATGCTCTCACTGTGCTTGGCACTCTATTATAATCTAACTTTATGCCCACTTGGATCATGAAGTAAGAGCAAGTCGGTTTCAAAGAAAAAAATGATGAAGAACTCATGTAAACCTTTTGACATGTCGCATTTGGACCATGTGGGTATAATGCACGATTGTATGTCAGAATTTTGAACTTATCAGTATTTTGAATGTTGGCCAATGGTGGTCGGTATTTTGATTGTTACTTTTTGACTATTGGTAATATGACTGCATGGCCCCTCCCCCCTAATGACTAAGGGGTCTACTGCTGCTGAGTGTTCCCATGGCCTGCAGCCTGACCATGTTGTGCAAGAGCACAGCATTTATTCACTGCAGAGAAGATGAGTGACAGAGGGTCTCCCAACTGCCACCCCCATGGGGTATTGTTGCCCATGGGTGTTATAGGGTAACAGTCCCACAAAAACAGAACAGTTCGGAGGTAAGACTTTCCATTACACCCACTGCATCAGCGGTAGCATACCTCCCAACATTGTGGAGCATTAATCCGGGACTCCAGGGTGGCCCTGCCATGCTTGTTCCCAAAAGGGGGTGTGGCCTTTGAAAAGGGGGCGTGGAATGTCATCAATCACAAGGCCACGACCCCCTATTTGATGACGCTGTGGGGTTACGGCCAGCCCTCTGTCTGCTGAATAGCAGTGGTGCGCATGCGTGCATAGTTTACTCCCCACTGCTCCATTCACCAGAGCACCATGTCATAGAGGGGACTCCCAACTGCACCCCCATCGCATGACACTGCCGGCGGCAGGTGGGACACTGGACAGCCACAAGAAATCGTGACTGTCCCGTGAAATTTGGGACAGTTGTGAGCTACAGTATGTGCTTTACTTGTCTACTGCAGGGTTGCTGACCCTCCCGGAATTACCAGGAGTCTCCCGAAAATCGGGTTCCCCTCCCGGCCCCCCGGAAGGGTGGGCAACCCTCCTGGAATCAGGGGGACCCCCACTGAGCCCCCCGATCGCGGCATTTAAATGCCGCAATCCGTGGGTCTCAGAGGAGGTGGGCGGAGCTAAAACGACACACTCGTGTCATTTTAGCCCTGCCCCCTCCATGGAGATCAGTGAGTTCGGCTACTTCCGTAATGGGGCTTAATGACGTCACAGTCAAGCCCCGCCCCCGAACGGGTAATGAAAGTCTCCTCTTCTTCTTCTCCCGGAGAGGAGCATTTCAAAGTCGCCAACCCTGGTCTACTGTATTGTACTTGTAAACACCTGAAGAGGGGTTACCTTATGGATGCGGTGGGGGTCATGCTTCCCTCCGAGCTCACGGATCTCAGTCTGGAGTCTTCTCTTGATGCAGGAATGGACACAGAACACTTGGCAACAGGAATGGTTTGACCTTTTATTCTAAAACGGTCAGTTAAGCATCAACCTCTTTTACGGAATAAGATAACAGTAATTTCACGGTATAACATACAATAAATGCAATATAAATTATACAGGGCAGAAACAGCAGTATCGCATTGGATACCATACAAGGCCTATGGAGCTACCGGTAACTCTATGTCACTCCATACCCAGCCTGTCACTGCGATTTGAGGAACCAATACTAATCTCCACTGGACCGGCGTACGGGCCCACGGGTTACAGCAGCATACAGTGACAGGGCGAAAACGAGTGAATCTTACCACAAACTATTGTACCAATAAATCATATTAACAAATTACCATCGGATCAGTGCACTACCTGCTCTGGGTACCCGGGTACTCTTCCTATACTTAAGACCGGTCAGTCCCGAGGAATGGCCTATGCATAGGACTTCACGTAATTGGTTGCAGTTCCAGTGTATTCTATTGGAGGTTACAGTTTCCTTCTTGACCCACTGATAGGGAGGATTAGCAATATGGCAAGGAGGCCCAAAAGCCCTTATAGTAACTTATTTTTCCTTGCCCAGGCGAACGTAATAAGTGGTGCTGCAGTAATGTTACTCTCCTAACATTAGTGTGCAGGCTAGGCTCGTGGAGCTGCACTACAGCTTGCTGGCAAGTGAGATAAAATGGCTGAAAAGCCAAACAGGTTCCATAGTTAGTACTGCAGGGGGACAGGTCTCCCTGCATGTGTTCCTCTCCTCTATGTATGGGGATGGCAGTATGACTTGCCCCAGGGGCAGACTTACGTTTAGGCAGGCACTGTCTGCGGCTGGCTCAGTTGATTCAGGGCAGCTGGCCCTCTCTCTCTCTCTGTTGGTGGGTAGGGGACTCAATAGGGGTCACTCATCCTGTGACACCCTGGATGCGGCTGGTGGACCCTGCGGCAGTCGGGGCCACAACCCTCCAGACGGCCTCTCTGCTGCCCAGCTTGTCATTGGGGTCGGCGGGGGTCACGCGCTCCTGTGCGCCGTTTCTCTCTCCCCGCAGTTGGCTGGGGTCAGCGGGGGTCATGCGCTTCTCTGCGCCGCGTTCCAGCTGCTGCGGCTGTGAGCTGACGCGCTCCCTCTTCCCCTCGCTTGCACAGGTCGGCGGGGGTCATCTGCTGACGCCGCCCGCTTCACTCGTGCCACTCCGCCACACGCTGCTCCCCGCTCTCGCTGCTTCCTCCTGGGATCGCACCATGTGAGTCCTCTCCCCTTCCTGGTCCGCCGCTATTCACTCTCCCTCTCCAATCGGGACCCTTCTGGTCCTGTCAGTCAGGCTAACGTAACAGGGCAGGTTAACCCCCCTCGCCCTGGAGCGCGCCTGTTAGGGCTGCGATAACCCTTTCTCCGCTCTCGAAGACATAAGTCCGAACCGTTCAAAGTTCTGCATCAGTAAAGTCTCTTTCACAGTCCAAATACTTTCAGTAAGAAGAGCAACCTACCGACAGTTATAACAGTGTCATCGTAAATGAACAATCTACATATATACATAAATATATAACATCAGAACAGCATGAGATTATTACAGCTGGAGCTTATTCTCGGTACCGGGCTGGCAGCGTACCCTTAGTACTTCGGGAGGACCGGCTCACCGGTAACGCTGGCGCTTCTTCTTGCGCCGGGGTCACGTACTCCTCTACAGGTTCTGTGGTCAGTACAGCCGGGATGGACGGTATGCTCCACCCTACGTTCAACAACAGTTCCTGCGGGCCCCTGGGCATGCTCCCGGGGGCTTCGGTAGGGGCCTCCGTCTGTTGAAAGTATGACTTAGGCTGGTTGCGATGTACCCAGTGCAGTTGAGTCCCGTCCGGTTCTCCGCTTTGGTGGGCTTCGATTGCTGCCGTCGGGCTCTTGGTGACCATGTAGGGCTCGGCCTCCCATTTATGGTGAAATCTACGCCGTGGACGACTGTTAACGATCGGGGCGAGGTGATTCCACTCCTCTTCAGCGACCGGCTTCTCTCCTCTATTGGCGGGGACAAGGTTCACCCCTGTGAGTAGATGCCGTGAGACTGGGCTGAGGGAAATCGGTGCCCCCATCTGTCCACTTTGGCACCAATGGGCACGCCTGCGGAAAGGACGTCTGTCGGGGCCCGGACGGTTCCTTCTCGCTGGCACCCCACTTGGACCAGTCACGTTCACCGCTTTGGCACCCTTTTCCTCCTCCACCACCTCGAACTCCACCGTCTCGCCTTCTCTGAGACTGCACAGAAGTCTCCGCGAGTGGCTCTTCCTTAGGGCTGTCCGATGGACAAAAACGTTGTCCCTTGTGTCGTTTCGGTTGATGAAGCCATATCCCCTTCGGATGTTAAACCACTTGACCGTCCCTTGGGTACGCGGGGCCAGCACTCTCTTCTCCACTTGGCTCCCCTGGACGCAGATTATGTGCTGTTGGGTGATCTCCCCAGCCTGGTCTTGGTTAACTGGTTCCTGTTTTAACGCTGCAATCAGCTCTTCAGGGCAATTCCTTAGTATGTTCATGCCCAGGATGATGGGGGCAACTCTCCCTTCTCCACATGTGATCACTAAATACCCCTGCCTGGGTAAACATGTTCGTCCAATCTGCAAATCTGCTTCCCAGTACCCGTTGCAGACGACCTCTCGGCCATTGGCAGCGACCACCTTCACTTGCGTGGGGGGCTGTCTAAACGGTACGTTTCCCCAATACTTTTGGAGAGTGGGTAACTGTATCATGGATACCTGTGACCTGGTGTCGATCATGGCTACTGTATCTACCCCGCTGATCACTACTGGGATCCTCGGGCATTGTCCTACATATTGGGCCCACCATTCCTCTGGGTCTGAGTCTACATCCGGTGTTCTCCCCGAGGTTTGCCTCCCATATTCTCGAGGTGGGTCCCATCGATTCCGGTTCGACTGCTGTCCTTCCGTCTTCAATCTGGCCTCCCCGCGGTTTGACGTGGTTTGCTGTGTCAGCTGGCGCATTTCTCGCTGCATTGCAGCCATCCCGAGGGCCAGGTCTTCCACCTGGCGCTGGAGGGATTGGTCTGGATGTCCCGCTGGCTGTTGGCCACTCTGGATGGTCCGGTCTTTCAGCCGGCCGACTTGTTCAGAGCTCGTGGCCACGGGTCCTCGAGCCCCCGCCATCTCCGGATATTCTATCTCGGGGTCGGCGTGATTTCCGATGGTAAGGATGGCGGTGTGTTTAAAGTCATCAAAAGACTTCCCCAGCATCTGCATCTTCAGGATTCGCAACTGGGTCTTGATGGTGGGGTTTGACGCTCACTCCACGAACTGGAGGGTGAGCGCCTCGTTGCTGTTACGAACCTAATCTGGGTCAACCGCTTGGATGAGCTTCAGGGCCTTCTGTAAACTTAGGGCGAAGTCCCGGAGGGTTTCGCCCGGTCGTTGTTTTTGACCGTAGAGTTGCATCTTCAACTCCGGGAGGGTGGCGGTCTCGAAGATCGTGGCCAGCCGATTCAAGATCTGGTCGGTGCCCTTCTTTTGGTTGTCATCCCACGATTCGACCTCACTGAGGGCGGAGCCCGTGAGTTGGTCGATTAGGATCTGTACCCTCTGTTCTTCGCTCGGGGTGTATAGCTCGGCCATAGACTTCATCTGGTTTTTGAATGCCGTGAACGTGGCGCCCTTGTTGGGGTCCCCACTGTAGGTCAGCATCCATGGGGCCCCGAAGTAGTAGGGTAGTGTAATGGGAGCATGAGGCGTCGTTGCTGGTGCAGGTATGACCACTGGGGCGGCAACCTGCTGTTCGACGTTGGGGGGCACAACGGGCGCCTGCCCACCCCCGGCCTGTGGTGCGTCCATCCTGGGATCGGATTATACTCCGCGTCGACTATATCCTGTTCGTGACGTCAGAAAACTGTAAACACCCGAAGAGGGGTTACCTTATGGATGCGGTGGGGGTCATGCTTCTCCCCTGAGCTCACAGATCTCAGTCTGTAGTCTTCTCTTGATGCAGGAATGGACACAGAACACTTGGCAACAGGAATGGTTTGACCTTTTATTCTAAAATGGTCAGTTAAGCATCAACCTCTTTTACGGAATAAGATAACAGTATTTCACGGTATAACCATACAATAAATGCAATATAAATTATACAGGGCAGAAACAGCAGTATCACATTGGATACCATACAAGGCCTATGGAGCTACCGGTAACTCTAAGTCACTCCGTACCCAGCCTGTCACTGCGATTTGAGGAACCAATACTAATCTCCAATGGACCGTCCTACGGGCCCACGGGTTACAGCAGCATACAGTGACAGGGCGAAAACGAGTGAATCTTACCACAAACTATTGTACCAATAAATCATATTAACAAATTACCATTGGATCAGTGCACTACCTGCTCTGGGTACCCGGGTACTCTTCCTATACTTAAGACCGGTCAGTCCCGAGGAATGGCCTATGCATAGGACTTCACGTAATTGGTTGCAGTTCTAGTGTATTCTATTGGAGGTTACAGTTTCCTTCTTGACCCACTGATAGGGAGGATAAGCAATATGGCAAGGAGGCCCAAAAGCCCTTATAGTAACTTATGTTTCCTTGCCCAGGCGAACGTAATAAGTGGTGCTGCAGTAATGTTACTCTCCTAACATTAGTGTGCAGGCTAGGCTCGTGGAGCTGCACTACAGCTTGCTGGCAAGTGAGATGAAATGGCTGAAAAGCCTAACAGGTTCTATAGTTAGTACTGCAGGGGGACAGGTCTCCCTGCATGTGTACCTCTCCTCTATGTATGGGGATGGCAGTATGACTTGCCCCAGGGGCAGACTTACGTTTAGGCAGGCACTGTCTGCGGCTGGCTCAGTTGATTCAGGGCAGCTGGCCCTCTCTCTCTCCCTGTTGGTGGGTAGGGGACTCAATAGGGGTCACTCATCCTGTGACACCCTGGATGCGGCTGGTGGACCCTGCGGCAGTCGGGGCCACAACCCTCCAGGCGGCCTCTCTGCTGCCCAGCTTGTCATTGGGGTCGGCGGGGGTCACGCGCTCCTGTGCGCCGTTTCTCTCTCCCCGCAGTTGGCTGGGGTCAGCGGGGGTCATGCGCTTCTCTGCGCCGCGTCCCGGCTGCTGCGGCTGTGAGCTGACGCGCTCCCTCTTCCCCTCGCTTGCACAGGTCGGCGGGGGTCATCTGCTGACGCCGCCCACTTCACTCGGTGCCACTCCGCCACACGCTGCTCCCCGCTCTCGCTGCTTCCTCCTGGTATCACACCACGTGAGTCCTCTCCCCTTCCTGGTCCGCCGCTTTTCACTCTCCCCCTCCAATCGGGACCCTTCTGGTCCTGTCAGTCAGGCTAACGTAACAGGGCAGGTTAACCCCCCTCGCCCTGGAGCGCGCCTGTTAGGGCTGCGATAACCCCTTCTCTGCTGGGGTTTACATCCTGTTCTCTGTACTTACTGTTCTATCTTACTGTATGACCTCTTTACGGCGCTGCAGATCTTTTATGGTGGCCTGTAATTATTATTAATAATAATAATAATAATAATAAGCATGTGCTACATTATTTTCTACAATTAATTCTTTGGATCAAAAGTCTCCTATGAGAATAACTGTCTTCCAGCCAAGTCCTGCGCAGTGATCCCAGCAATGCATTATGGTCCGAATACCCTCTCCGCACCCATAATGGTTCTGTTTGTGAAATAATTGCTGTTCTACTCAATCTTACATTTAACCTCAGCTGTCTGCGGCACATTCCAGTGTTTCACTGATTATTATTTCCGCTCATGGGTGATGGAGAAAGCAAATAATACCTTTTTATAAGATGGCAATGGCTCATTTGATAATAGGTTTGTGTGTACTAGACACTCTGGCTGTACTGATCCAGAGCTCTTCACTTCATATTAATCACACCCGTTTACTCAAAACAGCACAAGTCTCATCTAATTCTAAACCAATTAAGCTTGCGCTATTTAGACAAAGAGATTAATACAGCTCAGACAGGTATGACCTTTGCCCGGCTACATGACTTCAGATAATGAGTTTGATTAAGTAGTTTGGCTTTTGTCTGAAGGTAGATATTCAAAATAGACGTCTATTTACCGATACTAAGTCAACCAGTAAGCGCAGTTCCGACCAGGACACAGTCGGCTATATCGTCCTGCCACACATACACTGAAACTCCAGCTCCCACCTAACATGTGTTTGAAAAATTACAGTTAGGAGATGATTTGCTGGAACAACATTTATTCTATGCAATGAGTTAACTCGCGGACGGACTCTGACACATGGACAGACTGACACACTGAGAGACAGACATGCGGACACATGAACAGACTCTGACCCACAGATACTGACGGGTGGATGTTGACAGACGCTGACACAGACACACAGACGCCCACAGACTCTGACCCACAGATGCTGACATACTGACAGATGGACACTGACACACGTGTGCACAGATGATGACACACGGACAGAATCTGACTCACGGATGCTGACACAATTACAGCCTGTCCCTGCCCCTGTGTACAGCTGAGAATGCATTTGCAGCCACAGGGAGAAATCCATTTGGAAATATTTGCCATCGAATGGTTCCCCCCTGCTTGCAGCCACTGAGTCAGTTTACACTAACCCAGTGGCTGCGAAGGCCATGGGGAAAAGGAGTCAGCTGCTGACATCAGCCCTCCCTCCCAATGACCGGGCAACCTAAGTTTTCCTGGGCTCCCCCCCCAAACGCCCCTTGCCTATCGGCCAACCTTGCGTATGGCCAACCAAAGCTAGCTTTCGCACAGTCTGTTCATAAAACGTACCGCGCGCATGACCAGTTGTCCGGTAATCGGAAGGGCTGCAAATTTGCACCCCTCCGAACGTGGCTGAATCAGACCCATTGCCCTTTAAAATATCAGGCATGAACACGGTCAGAAATACTGGCTTTTACAACCTGGCGCATCATAAATGAACCCCTTGGTTGTTTTACCTGTCACTAGAAAAGAAGAATAACTGACATCAGCACTTACTGAGTATAGAAATAAGTAAATTGGACTTGACACAACCGATTTCCCGTCTTAATTAGGAAGTAACACCTGTATGTATTGATTAAGATGTCTTGACCTGTGGTGATGCAATAGATAGTTGTCTTGATACCATTAAAAAAAAGTGTTAATTGGCAGGTCATCTGCCTACAGTATAAAGCCAGATATAATGAATGATCTATGATAAGTCATTAGCATGTTATTACCTGGAATCACCCACGGCAACAGAAACGCCTCCATGCTGAGCACTTATATTAAGTCCAAGAATAACAACCCACAAGTAAATTCCAACCATGTGCCCGTTTCAGACCTGTTCGTACAAGGCCGTATTTGGCTGGCGTGCTAACAGGTCTGTATCCGCACCCTGCCCTGGGAAAACCGGCATTGCGAATAGGTTTATAGGGGCTGCGAAGGACGTGTACGGCTACACATCCATTCGCATCCGGCCGCCTATTCGATTTTAACTCAGCATCGAATTACTTTTCTCTGGTCTTTGCTGTCCAAGCCCAGAACTTATTCCGCTTCTGTCTGACCGCTGGCATCATCCGCCCTCCCCCAGCAGGCTTAGAACACTTGCATTTTCACAGACACTCCCAGCTTTTCATTGGGCGTCCACCGTTTTTGCGGGCACGCCCATTAAACAGTTGCTATCCACACCCACACGCCTACCCCCTGTCACTCACCCTGTTATCGGCTTGCAAATAGAAATATTTGCCACAGCTTTGCACAGTAGCCCAAACATCAACAACTAAATCGGGCCCCATGTTGGTGAATGACACTGTATTGTCCTGCAGTGGTCACATCCATAGCCCTTATTGTTTAAAAAAAAAATATTGGCAAGGAATGCAAAGGCACAAAAATACGCCCCCCCCCCCCCCCCCTCATTTGATGATAGCCAATTTAATAGAATATAAAAATAACTACTATAATTGACCTTATTTTACATTTTTTTATTGTGTATACATTATTATATTATTATTATTATTATTATTATTATTATTATTATTAAAAGTAGGACAGCTACCAGGGGCAGTATGTGCATGTCCTACACCAGCGTTTTTCAGCCACGGTTCTCAAGTGTGCCGCCGGTGCCAGAGATGCATTTCTAACTCCCTGGGGCACTCTAAATAGAAAACAGTTGGCATTGGCATAAGGTCTCTCCTGTGTTCTAAAAGCAGATAAGCCTGACACACAGAGCCGGCCTTAGGCATAGGCAAACTAGGCAACTGCCTAGGGCATTTGGAATGCCTAGGGGCATCAGCATCTTCTGCTGATTAAAATGATATGCAGCATGCCTATATTCTGTGTGTGAGTGAGGCTGTATCTGCATATGAAATAGTGTATTCATGGAAATCAATGTAACATAGTATTCCGTATGCAGGTACAGCCACAGTTGCACACAGAATATAGGCATGCCACATATCATTTTAGTCATCGGAAGCTCCTTGTGTGTCCTGGTCATAACAATGCAAATAAGACAAATTTTCAGCAAAAAAGCCACCCGACGTTAGCCGAACTGGCCAGGAGCTGCATGGCCTATTGAGGCAAGATGTATGAGGAAACATCTGTATCCAAGCAGAGGCAGAGGTCACAGTGTTAGCGGCTGTGCGAGTGCTGTCTGCAGGTGGGTTGGTTGTGCAATAGTGTTCGGCATACTGTATGTGTAAGGGGCATTATGTGTGTCATGTGTATAAGGGCATTAATAATGTGCAACATATGTGTAACAGGCATTATGTGTGTCATCTGTATAAGGGCATTAATAATGTGCAACATATGTGTAATGGGCATTATAGGTGTCATGTGTATAAGGGCATTAATAATGTGCAACATATGTGTAAGGGGCATTATGTGTATGAAGGGCATTAATAAAGGTTGGCATAATGTGTAAGGGGCATTATGGTTATAAGTACATTAATAATGTGTGTTATGTGTAAGGGGTATTACTGTGTGGTATTATCAGGGGTGCCGAGAGAAAGGGGTAGGGGTACAAATTACCCAGGCCAAAGTCTGATGGAAGGGCCAAGTTGGGGCCCCGGGCCCCCTCCCCTTAAGTGACAGCAGCAGCTCTTCTCCTCTGCCCAGCACACACTGCTTTGTGCTGGGTTGCAGTGTGGCCATGGAGGTGCTTAAAATACAATATATTCTCAGGATTTTTTTCTAAGGATATAATGTGAATAATGTGAGGAGTAATGTATATAAGGTAAAGTGGTACTGTGTGATGTAACGTGAATAAGGGACACCATCACATGATATAATGTGAATAATGTGAGGAGTAATGTATATAAGGTAAAGTGGTACTGTGTGATGTAACGTGAATAAGGGACACCATCGCATGATATAATGTGGCACTACTGTGTGGCATAATTTGAATTGGGGGTACTATTGGTTGGCCATGCCCCTTCCCAGCAAGAACACACCCCTGTTTGGGCTGCGCACTGAATGTGTGCACTGTTTCTATTTAAAATATTGTGGGTAGGAGAACTAAAATGATGACTGCTATGATGAGGGTTGATGGGGCTGGGAAAGGGAAACTAGTGGCGGTGCTAGGGGGCACCAGCCAAAATCTTGCCTAGGGTGTCATTTAGGCTAGGGCCGGCTCTGCTGACACATACTCTGTACTGTACTTTATTGTGTTCATCGGATGAACAATGTGTTTATTTTGTATTCTATGGGGGACAGTGTGAATGATTTGTGTTTTAAGTAGAGGTTAATGTGATTTTTTTGTTCATGTGGGAGCCAATGCGTATGTTTTTTTTTTTCCTGTGGGGGCAACTGTGTGTGTTTTTACCATGGGGGAACTGATGGTGTGCCTTGGCAAATTTAAAATCTTGTTCACTGTGCCACGAGTTGAAAAAGGTTGAAAATCGCTGTCCTCAACATTTACTCCAATCAAGGTGGCATATGATGCAGTACAGCGGACATATATTGTAGTTACTGGGCCATTTGAATTGACAGTACTAACACAAGCATCCGAGTGCTGCCCTCAACAAGTACAACCCCCAGGCATGTGCCTGACATGCCTAAAGAGAACCTCACCATTGTCATCTACCATTTACAGTAGCATCTAAAGCCCATGTAGATCCCATACAACCTCTAGCTATATATGGGGAAAATAGAAATGCAGTTTAATACTTGTGATTTTGGGCCAACCGTGTGGCCAGGAGGTGGCTGGTCCTCATAATGCTGTCATGATGGTGGGCCTATTTCTATGTGGAGGCCTGCAGCTGGAGCTCCATCCAACATGCACAGGTTTACCAAATAACTTTCAGGTTGGCCTAAAAGGTCAACATGCACATGGTCAACAAAGGAAAAAGGAAAGGGTCGACACATTAAAAGGTTGACAGGTATTTCTCATTTTTTTATACGTCAAAGTAGACAACTGAGCACATGGATCCCAATTAGTGCACCATTTCTTCTACTTTGCACCAAGTTTTCCCAATCATAGCCCACATAGGTAGTAAAGTACAAAAAGAAATGAAGAAAGAGGTGAGAAATGAAATGTGTCAATCTTTAGACCAGTTCCACCATAAGTAGGTTGACCATATGTTGTCCTATTGACTGTTGACTTACCTGGGATAGCAAGTTGCCTCTTAAAACTGATACATGTTCCCGTTCCCAACAATGGAAAGCAAACAGTGCACACTCTATGGCTTTAGTCCAATGACATCCCAGGCTGATCTTTCGTGTAGGAGCTCCGCTTGGCTGACAAACACCTCTGGATCTCCGCCTAGTCAGTGGTTTTTCCACCATGGATAGCGCATTAGGCCAAGGATTAATCAGGGACCAGTAAGTGGCTCTCCTACCAGTAAGTTCCTCTCACTCAGGGGGTTATTGTAGTTCATTCTTTCTGACAAAATCCTTCTTACATGGACAAAACCATGTGCACTGCGGGTGGGGCAGATGTAACTTGTGCAGAGAGAATTAGATTTGGGTGGGGTTTTTCTTCAAACTGAGATCTATATTGCAGTGTAAAATAAAGCAGTCAGTATTTTCCCTGCACAGAAACAAAATAACTCACCCAAATCTAATTCTATCTGCACATGTTACATCTGCCCCCCTGCAGTGCACATGGTTTTGTCCATCTAAGAAAGATTTTGTCAGAAAGAATGAACTAGAATAAACCCCTCAAGGAGGAAGCAAGCTGTTTTGATTTACTAAATTTTTTGGTCACTTGATGCTGATTCAAATTGGATTTGGTAAATTTTTGAAAAACAGATGACGTTCCGAATTGGATAATGCATCCCCCCTATCCCTAATATATCTATCACAAAGTAGGAGAATTAAACATTTCTCTGTGCAGGATAAACACTGGCTGATTTTGCATGTAGCCCACAGATGTTAGACAGCTTTATTTTTACACTGCAATTTAGATTTCAGTTTGAACACCCCTCACCCAAATCTAGAGGCCCATATATCTACAGGCTGAAAACCCCCATCCCATGACCCACCAATACACCAATAGACCTGATCCCACAACCCTATCCCATGACCTGTCTGATGCGCCAATGATACGGGCAGCAATGATCGGTAATCTGTATGGGGATCGGGAGATATTTTGCATGTTAAAAAGTTCAGATTCCGGTATCCCCGCTGAGAACAGGTAATTGGGATTTTTATGCACATTTAATATCCCCAAACTCTCAACACAACGGTCAGGGGATTGACAAAATACATTGCAGGTGTATGGGCTCCTTTACAGTGGCGTAACTCCCGGAGGCAATGGAGACATTGGCCGCCGGGCGTTAGCCACTAGGGGGGGCACTGAGGACTCAGGAGCCGGCACCAGGAGCCTGTGACTTCTGCAGTAAGAGGTAACGCACCTGCTGCTGCAGTTGTCACAGGAAAGAAGGAGCCAGCACCACAGCTATGGGGGCATGATCCGACGCAGGAGTCAGATCAAAGTGAGTGCCGACATAACTGCTGCAGCAGCCGGGTCATGTGTGCAGGGTAGGGATGAAACTGAAAGTAACTACAGTTCCTAGCAGCCCTTGCTGCAGGAAGCTCAGGGCTGCTGGGAGCTTTAATTTACTTTAGTTTCACTTCAGTTCTCCAGCAGCCAGACGAATAGGGGGCTAATAATGTCAACTGCTCACCCTTCCCAGACTCCCAAAAGTTTTTATGAATCACCCTGCAGGCTTTGAGGAGCAGTCCGAAAAGGGGGCGGGGCTAAACGGCAGGCCCTCCAGCATCATGGTGAGTGTGAAAGGAATGTGCTCTGTATATATTTATCTTTGTACATTACTATTATACTGTATGTGTGCATGGGTGTGACTGTATATGTATGTATATAGGTGTTTGACTATGTATATTTGTGAGTGAACATGTGCATAGGTGTATGTGTGACTGTGTATGTATGTATGTATGTGTATATATATATATATATATATATATTATATATATGTGTGTGTGTTTGTGTGTGATGTTATGTGTGTATATTGTACACACAACGTTGCAGACAGGCTGACGTGGACTGGGCGACAGTAATTGGTGATGGGGGGGGGACAGAAATCGTAGTTTCAGCTACTACATTCTGGGTTGGAGGTGCTGTCTGTAGATTTGGGGGTCACTTATGCTATGTAAGTGTAGTTGGGGGGCACTACCATCTTTGCCGCCTCCGGGCACCTGATATGAACTTACGCCACTGCTCCTTTACGCTCGGCACGTTACATCTGCCCCACCTGCGGTGCAGCATTGTTCTACCAAGTTCCATAAGCACCAAGCCAGCACATGCAGAATGAAAAGTAATTTATTTAATCACGAAAATAAACAGTTTGGTCAGTTCCGAAAGAACTTAATAACAACAAAACCGTTCCCCAGTTGCGCTATGGCTTTCTAACACACGTTTCATAACATTTAATTCTGTAACCCTATAACTTTGCTAAATTGTTAAACTTGTTTCCCAACAATTTTTTTAACTTAAAGTGCCCTTGTTAAATTTGTACGTTGACACATTTGTATTATGTTTCTGTTCTTCTGAGTATTCCATTGTGTGTCTGATTGATTTTTACTACTGATATTTTAAGTGAATCACCCCAAAAAAAAAAAAAACACAACGACACACCAGAATATTATTTTCATGGCTGATTAATTTCCAAATGAATGTTTCTGTGTTTGTTGTTCACATTATGTAGAGATTTTAAAATGAGTATCATTTAACGAAAAGGGCAAAACTTTAGCGCCCTCGGATACAAAGGTAGATTAACAATGTAACTGTCAACAAAGTGGCAAGATCAGTCTTAAGGAAGACTTGAAACCGCTAAGTGGAATTTGCATAAAATACTGTAGTCGCTGTGTTATTATTCGCTATTCTTCCAGTGACAGACGTGTCAAGGTCTCAAAGCCGTACAGAACAATTATGCTATTGTATCCCTCCTTGCATTTAAGGGGTGTGTCTACGGTGAAAAAGTGCTATTAAAGCAATGAACACTCTTTACACGCAATGCAAGGGGGCTCTTTACCTCGTCATTTTACAAAGAATGCCTGGGCTTTGAGTGTCTTAAAGTACATTAATTCAGCTCTTAGTTTGCGCTTTAGGAAACAACTGCTAATAATTAATAGCTGTAACAATTTTTACATTTGCATCGCTTATAAATGTAATTTTTTGGGTAAATCTACTATAGTCCAATGCAGTTGGCCATATGCATATATATATATATATATATATATATATATATATATATATATATATATATATATATATGTGTGTGTGTGTGTGTGTGTGTGTGTGTGTGTGTGTGTGTGTGTGTGATGTGCTTGTGTTTTAAACCCATTAGAAACAGCTGGAACAAAAAATGTTGTTTTTGTTAAGCTGCAGAAATCATTGAACAATTATAGACCAAAACGGGAACTAATCAGTGAATCCATTACTTGAGCGACCCAGCTTAAGTTAACATGGCTGCACATTAAAACAATGAATTGATGGGTAATGTATCATTACAGCTGGATGTTCTCAGAAGCTGCTGATCCAGAGGTAATTTTTTATTACACCTGCTGGTTTTTCAAACGTTTGATTTGATGAGGCGTTAATGTTTTGACTTTTCATAGTAAAAAATCTAACTGGAAGACATGAAATGAAAGAAATGTGCATTGGATGAAGGGGAGAGAGACCAATAAAGGACACAAGGTGGTAGAAGAATTGGATAACGTGAGAGTGGGCGAAATTGTAGAGCATATGGGATGGGAAAGATAAAATGGGCAGATTTTTTTTTTTCTAAATACAAACTAAAAATTTGTATTTATTTTTTTTACTTTTAAAGGAGTAGAAAAAAATATACATTGAATGCCACTTATTATTATTAATATTTTTTATTAATATTATTATTATTAAATTGTATTTATTATTATTACTGTTATTATTAATAATAAGTGTTATTTCATTTTTATCATTATTATTATTCATATTAGTATTATTATTAATAATGAAAATATTCAGTTTTATCAATATCAAGTCCACATTATTTGGAATATAAAGTGTATTTTTAGTATTTTTTTACTTTTACATCTAGTTTTACATCAATTTTTTTTTAAATGAGCCATTCAGACCCATAAACAGCTACGAAGGGCAATCTTAAAAAAAAAAAAAATCAGTTGAAAACAATGAATTTAAACTGCAAAAGCTACATCAGACCAAACAAATAGCAACACATAAAAAAAACAGTATTATGAAAATTTTAAATAAACAATACTCAAGATACATTTAAATCCCCAATACCCACTAGGTGATATATTGGTTTCTGAGCGATATTGTTCACAATATCCTGTAGTGTGGACACTCAATATCATTAACAATGCGTGTCTCCAAGTGTCGCTATCAATGAGTTATATCTACTGAACATGCAGGTCAATTTTACACTATAGCCAAATGACTCACATGCTAAGCAGGTCCCGGTGACGTCACCGCACTATGGTTAACCGCATCGGCCACAGACGCATTGTGTATTGTGTTATGGGGCTTTATTGTTATAAAAATTACAGATAATATTTAGAATTACATAGAATATTTAAATTAAAAATTGGTCCCGCTCAGCTATATTGCTACATTTACTGGTGTAATGTGACATTTAAAAAAAAAAATTATAGTTGACAGTGAGGTCGTATGAATGCATCCTTTTGAGAATACATTAATCATACATCAATCTTTAGATTGTAAGCTCTCACGAGCAGGGCCCTCTCTCCTCGTGTGCTTTTCTAAGAATACGGTATATCTCTGCCACTGATAAAATAGCGTAAATGTCCACTACTGCAACTGTCTTTTATTTACCACTATTTTCTTGTTTTCTTTGCTCATCTATGTATTGTCAGGCGCTGCGGAACCCTTGTGGCGCCATATAAATAAATGATAATAATAATAATAATAATAATAATAATAATAATAATAATAAAAAAATGCGCCAGGAAACAATATGCAGGTTCCCTTCTTATGAACGGGTCCATTTGCAGTAATATACTCTAGCAAGTTGGAGTCTTCCATAAGTCTGTCTAATAAATTTCTTTACTACATTGTTTTTTTAAGACATTTTAGGTCATAAACATAACGAAGACAAACTCATGAGAACTAGTTTTACAATTTTCAATTTTGAAAATCACTTGGGTCAATGACATTAGATGCCCTGTGATCTTTGAAATCAAAGCTGTATTCACAGCAGTAAAGTGAATTTCAAAGACTCTGCGATGCATTATGCGTATATTATGTGTGAGATTGCATGCTATATTCTGCCTGTGAGCAGGCATCCCTGTACTTATACATATCTAGCGTACACTAATCTGATCTCACTGCTATCTCAGTGAATGCCTTTGTTGTACAGTTGCATGCTGGAGTGTTCAACTTCATTGTAGGCGGATATGAGAATTTATTTTTATATACTTTTTCTGTTTTATCTAGGTTTGAAGACCTGGTCCCCTGGCCTTCTTGGCCCCTAGCCATCATTGGTGTAATGTCCACTTGGCTGACTCTTTCATAGGACTTACTATCTTATTACATATAACAGCAATTTCATAAGACATCGTTTTACCAGAACAGTGAGCATTATTGCAATTATAAGAAACATTAAGGTTAAAAGGTAATTATGACATTAGATTTTAGGAAAGACATCAATGTTCTCCTGATATTTCTGATATTCACATCATGTCACTGCCCCTGTCACATGCAGCCCTGTACTCGCTGACACATCACTCATCTCCCGATATACTCTGTGCTGCGGAGGACCCTGCTCCTCCCACTATATAAATCTCAGTCTGTGGCTTCCTGCTACCTCCATTCCCCACCTCACATCATGTCACTGAACCCTGTCACATACAGGCCTGTCCTCACTGACACATTACTCATCTCCTGATATACTCTGTGATGTGGAGGACCCTGTTCCCCCCACTATATAACAAACAGTTTGTGGATTCCAATTGCCTCCATTCCCCACCTCACATTATGTCACTGCCCCTGTCACATGCAGTCCTGTCCTCACTGATACATCCCTCATCTCCTGATATACTCTGTGCTGCTGGGGATCCTGAACCTCCCACTATACCTCCCACTCATCACTCATCTGTGCTGCTGGGGGCACCTGCTCCTCCCACTATATAACTCTCAGTCTGTGGCTTCCTGCTGCCTCCATTCCCCAACTCACATCATGTCACTGCCCCTATCACATGCAGCCCTGTCCTCACTGACACATCATTCATCTCCTGATATACTCTGTGCTGCTGGAGACTCTGCTCCTATCACTATATAACTCTCAGCCTGTGGCTTCCGGCTGCCTCCATTCCCCTCCTCGCAGTATGGCCCTGCACCCTGTCACACGTAGTCCTGTACTCACTGAGTAGGTCACTCACTCATCATCACCTCATCAGCCTCGTCTAAAGTTAATAGAATCCGAAGATTGCTCTAAGAAATGGGATAGTTTAACTTTAAACCTTTTAGGATGGGGGACTGGTTTGATGTCTGATCACGTGACTCAGCCTGCCTATGGTGTAGCAGAGGGTGTGTCTGTGTTGGACTTTTTCTAAAGGGTTAAGCTGTGGGATAAGCCTCTTTGTTCCAGTCTTACCCACCTTCTGTCCCTTGTAGTTTTCCTGGTTTGGTGTTTGATCTTTGGCTGTACCACCCAAACGGACGGCAGCGACATCACCCAAACGGGTGTGTGTAGTAGTCAAGATGGATGGCGCGTGGATAACCTTTGCAGAGTTATAGTTGAGTTGTGCAGTTGTAAATATGTCTCTATTATAATTACTATTATTCTGTTGTTAAGTGATTTGCATACATGACACACCTAATATTATAGAAGATATATCTACTTACTTTACAACCTGGGGTATATGGGCCAGGTCAAAATGTCCAAGGCTCCAAGTTTGAGGGGGCACCAACCCGGTCCTCTGACGTTGAGTATGTGCATGTAAAACAAGTTGCTTAAACTGTAAAGGGGTATCGTATTAGCCCAGATCTTCCCCAAAAAACTTTCTGATGTTCATTACTTGGCCATCCAATTACTGACCCTTTCTTTCGGGCGAAAAGAGTCCCATTTTTGAGTGTAATTGCAGATCCTCAGGCTGCTTATTGCCCGAGGCACTCTAAGCATAATTTCCAATAAGTGCCGGCATCGGGGGTTCTGGAAGCCAACATTGGGGCTAATAGGATAGCCCTGACGAACCTATTAACTGCAGCAAATTACCGCTGCAAATATAAGAAAAATCTATATCCACAATGAGTGTAGAAGACATGATCCCTTCCTGCTTGACTAAAAATAGGCAAAAGGATCGAAAAAAATAGGGAATAAAAATAATAAGAAAATGATTTTCCTGCAATATTCTCTGATAATTGAAACCGAAAATCTCTCTATACCCAACACTCCTGCATTCAACTTTTTTCTATATAATCATTCTACAGTGTGAGACGCTTTAAAGGTATACCGCCGATGTAATTATACCAGCCTTCATACAGAAATTAATCAACCAAATAACTGGTTAATGTAATGTTTACTGACTTAATCAGAAAATGAGACTTAATTATACATGCATATATCTAATGTGGGCATTAATTATACATGTGCCCTGTATATATTTATGTAATTTAGAACACAGCTGTCTACAAACTTGATTTTAATCTAATACCTTATAGTTTGGTTGTTAACACATAATACATTTCACGGTGCCATGCTGCCTAGCGCAGTACAACCTGGGGTGTTTAAACTTTTAAGGCATCACCACAAGTTTTATATTTTAACAATCATAATTAATTTGCATGTTATTCGATTTGATATTTATATAATTAACTAGTTAAAAGACCATCAAAATTATGGCTTCTGCCATGTACTTCCACTTTTGAGCTGTGACAGTTTTACTTTCACTTTGAGCTGTGACAGTTTTTAGCCCACCAACGCTCCACCCCAGTCCCTATCTGTTCCTACCTCCAGTCTCTGTCTTCACAGCTCCCTTTCTCCAATAAATAGGTCCACAATCAATAGCTCAACCACTATTGGTTGACAGGCTTTTGCTCAACAAATGAAAAAGGTCAACATACCTAAGGTCAACAAGGTCACATACAATAGGTTGACATGGGAAAGTTGGACTAGAAAAGGTCGACATGAGGTTTATAAAATAAAATCCAAAACAGGTGTTTTTTCATTCTTTAAGATCCAAATGGGATAGCAAGAGAACAGACTAGAGGGAGAATATAATAGTGTGCCAAGGGTAACGAGGCTCTGTGCCCGAAAGCATGGCGGCAACTCGATGCATGTGAGGGGGCGCGGTACACATATATGTGTCCATGTCTAAGTATGTTGACATAGACACCAATAAAACCTTGGAAAAACTCTTGTCGACTTTTCCCATGCCAACCTTTTCAATTTGTTGACCTATGGCCTGTTGACCAATAATGGTTGACCTAACGACTGTCGAGCTACAGTATTTATAGTTGACTCTTTGACCCATACCAATCTCTCCATATCCAGCAAGCTTGAAACAGATCAGTGTCCCTGCTAAAATTTCAGTTATGACATCTTTTATCACACAAAGGAGTAATTTGGTCCATTGAGTGGCATCTAGTGGTCACTGGTGGTACTTCCCCCCATTGAGGTAAGGAGAAGTTAGCCTTTTATATATATATATATATATATATATATATATATATATATATATATATATATATATATATATATATATATATATATATAGATGTATGAGCAGGCTCTTACAGGGAATATAACAACATTGCACATAACAATACAGTATATTTCTCACCTATATTGTGGCTATGCTCTATGTTGGTGCACCTAACTAGAGTTGGACGTGGTGTCATGTCTGGGCATAACATTGGAGTGGTCTCAGTGTACACAAAGTAGTGGATATTTGATTCTAATTATTGGTCTTGGCACCTCATATACAGTAAATCTGCATTTGAGAAATGCAGATTACTCGAATTCTGCTGAATTTTAAGATTTTGCAAAGGAAAATGAGCATCAAGATTTTCCACCTGGAGATAAGCCTAATCTATCACAAGTAAAAATGGGCATAAAACGGACAAATGAGCTCAGATAATCTTACATTGCAGAGAAGCAATGCTAGTGCAAGTGTTACTAAAGTAAAGTAATAGGGATGGTATTGGTACAATAACCCTGCAGTCACCATCCCAACAGTATCAATTCCAATATCTGCATCACGACGTTCAAAATGATGAAAGATCCCGGTGAGTCTTTTATCCCCTACCATAATCCTATCCCACAACTCTAGTGGTCCAAATCTAACCCTCCCACCCTGCATTCTAAACCTAACCATCCCCTCCAGAAGCCTTAGCCTCAGGGCCAGAAACAGAAATCTTGGGGCCCTGTACACTGCGGTGTACCCGATGGTTACCCAGTGGTGGTTACATCCGTGCACCTGCACGCTTTACAGACTTTAAGCGCAGGGCGGCCGCAGGCGGCGTGGCACACACACAGTAGATGGCTGGGCTGTGGGGGTCACTGACAGGCAAGCTAGTACAGGTGGCGGCCGGGCTGGGCACAGAAGCTCTTGGGCCCTTTAGATTGCCGGAGCCCATCACACTTGTCCCCTTGACCCCCCCCCCCTGTTGCCTCCCCCTATCACTGCAGTCTAACCCTAACCTCCCCCACAACTTAACTATTCCCCTAGTGTCTATCACTAACCACCCTAACCACACAGCCTAACCTAAACCTCTCTCTGCAGACTATCCCTCCCCACAGCCTAACCCTAAACCTTCTCCACAGCCTAACCCTAACCTTCCGCCACATCCATACCCTAATCCTCCCCCTAGGGTCTTACCCTAAGTGCCCAATCTCACAGCCTTGCCCTAACAGTGTTTGTGTTTACATTATTTTCAGTGGTGTTGGTGGCTTTTCTGCACCATGCACTTTTTTAGTCATTGACCCCACTCTGTGACATTACGTGGTCTTCCGCTTCATGGCTGAGTTGCTGTTGTTTCTTAATGCTTCCACTTTCCAATAATATTTCTTACAGTTGACTGTGGAATAACCAGCAGGGATGAAATTCATCAAAGATGGCATTCTGTCACAGAACCACGCAAAGGTGACCTCCTATTATAGTACCATGCAAGGGTGGCATCATATCACAGTACCAAACTTGAAGTCACATGTTTCAAAATGGAGACAGCCTGGCTAGGTGCTTGTTTTTATACAACTATGGCAATGGGTCTGGTGGAAACACCTGAATTCAATAATTAACAGGTCGGGCCGAATACTTTTGTACATATAATTGTACATATACAGATGTGTCCACATACAAAAGGTCAACATGGGGTTTTTCACAATTTTTTTTGAGCCGACATGTGCCGACAGACGGTGTTTCATACCCTACCATCCACTAGGGCATGGTGGGAGAATAAAATATTATGCCGAGCTGTGCTCGCCATGTGCGGGGACGCAGTGACACGTTTGAGTGTCCATGTCGAATGTGTACCTTTTGACTTCCGACCTAACCCATGCAGACCTACAGTCATGTTGACCTTCCTGCATGTAGACCTTAATGCATGTCGACCTAAATGCATGTCGACCTAAATGCTGTCTACCCAGTGATACATACCCGTTGTAACAAATTGAGAAAAAAGCCAAGATGTATGTGGACCAGTGTTTATAGCGCACAATAAAAAGATATTATAACAAATAGGGCCCGCTAAGGTGTTTGCTTTCATCTTATACACTGTACTGTAGAATAATTATTAGTTGCTATGAATTACCATTTCATCTGCAGCGTTTCGTTCTCTCACCTCGATTTCATATTAAGTCATAGTACATAGCAACTGTGTATTATGCATGAGTTCTCAGGATCCAATGGAATTATAATAAAAACAACAATTTGTATTGTATTCATCGAACCTGCATTAATTATGGGCATGCTTGACAAACAGCACAATGCCGGGTTCAAAAGTAATGTATGACTAAAATATATTATAAAAAAACCAACTTGGTAATCCTTTAATAATAGACGTAATAGCAGACGCTTGTGTATAAAGTGATGTTGTCACTTTGTCCTTGGTTGTACACCACATTCGTCCTTAATTGTAACCTAAGAACCAACACGCCGGTTGCGCTCAAGGTCAGAAAAGTCGCCTGTACACGGAGCGTTCTATTCAGTTTACTGCTACTTAAACAAACTAACAAACAAGGCCAAAAGAAAGAGGCATTGACAGAAAGAATATGGGTTCTTGTCCGTGTCCTCTGATTAAAACGCTGCAAACCGACATTTGTCCTTGTCTGGGACTCCTATTGTTGAAAAGAAACATTTTTACCTATTTAAATATAATATTTTATTTTTTTTCTCTTATTGTTCTTTAAATGTTAAGCAAAATATAGGAGTTATTCAGCCAGAGGAAAAAATAAATCCTGAATATTTCCAATGGAAATTTTAGCTGTTGGAACTCATTTCTTTTGATTGCGCCTGGTGGTGGGAGAGGTAAAGTTTGGGGCATTTCTGGGGGGGGGGGGGGGGGGGGATGTAGGCTGTTGCAGAATTGATTCTCATAAAGTACATGTCTCGCTGATATATTATATGTATATTTTTTATGATAACATACTGTGTTTGATATTTTATATGTTTTGTTTAATGATTAAATACTATATATGAAAAATATATTCCCCCAAACTAATAGTAAGAGGTTATACTAACTATCGTTGTAAAAGGTCTGAGTTTATAATCTGACTTAAGAACGCTGCCAAGTTCCAACAATAACAAGCTAAATATATTGAACGCATAATGCGGATGTGAACTGCCGATATGGAACGCATTATGGTTACTGAAATGACCTACTATAAAGTCCATACATACGCTGCTAAGCTGCAGTAAATACCAAGCCAGCTATATGGAACGCAAAATGCGGATACGAATGACATGTGTGGAACGCATAGAGGGACAAGGTAACAACCCAGCGTGATGTCAGTTCCGGCCATATGAAAGCGCGGAAATGCGCAATGATAACGAGGCTTGGATACAATGACACGGCGCATGCGCAGCCGGAAGCGGGCGCTATAAAACTCAGCAAAGACACTGAGAATCTTACACACCTCCTGAGGAAGCCGCTGAGATTCGTTTAGGCGGAGAAACGCGTAGAGGAGAGCGGGGACTTTGTTTGGCAGCCAGTATACAGATCCGGTGGAAAAACCTTTGATATGACCAAATCATCTGGAAAAGTACCAATGGTCGGAGTGTGACACCGAGGTCTAGGAGCCACTTGCCCTATCCAACAGCTGCAAAACTATAAGTATGCTTACGAACCCCATAAAATACCTTGTGCACATAGGTAGGACTGGACTGAGCTATAATTAATATACTAACCTGCATACAGTGATCACAGAAGTAATTAACCTCTTACTCCAATCCGTGCATGCATGCAATTAACCATTTGCCTACTAAAATCATTAATATGGGGATGTTCTTGTATATTTTGCTGTAGGAATTATTTTGCTGCTAAAATTGTTTATATATGGTATTCAACCATTATAAAGTGTTAGTATTTATAAATTCTTTTAAATAAATAAGTGTATTTTGATTGTGCACAGCGCTGCCTCCATTGTTTCTTTTTTCTTGTCTGTCCATACGTAAGGGGTTTGGTATTCCCCTTAATTGAGACAGCTGCAGTGCATAATCTCACAATCTGCGCTCAGAAACCCTTCTGTTTTTTCTATTAAATCTCACCCCATATGTCTGACTAACCAGGCTTTAAGGTCAGGATGATTAATCTGCAGGTATATGTTTATTTTGCTCTATAGAAAAGGGTATGCTTATGACCAAGCCTGTCACTGTGTTATTGGAGTGTCACAGTGCTGCACAGTACTTAGCCCAAGAGAGATTGATACATTATCATAGTGATTGTTGTTTTTAGTATCTCACTTTCATTCTGTTATCTTTAATAAAACCTACACTGGTTTGGAATCAACATGTGGACTAACCTCCTTACTTACATCCGCTATGCAACTAACAACTTGAACACACCTATGGCAGTTGGTATGGCTCCCTTTTTTGAATAGGGGACTGTGATCCACCTCTTGAGCCACCACTGATCCCCTCTATGCAATTAAAAAATGTATGCCATTCTGCTAGTGTGACAGCACTTTATCTTACAAGGACCACACATCCCATCAGCTATTGTAAGGTAGTAGGTAATGCCATCTTAGTAATCATAGCCATAAAAGTAGGATTTAAAGGTCCTCCAAACCATTAACCTTCATCATCGAATTACATATGTTATACAGTATGTTTGACTGAATGTGAAAAGACACATTTTCACACTGGATCATCATGTGTATTAATTGTAGAGGATGTTTGAATTCTTTGAGTCATAATATAGTTTAGAAGCCGCAGTATGCTTAAGAAACAAAAATTAGACTTAAAGGATGACTAACGATTTCTCAGGAATAGAACAAATATAATTATTGTATTGTTATACTGAGCTGCTTTTCATGTACTGTAGGTAAATACAGTGTACAGTACAGACTTATAGTGTGTATAGGCAGTTAGATTTGGCTTCCGATGTTCCCGATATAGTGAACATCGGAAGCCATATCGCATGCAAGTCGCATGCTTTTTTTGGGCTTGCAAGCCCAATGCACTGCCGATGCACGCTCCCGTGTGAGCGCAAATCGGCAGCCAGATAGAGAGGGCAGGCAAGACAATATAGTGCAGATCTGCACTATATAGTGTAAATTGTGCCGATGCGATCTGTTCCCAACATTTAAAAAAAAAAAAAAAAAAAAGAACTCTACAGACTTTGTGGTCTATTCAATTAGAGTCGAGTCTATTCAATTAGACTCTGATCCATTCCGACATGCATTTGTCGGAATGAATCCGACAAGCCCTATTCAATCAGAGGCCAAATGACTGTCGAATTTGGTTGTTCCTGGTGTCCCGTCCTGCTGCTGCTGTCAGCAGCTTCCCGTGTTTGAAATCACAAGGAGCTGCTAGAGGGAGCTATCACCTGCCGGTCGGGGAGCGCTGCTGGAAGAGAGGAGCCTGGCTGTGAAGCCGCCCATCTGAGGGGAAAGTGCCAGGACCGGGTGAGCAGCAGCAGTGGGAGAATGGTGCCGAGTGAGCAGCAGCAGCAGCAGTAACATGGCCGCTGCTGCTGCTCACTCGGCCCTATTCTCCCCACCTCATCTCCGCAAAGTCGGAATCAGATTGTTGGAAACGGGCCAAAACCTGTCAAATTTATATATAGATCCATGACTCAACCGATTCACTTTTTAAAAGTGAATAGTACAGTAGCTTGAATCATGGATCCAACTATAAACTTTGTAAACTGCCGTTTTCCGACAAATGGCAGTTTCCGACTCTAATTGAATAGACCCCTTTGTTTGTACCCAAAATACTGTAAAGAACATTAATTTGCTGAGAACACTGTGAAAGTACAAAAAGTAACCATTTGAAACCTTTTATAAACCTTCAGTACATTCTTTATGGTCTTGATCTCCCTTTCCCCACTTTTTCATGCACAGGTTGTGGGTCCTTCAAATCGTTATTTCTATTGACATTTTTACATTTATTGGGCGTTCATGAAACCACAATGTACTGTATGCTATTTTGTGTTATGCAGGTTTACTTTTGCAAACTCACATCTAATTGAATTGACCACCTTATGTCTTGAACAGAAACAGGAGCAGGGTGCAATGGTTCTTTATACCGAGAAATTAGCTGCCAAAACCAACATTCATTAGATGAATAACCCTCAACTATGATTTTCTAATTACAGAAAAATATAACGATATGCATGAAAAAACATAAATCAACGCGCTTACCGAATATCATTGACATTCATTTAAAAATTGTATTATTGAAAACCACAGGGTGTCCACATAAACTATATTACTTCAAATTAATTGAAAGAGAGGCTACACTGCATTCAATTATATATATATATATATATATATATATATATATATATATATATATATATATATATATATAGTAGACCTTGAGGACAGCACTCCGTTAGGTGCAATAAGAGGGTGCCTTCCGACCTAGAGATCCCTTGAGGACATCCAGCATACAAATGTTCCACCGGCGGCACTCCCAAATAATGGACACACGATCAAAAAGCTTAGCTTTGCAACGTTTCGATGTCTCTTTATTCACATCGTCATCAGGCAGATACGTATCTGCCTGATGACGATGTGAATAAAGAGACATCGAAACGTTGCAAAGCTAAGCTTTTTGATCGTGTGTCCATTATTTGGGAGTGCCGCCGGTGGAACATTTATATATATATATATATATATATATCTGTTACAAAACCCCTATAATGGTTGTAAAGGATTTAATACATAGGGGACTCTTACTCCCCTTTAAGAATAAACATTTATATCTATATCTTCCCTCTTCCCCCTCAGTTTATACAGTATGGTCATTAGGGTAACAACAAATTGCATGGGGCGCTCAAATTTTACACTAGATCAAAAATGTATTAAGTACACAAATATTAAAGTGCGTGAGTACACAATAAAATACACAACATAAATATGAAAAAAAAAAAAAAATAATAAATAAAATAATAAAGAATTATTGGTCATATGGATGCCGGGCGGGGTCCCGACAGTCGGGATCCCAACAGACATTCACCCGACGTCGGGATCCCGAGTGTCAAAACACCGACAGCCGGGTTCCCGATGGCCGTTGACTATTTTCCCTCGTTGGGGTCCACGACCCCCATAGAGGGAAAATAGAATAGGTGGCTCACGTAGCGAGCCACCATTCCCACAGCGTGGCGAGCACAGTGAGCCTGCAAGGGGCTTAGTTGCGCTCACTTCGCTGTCTGGGTCCAGCCAGTCGGGATAATGACTGTCGGGATCCCGACTGTCGGACCCCTATACCACACCCGGTTATTAGGGGCCAGATGCACCAAGCTTCAAAAGTGATAAAATGGAGAGTGATAAACAGCCAGCCAATCAGTTCCTACCTGCCATATTACAGACTGTGTTTGAAAAATGTCAGGGAGGAAGGGGAACAACGTTCCCCTTCTTACTACCAGGAGAGCACAGGAACTCTGTACCTTCCAAATGATGGGAATTCTGTCCCTTTTATAGATTATGTTCCCATGCACCCTTTTTCCATTGATCAAGTCCCTTTTTTGGATCTCATAACTTGTCCAATCCTCTATTCCATGTACAACCCCACTGGTGTCTCTGACATGCCGCATCTGCAGTGTGCAGTAATATTTAACACACTGCACCCTACAGAAAGTACATTTTCTTTTGTCAGTAAGCATACCTCCCAACAAGACCCTCTCCAGGAGAGACACAATGCTCTGTTCCTGTGCTTCACTTTTAATTTAGGATTATCATCACCTGTGTGGGACCGGTTAATTGGAAAGAAAGATGTTTTACCACAGGTGATGGTAATCATACATTATGAGGGAAGTCCAGGAACAGAGCATTGTGTCCCTCCTGGAGAGGGTCCTGTTGGGAGGTATGAGTAAGGCATGACAAGAAGGCACTGGCCATTCACATTAGTTCTGACCTACAGTTGTTCGAAACAAAGCAATTTTTTTTAGCACTTCATTTTATTATATTTTATTATGACAATTATACTTAGCATTACCTTCTTTTCTCTTCAAATTTACTTCTTTGCTTTTTACTAATGTACTGTTCAAGAGGAGAAATACATAGGGTTAAATGCTAATGTTGGCCATGTTGGCCTTTTGGAAGCTTCACTGCTGGTGTTACTTCATTTATTTTTCCAAGCCCCACTGGCCGGTTGTTTTGTCTTTTGCCTCAGGTCAGTGTATGACACAACCCTTTCCCGTTCCCCCCACATGATTGGTCAGATTCTCTAGAAATGCAGTTTAATACCAGTAATTTTGGGCCAACCGTGTGGCCAGCGGTTGGTTGGTCGTCATTCTGTCATGATGATGAACCTATTTTTAGGTAGAGGCCTGGAGCTGGAGGTCCATCTGCCCCATTGTTAATCTGACCTCACATATGTACCAGTAGCACTGGACACACCGGGGTGAATTTATTAAGATGGGGGTAAATTTATTAAGATGGTGGGATGTTGCCCATAGCAACCAATTAGATTCTACTTATTTATTTAGCACCTTCTAGAAGATAATAGATGGAATCCAACTGGTTGCTATGGCAACATCCCATCTTCAATAAAACTCCCATCTTAGTAAACTTACCCTCTAGTGTGTCTTGAGGACCGAGGTTGGGAATGCCTGAAATAAAGCAATGTTTGAATGCAGCAGGAAATCCGAAGATTTCACATTCCTCTATTAACATGTTCCCTAAGTCTTTCATTTAATTTAGTTGTGGATATTGTCCCCTGTCTGATGAGTATGGGCTTACATCCGCCTCTATGGAGCTTAATGAGTTGGTTTTCATCTTGGGGTGGTTTGTAATATGTTTTGCATGTATGTGAGGTGAGTATGTTTTGGCTTTAGCTCAGAAGCATGGGTCTGGCAAAACCACACTCAAATGTTTTGATCTTGATTCTGTATTTCTTTAAAATTGATTTTTTTTTGTTTTAAATAGCCTAAATCATGTAATTTGGTTCAACTTAAAATCTCAAAGCTTATCTCTATATGTAAGTATGGGAAACAGAAGTGCATGGAGACTGTAAACGTATGTTATGCTGGTACTCTCTGGAAGTGACATCATTCACACAGGTGGGAGGGGTCAGATTTCAGTCCAACTTTCATTAAATCTCAACATATTGAAATCATTTTTTATCAGCAATTGATTTTATTATATACAGATGGAGCCGGCGTCAGCTTTGCAAGGGCTGGCAATAGAATTGGCAGCCCTCGCCAGCCGCCAGGCCCTGCCACCCGTTGGAAGGGAGCTCAAATGCCCCATTTCAATGGATCTCCCCGTTGCCATCTGCCGCCTCCCTGTCACCATTCGCCGGTCCCCACCACCTCCCCGCACCCCCCCTAACTCTGCCCATCTCCCTGAAGCAGAAATGGCCAGGGTTTCCACCGACCAGCCACCGAGTGACTGGGAGGTGCGTGATTATGAGACGCTCGTGCGCCCCAGTCTAATAGAGTCCCTCTCAGCCAGCACTCACCAGCGGGGACATTCCGGTGGGCGCTGGGAATGAATGAGAGGGGCTCCATCTGTAGTTATACAGATAAATACATTTATATATACACATAGTTCAGCAACACATTTCTTTCTGCGGAGTCTGGAGAGAAAAAAACCTGGAGAAATTAGCAGCCACATGGACGCAGGGGTGCGAAATACCAACACATCAAAAAAGAAAAGCTATTTAAAAAAAAAGTTTTTCTACTCCTGGGAATTTACTTTTGCATTTGTACCAGATAATTAGTAAACTAACTCTTAATACTGTTGTTATGAAGTAATTCTTTTCACACCTTCCCTGACTTTGACACTTCTGAATGTAAAACTTTAGTTTGCTCTTTGTTCCATTGTTCTTTAATCTTATGCACTTTGCATTTAGTATCACTGAAATTTCGCACTTACTATGTCAATAACATCTGGCAAAATTGCCACCTATTAAGAATAAGTGTTCTTTTTTCTTCTCCAGTAAGAAATGATGGCGTATTACATTGGTTTCCCTCGAGAGGCTAAAGAGACAATTTTACAGCTGATAAATGCATTGCAGAAACTACCAAAAGCACAGGAGAAGGTTAGCAGAATCGGGAAACTTTTCCACTCTGGTATTTTTTGCTTTTTTCGTGTTTTGATTTTTTAAATATTTTTTTTATATTCTTTAAGATAAGTTGACAGTTAAGAGCATGAACTGTAAGAGTGCCGTTTTCTCACCCGCCGCCTTCAAAACATTATGTTAGGAAGTAAAACATGCCAAATCATATTGCCGAACCTTTTTGTGAAACTTTTATTCTTCCAAATTCAAGTGGAAAGGGTTGAACATCTGACATTTAAGCAGCAGAGTTGTTTAACGCACGGAATATACATTAGCCGATGTCTGCTCATCACTGACGCTCCCATAGCCAGCTGGTATCGGGATGGCTGATAGACAATGGGGAGTATTGAATGTGTGGCAAAAATTTTGACAGGCAGAATTATATCGTCAAATACGCATGCAAATTTTACATTTTATGATCCGTTTTCACCAGTGCAGATTGGACTGTTTTTTAAACCGAATCTGCGTTGGTGAAAACAGCCACTAAATTGTTGAATGTGCGGCTGTTTTTGCAGATACGCCACCATTTTTGCCAACAGATTGAATAGGTTGAATGTAAATTCGACTTATAATCAGGAAAAATCATTGTCAGGGCACTGACTAAATACCCCCCAATGTCTAGGTCAACACCAATAGGTCAACATGCACAAAGTAAATATTGCCAAAACACTGATGCAAGCAATAGGTCAAGCAAGAACATGCAAAGGTAGAAGTGAGTTTTTCGGTATTTTTAATTTTTTTTAATACTTTTCCATACTTTACCATCCACGCGGATTATAGGAAACAATAGTGTTCCGAGCGGCAGCGGAGTAAGGCACCTGGCCTGAAACAGGGTGTGCGAAATGAGCCATCCAGGGGGGTACGGTACACTAACTGTGGGTCCACTTGCTCAGGTGTCGACATTGTCATAAAAAATTATGAAAAAATAATGTCGAAGTTTTCATGTGTTGAGCTTTTCTATGGCGACCTTTTGCTTGTGTTTGACCTTTGGTCAATATCGACCTTGAGTATGTCTACCATTGCTGTGTACCCCGATATTTTCTGTGAGCTACACCACAACCTAGTCAGCAATGGAATGGTCATCTTAAATTTAATGATCCCTACAGGTGGCTTTGGCCGTTCTCACCTATTAAGAGAGATATCAGTGCTCAAGAACAGATATCTTCGGTGCGCGATCTAAGGTTTTATATGAGCAGAATGAAGGCTGACACGCAGCAGTGCCATATTTGAACAGAATCTGGGTGAAGTACCCCAATTGATCACTAGAGGCCACTCAACGGACCAAATTAATCCTTGGTGTGCTAAAAAGATGGCATAACAGAAAGTGAAAGCAATTTTTGTAGGGACACCAATCTGTTTCAAACTTGCTGGATATGGAGAGATGGAGCTCTGAAGACAGAGATTAGAGATAGGAGCAGATAGGGACTGTGGGCTAAAACTGTCACAGCTCAAAGTGAAAGTAAAACAATTCACAGCTCAAAGTGAATGTACATTGCAGAAGCTGTTATTATGATGGGCTTTTAACTAGCATTTTAACCCTTTGAGTACAAAATATCTACAAAATTTGCCAGCATCGCTCACATTTGTTATATAAATTCAAATAAAATGTTGTGTAATAAAGGATTATATTTCCTTTAAACACTGTATCTACACAAGCAAATCAGATAGGAATATCGTAAAAGGTTGTGCATATTCCTGCATTATATCATACCGGAACACATCTGCACAGGTGTTCTCCACATCAACCACACCCACTGCACCTGGATGCGCCTAGTGATTTGACCAGGTGGAGCTACTGCAAAGCCACCCTGGATAGTAGACCCTAATTTATTGAGAATTAAAATCATGCAACATCCATCTTTTCAGATGAAAGCCTCCAGCAAGTTTGTCTCGTTCCCAGAATTGAGCAGATCTCTGATTCAGCAGCCAAATGTTATAAGTGCATACCAGCCAAACAAATCACCACCGTTTTGCATAGGTTGAATCTGAGGGTGAAATTGCGCTTGTTTAAATGACTGGTCTGTACAGCGAGCCACTAAAATAAATCACCTAATAAAATATTCTAAAAACAACATGACTCTGACATTAGTAAACCGCAAGGGAGAGAATAATAGATTAAAATTAATAATGCATTAAATGCAAGCAAGACTGGCAAGAGGAAAGGTAAATTTTAACATGGAAAAAAAAAATAGTCACTTAGGTGTGTTCTAGATTTTGATATAACGGGAAAGCGTCTAAATTTGTCCAGCATCTAAAAGCATTCTCACCTCCTGATTTGCATGCGGCAACACAAATGGCACTTTTCAATACTTCAAGATTATTTAGCTGTGCATTAAGTTTTGCAAAAAAAAAAAAAAAAGAGAGAGAAAGAAGACGTTTGATTTAAAGGTAAAAGAGGTTACTTGAAAGCTATCTGCAGTCATTTTGGATAATACCGGTGTTGTTTAAATATTTGGTGGAGGAATTCTTGTTAAGAAGGCGACAGAAGCGCTGTCTGTCCTTCCAGTGAGAAACTGCCCCCCCCCCCCCCAAAATTTGATGGATTTACGCCCATACATTAGACAACGCAACTAATGATGTGAGAGGCTAATTTACATAGGTTTTCAAATTGTAGATGACTTAAATGTATCCATATGGAAGCAATAAATCAGTCAACCTCGGAGCAGGAACATATGACGACTTCAATTCTGACAGTTTATTGACATTTACTTAATGGCCGTCTTCAACGTAGATGGAGTCAGGAGGTTAATGCTACGGAATTTATATTCAGAATTGTCAAAGTTTCAGATTTTTTTTTTTAACAATAAATAAATAATATATGTATAATAAATACTTTCCTTATTTATATTATTTATAATCAAGTATAAGAAAATGCTAATAAATAAAAATAATAACAATTTTATTTCTCCAATAGGACTCAAGGGGCTTAACAGATAGAATGAATGTAATACAGTACAGAAATAGAAAAGCTTTTCAGAAACAATACTTAAGGCAATGAAGGAAATGCTTGAGTAAACAGGAAAGTCTTGAGTCTGTTTTTGAAGGATTCTGGAGTGGGGGCCTCTGGAACTGTGCGGGGAAGTGAGTTCCATAGAGTCAGAGCCGCATGGCTAAAAACTCGACCCCCAGATGAATTACGGGAGATCCTAGGTACTGCTAAAAGTCCTTCATCTACAGACCGCAGTAATCGGGTGGGACAGTATGGAATCAGGTGCTGCTTCAGGTGCCTTGGGCCTTGGTCATGTAGGGCTTAAGTTCATCTTAAATGCTTAATAGTTTTGAAATAACATTATTTAGAAGAAATTTAAATTACTACTACTACTATTATTATTATTATTATTATTATTACTATTATTAGTAGTAGTATTAATATAATTATTATATTATTAATATCAAAATTATTATTATCATCATCATCATCATCATCAGGTGGCCAAATAGTGTAAATTAATATTTGATAGGTAGAATTCAATTGTAATTAACATACCTAGGACTAATAATAATAATATTGATGGTGATGATGATGATTATTATTGTTATTATTATTACTACTTGTAGGCATGTTATTGACAAGTGTATTCTACCTATTCAATAAAAAGTTACACTATTTTCACACCTGATAGATAATAATAATAATAGAAATGTATTATAATTGTAATGCATTTATTGGAGTTGGCGAAATAAATGATTTGCTATAGTATATACATCATATCAAATAAATTCATAAATCACAATAAAATCAATCTATAAATTGCAGGGTGAATCAGGGGGGTGTGGCCGTGGACATATTTGGTGTCATAAGGGTCTGTTGCAAAATGCTGCGAGTGGCTACATCATTCAGAATACGGTGGACGATGATGATGCAATCCAGCCCAAATCCTGTTATTAGTTTCTCATACAGTACATCTTCACTAAGGATATAGGGGAAATATAGGAGGGTGGTCAACTTGAACCTTGTTTCAGGGGAAGTTCAGGAAAATCCAGGAGGCTCCCAGATATTCCTGTATGTATGTGGGCATTAGAGTCCATAGCCGCATTGCCAGACCATTACCTACTATGGAGACGCAACAATCGGCAGCTTGGCAGGTAAAAATCCACCACCTGCTGCTGTTCTGTGACAGCAACCACCTAGAGTCTGATAAAGATCACATGGGTACTATGGCAAGATGCCGATTTGTCCCTTATACGCATATTTAGTTAAAGAAAGAAAAAAATCTTATACTATAAAGCGGTGGTGGGCAAACTAGGGCCCGCGACCCGATCGGTGCTGCTGCGGACATGTTTTGCACACCACATGGGGGCAGCCAGCCAGGATTTCCTCAGTGCCACCACATAACTCGTCTCCTCACTGCCCTGACTCAATGACAGCAGTGCCGTTGGTGCCACACAGCGAGCGAGGGCTCAGCTGTCTCGGAGCGTGCTATGTAGATGCCGGAGACTCAGTGATTGGATGAAATACAGGCTGTGCAGGACTGCAGGAGGCAGGATCCCGGGCAACGTGCAGGAGGCGGGATCCGGGGCAGAATGTACAGTGTGGATGGAGGCTGCTTAGAGGAGAGACAGAGAGAGTCTCTGCTCTCCTCTTGTCTCTGTGCTATGGGCTGGCTGCTCCCTACAAAACAAGTAAGACAGCCTGTTTTTCTATAAATAGAATTTAAGCTCATACAGTGTGGCGTAATATGAATTTTGTGTGTGGCCCGCGAATATTTACTGGAATTGTTAAGTGGCCCCCCGGGCCAAAATAATTGTCCACCCCTGATATAAAGACATTAATATCATGTCTATTGTTCATTGTATTAAATACTCCCTTAACTCTAGAACCCTTGGCTACCTTCTAGTGGTAGCGCTACACTGTCCAATGGGCTGGATGATATTAATTTGGCTATGTATCAAAATTCATCGGCTGAAAAATCAAAAGCTGAAGATGTCCAGTTAGGGTTTTGATTCATCGAGCAGTTCAAAAGTGAAGTAGACAAGTGCAGAAGCTGCACAACCAATCATTTTTGACATAGCATTTATGAAAATTAGCCTATGAAATGATAGACTATGATTGGTTTCTAAGGGAAAAATTGCCTCTTTTCATTTTCAGAAGCTTTAGTAAATTCACGCCTAAGTTCCTATGTTTCTGTAACCCATTGAAGTCAATCAGCAAAAAGCTCTGATTGGTCAAGTTGACTAATGAAAGGAGGCACCTCATTGGCTGCTACAGACCACATGACATATGAGACTTTTTGGGCTAAATAGCTAACATGTTTATTGTAAAACAAACTTTGCCTGACCTCTTTATACCATTGCACGTGATATCCGAATGTCAATGCTGATCTTTTAAATGCAACAATAGGAGGAGTGAAAAACCTGCACAGCACTTATTGAGCAAAGCGGAGTCCTAGTTCTTATAAACTCATCTGATCACAAGCAGAGGGAATAAACTGAATTTGGATTGGTCTAAAAATCCCAATCTCTTCCTATCCCTCTATTCACATCTGTACTGTATATAACAGCACGGAACAGTTAAATCTTTTTCCAATTTTTCATGCACCTCTGCGGCAATGTATCTGTGTGATCTGCAGTATCTGAAATTTAGAAATTGCATTTTAATGTTGCCAAAATGAATGTTGAGTCTAGTGTTTTGCAAACAACATAACATTATGCGCAGTATCTTTCTGACTCTTTTCCTGTGATTAAAATTCCTGCCAGTTTGTGATGAATATAGAGTAGGTAAACCTAGTTTGATATTGTCTTGTAGAAATGCATGGCTTATCAGATCTGTTTTGTCACCAGTCTTATGAGCACAGCCGAACAATATACAAGATACACTCTTTTTTCCAATGGAATTGCTGTTGTGTCACCATCTGTCTATTCAAGGTAACTTGATAGCCGCACATAGTGCAAGTGATCACTTTGTGGGCTCAGCCAATATTCCTGCAGCCTATCAATTATCTAGGACTAAGTGACATGAATGAATATCCAGCCTTTATATTAAGTGGGAACCGGTGACATCAATAAGACCACAGCCTATCCAATCACTAGCCTCAAGTTACATCACGGAGAATGCAGATTTTTAGGTACTAGTGACATATTTGAGAACACAGGCTATACAGTCACTAGGAACCAGTGACATCACTGAGAATACAGCCTATGCATTCACTAGGAACCAGTGATATCACTGAGAATGCAGCCAGCCAATCCATTCAGCATGAGCCAGTGACATCACTGAGAATGCAGCTTGTCCAATCACTAGGAACTTGTGACATCACTGAGAATACAGACTTTGCATTTACTAGGAACCAGTGACATAACTGAGAATACAGCCTATGCATTCACTAGGTACCAGTGATGTCACTGAGAATGCAGCCAGCCAATCAATTCAGCATGAGCCAGTGACATCACTGAGAATGCAAGTTATCCAATCACTAGGAACCCGTGACATCAATAAGAATGCGGTTTATCCAGTCACTAGGAAGCAGTGCTATTACAGAGAATACAGACTTTGCATTCACTAGGAACCAGTGACATCACTGAGAATACAGACTTTGCATTCACTAGGAACCAGTGACATCACTGAGAATACAGCATATGCATTCACTAGGAACCTGCATTCACTAGGAAACAGTGATATCACTGAGAATGCAGCCAGACAATCCATTCAGCATGAGCCAGTGACATCACTGAGAATGCAGCCTATCCAATCACTAGGAACCCGTGACATCACTCAGAATGCAGCTTATCTGGTCACTAGGAACCAGTGACATCACTGAGAATAAAATATACACATTCAATGAGAGCCAGTGACATCACCAAGGATGCACGTCTCTAGGATAACTGAGGCACACAATCATATCTTCAGCCAATATTTTATTCTGCCATACAAATGCAGCCATGCATTCTCATATTTTAAATGATTCTATTGCCAAAACATTGCTATTTTATTCATATTTAGTGCATCTTGAGATCCGCGTTTCAATTGGCATTTGTGATGTTCTGGTTACAATGTATCTACACTACTCTAGGGGACATAACACAAACAAATAATATACAGTGTATACTGTATAGTACTGCATAGTATATAGTATTTAGCCACAGGGAGATTGTCACAATGGACAAACAAAGCCAAGTCCTTATTCTTGAACACACCACATGATCTAATAACTTACCCGGGTCTATGCAGACCATATGGCCTCCTTCTGCATGGGAACCCTTGATGCTGGGATCGCTGGGGATTTCTTTTGAAGCAGACGTGTGTGCACTGCGTTGACCTGGCCAGGAGAGGTCTCCAGCTGGTTTGGAAGAACCAGCAGCTGTGTCCAGAATGGAATAGAAATGTAAAGCTATGTGACTCTATCGGTGCTGTCTGCGAGGACATGAACTGATATCCCTGGGGTGTGAGTGGGATAAGCGTGTGAAGTGGCCTCAGAGTTCGTTATGTTTGATTTAGTCATAGTCGATTAGCATCATCCAGATGGTGACAGTGTCCATATTTGTGGCACCTTCCAAGACACATCAAACATGGTCCGTTTTATCTTCCTCTCTCGCCGAGTCTCTGGGATATGTGGTTTTCATACATGGACATTTAAATGTTAAAGAATATAATAAATTAAACGGCTGCAAATGGCACAAGGACGCTGTAGCAGCCAATCTCCAAAACAACATGCTACTTTCAAACACAAAAGTAAGGGGCTCATTTATCAATGAATGATAGAACTGATAGCAGCTGATAAATCTCAATGCTAACTGCCGTGTATTCAGCTCCCAACTGTCCCATGTTCAGCTCCCAGCTATCATGTGTTCAGCTCCGAGCTATCATGTGTTCATCTTCAAAATGCCATGTGTTCATCTCTGAACTGTCACATGTTCAGCTCCCAACTGTCCCATGTTTATCATGTGTTCAGTCCAAAACTGCCATGGGTTCAGCTCCCAACTGTCATGCATTGAACTCCCAACTGACATGTGTTCAGCTCCCAACAGCCTTGCATTCAGCTCCCAACTGTCATGTGTTTATCTCCCAACTGTCATATGTTCAGCCCCAATTGCCATGTGTTCAGTTACCAATTGTCTTGTGCTCATCTCCCAACTGTTGTGTGTTCAGCTCCCAACTGTCTTTCATTCAGCTCCCATCTGTCTTGTGGTTAGCTCTTAGCTTCTGTGTAGCTCCCAACTGTCATGTGTCCAGCTCCCAAATGTCGTGTGTTCAGCTCCCAACTGCCAAGTGTTTGAAAAATGGCTGGCTATCACTTGTTGATAAACGTGCCTTAAGGGAGAGCATTGTTAAAGCGCGGAGTGAGATAAACTGGAGAGATATGAAGTACCAAATCAATCATCTCCTAACTGTAATTTTTCAAACACAGCCTATAGCATGGCCATTAGGAGCTGATTGGGTGGTACTTTATCTCTCTCCATGTTAACTATCTACAAGTTTTGACAAATCCGCTCCCCAAATGACTGTATATGAGACCCCTGCTAACAAACATCTTTGGCGGTGCTAAAAAAAAAAATGATTCTGGGAGAAATGTAGTGCGCTCCACCTGCAGAAGACGTGCAAGCCATTAGTGGACTTGAATTTTAATTCAGTAATGGCAAATGGGAAGAAAAATAGCTTTTGGATGTGACAGCCCGTAGATTCTGAAGGAGGGATAGAAAATAACACTCTCCTTTGTTTTTTTGATGATAACGTTTGATTAGAAATTGGTCAGAGAATCCCAGAGCAGCCGAGAGACCATGAAGGTCACAGTCAAGGACACGGCAGTCAATTAGTATGCAGATCAGAGGTATGGAGTTCAAAGGTATTGTTCCAATTCAATCACATTAGCCAGACCACTAATGAAGAAACAGGATGACCTTAATAAGGAAGACTGAACCACTAGCCTGGAATTAACCGCGCAATGGGAATATATGCCTTTATTTCATTTTATTAATTTTACAAACAAGTGGTCGCGTTGGCTTTTTGCCTTTAGCAGCAAAAATATCTTTGTTGACTTGTATTTCCCGCAATTCAACATGCATTTATAAAACACATTGGATTAAAATAAATGCATTAATTCAACAGTACAGCATTTATTGGATAGTGTTATCTGATTTACTGAAGGAGCATATCTCAGCATCCGTATCTGTAATCCAATGAGTGAAGACCAATCAGAGTACTGGTTTAAAAGAGCCAGTTAGCGAATTAACCAATAGTGTAACTGACTGACTGAGAACACAGCTGGGTCTGTCAAAATATTCCTATTACATGGTTCGTACCTTTACGTGTGTAACTTTATTATTTGCAAGCACAAATTCCTGTGATAAACGTTCACCCCAATTTACCTGAACATGAACAACCTGAATCTATTCCTATATTTTTTTTAAATATTGAGTAACCATATTTTATACAATGACAGCCCCTTCATACTATTGAAAATGTCCCTCCCAAAATGGCCACCACCTCCTTTTCACATTCTTAATAACGGTTTACCCTCAGGTAACGACCATTTTGGGAGGGACATCTCTCTCACAGTGCTCCTCTCTGCAGGGAATATTCATGATTTAAATTTAATAATTTTCTTCAAAGCTTTACGCCTTTCAGGACAATGACAGAACATGCTGTAGACTAGACACCAAGTGTACAATAGATTTTTGTACACAAAAACTTCAGGAGAGAATCTTTTCAGAACAAGGACATCATTGTGCCATACAAGAGTCCTGAGTCCCTGATATATTTTTAATCTCTTATTGAAGGCTTAACCTGGACCTTACTCGCTTGCTCAGAACAAATGTTACCAATTTTTTAAGTAGGATGTAATTCAACCAGCTCGTCGGCACTCCTGTCAAGCCGGAACTATATGCCGCAAAATGCTGACTTTCAGCAATTACAGTGCCAACCTACTTGTCGTCTCTACTACCTTCTGCCCTGTCCTGCAATATAGATACCCTGCTCTGGTCTGCAATATAGATATATACCCTACCCTGGTCTGCAATATAGATATATACCCAGCTGATTGGCTGGATGTTTAACACTCTATATCACCCTTGCCTCATCTCTTTTTTGGGGGGGCTTAATACATCTGCTCCAGAGTTACAATCAGGCGCGTAACTAGATGTTTGTAGGGATTCAGTATTGAATCCCGGCGGTCGGGATCCCGGCGTTCAGAATCCCGACGCCGGAATCCCGACAGCCGAAATGCCGACAAGGGGGGGGGGGCGTGGATCGCCCCCCCCTTGCGGGCTCGCTGCGCTCGCCACGCAGCGGGCCCGGTGCCTCGCTACGCTCGGCACGCTAATTTATTCTCCCTCCAGGGGTGTCGTGGACACCCCAGGAGGGAGAATGTGTCGGTATTTCGGCGGTCGGGATTCCGGCGTCGGGATTCTGAACGCCGGGATCCCGACCGCCGGGATTTTAACTGCATCCCGTTTGTAGGCCCAAAGCAAGTTTGTAAGTGCCCCCATGTACCTCCCAATGGTGAAAAAGTATAAAATACATGTAACTATGACAGGGCTGGTGGCCCCATCAGTTCTGGGCCCTATATATCAGCTGCTCCCCCTTCACCTTTGGAGTAACACCCTGTATATAACACATGTAACTGTGACAGGGAAGATGGCTCCTCTCTGCTCTGGGCCCCATAGCAGCTGCACTCCCCGTACCTATGGTAGCTACACCACTGTATATAACACATGTAACTGTGACAGGGAAGGTGGCCCCATCAGTTCTGGGCCCCATATCAGCTGCCCCCCCCCCTACACCTATGGTAATTACACCCCTGTATATAACACATGTAACTGTGACAGCGAAGGTGGTCCCTCTCAGCTCTGGGCCCCATAGCAGCTGCACCCCCTGCACCTATGGTAGCTACACCCCTGTATATAACCCCTGTAACTGTGACAGGGAAGGTGGCCCCTCTCAGCTCTGGGCCCCATAGCAGCTGCACCCCCTGCACCTATGGTAGCTATACCCTGTATATAACACATGCAACTGTGACAGGGAAGGTGGCCCCTCTCAGTTTTTGGCTCCATAGCAGCTGCACTCCCTGCACCTATGGTAACTACACCCCTGTATATAAAACATGTAACTGTGACAGGGAAGGTGGCCCCTCTCAGCTCTGGCCCCATATCAGCTGCACCCCCTGGACATATGGTAGTTACACCCCTGTATATAACACATGTAACTGACAGGGAAGGTGGCCCCTCTCAGCTCTGGGCCCCATAGCAGCTGCACTCCCTGCACCTATGGTAGCTACAACCTGTATATATAACACATGCAACTGTGACAGGTATAGTGGCCCCTCTAAGCTCTGGCCCCATAGCAGCTGCACCCCCTGCACATATGGTAGTTACACCCCTGCATATAACAAATGTAACTGTGACAGGGAAGGTGGCCCCTCTAAGCTCTGGTCCCATAGCAACTGTACTCCCTGCACCTAATGGTAGCTACACCTGTGTATATAACACATGTAGCTGTGACAGGGAAGGTGGCCCCTCTCAGCTCTGGCCCCATAACAGCTGCACCACCTGTACCTATGGTACCTACACCCTGTATATAACACATGTAGCTGTGACAGGGAAGGTGGCCCCTCTCAGCTCTGGCCCCATAACAGCTGCACCCCCTGCACCTATGGTAGCTACAACCTGTATATATAACACATGCAACTGTGACAGGTATAGTGGCCCCTCTAAGCTTGGGCCCCATAGCAGCTGCACCCCCTGCACATATGGTAGTTACACCCCTGCATATAACAAATGTAACTGTGACAGGGAAGGTGGCCCCTCTAAGCTCTGGTCCCATAGCAACTGTACTCCCTGCACCTAATGGTAGCTACACCTGTGTATATAACACATGTAGCTGTGACAGGGAAGGTAACCCCTCTCAGCTCTGGCCCCATAACAGCTGCACCACCTGTACCTATGGTACCTACACCCTGTATATAACACATGTAGCTGTGACAGGGAAGGTGGCCCCTCTCAGCTCTGGCCCCATAACAGCTGCACCCCCTGCACCTATGGTAGCTACACCCCTGCATATAACACATGTAACTGTGACAGGGAAGGTGGCCCCTCTCAGCTCTGGGCCCCATAGCAGCTGCACTCCCTACACCTATGGTAGCTACACCCTGTATATAACACATGTAACTGTGACAGGGAAGGTGGCCCCTCTAAGCTCTGGGCCCCATAGCAGCTGCACTCCCTGCACCTACTGGTAGTTACACCCCTGTATATAACACATGTAACTATGGCAGGGAAGGTGGCCCCTCTCAGCTTTGGGCCCCATAGCAGCTGCACTCCCTGCACCTATGGTAGTTACACCCCTGTATATAACACATGTAACTGTGACAGGGAAGGTGGCCCCTCTCAGCTCTGGGCCCCATAGCAGCTGCACCCCCTGCACCTATGGTAACTACACCCCTGTATATAACACATGTAACTGTGACAGGGAAGGTGGCCCCTCTCAGTTCTGGGCCCCATAGCAGATGCACCCCCTGCACCTATGGTAGTCAGGGCAGCCATTAGGGGGGGACTGCGGGATCTCACAGGCATTCCAGGTGTTCGAGAAAGGGAAAGGGGGGGTGAGAGCCTGTCTATTATGTTAGTCTTGGGACCCAAACTTCTGATGTTAGCTACACTCCTGTGTAAAACGCATGTATGTTACATGTGGAAGTTACGCCTTTGGTTACAATACTTACATATAAAATTGACAGTAGACGGCTTTCAGCTTGACCACAATTAGCTGTAAGTACTGTAGCTGCACTAATTCCAGGAGTTGGGAAGATCCTGCTATGGGGCTCAGATTTGTACCTAATAATAATAATAATAATAATAATAATAATTATTATTATTATTATCATTAATGTTGCATGCAGGGAACATAATGCTAAAATACTGAGCCACATTATTTTTACCCTGCGATCGCGCCCCCTTCCGAACTCAGTTGAACCCCACTGCAGGGCAACATGAGTTTCCTGAGGTGCAAAATTGCACCCCCTGTCTTAATTACTATTTAAATCCTGGGACTCAGGATAATGCAGTCTTCTCTCTGTGTGATATTGGAATGTTCCCATTAATGTTACATAACAAGTCACAGTGGACCGATGCAGTAACATTCTTATGACATTCATTTTTATGTTGCCAGTAGAGGATGCCCCACACTAAATGATGCCCACAAGTCCTAACTCCACGTCTGTATCCATAGTGCAGAGATCACATGAACAATTACCACAGCATTTATGAAATGAATACGCATTGCATAAAATGATTGATTCTATGATTGTATACCTTCTGGTCTGTGTTCCTAACTTTATATTTTTGGTTATTTATGATGTTCCTGGTAGAGTTATTATACAGGGGGAATTAATATTTGTTTTGCACTGTTACATCCTGTGTGTGTGTGTTTTAGATTATTTTGTTTTAATCTGCAGATACCCAAATCTTACCATTTCCGACAAGTGCACAATGAAACAGACAATGCTGTGGACTTCATTTTGCCTCTAGGGTTGCTGTGTTTTGGGACAGAGATCCTGGTTTTATGATGGAATAACATATAGAGACAATATTTGAGTTCAATTTTTGATATCATATAAATAGGAAAAGATTTGACCCATGAAGGGTGATTTTTTATTTTCATTTTCATTTTAGATATTTCTACGGAAAACTAAAGAAGAATTCTTTGGAGTCCTCGGTGAAAGGGATTATTATCTCTTTGAGTGGCAAGTGAATTTGTAAAAATAGGTGTAAATAATTGCCAAGCAATCATTTGTATTCATCACAATGACCTGTAATGTTTACCTTACATAGGAAATATAACCTTTTTCACAAAACATTTTTTATTTGAATTGATATAACAAATGTGAGCGGCGCTGGGTATTTTTAGAGGATATTTTGAACACCTCTCACAGAGATGTCGGCACTCAAAGAGTTAAGTGATTCATCGAGGCCGGATTTCATAGGTTATACATCGGTTATGGGCGTAACACAAAATGATTATTATTTTACTATTATAATTTTTAGGGGGGGGCGGGGTTTAAACGTTGCTGTTTTAATTTGCATCTTAATTATGAAGATTACTTTCACCGTTTCCAATTAAAAACAATTAGCGATCTGTTAAAATAAAAAATAAATAAAAAAAACTGCAAGAAGCTGAAACGTGCTATTTACAAATAATTTGTAGTTAATTATTTTGGTAGTACAGTCGCCGAGATCACACGTAACTATTTCACTGCAGGAATCCGGCGTTCCACTTTTTTTTTTTTTTTTTTTAACGTGCCGCTTCCCAAACAAAAAGTCATCGAATATTTAGTTTCAATAAATCTAGAAGTTCTAAAAGAGAAGGAGATGAAGTTCTTACTGTGTTATAAATGTAAGTGCTTTTTTTTCTATAATAAAAGGTGTTTAAAAGGTTCTCTACAGCTTTAAACAGAATTACAATTTACTTCTTTCAAGTGTCCAGGCCATAAATTCTTCTCAATTCCCTCTCTCTCTCTCCTTGTCGGAATTAATGAGATCAGATTTGATCAGGGCAGTGATGTGTTCAGTGCCAAATCACACAACAGCGCCCGTGCTGTAATGGAATTTGCATCTAATGCATACATAAATCAAACATCTTTCTGGACATTTTCATATGCATAATGTCATTTCATCCAGTTCCCTCTCTCGGCAGAGGGGGTGATTTTTTTTTCCTCGGCGAGAAAATGACTTTTTCAAATGCTTTCATTTTATTTTTTTCGCTGACTACAATCCTGGAGAATGCGCTCGGTCGGAGAGGCTTTTGGGGTGAGGTTGACAGCTCCTTCTCCAAGAAGGGGTCCTTCACATTTATCATGCGTCTTCCTCGGGGCTTTGTTATGCAAATGTGGCTGAAATTGACGATTCCAAAGTGCTTCATTTCGGTTACTTGGCGGTTGGAGATGGTAGATAAAAAGAAAGTGACAAGACGTACTGATTGCCCTCAATGCTTGTAACCCTCTTGCTAACAAGCCTCCATATTGTTAAAAAATTCCCATTGTTACCGGGATGCCAGCACCATTATGCGGGCCTTGCAAATCCCCGATTTAAATATTAACCCTTTCGCCGCTGCTAAATCAATTGCCAGTGTATATGCGCCCAGTGATTACATCGTTATTCCTACGAACAGCTGCAGCGCGTAAATTTTTTTTTTAACACACTCATCAATTATGTATAGCTCATTATTACAGGGCTTTCATCATTTGACATGGTGTCTGTGTGTGTGTGCGTGTATATATATATATATATATATATACACACACAGCTATATTATAAATATATAGATATATATATAGATAGATAGATAGATAGATAGATAGATACAGTAGCTAGTACTGAGAATGAGGAGTAATAGTTGACACTGACTGTTATTGTTGTTTAATGAACTCCTTCCTTCTCGTATTAATAGAGAATAATTTTCTATGTAAAACATTTTCATTTACTATGATTAGGTGAGGGGCGGGTCTGGGCTTCTAGTGCGTACAGTATGATTGGTAAGACATTAAGATAAGTTATTTCAAAATTCTATTAACCAATTAAACTCCCTCACTTGTTTCCAAGCGTAAAACAATGGAAACGTCCTTCTCATCTTACACGTTTTAAAATATATTTCAAATAAATATACATTTTTTTTGTTACAATTGTAATTAGAATACTGTATTTGGACTGAAATATATCTATAGTACTGTATAACTACTTATTACAGTATCTATCTATCTATCTATCTATCTATCTATCTATCTATCTATCTATCTAATATCTATCTAACGCATATGTATTGAAGTTATATTTACAGTATCTACAGTATCTGCTGTATACATATATCCCATATCTATCTAATAACTATATCTGTGTCATATCTTTCTATCTCATATCTATCTATCTAAATATTTATTTATCTATCTATCCCTATTGGCTATCTTTCTATCAATATTATATCTATCTATCTATCTATCTATCTATCTATCTATCTATCTATCTATCTATCTCATATCTAACTATCTTCTATCTTTCTATCTATCTATCTCATTCCAATCTGTCTGCCTATCTATCTAAATATTTATTTATCAGTCTTATTCCTATCTGTCTTTCTATCTATCTATCTATCTATCTATCTATCTATCTATCTATCTATCTATCTATCTCATTCCTATCTATCTATCTATCTATCTATCTATCTATCATCTATCTATCTATCTATCTATCTATCTATCTATCTATCTCATATCTAACTATCTTCTATCTTTCTATCTATCTATCTCATTCCAATCTGTCTGCCTATCTATCTAAATATTTATTTATCAGTCTTATTCCTATCTGTCTGTCTATCTATCTATCTATCTATCTATCTATCTATCTATCTATCTATCTATCTATCTATCTATCTCATTCCTATCTATCTATCTATCTATCTATCTATCTCATTCCTATCTATCTATCTATCTATCTATCTATCGATCTATCAATCTATCTATCTATCTATCTATCTATCTATCTCTTATCTAACTATCTATCTATCTATCTATCTCATCTCTATATATCTATCTCATCTCTATCTATCTACCAATTTACCTGTCTTATTTCTATCTATATAATTTCTTTCTATCTATATAATTTCTTTCTATCTATCTATCTATCTATCTATCTATCTATCTATCTATCTACCCATCCATCCATCTATAGACACTCACATACTGTACTCTAAGAAGAGGCCTACGTCTCCCAGAAGACAAAGAGGGAATGGTCAGGTCCCGCATTGAGCAGCCAGTTAAATGAATATTGCACATTCTCTCTGCATCATTGATAATGCAAACACGCTAATCTGGTTAAAAGGGGAAGCTCTTAATATGCTGAGAGATGAGGATAAATCTAACGGCTGCAGTTGAAGCCTTAGACCTCTCTAATGTGTATCCTACAGGGCAATTTTACTAATAGGCTCACACTGAAAGAACTCCCCTTAAAGGGGAACACAGGGGAAGGCAGCCTGGGGAGAACATTCCACATTTATTTGGTTCATTGCGTGGGAAGATTTGGGAGGGGGGGGGGGGGGGTGATTGCTTTAAATTAAGATGTAGAGTTAATTTTTGGAAGTCTTAATTGTAATAAAATACACATTTAGTCAACTTATGTTTACATAGTATAAGGCCCTCGAAAGCTAACATACTTGGTGATCATTCATATGTACAAAAAACAGGTGGCAGTTAACCCTAGATTTTACATGTAAATGTAGGGATAGCCAGGACTATGGGGAGGTCTACCAGCTGCCATTACTATAGTAGGGTTGGGACTCCATCCTGTTTGAAATACCAAAGTTCTCTCAATGCATACTGAGCTATGTTCTGGAGTTGGTGGCATCTGCTCAGTGGACCGGTTCTCATGCACTCCTTGGGAGGTGGTTGTATTAGTTGGCCTGGGGAGGTATTTGCATCAGTTGGTGGGTTCTATCTCCATACTGGGCAGGTGGTTACTTCAGTTGGCTGGTTTTCACACTATCCTCGGGAGGTGGTTGCATCAGTTGGCCGGTCCTTTCACCATAATGGGGAGGTGGTTGCATCAATTGTCCTGGGGAGGTGTTTGCATCAGTTGGCTGGTTCTCACACCATCCTGGGGAGGTGGTTGCATCAGTTGGACGGTCCTTGCACCATCATGGGGAGGTGGTTGCATCAATTGGCCTTGGGAGGTGTTTGCATTAGTTGACCTGAGGAGGTGTTTGCATCAGTTGGCTGGTTCACATGCAATTATGGGGAGGTGGTTGCATCAGTTGGACAGTCTTTACACATATCATTTGGGGGAGGGGGCATTGCATTAATTGACCTGAGGAGGTGTTTTCATCAGTTGGCTGGTTCTCATGCAATTATGGGGAGGTGGTTGCATCAGTTAACCAGTCTTTACACATATCATTTGGGGGAGGGGGCGTTGCATTAATTGACCTGAGGAGGTGTTTTCATCAGTTGGCTGGTTCTCATGCAATTATGGGGAGGTGTTTGCATCAGTTAGTCAGTTCTCATGCCATCATGGAAAGCTGGTTGCATCAGTTGGCCAGTCTTTACACATATCTTAGGGGGGGGGGGGGGGGTTGCATTAATTGGCCTGGGGATGTGGTTGCATAAGATAATGATTCTCTGGCAATTCAGTTGCAAGGTTCTCCCGCCATCCTGGGGAGGTGCTTGTCCAGTTGGCCGGTTCTCATACACTCTAGGGCTGGGTACCATGAACCCACTCTGCTATTATATTGACACCTCTGAGGATCTCATGTGTCCATGTATTGTATGTCCCCACGGACGTAATCAGAACTTTGTTGGCCCAATAGCAACATATTTAAAAGGCCTCTTTCCCAATACTTCTTGAGAGAGACTTCTTTGCAGCAGTTACTGTAGTCATTTTTTGCCCCCATAAAGTGCCATAGATCATTTTCAGAACCATAGCAGTAGCCTAGTTTATTTTATGACCCATCATAGTTCCCTAGTTAACATGATATCCCATTTTAGGACTGCCAGTTCACATTATGCCGCACAGTGGTCAATATCCACAACATGACAGTGTTCCCATCTCATATTATGTCTCATTCCAGTGACCCCTGACCAATTTGTGCTATATTAAAGTGTGCAGTTCATATTATGCCGCACACCAGTGCCTCCTTCTCATATTGCACCACATTAAAGGGCCCCAGATCTTGTTAAGTAGCATTATAGTGCTCTCCATGTTACAATGAGCAGATCAGATTATGACATACAGTATTACAGTGGATTCCAGTTCATATTGTGCTACATTACAGCACCCTCTTCACTTCATTAGAACAACTACACAACCCTCTCAATGACAATGTAATGTTAAATCTAAGAAATATAAATGCAACTTCATTACCGGGACCCAAGCCTCCTAATCCTATAGCCCCCATTGCACCCTCTATAGGTACATCCAGGGGTGTCCCATTGTTTGTTTCTGTAATTATGAAGGCAATTTGGAAGGAATGGTCTTAGATTTCATTTTCTATACCTTACAATCTTTGATAAAGCAACAGGACTGTCAGTCATCAGGGAATATACTTGATGCAATGATGAGACAACTATCTGATCAGTTCACACTGGAGCAAATGTTGGGGTTTACCACTGACCAGTGATGCAGTTCGAGAGCAGATTCATCACTGAGGTCTTTCAGTGTATAACATGTCCTGTGTTACATATTGCAGACTCACTACGTCACGTCTGATCACTCCAATGCCAGTATCACATGAGCTTAGGAGACAGGTGAGAACTCATTGGTCTCATCTTCTCCACTCTGATTGGCTGTGGCTCAGAACATTTCCAGTAACATCCCCATTCTCTCACTCAGACATTGTTTGAACATGTTGCATTCATTTTTTAAGATGAATATATATATATATATATATATATCCATCTCTCTCTCTCTCTCTCTCTCTCTCTCTCTCTCTCTCTCTCTCTCTCTCTCTCTCCCTCCCTCTCTCTCTCATATCTATCTCACATTCCTATCTATATGTCTCTCTAAATATTTATCTTTCTATCTATCTATCTATCTATCTATCTATCTATCTATCTATCTATCTATATCTATCTACCATATATACTCGACACGAATATAAGCCAAGGAACCTAATTTTACAACAAAAAACTGGGACCCTCACTCGAGTATAAGCTGAGGGGGGCTTTTTCAGCATAAAAAATGTTTTGAAAAAGTATGCTTATACTCGAGTATATATGGTATCTATCTATATATCTATCTATCTCACATTTCTATCTATCTATCTATCTATCTATCTATCTATCCTTGTGTACGCTGCAGAGAAGTTTTGCAGACACTGAGATGGGGCACTATCTATACATATGGTTCCTACTAATCCGGGGGATGTAAGAATGTAATAGAAGAAATGCTATTAACCCCTTCACTACAGCTTATTAGGGGAATGGAGAATTTAAGCTACGGGGAGAGATTAAGCAATTTGGGACTATTTACATTAGAAAAGAGACGTTTAAGAGGGGACATGCTCAACATGTACAAGTATATCAAGGGCCAATATAAGGAACTGTCACACACCCTCTTTTCTACTAGAAAGGAATCTAGGACGCGAGGGCATGAGTATAGATTAGAAGAAAAAAGATTTCATTCAGCTAGTAGAAAGAATTTCTTTACGGTCAGAACAGTCAAACTCTGGAACTCTCTTCCCAGAGAGGTGGTAACGGCTGGCTCATTAAATACGTTCAAGGCAAAGTTGGACAAACATTTACTGGAGAAAAACATCCATGGGTACAAATAAGAAATATAATTTGTCTGTAAAATACCAGAACCTACCAAATCAGCAATGGCTATCTATACCAGGTTGAACTAGATGGACGCAAGTCTTTTTTCAGCCTTACCTACTATGTAACTATGTAACTATGTAATACCTGGCGCGCCTGCGTTTTTACAAACACACCCAGAAAATGCTATGTTTCCTCCTCTAAACCGCTTCCTGTCAATCAAAATGCGGTTACTAAGCAACTTCTATGCCTAGGAATATTTTTTTACTAATTGACCCCGCTCATGCGCAATGCGATTGCTGCACATTAGCGGTCCATGCTGAATGAGGCCCAAAGTGCTGAAATAAATGCTTTGCCAAGAGGATTATATATAATTTATTATTATTTTTATCCTTTATCTATATAGCGCCATAGGGTATCCGCAGCGCCCAATCACAATGCTCTTAAACAAATAAGCTAAACAGTGACTTACAGTTGTAAACAATAGATGACGAGAACAGGGTTTATTTATTAATTAACTGTTTCTTCTATAGCACACACATATTCCGCAGCACTGTACAGAGAATATTTGAACACTTACATCAGTGGTGGGGAACCTCAGGCCCGGGGGCCGTATGCGGCCCCCGTAGCCGGTCTGAGTGGCCCTCCTACCCACCCGGCAGCTTTGCCGGGAGACAAGTACAGGGGACTTTTTGCGAGAGGTCGGTAGTTCTTGCGAGATTCCTCTTAATCAGGGCTGGGCAATTGTGGCCCTCCAGATGTTGATGAACTACACATCCCAGCATGCCTTGCATCAGTTTCAGCATGGCCACATGGCAAAACTAATGCAAAGCATCCTGGGATGTGTAGTTCATCAACATCTGGAGGGCCGCAATTGCCCAGCCCTGCTCTTAATTAACAGCAACCAGAGACTGTCAGTCCTATTCAGTAAGAGAAATTTTTACATATGGCCCCCGAAGGATTTTTCCACCATACAATTGGCCCTTGGCACAAAAAAGGTTCCCCATCCCTGACTTACATCAATCCCTGTCCCAGTGGAGCTTACACTCTATATTCCCTACCACATGTACATGCGCACACAGACATTTTAGGGTTACTTTTGTTGTAAGTCAATTGCCTACCAGTATACTTTTGGATTGTGGGAGGAAACCAGAGTACCCGGAGGAAACCCACACAAGCACGGGGAGAATATACAAACTCCACACAGTTAGGGCCATAGTGGGAATCAAACCCATGACCTCAGCATTGTGAGGCAGTAATGCTAATCACTACACCATCCATGATGCCCATAGTATATAACCATAGGTGTATCATTAGACGCCGCTGGAATAAGTATGAGGTTGGCAGAAAACCACAGGATTTGGTGCCACCAAAAGTGGATTTAGTAAGAGAAGTCAAAAGCGGATGGGAGAAGAGGGCCCTGTCCATCAGAACTTATTCTACATTCTAAAGGGAAGGCGCATTGTTACAGTGGAGAGAGAGAGAGATCCCATGTTGGGGTCGAGCATATTAGGCAACAATCTCAAGTAGCATTATTTTACTTTAAATCCTCCAATTCATTATACAGTCATTTATCATTTCCTTTCATTTTTTTGTTCACTTATATTTAAAAACAAGATAATAGCCGCCAGCATCTCCGGTATTGCAGAGACCCATGGCAGCAAAAACAGAAGACCTGGTTGCAATCCAAGGCCCATTGCACCAAGCTGGAATATCCAGCTCACAAGTAGGTTCTAAACAAGGTACAAAGGGACTCATTTAGCCCTGATCACTGGGCTGCGATTCTTTGGCCCAGCGGTCAGGTAAATGCCGTCCCACCACAGTCTCCCCCCTGCCCCTGTGTATGGCTGGGAATATGTTCTCCGCCGTACACATAGGGGGAAAACCATTCACAATCACTCACCATCTAATGGATTTCCCCCATGTTCGCAGCCGGTGAGTATGTGTAGCGTTATTCGGCCATGCAATGGCCGTGGGGAGAAGAAGGCCGCCGCTATCAGCAGCCCTCCCTGCCAACGGCCGGGCAACTCCTACATTTTCCCAGGCACCCCACAAAACGCCGGCTTGTCTCTCAACTTGCGAAGTCCAGCAACGGCTAACCATCTCTGGCTGTTATCGCATGGACGGCTCACGCATGCGCTCCGCGCACATGCGCACCGCGCACATGCGCGGTTGTTCCATAATCACTCATTCGTAACCGAGTTTGGAGCCACAGTTATTTGTAAATAGTCAGGAGTAGAGATGGGTCATTCGCGAAGGAAGCGGGTCTTTTGAACGGATCCCATAAAAGACAGGGAGCCGCCGATCCCAAAAAGGTGAACCGTCGTTCTTTTACTTTCAGTTTCGTTTTTCATTACAATGCATTTGCCTGAGCTCAGCACTGCCCCCTGTGGCAGCTGAGATGTACTGACTCCGGAGACCGAGTACAGTGCTGCGACTGCAAGTAAAATAAAGAATAACAAGGCTGCTGCTGCTAGGGATGGCCATCAGTGCAGACGTCATCGATGGTTGCCATCAATGGCGATTCTGCACCCAGCCATCGATCAGTGTTTTAGTCGGTTATGTATGTTCTTATTTGTTCAGCTCACTGTTTTAAAAAAAAAAAGAAAAAAAAATGGCAATAAATGATTGTAAAACAAATTATGCTTCTTTATAATCAAATTACCCCTTCTTTCAAAGCGAACCGATGATCCGCGTAAAAGATCCAGATCTTTCCACGGACTGATCTGCTGGATCCCAGCTCTCGTTAGTGACCCGTTTTGCCCATCTCTACTGAGATCTGCCTCCGCAGGCGCATTACCTGTGGTAAGCGGGTGCCCCTACCTGTTGCCATTTAAATTACCAGTTACCTTATAGCGAAGCCTTGGCAGATCCAGCATCATTGTGAGAGACAGGCTGTCATACCACAAGTGCACTGCCTACTGCTCAAACTGAGAGGCTTGGCAGCTCTGCAAACAGTAACTAGGTTTGAGTTGTTTTGATTACAAGTTAAACAGAAAATCCTCGGCGAGGGCCAGTCTAAATGTGCAGAGATTTTTTGGCTGACTACGCGCAGGTATTTCAGTCAATTTTCCTTGGCTCCGACAAAGCACAATTCCAAATCCTGCAGCAGCCGAACAATTATATCTAAATAACTCTCACGCCGTTCTGGTAATAAGATACATGGCACGACAGTGCGAGTGAAGTACTTACTGGATGGCGGAAGACGGAGGTTTTGTTTCATTGCCGTCTTGCACCCTTCGTTTTCCATTATCCTGCCTCCGCCAGTGATCGTATGGTACAAGAACCTGTTATAAGCACCTTCAGCGGGAGAGAGGGAATTGCCACTTTGGTATTTTATTCATTTTCTCCTGAAATATGAGCAATCTAATAAGGAGAAGAGTTTTATATCATACAGCAATGTTCTCCTGTAGCAATCAAATCTCTTCATGAGACCAATGTAGCTTACAGTAAATACGATTTTACAGACACAATATCTTATATGGAGACATAGAATTTGATGACGGATAAAAATCTATCCTCAGCTTGCGCTGAAGCTATCCCGCCTGCTCTTAGAACCTCGTTGGTCTTATTATTCTGTGCATACCCTAAGGAGGTAGTTTACCGAGCACCAGAGACGCTGCCTGCCGCCCGTCCGAATGTCCGCCACCGCCGCCGAATCCCTTGTTTACATGCGAGGGGATGTGTAATGAATACTCATCCCCTCGCATGTCTCAGCTGCAGAAGACATTCTTCGATGAGCGGGGACCATCAAGTGATTTCTCCTGGCTTTGCAGATTTTCACAAGCCCATAAGAACAAAAAGAGGGTTTAGAGCAACAGGTCCCCTTTTCTTGGTCAGGGACGGTCCCTTCTAGATGTACGGACTCAAACAGGGCCTTAGCTACAGCCGCATCTCCTGACCCCTCTGTATCCTTCCCCTACCCCTTCCATTACTAATACAACATTCAGCTTTGTTATTTAGTCAGACTGTATTTTATTATATTTCAAGATGCTGACATTTCAGGATTTAAACACATCACCTTTGGCAGTGCAGCCAGACACTCTATTCACTGAACTATCTGTCCTTGCATAGAAGGCTGTATTTGAAGCTCACATCGTACTTTGTAACAACAATGATCAGCATTGCAGCTGGGCAGATCTAAGTAGTGTGTGTCTGCATGGGACTGGAGCTGGGGCTGCATGGAACTGGAGGTGTGGCTGCATGCTACATAGATCTGCTCAATTCCACTCAATTGTTATTGGAAAAATGTTGTGTGGCAATTCGTTTTCTGGCACCAAAAAGTCTTCTTACGTCTCTGCCAATAAGGAAATGCGACTTTGCTGGAGCATTGGAGGGATCATGGCATCCCCCATATTGGGCAATAACACAACCCAATTGAGTAATAGATCTGCAGTTTAGCGTAAACATACACAAAGCTGCATTTTTTTAGGGTTTCTGTTTTTACTTTGTACAGTAACTTAGCATGCACATTTCTCTTCCGCAAACTTCCCCAGTTTCAAAGCCTACAAAAGTGGGGCGGTACGACCTCTTTCAGATAGGAATGGCTTGAGTTCAATTATTAGATGTGCTGTAACTTCAAAAGAGAGGAAGCTCAAGCTGCCAAAATAACCCGGCAATGAATGAATCCGAAGGGCATAAATAATTGCCCCTTTAAAAAATTGCCCGAGATTGTCCAGCATCTCATATACATCCAGAGATCTCAGACTCAATTATATCCTCTCAAAGAGGGCAATAACCTTCGCTAATAGCAAGGTTCCTCGCAGGTCACCCTTTACCAAAAGTCCTTAAAATCCCCTCTTTCTACCCCCCCTGCAGTGTAATCCAGCATCGACCAAGGAAACATTTAATTAGGACAACCATACTGTCCTTTTTAACTGAGGCACTCAGTTAAAAATATATATTTTCCAATATATATTTTTAATTTCAGGTTCCTTACTAAATGCCTTTGAATTTTACAGTAGAATCCTTAATATATGTCTTTTAAAGTCCTCAATATATGTATTCAATTACCTGGCAGTATCCTCAACATACCTCTTTAAAATATGTCTTCAAAGATATGATGGACTCATCAATATACCTTTTCATTGTCAGGGTGGTTCCTAAAGGACACAAACTCTGCCAATCACTGTCCGCATAAGACCATGATATATATAATATATATATGTCAGTGTCCGTGTGACTCCGAAACACTGCCATCTGATGGCAGCACGTGAAAATACATCTACTAGCTTTGGAAGCATTTGCTTTGAGCAGTCTTACACTGCCATCTGTTGAAAGCAAGTGAACCTACATCTACTAGCTATCGAAGCATCAGCTTCAGACGGGCTTACTAGTAACATTAAAACGAGGCAAGAAATAATTTGTATGTTTTATTATATATGTTTTATTATATATTACATTATCAGACAAGCCTGACAACGACAAAGAAGAAATGACGGCACAATCTGGAAATATTATTGCATGTTTCTATTAGTAACTGTAGAGGTCCAATCGGAAGTTCCATTATGTGTAATTGATTCTAAGTATGTCTATTGTTACAATAATGCATGAGGTGTGAAATACACTTGCAATAACGTACAATGTGTGGATCAATGCGGTGTATTACTATAAGACTAAGTACAAGGAATCAGCTATAAATACATGCGAAAGCCATTAGCTTCCACATAAATGTAAGAATCTCATAACAGAACATGTAAAGGGATAAAAAAAAAATCTGTAAGTGTGTTATATGCATTAGTTATTACGGCTTGTCTTGTAAAATTAAAGCTTTATGTTCAAAACGACATTATTCTTACATTTTTTTTCTTCAGTAATAGTTTTCAACATATCTGACTAGTTTTGTATTGTTACTATTACCGTTAGTAATAGTAATACAACATAATAATAATAATAATAATAATAATAATAATAATAATAATGTAATATTGATAATAATGTAATAATAAAAATAATTTTATTTATTTACAGTTTCTTATATAGCGCAGCAGAATTTGCTGCGCTTTACAATTGTAGACAGTGATAGACACACTGGGTAACAACAGACAGACTTGGAGGTTAGAGGGCCCTGCTGCAAGCTTGCAATCTATAAGGACATAGGAGGGAAATACCAGTAATTGCATCGCAGGCACCAGTAATAACATAGCAGTCCCATCAAGTTACAAGTCAAGAAGGGAAGCTATAGAGGGTTTTCCGTGTGGAACTTAAATATGATAGGCTTGCCTGAAGAGGTGAGTTTTCAGGGAACGCTTGAAAGTTTGGAGGCTATTGGAGAGTCTTGTTGTGCGTGGAAGAGGATTCCATGGGGTGGGAGCAGCCCGATGAAAGTCCTGTAATAGTGAATGGGATCTAGTGATCCGTGCAGAACAAAGACACAGATCTTGTGCCGAGCGGAGTGGTCGAGATGGGAGATATTTTGTGATAAGTAAAGAGATATATGCTGGTGCAGGACCACAAGCATTTTGTATAAGGGATTATTCCAGATTTTGGAATATTTTTTTTTTACATACTCATCTGGTCCTCTGGCGGTCCCCTGATGTCCATGTTGTTCCCTGGTGTCCATGGCAACCATCAGATTCGTCTTCAGTGGCATCCCCGGTCCAAAGGATGCATTGAACATGTGTGCGGGTGCGCCAGTGGTGTCACCATCACACCTGCGCAATGCATCCCGGGGATGCCACTGAAGACGAATCCGATGGTTGCCATAGACACCAGGGGACAGGGGGATGAGTATGTAAAAAAAATTATTCCAAAATCTGTCAATGAATCCAATGGCCGCCATGGACACCGGGGGACGAGGTGAGTATGATGAAAAAAGGTACGGTGGGGGGGGGGGACCAATAAAACCTCAACATATTCTGAAAACCAACAGTTTTCAGAATATTTTGGTTTTAGGACATCTGGATAAGGGGTACTGTATTAAGGTATATGGGGTATGTATCAAAGCATGAATGTAGAGATAAAGTGGAGAGAGATACACAACTAAACAGTCAGCTTCTAGCTCTCATGTTACAGATGGTGGGGTTGCTTTATCAAGCAGAGAATAGAGTGCAGAAGTGGACCAGTGGAGAAGTTGCCCATGGCAACCTACCAGCTTTGGCTTAGCACTTATCAAAAGCCTTTTCTAAAATAAAAGTTCTAAGCTGATTGGTCGCTATGGGCACTCTCTTCCCTTCTTGAATCATCGACCCCTGTGTTTGAATAATAACAGTTAGGAGCTGATTATATCTCTTGCCATGCTTAGATAAATACACCCTTATAATGCTTTTGGGAAGCACTATTGGAGTTTAAAGCCCTATTGGATCCTTTTTTTTTAAATATATATATATATATTTTTTCAAATCATGCAAATAACATTACAGGGTATAATGGAAATGATTATGTAGCATAACAGTGCAAACAGTAGTGCAAATAGCTCAATAAGCACATGACATGGGAGAGGAAAGAAACACATAATACAATAGACATGGCAATGAGTGTCTCTTTGCGTCCAGGTTTTGTTGTGTTGTACAGAAATATGTAAGGAACTTCATGGCGATTACGGTACAAGGCTCTGCTAATTTAGCTTCATATTATAACATCACTTGCAACATAAGTGTGATAAGGGGGAGGACCGGGGTGGGAAAGAGAAGGAAAGAAGAAACAGGGAGGGGATAGACAGGTGTATTTAGACAATTAATAAATTTTGTGTTGCCGCGGCAGGTTTGTATAGAATTGTTGTTGAGTTATGGTCGAGTTGTCAATATCGTGAGCGTCCGTGTAATCTAATGACATTCTGAGACTTAGAACATATTAATCATGAGGAGAATTACATGGAGCGGTTTTCCATCAGAGGTATCAGTGTTATGTGTATCAAAATTGGTTTTGAATTTATATTTGTCAAACCTATCAATAATAGAATATCATTTGTTCATTTGCCCATTATTAGGGGTTTGAGAAGGGAGGGATGCCGCATAGTGGAGAAGTTGCATCACAGGGAAAATACTAAAAGTAGTCAGATCGTATTGGTGCTTCAGTTGAACATAGTTTAGCAACCGGCCCCCTGGATCAAATACTTGTGATGCAATTCAAATTCCTTTGGTATAGAGTTGTACCCTGGGGTGAACATGGGGTTTCCCCAAATAGGCAACCAGGCAGAATGCCCTGTTGGATCCTCGTCCAGATGTCTTCATGGGACGTTTATGGTAATGGTCATGTAGAATAGTTCCCATATCTGTGGGCATAAACATCTCTCGAAAGCACAATGGGGCCTTGTACTTAACCACATCGCCACCCTTAGGTCATAATTTAAAGTAAAGGTGTTTGTTTTTAATGAAGAAAAATGAATTAAAGTTATTTTTAAAGGAGAATCAACATGAAAAAACATAAAAAAAAGTATCATATAACTATGAATTGTATTTAATTATAACAGTTTATATTTGTAATGATATACTGAATACATTCCTTTCATCTTCCCTCTTTTCAGCTTGGACAGAGCAAGCAACTATGATCGGCCAATCACAGACCTGCGCTAAAAGAGTACCCTGTATATTAAACACTTTAAAGACAAAATAGGATAGAACATTCTATGTGGTTTATCCTCTGGTTCCCTAATCATTGGCAATAATGAATTAAGGGACAATTAAATATCATATTCCTGTGCTAATTAAAGTTAAACGTTAGTCCAATGTGTTGCGAAGAAGGACCACATGCTGTTCATTAGACTTAATTGTCTTTGGCAAATGATATATTTATTGCTTTGATAATAAATGTACTCCAGGTCACATGGAACAGACAGCTCCTATGGGCGGAAGAATAAAACACGCTCAACTGAAAATACAGGAGCAAATGAAGATAAAATGAAGATGATAAAAAGCCCCGTTTCGACGGAGCTCTCCCCGGTTCCCCACCGCCTCGCCACCGGTCGTCGATGCCTGCTGCCACCTCCCTGCACCCCCCGCTAACCCTGCCCATCTCCATGAAGTGGAGACCGGCAGGGTCCCGCCACCCAGCTGCTGAGATACTGAGATGCACGCGCGTCCCAGTCTGATGGAGTCCCTCTCCGCCAGCGGGGACGTTCTGGCAAGCACCGACCAAGGAAGAGAGGGGTTCCATCTGTACAATAAATTTAACTCAACATTTTTACATAATGGGCATACAGATGGGAATACAGTAGGTTCAACTGTAAATCAAGTGCTGGTTGGGTGCAAAGTTAACTGTAATCTTTGCAGCCTAGGTTGACGAAAAACCTTGCACCAGGCCTGCCAAAAACTGTGGCGTAAATAGATGTCTAGTAGAACACTGACGCAATGGGGCAGATGTATTAAGCCTGGCAAAGAGATAAACTGGAGATAACGTGGAAGGAGATAACGAACCAGCCAATCAGCTCACAACAGTCATATTTCAAACACAGCTGATGCGTTATCTCCTTCCACTTTATCTCCAGTTAATCTCTTCGTCAGGCTTAATACATCTGCCCCTATGTGACCTAAATTGTAGGTCCCAGAGCTTAGCACCAGTCAAATTATTTATATACGGGGAAAGAAAGTCAGGGCGCGGACCCTTTAAATTACAAGAATTTTAAGAATTCTAATAGAGTTTTTTTTTTTTTAATTTAAATGAGTAACAATTTCTAAGTAAAAACATATTTAAAATAGTCATTAAAAAAAAAAGACGTAAATCTTAGTACACATTAAAAATATTTGAGGTAGAACATCTTGATTATTCAGACACCCTGATGAAGCCTGATTGCAGATGAAACGCGTTGAACGTAAGAAAAGGGGGGGCGATGACATATCTTTAGCACTAACACCTCTTTTGTTTACTGCTACTCCTGATGGATTACACTTCGGAGGACTATGCACTAACCAACACCTTTATGATGTGGTGAGTAACAAACACCACAAAAAGTTACTCTAAAGCCAAGATATGGACTATTAGACAATAATACTGAGTTTGAACTTTAACGATATGGAAATTTGGATCCAGCGCCGATGTCCATTTATGTATGTATACCAGTATTAGTATTTTTTTTATCAATATTTTTATTTTATGTATTTGTATAAAAAAATTACATTTGAATTATATTAAACAATTGTTCAGTATTATCTAATTAGGTTTTAGAGTGAGAGGGCTAGAGGCACCACCGTCCCCACAGAACGCGTCAGCCACTGTCAGTAAATAAACAAGTATGTCGAAAAAAATCTGAATCAGAGAAGAAAAAAAAACCTCTATAAAAAAATTGTATTAAATGTCTTGATGTTACTATACTTCAAAGGACATTAGCCTGAAAGACAGAGAAGAGAGTTCAGACCGACGCGCTTGCTAATGCGTTTGTTTTTTCCTTGCTGTGATAACTATTTGATATGCCTTGACTTAGTATTAGCGTTTAATGTGCTGTGTGCTTATTTTTGACTGTATTCTGAATCAGTTTCTCTAAATGTAATGTAATTATTATTACAGTAAGGCAATTCAAGACCTACACACTCATCCGTAGGTTCAAGAAGTTGTGCGCACTTGAAAGATAATGCTATCTGTCCAATAGATCTATCCGTCACTGCAGTCAATGCATTGTACACAAATGTCACAGCCCCGTCACACATGTGTTCACATGTTTGGCTGTTTACGATGACAGAATGTGGCAGAGATATGAATATGTTTCACAAGTATTATATACTGTGATTACACAATATGCGCCGTTTCCATGCTTATAAATGAAAACAGACCTGACGCAATGATATAGATCCGATTCTAGCGAAAGCCGGCAAATATTATGCTGATCTGCAGGGTCAAAAGGTCGACACAAGCAATATGTCGACATGTAAAAGGTCGACATGGCGTTTTTCATGTTTTTGGGGTGTCTAGGTCAACATACGTTGACATGGGCACCGTAACCTTATGCCAATGTCAACCTATGGTATGTCAACTTTTTTCAAGTGTTGACCTATGGCCTGTCAAACAACAGTGGTCGACCTCTATTGAGTATCGACCTTTTAATTGTCGACTGCATCCCTTGTTAAATCATATGGACACTTTGTGCTGGGTTCTTTGCTTGGACTTTACCTGGAGATAACTCTTGCTTAATAAATATAGAGCTTTCGTACCCTATCCATCACCATAGTTCCCTCATCTAGGCCTCATTCTATACATTAACCCTAGAACCCTATCATTGGCCCTAGTATCCCAACAATCCTAATCCCAAACTGCCCCCTAAAATTACCCCTTGAAATGCTTTATAACCCTTTGGGGGCTACTTGGTCAGTTGAAAATGGTGGGGCAGTGGCAGATAATGGGGTTTACATTCTGGTTCCTCTGTGTTAAATCCATGAGATACAGGAAGTGGCACCTTTAGAGGGGGTGGGGGGGCTGCAGCACAGCCCAGAATTCAAATAGGGGAACCGCCCCAACTGTCACCCCAACATCACCGACTGGGGCTCACTGTCAGTGGGTGTGGCTCCTTTACTTGAGGTTTGGACTTTGCTGCAGCCCCAACTTTGGTGCCGTCCCTGCTTAATACTGTCAATCTTGCCAGTGGTGGCACCATAAATCTACTAGTGATGGCACCATAAATCTAGCCAGTGGTTCTTAGCTCTTTTGCGAGGATCCCATGAAAATAGTTGGATTTCCTGTGAAATGACTTTGGTAAATATGCTTGTTAATCTTTGGCAGGATGGGGGAATTCAGTGCACCCTATGGGGAAAATTAATTTAGCTTCAGTCATTTATCGCAGGCAAACTGAACGGTTCATGCTATGGGGCTAGCCAATTAGCCACGAAGTTAGCCCGTACCAAAATTATATACTCAATATTTAGCCTGTGATCGGGTATAAACAGTGGGAGAACACATTGGTCCAGGAACAATATCTGGATTCTATGTATTAGCACCCAATAACAGATAAAGGGCTTTATTTTAGTTCACTCTTAGAGGCAAATTCCTTTTGCAGCGGGGCAGATGTAACAGGTGCAGATAGAATTAGATTTGGGTGAGTTATTTTGTTTCGGTGCAGGTGTACTAACTGACTGCTTTATTTCTACACTGCAATATAGATCTCACTTTGAAGAAAAACCCCACCCAAATCTAACTCTCTCTGCACGTTATATCTGCCCCACCTGCAGTGCACATGGTTTTGTCCATTTGAGAAGGAATTTGCCTCTAAGAGTGAACTAGAATAAGGCCCAATAGATCAGGTGAGATAAAAGAGCTTTAATTGAATTGCACCAGTCATGGCTACCACTTTTTTTTTACCCTCAATAAATTATCAGGGCTATTTGAATTCCCTCCTATACTAGACAATACTGAATATGCCCCCTGAGTCTGTTTACATGATTAACCCCTAAAGTGAAAATCCAATAGCAGGAATTACATTTTAAGAATATATGACTGAATTACCTTTTAGGTATATGACGGCCCAATTATTGCTACAACCATTACACTTATAAGAACAATACAACTGACATTACATTTCATTGCAATGGTCGCGTTTTTTACACAATGACACAATGAGGTTCGCTACATATTTAGGGAAGTAGAAGAGACTCAGACTTCAAATGTTTCCGCCTCCCTTTACGGTGTTCTTGTGACACCGACTGAAATAAAATAGCGTGCGGTGACAGAACTAATACCGAAATTACAATAAAAACCTTTGATAAGAAATTAGAGGCTGGATTCAGGCAGCTATAGTTCCCGTTTCCTGATAGATCTGACTATTTTCAACACTACCACAAAATGACAAGTTGCCAGAAAAAAAGGGGGTTGCTTACTAGCAGCAGCATAAATTAGCCTGATGCAAGTTTCCTGGAGATTTACAATGCTGCAAACTTCTAATAATGAATATAAAATGACGTCTCGCCGATAGAAGACACTTGAAAGTACTATTGAATTTAAAATTCTGTCTTTTAAAGATGTTACAATTTATCTAATCATCCTTCTTTTAAAATTTGGGTTCAATAATAGAAAGAAAAAAAAAAGCTGGCTGTATAAAAACTAGTAAGCTGATATTACCTGTTCATAAATATTTTAATTGCATTGCGGATCTTCACCACGGGCTGTCCTTTTTAGTCTATTGTTTTATAACAGATGTATTCCCAAACTCCGGCAATCCAACACGTATTAGGCGCCTTAGACCTAACCCAGATAATTTATGATTTTTATTTTATTGCAAGAGATTTAAATCTAAGACCGATTTTGACTATTCCAATTCTTATTCCCAACATTTCATAAAAAAAGAAATGTTTTCCTCAATCCCTTGAAAAAAATGAAAAAAAATGAATATCCCCTATTAAAGTGCGAGATGCGGACTTCTTACAATGGAATTGTTAAAAAAAATAATACATGATACTCAGCTTTGGTGGAGAAGGCAGAAAAAAAATACATGCCGCCTTGATACTTCATGTTAAGTTGTAGTGAAATAATGTGATTTTTATGCCACGTTAATCACAAATCAAATAGAGCAGTTTTTATTTCTGTGTCGCGGACATAATGGGCTCGGTGTGCCAAACATCGAGGAGTTTAAGCCTCAGCTGGAAACGGCGGCACAAGTTGCACAAATGCTTGCTGAAACATAGGCAGTGTTCTATTATGCAGATTTCAGTCATTTTCTCCAATATCCCACATATCAGGTTAATAGAGAGGAGGAAACATGGGGTGTATTGTCTTGAAAACAGATATTTGTGATTCCCTGCAGGGTCGAGCATTCAATTACAATCAATATACAGTATATGCAAGTGATTTGTGTACAGTAAATTGTCCTCACATAATAAGAAAAGCATTTTATTTGATAGCTGCTGCAGTTTTTTTTTCCCAATTTCACGCTGCAGACATATTTTTTAACACTTTGTTGCCTGGCTTGTCTTGTTATACGTTTTAGTGGACTGTAATACCCTTATGATATGACTTGATATGACTTTCTAGACAAAACGAAGAATGATACGGAACGCTCATTTTTATTTTCATTAACCCTTTAAGTGCCAACGTTGCTGGTGCGAGATCCTAAAAATATCTATGTTCTGTTTTTGGGGCGCAACATTTAATGAAACTTCAATGAAATGACCAGGCTGTATTTGTATTTATTTATCCTAAAGCTGTGAGCGGCGCTGGCATTTTGAGCGGATATTTTGAGGATCGCGCACAGCAACGCCGGCACTCAAAGGGTTAAATGTCTCCATGGTAATAATAAGAATAGGATTATTGGTGTATTGTTTTAATTGTGTTGTATTACCAAAGGTTATGGGAATTGAATGGCATCTCTGCAGCACTACAGCTGGGTACACACTAGAAGATGCCGCTGATATTGATAACGATATCTGCTGTGATCCCGGACGAACGCTTGGGGTTCACTATAGGCACCAAAAAAACTTCATACATGTTGGTTAAAATCTCCAGCTCACAAGTAGGTAGTATCTAATATAAGTATCAGCCTTGCGCGTCAACCAGAATAAGGGCCTATATTCCCTAAAACATGTACACACACACAGACATTCTAGGGTTATATTTGTTGGGAGCCAATTAGCCTACCAGTATGTTTTTGGATTGTGGGAGGAAACGGGAGTACCCAGAGGAAACCCACGCAAGCACCGGGAGAATATCCAAACTCCTCAGTTAGAGCCATGGTGGGAATGGAACCCAGGACCTCAGTGCTGTGCGGCAGTATTGCTAACCATTACACCATCCGTGCTGTCCCGTATATATAACACATGGTGGGGATAGAACCCAGGACCTCAGCGCTGTGAGGCAGTAATATAACCATTACACCATCCGTGCTGCCCCGTATATATAACACAGGACCTCAGTGCTGTGCGGCAGTATTGCTAACCATTACACCATCCGTGCTGCCCCGTATATATAACACATGGTGGGAATGGAACCCAGGACCTCAGTGCTGTGCGGCAGTATTGCTAACCATTACACCATCCGTGCTGCCATATATGTAGATGTCACATTGTATATTTTGGAGACAGGGTTTTTGGGTAAATAAATATTTCTTAAAGTACAATAACAATGATGAGCTAGGTTAATAAAGCAAATATAATGTATTTGACACAATTGTTTCCATTACTATAATTATTGGTGTTCTGTTTAAGTGAATTAGAGGGAAGTGTACTAAATACCTGTACACACTATGATACGCAGCACCGCAGATATTGTTAACAAAATCGGCAGTGCCACAAACAAACGATCTGATGGTTAAACATTGAACGATATAGTTAATGATATTATTCAGTGATGTCACCCTGAAGCTCACCAAACATGCAGCCACTGGTGATATCATCAGATTGGTCTGCATGTTCAGACGATCGGGGTGATCAATAACCATCCGTGGGAGCGTGCATCTCTAATGATATAGTGAGTACACACTTATAGATAAGGATGATGATATCTTACCGATCGTTCAGGCATATCGTTCATGTAAATCGTATAGTGTGCACCCAGCATCAGCCTTTGACAGTGGTAAAGTGGAGAGAGATAAAGTACCAGCCAGTCATCTCCTAACTGTCATTTTACAGGCTGTGTTTGAAAAATGACAGTGCACATTGAGGGACAATAAGCAGGTCCCCCTATTGTGCAGACGCATTGCCCATCTTTGATCTAATTGTACCGACAGTTAATGGGACAGACTGATAAACCATAGTATTTATTCTATTGTTATTCTATCAATAGGGAAAATAAGAAACCACACAGAGAAAAAATGTCAACAACAAGTTCTATTGGAACTGTCAAATTCCCTGATTGATATAATTCTGCAGGCATTGGACATCAGTAACAAAATAGCTTAATATCCAAGTAATGAAGGTAAAATATGGGGGTGTGGCATTGTGAGTAATGGCCGAATCCTCGTTTTGCTACTCCAGGGGTCCTGGGAATGCAAGCTGCCCCCTGGTCTGTGGTGCCGGCTCGTAGACAGTGACATGTAATGTTACACTGCAGCGCGCTGCTCCTGTCACTGGAGAGTATTCGCCACATTGGTGTCACCCAATCAGCAGGTTAGACCCCGGTGGCCCTGCACCCCCCCTTTCCCCTGTTGTTATGTCACTACCTATGAACGTGTCCTCCAGAAGACCAACTCATTTACATCTTGGGGTGTGTACATACTACTTTACCCTCCCGTGGGTCGCATGGGCCAAACAGAAGATACAGCAGTGACCCGATGTGTTATATAAATTTCTTTCTGTCATTGATTACATCGGGCTAGTGTGTACCGGCAATCTGGTATAGTGCGGGGCGAAGGGAAATGGACACTCAAAAAGACATTGCTCATTATCATGACAATCTTTTGAGCCTGTCAACATCAACTTTTATCCACAATTTGTATGTTGACCTTTTTGTACCTGTCAACCAAATGCATTGTGTTGACTATTCACTATCAAACTAGACACTCTAGATATTCTATTCCATACATGGGGGTAGACTGGACTCAGTGGCGGAGCTTATGGTTTGTGGGCAAAAAATATAACTTGGGCACCCCTTCTCCACTCCAACCCAAACTCACAATATGCAGGCAAAGGGTAGCAGGGGGAGGCATAGGGTGACAGGGAGAGGCAGGGGAGGCAGAGGAGGACATTGAGCGGTAGGAGGAGGCAGAGGGTGACAGAGAGAGGCAGGGGAGGCAAAGTGTGACAGGGAGAGGCAGAGGGTGTCAGGGAGAGGCAGTGGTTGACTGGGAGAGGCAGTGGGTTACTGGGAGAGGCAGGGGAGGCAGAGTTTGACAGGGAATGGCAGTGGGTTGAAGGGAGAGGCAGAGGGTGGCAGGAGGAGGCAAAGTGTGACAGAGAGAGGCAGAGCATGACAGGGAGAGGCAGTGGGTGACTGGGAGAGGCAGAGTGTGACAGGTAGAGGCAATGGGTGACAGGGAGAGGCAGTGGGTGACAGGGAGAGGCATTGGGTGACAGGAAGAGGCAGTAGGTGACAGGGAGAGGCAGAGGGTGACAGGGAGAGACAGAGGGTGACAGTGAGAGACAAAGTGTGACAGTGAGAGGCATAAAGTGACAGGGAAAACAATGGGTGTCAGGAATAGGGTGACAGGGGCAGCAGTGTGTCTCTTACAGAAGTCCTCTGTCTGACTGGACTCCTTGCTGCATGAATTTGTGGCTTATTAAGAAAGCTTCACCATTGTGGGACATTTATCAGACACCCAAAATGGGTAATGAAAGTGGAGAACTTTTGCAACACACAAACAAGCAGATTAAAAGGGAAAAGTAACATAATTTCTGATAGTCCTTCTACCCTATCTCCCTTAGTGCAATGACAACACCTACATGTTTAATGCTACTTCTCCTGCAATATTGCTGTGAAGTCCCAAGTAACAATAGAATGCTGATAATGAAATATACATGACAAGCAGATAATTCAGTTTTTTTATTGGTACCTGGGCCAGTGGAAAAAAGTTCCAGCCTCTCCATACTTATAAACTCTATCCCTGCTCGATGCGACGACTCACAAATAAACAAGACAAAGGGACAGACACATTTCTCTTCCTTCAAACAACTCATCTTTAATTCTTCTGCAACTGATTTGAATCTCTGTGCAGTGCTCGCACCCTCGGAATAACTGTGTATAAATTATAAATCAAGTTGAACTACACACGCTATTGCCTCATGGGGTATTTTTGGAGGAGGGGGGGCAGACTGGGAAGTGCGGGCCAACCTAGATGAATTAAGCGAAGCCTGACTTTCTATGACCAGCAGTGACCTGGGACTATTCAATCCAAAATGTTTTATATGCATGAATCTGAAGCATCTCAAAGCATTGGAAACTTTGAAGAGATGCGTATTCCAAAGTCTGACTTCCTGTGTTATCTGTTCTGCGTCTCATTCTGCCGGCGCCTCCGACTGCTTCTTATTGCTGTCTGTTATTTGGGAAATCATTTCGCCGCTCCTGTTTTATTTATAAACAATGGGTTCTTCAAAGCGAGTGCCGCTTCCCCCATTAAATAGAGACTGACTTGCGCAGCTCCCCTAAGTTTTTGTGCTGTGGGGACCAGCGGAGACTGAGATGTCATTTTTAGGCAAATGGTGATCTCATTTATGTCTATTTAAATATATTATAATATATTCTCGCTTTTCTTCATTAAAAGCCTAATTTATGAGCACTATTCTCCTTCTATGCCGACATGGGTATATTGTCATTAGGTCGACACATATTATGTTGACTTGCATTGTTTCGACTAATAAAGGTCAACATTACTTGGGTCGACTGCTGAAATATGTCAACATGGCTAAGGTCGACAGGGTTGGAAGGTCAACACAAGCATTAGGTTGACAATGGCAGGGTCAAAAAAAGGTCGACATGCGTTTTTCATGTTATTTTTAGCTGACATGTGCCGACAGGCGGTATTTCACACCCTACTATCCACTAGGGCGCCGAGCGTACCAAGGCACTGTGCCCAAAGCATGGCGAACGCAGCGGTATACTTTGCCGGTGTCCATGTCGACATTCGGGACAAATACATGACCTATTTCATGTGCTGACCTAAGACATGTCAACCTTTAGTGGCCGACCAATTGACCCATACCCATGGCATGGATGGTGAGGTATGAACAAGCCGGTTTACAAACAAGCAAAAATTTCATGAAAAACTCATGTGTCTACTTTTTTCGACACTTTGACCCTGTCGACCTATTATGGGTAGGTCGACTATTGACTGTCTATCTAGACACGGTAGATTGATCAACCGGAACCATTTACCGAGGATCCCCGATAGGCATATACAGTGCTAACATCTAATAGCTCTTGAGATGAGATAACGCCTGAAGGAAATTACCAAGGGGCACATTTGTCAAATCTTGGCGAGAGATAAAGCTGGGAGAGATTAGGGTCCAACCAATTAGCTTAATTCTATCATGTTACAGGCTGTTTTTGAAATATGTCAGGAGCTGATTGGCTGGTACTTTAGCTCTTTTCAAACATTGATAAATCTCCCCGTGATTGAAGAGTCACAGTTGCTGAAGCAAGGCATGATGGGATAGACAGTTCTCTGAGCGAGAGCAAATTGCATAGCCTGGCCTCCAATCTTATAATCTAGCACATACAGAAAATATGTCAATGGGAAATGCTGAAGGCATGATGAGAACATGGTTGCGATGTTCGTTAAAGTTTTTCTCCGCATTTTAAGTTTTAACATGATGGCACAGCACCGTATTTAAAGTTATATATATAAAAAGGGGCAGACTAGATGGGCCAAGTGGTTCTTATCTGCCGTCAAATTCTATGTTTCTATGTTTCTATGTTATATTGCATCTACAATGCAGAGATTGGGGTTGGCCAGCTGCTCAGGGAGTGCTAGGCACGCCTCCAAACTAACGATGCAGGGGCTGTGACATAGTAGGACTCAATCTGAGTCCCTGCCCACTCTGCCTCACACCGTTTTTCCCGCTTCTCCACATCTTAAAGTGGACCACTCCCGTGCGTAGGGTGAAGTTGGCAAAATGGCCGTTAAGACAAAATAAGAAAGCTCTTACCTCTGGTCTGTTGGTTAATCCCTAGAGGTATATTCACCATAATAAAGTGCGAGTTTACGGAACTGGAGCTGTTGTCCACACCAAAGGTGCCATATCATCGGTGGTGTACCTGAATTAGCATTCAAAGCAAATCCACACACTAGATTGCGACGGCATTTGTACGCTAACACATTCACTCGCCTGCGGCCGCAAGACAATTGATGGTCGCTCAACATCTAATAATTTCTCCTGCCTTTTGCTCCGAAAAGTAAGTCTGTACTTACTTTTCAGCGTCCCACGATTCGCCGAATTGGGGGTGGGCAATGACATAATGTGATGTCAGTTGCCCCCATGGGGATGCATGGGCACCATTATTGTAGGCACACCCATTAAACACTAGCTGGTCTGTGCGTCCACCTCATACCCACCCCCTTTCTGCCCATCCTGTTGCAAGCTTTTGGTCCTGGGGTCCTTTTGGTTATGCGCATATTTGGGCTTGCGCAAACCCACCTCATCGGCCGGGGAAGCGAATTTGGACCGGCATCGCATTTAACCCCACACAATGGGAAACAATGATATACAGTAAGATACATTAGGCAAATGTCAGGTTGCGGAGGGTAAGTAATAATCTGATATGGATCCCCTCTCTTTCATTGCTGGCGCTCGTCATAACGTCCCCGCTGGCGAGCAGGGTTCAGGGAGGTAGTGGGGACCGGCGATGGCGACCAGGGTGGTGGCGGATGGCGACATGGAGCTCCATCGGAACGGAGCACGCGAGCCCCCTTCCGACGGCTGGCATGGCGGCTGGTGGGGGCTGGCAATAGAATAACCAGCCTCTGCAAGCATGCGAGGGGGGCTACATCTGTACATTAGGCAAATGCCAGGTTGCAGAACGTACGGTATAATCTGTTTCCTGCAGTAGGTAGAAACTGCTTCATCGGAGACACATAGTAACACATAATACCTGTTGTTGGTTGACCAGTCATTCCTTCTCATATGGAGATTTATGAAGCTGAAAAAAAATGATTTGCCTAAAAAATTAATAATGTTCATTCTCCCTGCAAAAAGCTCTTAATTCTCGTCACACGTGTCAGAGTAATATGACTGTGTGCTGTCAAATTCTAATGACGAAAATTTCATTTTTCTGCCTTTCCATGCTGAGTTTGAGAACTTATAGGTTGGAAATAATCCCATCTCGGGCTTTTACCTGACAGTATTAAACTGTGTCATTACATCCCGCCTATTCCTGCCTTTTTTTTATTGCTTTATATTAAGACCATTTCTCTTCGACAAAACAAAACCTTTAATGAGATCTGGCATAATCCGCACATGCATTGGCACTGCGTATCGTGATTGTATCACACACTGAGTGGGAATGGAGAGTTTGAGTTCAGCACATAGTTGCTACAATGTCTTTGTTAACATTTAAATTTGTTGCATAAAATAATTGTTCAGTATGTTTATTTACGAACGTAGGATATATTGCATTGATGTGTATTAGTATTTATATTATTTACAGTCTTTTTGGATTGTGGCTCCTGATACTGAGCTGCGGGCAACTCAAATGTTCCTGTAGTTGTTCTGCCTCTGGGCAAAAACATCCCTAAAACATACCTCCCAACTGTCCCTATTACGGCGGGACAGTCCCGCTATTTGTAGACTGTTCTACTTTCCCTCCTGGCAATGTCCTGCGGGCGGGGGCAGTTGGGAAGGGAAGCAGAGATAACTCCTGCTCTGCTGTGAAAGGGCACGGCACCTGTTCATTGCAGCGAGGGAGAGCAGGGAGGGGGACGGGGGCTGGCCAGTTGCTAGTGGAGCGCTGGGCGCGCCCCCAAAAATGATGAAACTGGGAGTCGATGCACTAGGCCACGCCACCTCTACGCCACCCACCCGGTAGCTCACCCACCCGCCTTTGGGTCCCGCTTTAGGTAATAGGAAAGTTGATGATGCCCATTGAAACCATTCAGATTCTGTCTGTCTATGTCTATCCTAGAAAATTATATACAGGGTTTATTTACTAAGCTAGTAAAGATGAAAAGCGGTGATGTTGCCCATAGCAACCAATCATATTCTGTGGGGTTTATTTAATAAAATTGGAGTTCTACTGATGATGGAATGTTGCTATAGGCAACCAATCAGAATCTACTTATTTATTTAGCACCTATTAGAAGATAATAGATAGAGGGCCTTATTCTGATTGACTCGCAAGGCTGCGAAATTCACAGCCTTGCAAGTCCATCAGACGCCGCCCTCCGCCCTCAGTGCTGGACGCCCCCTCACTCTCGGACGCCGTGCCCCCATGCACGGCTGTAAATGGATGATTTACATAATCATCCATTCGCAGTCAGGGAGAAATCATTCGATGGTCGCTGACCATCGAATGATTTCTCCCGTGCACGCAGTTCAGAGTGACCTATATAGACACTCTAAACTGCGGGCGCCCTGTGCAAGGACTGGGCGGGCAGCTGACATCCGGTGATGTCAGCTGCCCGCCCCTTGCATGTCCGTCACGGCCTCATTAACATGAGAACGCCCAGCGTTCTCATGGGAACGCCCATGCCCTTCCCCCCCCCCCCGCACCCGGCGAACCAAAAGTTTGCCGTGGGTGCATGCACCCTACGTCTGCACATGCACATAAATGTGCAACATCGGTCCTCCGTGCGAATGTAATTAGAAAAACCCGGAGAGTCTGATTGGTTGCCCATAGCAACATCCCATCTTCAATAGAATTTTAGTAAATAAACCCCACAGGATATATTGGTTGCTCTCGGCAACATCACCGCTTTTCATCTTTACTAGCTTTAGTAAATTTACCCCAGATGGTACACACAAAAGTGCAGCTGTGATTGGGACACTGGAAAGGTGCTGGCTCAAATGATCCCTTTAAACCGGGACATGCAGGTTTGAAGTCAGCCAATCACAGCACTTGTGTACTTCATGAGTGTCCTGATTTAAAGAGACACTATGGTAACCCCTACGCTTTATTGTCTATGCTGGTCTAACATTCTTTTTGAGAATCTGATCAAACCTAGACACCTCTACCTCAATCTACTGATCCAGGAACCTGTAACACAGTGCAAAATCTATTACGTAGAGGTGAAGGAGCTCATAGGGCTAGTGGCTAGAACAGGAAAGCAATGTTTCCCTGGATGGAGAATGATTTACTTTAAGTCATTTTGGTAATAAGTATTGTAGTAATGGGAACAATTCATCTAGTTACACTGCTCATTGGGGGTAATTCAGATCTGATCGCACGGCAGCCAATTATCAATACATCACTCTTGCATATGGATCGTAGTATGCATGCATGAGGCCATCCTGCAATGAAAGCCTACTTTCTTTTTTTTTTGATCACTGGGCGCACGCAAGGTGATTGAAGTAGGAGTCTGTGGGTGGTAACTGGCCGATTCATTACTGAGACTGAGTGCCAACAAAACGCTGGGAGTATCTGGGATAACGCAGGTGTGCCCAACTGTTTTAGGGGAGGGTGTGCAATGTCAGCTTTGGGTTGGATATTGTACTGAGGATAGAAATGCGCACTCTGTGGCTTCTGATGTGTGTGGTGATCTTTTGTACCAGGGTATAAATGTACTGTGAGACTGATGGTGGTGAAACAAGTTCTCTTTATTGTAGCTGGTACAAGTAAGATAAAATGTCTATCAACAAATGGTTGGGGTAAGGTGGGGGTGGTGACCCTGGGGGTGGGCGTCACTAGACCAGGGCTGGATATGCCTGTTTTCATCACAGCCGCTGAGTAGGTCTCCTTCGGTGACTGTCACCCAGTGTGAAAATCCTGATCCCAATCCTGCTATTCTGATTGCTACTTCCTTATTCTGTTCCTGCTATTCTGCCTGTTGCTCTGATCCTGTTCCTGCTATTCATCTTGTTACACTGAACCTGTTCCTGTTACTTCCTGATCCTGTTCCTGCTATTCTGTCTAGTACCCTAATCCTGTTCCTGCTATTCTGCCTTTTATGTTGATCCCGTTCCTGTTACTTCCTGATCCTGTTCCTGCTATTCTGCCTGTTACGGTGATCCTGTTCCTGTTATTTCCTGATGCTGTTCCTGCTATTCTGCCTGTTACGTTGATCATGTTCCTGTTACTTCCTGATCCTGTTCCTGTTACTGGCTGATCCTGTTCCTGCTATTCTGCCTGTTACGTTGATCCTGTTCCTGTTACTTCCTGATCCTGTTCCTGTTACTGGCTGATCATGTTCCTGCTATTCTGCCTGTTACGTTGATCCTGTTCCTGTTACTTCCTGATCCTGTTCCTGTTATTCTGCCTGTTACATTGAGCCTGCTCCTGTTACTTCCTGATCCTGTTCCTTGCTGATCCTGCTCCTGTTATTCTGCTGTTCTGCTATTCTCTTATTATTCGTGTTATGCTGTTCTTGTACCTCTTTCTTCCTGCTATCAGCATGCTACTTTTTAAATATGTTCCTCCTTATTTTCCATGTTTCTTCCTGATCTATCCCAATATTCTTTTTATTATTTTCTAGATCTTTTTCTTCAAAATCAGGTAACTCTTACTATTCACAAGCATTATAGTCAGCAATAGCAGTATTATCTCTGGTGCAACATTTTTTAATTAAAGGGACAGATACTGTATTCTTGGTACCACGAATGATAAATGGTTCTCCAGCCAATCAGTTCCTAACTGACATTGATTTAAAAAAGGGCAGTTAGGATCTGATTTGGCTGGAGTACAAGGCCATCTTACAAGCTCGGAGTGGCGCTGAAAAACGGTCCTAGTAACGATGTTTGTAAAAAAAGATCATGTAAATATATTATTATTTAAGTTGGAACTGCTTCCTGTTCACCGCCCCTTACATATTTCATTGCATATAACTTTTTTGGCACTAGAACTCTCCCTAGAATTTAAGAATAAATATGCACTGATCCAGACAAACTAAACATAAGAGATATAGGACAAATTTGGAGTCCAGAATTTAGTGATTCTTTCATATTATTGCAAAATATAACGTTAGTAAGATTATCTCCGTAAACTCACTGTACGTTGAACTCAAATTTTGTGCGACAAAGGGGAAAAAAAATCTGATTTCCTTTCAAGTCATTAACAGATTGCTTTGAAAATGTACGTTACTTATGCCTAACAAATCAAGAATAAAAAGCTTATAAAACGTCCCTGCCTGAACCAAATTACTCATTCTCTCCCGCAGTAAAAGCCGTCAGCTAGAAACTGACCAAAGAATTTTAAATATCTCATTACATGATTGTGTCATTGTTCAAAGTGTCCCTAAATGAGATTAAACAATATTCACACAGGGGTTGGTGTGTGTTCACCTTCATTTAAATTAGCCGTAATGATTGATTTTAAAGGGGAGGAAAATTTTCCTTGAACGACTTTCTTACAATATCAAATACAGTTTTTGGTGGAGATACCTTCAGAATGTAATTACTTCATTACTTTTTTCAATTCACCTACTTGATAGTAATGTTATATTTGTGCATCGACTTAATAGCTGAGATACTGTAAGAAGAATCCGCATTTCCCTGAAATCCCGAAATTCGCTTCATTTTTTTTTTTTTTGTTAACACACGACTGCTAATATCCGTCATGGAAATCTATGACGCATGCGATAACAGTCATTCATTTCGATATTATCAGCTGGACATAACTTGTGCCAAATAGTGCCATTTGGGGGCTATTGGCTCTGCAAATTAGTTGTCTCAAGTGTCCCGCCAGATACTTTTCTTTTTTTTTTTACAAAATACAGTATGTAACTTATTTTCATCACAGAAGCTGGAATTTCATGGAGCTTCACATTTGTTATATAAATTCAAACAAAAAAAGTTGTATATAAAACAGATTATATTTCCAACACAAGGTAACATTACAGGTCATTATGATGAATAAAAAAGTTTGCTTGTGCAATCTTTACACCTATTCTGACAAATTCACTTGGCACTCAAGGGGTTAACATGGTGTTTATGCTCCTCTCAAGGGCCCTTGTGCTTCCCCCCTTGGATCTGCCAATGGCTTGACAGGTGCAGTAGGGAGGAGCAAAGAGTAGGACTGGAGAGTACTGGTCATGCTGCCGGCACCGCAGGAACCACATGTCACTGCAGACAGCAGCACGGTAGCAGAGCTAGTGTGAAGAGTCATTTACTGAGCCGGATCTGTAGCAAAGAGTAATAGGCTGCAATTGGTATATTAATAATACGTTTCGGGGATAGTCACTAAGATGGGAGTTCTATCGCTATCTTTGATTCTGTGACTTAATAATAATAATAATAATAATAATAATAATAATAATAAAATTCCGCTTTTGAATGTATATGTCTACGTTATGTGATCTTTTTAATGAGAATCTGCGCTATTTCCATCTGTAAGCACAATTCTGTCACGCGCATTATAGAAGTGAGGAAGACTTAGCCGAAGTTGTCATCAAAGTAACCAGATTTCCATTAAAAACTTCTACTTAATGATGGAATTAACATCAATGTAGATTTCAGATTAAATAGTTTTTGAAAGGTGATGTAATTTGAATTCAATTAGTTACTTCCAAGCTTGGTGAATCAGAAATTAATCACTCATGTATTTTGCAGACTATTATTTAAAAAAAAAAAAAAATGATCGCCATAGCGATAGGAAAAAAAACAGTATTGAGTGTATGCGGCAGTGCGTTTGGTGTCAATCCGTACATCAAACATTTAAGGCTAGATGTATCAAACTTTCAAAAAGTGATGAAGTTGAGACTGATAAACAGCCAGCCAATCAGCTCCTAACTGTCATTTTGCAAACCCAGCCTGAAGTGTTTTATGGGCACCCCCATAATCACACTGGACGTTCCCCAGCTAATGTAGGCGTGGAGATGCCTGCTTGTGGTGGGCAACTGACACCTGAATCGGGCCCTAAGGTGCAAAAATATAGTCCCCCCCCCCAAACACACATGGGAAAAAAATAGCGTTGTTTTGTATAGTTTACTTCATATTGAAAGACCATTACACATGATGCCACACACTGTAGTGACTAGTATACATTATGCCACACGCCGTAATTCCCATTACACATTGACATCAACGTAAAGGGGCAGTGGCGTTTTTTACCTATGGACTGCACTCAGGGCCGACGCCACCACTAGGCAGGACTAGGCATTTGCCTAGGGCGCCGGCCACTGGAGGGCAGTACCAAGCCGCCGAGGTACCAGAAAGCATCCCTTCCTGCCCAGCGTCAATCAACGCTGCCCCCCGCGCGCCGCCTGCTCCCTGCTGCAGGGATTTCAGCGAGGACGGAGAGGACTCGCAGCACCCGGAAGCTGTACATCGCAGCAGGTACAGCGTAGCATCGTAACAGCAGGTACAGCGCTCCGGGCGGGCGGCGCGGGGGGGGTTTGCCTGGGGCGGGCGGGGGGCTTGCACCGGCCCTGACTGCACTGGCTTCACTGTGACGGGCAGTGACTTCCAATTGGAAGTCTGACCTGCCAGTCACAAAGGCAGTCCCATTGGGAGGTGTTCCCTCCCTCCGGGGCGCCTTTGTGTGGGCTGCCGTGCAAAATGGCGATTGCGCATGCGCAGTACCTATATCGATACTGCACACGCGCTGGTCCCGGTGCCCTTAACTTATATTGTACAGGTGCCGGGACCAAGATTGCTTCTATAAGCTGTTGCCCAAGCAACTCATAGAAGCTGGGGGCATGCGCAGTACAGCTGTTTGTACTGCGCATGCGCCAGTCCTGGCGCCTGTCATCAAAGCACAGGCGCTGGGTATGGGGGGAGATGAGGCACTGGCGGCAGTGACAGGGGGGTGCCTGACTAGCGGCACCCTTGCTGCGGCCAGAGGCACCCCCCCTCCCCAATAAAGTACAAGCCACCACTGTAAAGGGGCATTGCAAATTATGGCATACACATAATGCCCCTTCACCTAATTATCAGCTACTGCACAGAAGGGCAACAAAGTAATAACTCTCCAAAAACAATAACTTCTGTTGCTGAACTTTAATCATTATATTTGCAGAAACTTACTGCTCTGCAAAATGAAGGGTATTGACTCCCTTTTGGCAGTCAGCAGCAGCGGGTAAGGTGCGGGGTGTGCTGTGTCCTGAAGCAGCAGCAGCAGCGTGTGTGGCTGCAGCACCGGCATACAGATAGGTGTCAGCCAGCACTGGGTGCCCAGATGTGTGATACAGATCCCCCCAGTGTCCTCAGGGAGAGCAGAGACTGGTAAGACGGTAGTTTGCAGTTTTAATGGATGGCAGGGGGGGCCTTTGAGCTGGTTATTAGAGGGTAGTTATTTGGAGAGGTGGTTTGCCCCTCCCCTTTAGCATGGACCTATGCCGCTACATTCCCCTTCATGCCCCAGCGGAACATTGAGCGGAACATTGATCAGTGATATGCGTGAAGCCATTTACTGATAAAGTTCAGAAGGGATGATGATTTGGGTGTAACTAGCTATGAGGGTTGTTGTGCAAATGTTGCTTATGCCAGAGTCTTCTGGGTAAGGGCAGGCGGGTGTGGCTAAAGGCTGTGCATATATGTTTCTGAGCAATGTGACCTCTAACATCACGCGCCTAGCCGCACCACCTGGTTGCCAGGCAGCGCATTTGCCAAGCGCTGCTGGTGCTCAGCACTGCCTGGAAGAAATTAAAGTCAACTGTCCATGCGCATTTTGATTCCGAAATCCCGGCATTGGAAGCTCCAATCCCGGAATTGAAATCACGGCAATTTTTGCTGCAAGTCTCAGGATCCCTCCGATCCTGATCCCTAGTTGCGAGAAGGTATCTTATTTACGTGCTGTGGTGTTGGAGTGTAGGCAAGCACAGCTGACGCGGAACCGCACGAGGCCCAGCCGCCTCCTCACCCGCAGCTGGCGGCGAATAACTTGCGTCAGCCCCTTAACAAAAAAAACAAACCATTTTTTTTAGGTTTTCAAAGTATCTTTCCCCTTAAATTCTTGGCCCGAAAAAAAAAGAGCTTTCAAAGAACAACCGTTACACTTTAGCAGAGTGATCACCGCTGTTATTGTGAGGTTTCCTAAAAGGGATTTTTACCACCAAAGGCTCTAACGAATGTATCAACTACGTCGTTTCAACAATTCTTCGAAGGTATCATTTTTGATTTTGCAATATATTAATTTTTTTTTTCTTACTTCTATAGTCTGACAGACCCGAGGAAGGAATCAGATGTGGGTATAACGGTGCTCGCAAATTTAACTTAAATCTGTAATTTTTTTTTTCCCAGCATTTCCTCAGAGAAATTAGATATTCTATTCACTGCATAAATTTTCAGGTTTTGCTAGCACGACACTCAGAGTGTTGAATTTTTTATGACAAAAATGCTGTAATAATTGTTGAACAGATGTAAGTGTTGGAGAGTGGGCTCTGGCAGACCTCATGAAACCTCTATTAGCAATTTAACCCCGTCGTTGCCACAGCCGTCCTCAGCGTTCGCTCTAATCAGTCGGCATCACCTTCCTGTATGTTTATATTAACCTAAAAAAAAAAACACGGCCTCCTCAGAGAATCGCAGGTCGCATTGATTTCAGGAGTGCAAAAGTTAAATGCAAATGTGCCGGGAAGGAAATCGCCTCGTTGCTATTTAACCTATTCATTGCTGGAGGGGATTCTGCACAAAAAGCATTTTTTTTTTCTGCAATAACTAATGCAAATTCAAGCGTGAATGTTTCGGCTTATGCAAACGAGGGTCGAAAAGCGACAAGGACATTTTATATGAAAAATCTCTAATATTTAAGGGTTAATTGGTGCAAAGTAGAACATTTGCACATAAGAGGGCCCTGTGCGACCCCCCGACGGGGAAGGTTCTCATTAGGGATTTTGACCAATAATTCTCCTACATGCAAATTCCTGTGAATCGGAGGTAAATCAGTGGGAGATGACAAACAACACGAGAGAAGGCAGCGGTGGGAGCCCGTCAGGAGTGTAACCACACAACAGACCAAGTGGCAACTTCAACGCTGCCAGCAGACCCGCCGGAGGAGAGAGCCATGGAGACAGCTGTCTGATAGAGAGATGTAAGCCGGCTTTCTTCTCTGCATGGGTCCTGCGGTGCCATCCGTAGACTAAAATGTGGTGTCACTGAATGGATTTGGGAGGAAGGGGCCATATTTCCATGAGGCCGTAAGAACAATTAAAACTGATAAAATCGCTGCGGACAGGACCCTATATGCACAGTAAGTCTGATGTGAGTAATGAGGGATACATAGGATAACTTGTCAAAAACTAACCCCAGCATTCCAATATGGGTTATCCCGACATGGGGCTCTTAATCCTCTCCCTTGCACCCTAACCCTCCCTTACAGCAGCCTTACGCTATTCCTTCCCCCATGCTGCCTGACCCTATCCCACCCCACTAGTCTCTAAACCTAACACCCCATACCCCGCAGCCTAACCCACCACAGCCTAACCCTAAATCACTCCAGTAGGGCCTAAGTCTAACCCCCCCTTCCCCAGCTGCACACTAGCACGACCCACATATGGGGTAGATTGGTGTCCTTTTGTAAATGTGCACTGTAAACAGGGCCTGATAAACCAATAGGCCAGGCATGCCCAAACTATGGCCCTCCAGCTGTTGTGAAACTACAAGTCCCATAATGTCTTGCCACAGTTTAGCTATTAGGGGATGCTAAAACTATGGCAAGGCATGCTGGGATGTGCAGTTTCACAACAGCTGGAGGGCCATAGTTTGGACATGCCTGCATAGGCTGATTAGGCTACATCCTGGGGTGCTGGGTCCTCTGCACTGGGATGAGAGCACTTCCTGGTGCCGCTGGAGTTAGGGCCAAACAAAGTCTCATGAGAGGCATGGGCCTCAGGGCGGCACCAATCAAGGCCGGCAAGGCAGGGTCACATTCTTTAAATAGCAGCATGGCAGAGCAGGTGGGCAGTGGCAAGTGACAAGCGCCGCCACCGACATGATTCATCATATGTCGGCGGCAGCGCCGCTCGTCACCCGCCGCTGCCCACCCGCTCTGCCATATACAGTACATCACCGGCTATCTCCTTGGTCCGACGGTCCCCCTACACATCCGGCTCTGCCACTGGGTGATCTGAATTGCTCTGGCTCACTGCCACCGGCGCCCATTGGCTGCTGTATACACATAGCCTATTGGCTGCTGTGTATCCAATGGGACCAAATAAGGGACATGATCACCTGTTACCCTTTCTGCTATTGATGAACATATGGGGGTCAGTAGAGGTTACTTGGTTGGCAGAGCCCGATTGGGGTCACCTAGGCAACATAAGTTTATGGCCCCCCTTCCCATCACTGTTGCTGACCCGAAACAGAACAGAAAAGAGGTTAGGGTACTGTAGATACTAGAGGAGCCAAGCTTGAATAATAGGTGGCCCATTTATGGATAGAGCTCAATGGCTTACTGAGAGCTGGAGGTGAAGTCGCTCTGACAACACCAGATATAACCCAACTCTTGCTATAGATCTCTGTCACCCAGCAGTAGGAGGAGCCTATTGATGGTATTACTGGCTCACCTGTGACCACACCCCCGTCCTGCTGCACATGTGCTGTGGTGAACCCCAGTCACTTCGGACCAACGTACGGTGGGTGAGGTGAGGATCAAGAAACGGTTGATTAATGAAGAACATTTATTTCATTAATACAAATTAGGGATGCCACGGGAATCGGGATTGAAAAATGCTCAATCCCGGGATTGACATCTCTAAGCGGTATGCACGGGTAGAATAGGCAAAAAAGGAGCCCTGCCCCCCCCACTCCGGCTGCTCCGCACATATTTACTTACATGAGAGCATAGGAGGGCAGGTGGCCAGAAGCAGGGCAGACATCAGCGGGTGCAGGCAGCGGGAACGAGAGGAGCAGGCGGGTGATGGCGTCAGTGGCAGCCGAAGCTGCAACTTGAGGACTATGGTGAGGACTGAGAGGTCACTCTGGAGCAGATATGGGCGGTGCGGCCTGCGCAGCGTGACCCTCAGAGGTCACGCTGCGCAGGTTGGACTGCCCATACCCGCTCCAGACTGCAGGCCGGGGATCGGGAACTCCTGGGCAGCGTCTGAGCGTACGCTCAGACGCTGCCCGGCTTTGATATGCACATACACAGCCAATCCCGGAATCCCGGGATTGGAAGGTCCAATCCCGGGATTCAAATCCCGGCGTTTTTTAGGCCAAATCCCGGGATCCCGCCGATCCCGATCCCGGGATTGGCCACCCTAATACAAATAATGTCTGTGGTAAGGGGACCAGACTGGCTCAGGCAGCACGAACCCTACAAACGGGCAGGAGTACAAAGCATATTGACATTTCCTTTTGCACAGTTCGGTTCTGCCATTATATACTTAATTTCATGGTCCAAAGAACCTGGAACCAATTTGATATGATTGAATTATGCATGCTGAGCACGGTTTGGCGTAGCTGCACCTCGTTGTGGCCTTAGTGCAAGATTTGTAATTGTCTTCATTCATCTATGAACCTACTATATATTAAATTACAGTATATAGTGGCCCAGTGTATGGTATCACAGCACAGTATAAGGCATGTGATGAATCAGGGTGTAATAGGGTGGCGGCGGCCCAAGCACAAAGATCCATTTACTGGACGACTGTGGACATTTACCTCTATGTGGGCCAGATTCTCTAAGCTTCAAAAGTGATAAAATCCAGAGTGATAAACAGCCAGCCAATCAGCTCCTACCTGCCATGTCACAGGCTGTGTTTGAAAAATGTCAGGCAGGAGCTGATTGGCTGGCTGTTTATCACGCTCTATTTTATCACTTTTGAAGCTCAGAGAATCTGGCCCTCTGCATTATGGACCAGATTCAGCCTACTATCCCCTTGATAGATGTGTAATGTCTAGGTCGACACCAAAAGGTCGAGGTGCACTAGGTCAACACGAGTTTTTCACAAATATTTTCATTTTATGGGCAGTTTCATAGTTTTACGATCGATATGGACTACGATAGGAAACGGTAAAGTGCGCCGAGTGTGCCTGTTGTACAAAACATGCCGAGGGTACAGGCTACACTAACTGGGATCCATGTCGGCAGATTTTGACACTGACACAAAAACTCATGCTGACATTTTCATGTGTCGACCTTTTGCTTGTGTCAGAGTTTTGTAAATATCAACCTAGTGATTGTCGACCTGCGGCACAGCCGGTGGCCGATATATAGGTATTGCTGATGAGACAGCCCTATGTATCACAGCGTTAAGTCGCCCATGTTACATGGCGTTAGCTGTTCTGGTAGCACCATATTATAACGCCATTGCCAGAGCAAGAGCACTAACACTGCTTTATTCTGGGCATAGGATTGTTTGGGCCAGATGCACTAACCTTCAAAAGTGATAAATTGGAGAGTGATAAACAGCCAGCCAATCAGCTCCTACCTGCCATGTCACAGACTGTGTTTGAAAAATGTCAGGCAGGAGCTGATTGATTGGTTGTTTATCACTCTCCATGTTGTCACTTTTGAAGCTTAGTGCATCTGGCCTGTAATGTGGTAATATTGCAATTATGTTTAATTATTAATGAAATACTATAAATACAATGTACTGTATATACTGTAGTAACATTTATGTGTATCGTTATTATGAAAGTCACATTTGTATGTATTTGTTTATTTATAAAGGTGCGACAGAGAGGAGATCCATAGAACACAGGAGCTGGAGATCAGGTACAGGACTTGCTGGGTTTTTGCCCTGTACCAACTGTTTTGATGCAAAAGTTTAAATTAGGATAGTTACATTGCTGGCTGGAGATGACATTATTATCCCCCTATAGTGCACATAATCCCCGTATAGATGTTTATGGCAGTGCGTGTAAAAGACGCCCCCCTCAGGCAGCAGAGCAGCACTACAGGCGGCACGTATAGGCCTGTACATGTCACTGTCTCTGACATGGGCCTGTGACAGGATTATTGCCCAGTTTGTGCATTACACAAGTGGCAGCCATTCGTAAGGGGTGTACACACGAAGAAAATTTGTGCTATTTTCTAAGCAATCTGACTAGATTGCTTAGAAAGTAAGCACAGATCTCTCCGTGTGTATGCTCCGAGAGATTAAATATCTCTTGCTAACTAAGTCAGTGCATGCAGTCAAAATCTAGTCAGATTGCTTAGCAAATGACTGCAAATCTCTCTGTGTGTACAGAATGAGAGATACTGATCGCAATCTCTCATTCTGAACAACTACTCAGCCTTTTTTTGCTTAAGTAAAATTGCTTAGCGAAATTGCTTAGCAAAATTGCTTAGCACAAATCTCTGCGTGTGTATGTGCTCTCCATGGGAGATCTTGACATCAGCAAAATTGCTTAGCACAGATCTCTACGTGTGCATGCCCCTTTATCCTGGCCGTAGAAAACCTCACGTGATAGGCTGACAGCAGTCATGTGCTCATTGTCCCCTTCCCCTCAGCTGTGCTCATGCTACATGTGCTGTAATACCCAGCCAATGGCTGGATGGCGGCTGCAGTATCACAGCACAGTACACACATCCCAGCCTTACCCATATGCATTGTGTGTGTGAGTGTAATAATGTCCCATAGTCCCTGTCTCTGTACACATGTAACGTGTATCATGTGCTTATCTTATCGATCTCTCTTTCCTGAACAGCATTACCAACGCTGGGAATGGAGATAACGTTTGGGTCCATCACATTATGGGGGAAATTTACTAAGACGATATTTTGTATTCATATTCTGGTACTTCTGTAGTTTCACAGCGCCAGCATGGCGCCGTGCTACTTCCGGGTTCTATGCTCGCCACGAAATATGTAAAAAAAAGTAACTTAACTCCATGCCAACATGGATAGTTCATACCCCCACTATCCATGTTGGCATGGAGTTGATTTTAAATAGCGTGGCGAGCGTAGCGAGCCACCGAGCCCACAGCGTGGGCGAGCGAAGCGAGCCCCGCAAGGGGACTCAGACGCACGGCGCCATACTGGCGCCGTGAAACTACAGAAGTACCCATATTCTTAATACGAATGAATATGAATGCATACGGCTGAAACAGCCGTATGCAAATTTGTGTTCCGGAGGGGAATTTACAAAGCAGTCAAATAGGACTGCTTTGTCATCCCCGACGTCGTATTGATTTGTATTAGTGGCCGTATATACGGCCGCTAATACGAATTCATATAGCCAGTCTGCACGGATCAGTCAGATCCATGCAGGCTGCAGTGTGTAAAAAAATATAAAAATAAATAAATAAAAAACGGTGTGGGGTCCCCCCCACGGCCGTAACCAGCACCGTGGCTGGTTCCCAAAATACGGGGGACAAAATGACTAGGGGTCCCCCGTATTTTAAGAACCAACCCAAGGCCCAACCAGCCAGCAGGGTAATGCCACAGCCGGGGGGAGTCTTTTTATACAAGTCCCCCCGTCAAAGCATTAACCTACCGACCAGTCAGCCTGGCCAGGGGTTCTGGGGAAGTGGGGACCCCCCCAATAAAGGGGTCCCCCCGTCATACAAAGCCCATACATACTGATACTTACCTATCTTGATCCAGTAGGTAGGTCCAGGGGTGCCGAGAGAGGGGGGGAGCAGGTACAATTTACCCAGGCTCGGGCCTGTCAGGGGGGCCCTGGTCTGGACACACAGGTTTTTTTTTTATTTGGTGGCAAGTACCCCTAACATGACCCATTCCATTAGGTACAAAATGCTCTGTTCCTGGACTTCCCTGCCAGTGGTAATTACAGAGGTTGGACTCCAGCACAGTCCAAAATTCAAAGAGGAGCAGTCACATCAACTGCCAGTGAGTCGACAGTAATGCTTGGGGTGGCAGTATATGTGACCCCCCCCCCCTTTTGAATATTGGACTGTGCTGCAGGCTCACATCTGTAATTGCCACTGGCAGGGAAGTCCAGGAACAGAGCATTTTGTACCTAATGAAATGGGCCATGTTGGAGGGTATGTGTAAATCCTTTGCAAAGAGCATGTAACCCCTGGCAGAGCATGTTGACCCCTGGCAGAGCATGTAAATCAGGGCAGACAGGTTAATCCCTGGCACAGAATGTTAACCCCTGGCAGAGCATGTTAACCCCTGGTAGAGCATGTTAACTTCTTAATATGCAATGAGCATTATGGTGTGTGGCATAACGTGTAATGAGCATTATGGCATGTGGTATAATATGTAATGGATGTGTGACATGTGTAATAGACATTACAGTGTAAATTTTTGTACGTGTATCCACCTTGGAAACAGTGGCGTAACACAAGGTCCGCAGAGTGTGCGGGGATCTCCACCCGTGGGGGCCCCAGGAAGTTGTTGTACCGGGGCCCAGAATTTCTCTTGGCGGCCCTGGGTAGGTCCCTGGGTCCAGTGAACCTGGAGAACCTACATCGAAAGAAGAGGACGTGATCTTCGCTGGAGGACACTGGTAAGTATAATTTCCTTCCACAGGTACCCCTATGGATTTCGTTGGACCCCTGGACCAGGACACCGGACCCCCGGACCAGGACCCCTGCTGTGTCTGTGTGATGCCTCCACTAGGCGTTTCAGGACTGTTGTGTGGGTTACACACCAGGACAATTTGGCCCAAAATGAGCCAATTTAGATACAATCTCGACCGATTGTACAGTATGTAAATTGGTCATGTTTTGGGCCATTTCGCTGCCGTTTTGATGCGATCTCGATCCGATGCGCGGCCCCGCGGGTCTTTAGGTCTTTTCTGAGATCCTACCTGCTGCAGGTAGGATCTGAGAAACGACCATTGTAGTGTGTGCGGGTCGCGATAGGATCGCGATCACATCAGGTGACTTTTCTGTGCGGGTTGTCGGCAGGTCGGCGGCTCCATCAGCTCGTGAGCGGGTTGTACGTTCCTGATACTGATAATAAAGCTCTAATTGGGCCTGATTCAGCCTGTTAGCAATGCTGCAATTTTTGCAGATGGAAAAAGCCATGCTGCGCTGCAGGTGGGGCAGAAGTAACATGTGCGCAAGAATAAAGCAGCCAGTATTTACCCTGCACAGAAACAAAATGTCAGCCACCCACCCTTTTCTCGGACCCGGACACTGCAAGTTTAGGTCAGTCCAGACTTGCGAGCAGGTGAAAAATCATTTGATGGTCGGCGTCCATCAAAATGATTTTACCTCCGAGCGCTGCCATGCGAAAAGATTTTTTTTATGCAAAACATCCATTTGCGAAGCGGCGGGGATGTGCGGACCTTGGTGGAGGGCATACATTCCTGCGGGCGGCGCTTGGCGTTCTATCTTATTTCACACATGTTGGCTGATCCATCCATCCTTCTCACAAGTTGATATCTGCTATACCGATATTGTTCCCTGATAAGTCAGCGGAATACATGATGACAATCACATTAAAATTATAATATCATCATTTGTGACTTTTTACAATTTATTTCAGATTTCCCTTTAAAAAAAAAAAAAGCCCTTTTCAAATCACGCATCGGAATCATCTCATTATTGTGGGAACGATTCGTACATCTTTAACTTTGTCTCATTCGCCGCTTAGGTGCCAGATACAATCCTTTACAAATGAATCAAATACGTTTTTTTTTTTTTTAATACATTTTTTTTTATTTTTTTTTTATTAAATTAGATATGCAAAACAGAAATTAGTTCACTGATATAAAATTTATAATTACCAAATGCAAACTGTCCTTTGTCGCAAACATGAGAAATATAATATTATCTAGAAAACAATCGTTTTCCTCCTCCATTGTTGCAGCAGAGGGGACGGAACGGCACAATGGAGGCTTTTTTATACGCCGTTTACAATGGTTTAGAAGAAATAAAAGATATTTGTTTTTAAATATGAATACTCGTAGCATCAATTATGAGCGGAAAAAAAAAGTGAAGATTAGCATGTAATAGTCAGGAGGCTCATCTGCACATTTCCAAGCCCGCATCAGCCTCTCTACAGCCAATAATTATTTTATTACTCACTTCTAGGCCTATTCTGGTGTATTCGGAAATAGTAATAATCAGTTTCCATTTCATAAATTAGACACAACATGCCCTGCTTCGGAAATGAACATTTCAAAAAATTTCAGACACGCCGTGACATCATATCAATATTTAAAAGCATTTTATGAATATTTTCCAGCCTGTCCAAGTTCATTAGAGGAGTTCATCAAGCCTGACTTTGTGCAAAATTCCCAGCAGAATTTCCGGTCTTGGACCAGTCTGGAAGAAAACGCTGAACCCTGCGGTTGTATATCGGCTGCGGAGATGAGCTGTACCTTGGAAATTTAAATCCAGTGGGGCTTATTTACCAAGCGGTAAATTTAGTAAACCCTCCAAAAGTGAAAAGTGGGGAAGTTTCCAATAGCGATAAAATACGATTCTAGCTATCATTTCTCTATCGCTACTAATAATACACAGAATCTGACTGATATGGGAAATGTTCCCCCTTTTTTGATTTTTAGTAAATGTACCCCATAGGGTTAAATTTACTAATGCTGCTTTCACATCGCAAATGCCGGGTCGCCCCCAGGATTTAGACACGGATCTGTTCAGGGAGCGCCCTGGCATTTGTGCTAAATGGGACTTACAGCGACCCAGCTTATTGCCGGGTCACTGACATCACCCAGGGGGTGGTGCAGAGCAGCGGCGCATAAGGCGAGGGCAGGGGGAGGAGCCCTAAGGTGACGCTGCTGCCTCCTCCATAGAAGTGAACTCGACCCGGGTCTCTCGACCCTGTTTACCCGCTCACACTGTCCAGCAACTCGGCTTCGACCTGGGTAAAACCCTTCTTTTAACTCGTGTTGGATGGCCAAGTTGATTTCAAAAAGCAACAGGAGATATTGCTATGGGCAACCAAACAGATGCTATCTATTATCTTATAAAAGGTGCTAAATAATTAGACAGTATATTCTGATTGGTTGCCCATAGCAACATCCCATATGAAACTCCCATCTTAGTAAATTTCACCCTAAGTCTAGGGTTCTAAAAGTCAGCGTTTACAATGGTGTTTGTGGCGAAAAATATAAAATGCCAATTTTACAAGCAGAACATGACTTGGAAATGCATTGCTCTTTCATATTGTACCCATAAACACACATCCGTAGCGCCGGGTTTTAGAACCCGAGTCTTAGTAAATAAGTTCCAAGTCTCAGTAAAATCTATAGTGTCTACAGCATAAAGAACATGAAAATGTATAGCATCTGTAGCATGTAATCTATAGTGTAAATGATTCCAGTCGTATTTTAAAGGAACAATGATTTAATTCGGAAGATCCATTAGGAAGATAGAGATACGATTTTTTGGTACTTATGTATTATCTGGGCTCCCATGTTAAATGCACCCCATTTTTTCATACCCCTACTATCCAAATACGCATGGAGTTGATTTTATACAGTGTGGCGAGCGCAGCGAGCCACCTTGCCGGAAGCGTGGCGAGCGCAGCAAGCCCCGCGAGGGGACGCGGTCTCATAAGAAAAACGGGAGCCCAGATATTACATAAGTACCGATTTTTATTTATTTAAAGAAAAACATCTTTATTTATTGATCACAGGATTTTTATTGACAAGTGATTTGTCCCTGATCTACTTTTCCACCACCATGGTGGTCTTTGGGACCATGGGTCAGATTCAGTAAAGCAAAAAAGCATTTTCTGTCTGGAACAAACCATGTGGCCATGCCAAGGGTGCAAAATACATTTCTATTATTTCTGTGCAGGGTGCGGTATGCGGTCGACAGTTCAACAGCGATTTGGTTGACAGGCAATATGTTGACACATGAAAAAGGTTGACATGCATTGGTCTACATCAGGGCTGGGCAACACCGGCCCTCCAGATGTTAATGAACTACACATCCCAGGATGCTTTGCATCAGTTTCAGCATGGCCACATAGCAAAACTAATGCAAAGCATCCTGGGATGTGTAGTTCATTAACATCTGGAGGGCCGGTGTTGCCCAGCCCTGGTCTACATGGTCAAAAGGTGGACACAAGCAACATTTGTTGATTTCTCAGAATGCCAACATTATGGTTAGACAGTTGGAGTTGATGGTTAGTTGTAGACTCTGGGGGCAAAATGTCCGGGTTTGGCTGCCATGTGGATGCCGGCTGAACTCGGATGTTTTTTTTTACATGATTGCCCCTTTAAAAAGGTGCACGTTTGGCTGACATCGCGTACGGCCGCCAATCTTGTACTTGTATTCTTGTATTATATTTAACCAAAATTGGGTAGGGTTAGGGGTGGGGCAGACTGAGGAAGGGGAATTATAGGGATAGGCTTTGGCAGTTGAAGGCTAGGGTTGGGCTATGAGAGCGGGTGCATGCAGCGTGGCACCATGACGTCATTCCACACCTACGTCATCGCGGCCGTGTGGCCACCTCTCTCCGCCGGGCTTCCCGTCCATGTACTGTGCTGAGGTGGAGGGCTGGATGAGGAGGACCATGGGAGAGACCAGCCACAGTTTTGAGTCCACAGCCCCCACACACACACAGACAGACTTCTTCAACAAGAAGGTACACACTGGATCAGATTTTGGCAGTGTGTATTTTTTAAACCTAGACTCACTTCTGTCTCCTTTTCTCTCCCTCCCCCTCTTTTTTAGCCTTCTTTATCCCCTTCTCTCCTCTCTTTCCACTCTTTTTTTGGGGGGAACTAAAGACCCATACACACTTGGCGACTTTGTGCTGAAAGCCAGCCAGTGTGTACAGGGCAGCGATGAGCAGTGAGCGATGATGCCGGGAAAATCGTATGCATTGAGCGTTTTCAGCCCATCGATTTTTCCCATCATCGGTCAGCACACACGCTGGGCAAAATCACCCAGTGTGTATGGACCTTAAACTCCCCCCCAACAGATCCACTAGCAGGTGAGTTTGAGACTTACGGGGGTATTCAATGTCGGGCTGGCCCGACAGCCGTGACTCTGTCCCGTTCTTGGTCTGCTCGACAGAGAAATTGCAGGCAGGATTCAATGTCCCACCTGCAGCGGGACGAGAAGGGGGCGTGGCCACGAGCTGCGGCCGTGAATCGGCGAGCTGCAGCCGAGAGCTTGTCAATTCCCGGCTGCTTGTGAAGTCGGGCTCGTTCTCCCGAGATCCCCGTTCAATGCTGTCGGGGAAGACAGCATTGAATAGGGCCCCGCAGCTCTCCCCCCATCAAGAGATCGTTGCGGGCGTTTGAATATCCCCCTTAATGTTTTCTCAAAATCTTATACACCGTCAACATTATGAATTTTGACACAATAAACATCGACTACATATACTACATTGACTAAACCCCTAATGAACAAAGCTTTTCAATTACAAAGAATATGCTTCACAAAGAAATAAACACGTTTAGGTCACAAGATCTTGGAAATCTATGTTTAGAATCCACTATCAGCTTTGCAGAGGTGCAGTATGGATCATGATGACATCACACATTCTGATTCCCACAAGTATTCCCATGCTCATCCGAGGGGAATTATGATTAAATGATACTTGTGCAAAAGGTTGAACTTTACAGGAGACTAATTTGCAGCTTTGTATTAGTGCTACACCGTCAGGTTAATATGGAATGTGTCATACATTGTGTGGCAAATTTTCTGGAGCTAATTAAATAATAACAATGCAACCTCAACAATGCAAAAAAATGAGTAGAAGGTTACCGAACGGTACAATTAAAATGTAAAGCAACACAAGTGGTGATATTTTATGTTTATTTTACACACAAACGGCGACGGAGAAGTCGCATCGTAGTCTTTCGAAGGCAGGACACCTCCTCCGCACATTTGCAGCATAAGTATATACTGTACTATATCCAATTGTAAAGCGCAACGGAATATGCTGCGCTATATTAGCAACCGTAAATAAATAAATATAGTTATTCCACTTTGCTAGTATCTATCAAGCAGCATTTTCCCAAAGAACTGCAGGCAAATGTCCAAGGAGGTGTTACTGACAGATTAAAATGTAATTACTGCAATAGAAGTCCGGGAGCCTGGGAGCCAGTGGATAATGAATTATATGCCAACAATTTCAAAAGCCGTGCATTATTAACCAATTGGTTGATCAGGCTGCAGCCTAGGGCGCCAGGACTTGGGGTTTGGGGGGGGGGGGGCGCCTTGCAGGTGACAGCCGAGTAATAAAATGAAGGCCTAATTTATTCCATGCTTGTCACCTATAACCCGTCCAAATGTACTGTGGAGGGTAAAGTTCTTAAAGTGACTGCCAGAGTTGGCTGTGGCTGTGTCAATGTAATACCCCTTTCACACCAGCCACCCGACATTTTTGAGTGCTGGGCCATTTTGCCGGCTGCAACCTGACCCCAATTCTCACAACCCGCAAGGTTGAAGGTTAAAGTTTTTCAACCTGGGAATTTGCTGAAAAACCCGGGTTTTTCTGTGGTGTGAAAGGGTCAACACGGGTCTTAAATCCTGGCTCTCCAACCCTGGTCAAGAGCATTATACAATGCACCCCTGGGACCGGAGATGCCGCTGAAGAGGATACCGCTGAAGAGGATACCGAAGGCCGCAGTGGACACCGGGGGATGAGGTAAGTATGAAAAAAGAGGCTGTGGGGAAACCCCCCCCCCCCCCCAAAAAAAAACTAAATATTCTGAAAACCACGGTTTCGGAATATTTTGTTTTTTTGGAATATACAGGGAGACTCGACCATAGATATAAATCTCTGTCCCTGTAGAGGGTTTTGCGTCTGTCTGCTGGTAGCCCAGCTATGGGGATCCGGTAGACAGGCAAGCATTGTTGAGCAAGAACATATAACTTCAGCGGAATTAGAGCGCACGACTCCTAAAGATTTGTGAAAATAACAATTTGCAGAGGAGATTTTTGTGAAACGCCGATGTGCAAATCTCATCTCATTACCTGTGTGTGTAATGTAAATGTTTATTTCCGTGTCAGTAACCCGGGGTCTGCATTTTATTCTATTGTGTGTTTTTTTAACAAAAAAAATGATTGTCAGTGTTGTCGCACAATTCCATTCTGAGTGACTCGCTGAATAAAACCACTTGACTAATTTGAGATTGTTTAGGAAAGTATACGTCCCTCCAGAGCCTCGAGAGCACTTATCGTAACAATAATACGCGGCGGACGCATGCGGGGTGCATGCATTTACATTTCCATAGTTGAGCCAATGATTTGAAAAATGTTTCAGTAATTTGCAAGCCGTATGGCAACCCGCCTCGCCCTTTGATTTATTAACTTCTTCAAAGAGGCAAATTATTTTACAATCATAACATCAAGTTTGCTAATCTAAGTTTGCCTCAAAGTGTAATGTCACTGCGAGATTGTTTGATGTCTGAAACCTTTATTATTTTCCCTTAAATGCAATCAATGGCAGAGAACAGTTCTCATGTATACTTTGAGATGTGCCACTTAGACTTTTATTGCTTTAACTGTTTCACCGTATAGTTTGTGCACAGGAAATGCTGGCTCAGGAAAAGGCAAGAGTTTTATTCGGCCAGATCTGCCTATCTGGGCATGGCCAGTGGCATAACAATGGTACTGCAGGTCAAGCGGTGGCATAGGGGGCACCTGGTCTCTGCAGATTCTAATGGGTTTGACCGTCCGTATGAAATCTGTCCCTCCAAAAATGGCCGCCACCTTAGAGGAGACAGATGCTAGAGGTCCTAATGGACGGATGGATAGATGCTTGAGGTTCAGCTTGGTAGCATATATCGCTATTCGCTACCTAGATTTTACAGTTATTTATATACGATGGGTGCCGCCATTCGCTAGGCAAGTGTAAACCGTGCCATTACTGTGTCCCTGGTTGCCTAGCAAGCCTGGAATTTGCTGCAGATGTAGCGCACTGCAGTTAAATTCTCTTTATGCATTATTGTCCTCCTCCTCATTCTGGCTCCTGATTGGTGGATGATTCTGATATATTGCTGTCCGGCCAAACCCTTCTTGCTGGCTATGGTTTATGTTTACTCATACCTTGCTGCTCCCTATTCAGGAATCTGTACCCAATGCTGATCCTGTGGTTTTCTGCCAGTCAACTACCCTTGTCTTATGCGGCCTGTGTCTTGTAAAGTTTCTGTAGGGAATCTTCCACCTACTTGCTTCAGTTATCTTGTGTTCCCACCTTTACAGCGCCATCACCATGCCACTGCTGCTCTCCTACCATTTGTAGCTCCTGATCTTTGTGTACTGTGATATCCTGTTGTTTGTTTAAGCTGCTACTGCTCAGAGTGTAAGACCTGGTGGCATCTTAAGTACCGGTGAACTGTTAAAGTTCATGGTAAAAATAGCAGCTGTTATAGGCTACAAGGCCTCTCTTGTGTTGCTCTTGCAGTTTTATTTAAACATAAATGAGTTTTTTTTAAAGAATATATACAGTATATATATATATATATATATATATATATCACAATCACACATGCATAGTTTAAAAAATGACTGCTATAGTGAGATGGATTATTATAGTACATTTGAGAACACTGCATAAAATAAACCCTAATATTGTAAATATACGTTCCACATCTAGTAAATATCTACTAGAACCCTTTTGGGGGTTGCACTATTTTTCTCTATTAACGTTCAGATTTTTCTCTCACTTAAATCTTCCATTAAGATGTCTCAGTGTCATTTGGGGTGTTAATTGAGAGGAGTTTTCAGCTCATCAAGATGATTAGAAGTGATAGATAAAAATCTCTATATGGCCATTGCTGGAATTGGCACCACGTGCGGCCGTTTTTCTTTGATCTCGTTGACAATGAAAATAATAGAAATATATTACTAAATCTCTGCCACAGAAAAGATATCATTATTTTTTTTTTCTGATGGAAAATTAATTTTTGAAAGAGACAATTTAAAATACCTTAAACACTGCAAAATCCAAAGTCATTCAAGGCAATTAAAAATACCATTGTATCAGAATTAGATTCACTTTTACAATTGTTCCACATACTATGCCACGGTATTGATGACATATTATTAACTCCCCATGTAATATAATAAAATGAACAGTCGTACATACAGTACATGAGGTTTGAAATGAGAAAATGTCATATCGTTCAACTGCAAAGGAATTTTTGAAGGCTTTAATAGTATTTTAAAAGGGGAAAAAATTATCATAATACAAAAAGATATTTTAAGGCTTTTCAAGTCATGATCGTGTTATTTTTGCTGTCATTTGTCACGTTTTATTATAGCATTTATTTGTACAAAATGTAATTTTAGATCGTATTGTTTTTCATACATTTCAAGAAACATTTCATTTTCAGGTTACAAAATTCAATTTGCATGGAAACGTTTAGGGTGAGTGAGTTTGGGGGTGTTATAATTTGCATACCTTAGATTAGTGCTACATGGGTGCATTGATATTTCTGAACCCAGGAACACTGGGCATAGATCAGACCCGATCGCTGTGCTGTGAATGTGCAGCCTGAGTCATTGTCAAACTACTGCGCATGCACACATATCGTAGCGCGCATGCGCAAGGACGCCCTGCAAAGAAAGCCAGCATCAGCTTTTTCACGCTGGCTGTACACAGGTTGATTGACAGGCAGACGGCGTTTGGGGGTGGCACCCAGACATTTTCAAGTAGTGTCCGGGAAGTAATTTGAAGGTAGGACTTCGAACGGGTGATGGGGCCGTGGCAGCCGAATCGGCCCTGGCATTTGTGCACGCGCGAACGCACACATGCACCAAGCATTGCGCACGCTGCTTCTCCTGGCTTGCAGGAGAGATGGGAATAGCGGCGTGTGATGCCCCCCTCTCCTGGACCTCTGTGGTGCACAGAGAGAGCTGCCAGACTCACCGTGAGTCTGGCAGCTCTCTCTGTGCGCTGATCGGTAGGCGAAGCCTCTACCTTAGAAGAAGAAATCAGCCCACCTGGCCATTGGCTCCTCTGGCATTTGGCAGTAGTGCCAGATGGCCATTCCGGGGTCATGTTGTTGTTGTTATCCTTGAAAAAGCATCCCAGTGACATGAAACGCGTTGGACCAATCATTGAAGAGACCCCAGAAGAGAGACCTGACAGACCCCTGTCCGGCATCGCTCTGTACCGCCGAATAGACGGTGACGTCACCCGCCGAACTTCCGGACACGCTGAAGCCAGTAACCTGCGCATTGCCGCCTCACCACTCAGCTTCACACGGGAGCTCCGACACGGACTCCAGGTACTAATAGATAGGGCTAGCAAGTGTTAGGCTACTCTCTCTGGGACAATTCATCTCAAAACCACCCTCAAGGGGCTGTAAAAATTATCGCCAGTGTTTGTTTATTTTTATTTTATTTTTTAATTCAATTTTTTATTTACCTTTTTCTTCATTTTCGTTATTTTCTTCACTGTACCGTGACTCTCTTTCTTTCTTTTAACCCTCCCATCCAAGCGCCGGTCTACTTTTTGCTCCTCTTTAGCCTATCTATATCACTATCCTGAATTTCCACTGGAGCTCTATTAAAAAGTTAAGTATTGCTATTCACATACAGATGGCGCGCCCCTCTTCCTTGCAGGGGCTGGCAATTCCATCACCAGCCATCGCCAGCCGTCAGAAGGGGGTGCGCGCTCAAGATGCTTGCGTGCCCCATTCCGACGGAGCTCCCCACCGCCATCCGCCATCTCCCCCGCCACCATCGCCGGTCCCCACTGCCATCCCGAAACCCCCCCAACCATGCCCATTCCCTGAAGTGGAGATGGGCAGGGTCACGCAGCCCAGCCACTGAGTGACTGGGACGCATGCGCGTTCCAGTCTGATGGAGCCCCTCTCCGCCAGCGCTTGCCAGTGGAGAGGTGCTGTCAAGGGCGCTGAGATTGAAAGCGAGAGGCTCCATCTGTATAAACAGAAACAGGTTTTTAGGACAGTGTCCAAAGGCAATCTGTGACAGGTAAAAAGCTGAGACTGCAGTAATTTAAGCTGCTGTGACATGTTCTTGGCCATGCTCTGTTCGAAAATTATTTACATTCCAGCAGACAACTTCGATACTCAGGATTTCTTTAATTGGACTCCAGTTTTCAGAGGTATATAACATCAATATGAGGCATTACTTATCTCTGTGCAGTTCAGCTCCTTTGGACCTATTGTTGGATCAGGATCTCATGCAGACTCAGGAATGACAGCACTAGTAAAACAGAGACAAATCCATTAAGCGTTCATGGGGTCAATACATGATTAACCTACCGTATTAAGCTTAAGGAAGTGACAGAGGGGACGTTCAATCGAAAATCCAAAAGTCAAATTCTGGATAAACAGGTAGATATTGGATTAAGAATTAGACAAGTCCAGAAACTGATAGCAGGGTCAATACAACGTAAGATATCAAATGTATTAAAGCAGAAGAGTATTCTGAAGTACAAGCTTAAAATGAAAACCAGTAAAAACTTTAGAGGAGGGAGGTGTGCACTTTGTTTGAATGAAGAGGCTACATCACCTAGCAAAGAGAACAAGGAATACATTCGTTGGTTGGTGCTGAAAATTGGTCTGGGAAATTGACCCCAGTGCTCTCCTAGCACCTATCACTCTTCGCAGGTCTCCAGCAAGATGACCGCCTGCAACATTTTCCCAGTACTTTTCCTAGTGCATGTCCGCCGAGATCATGGCTTCTGTGCCAATCTTCTAGCATTCTCTGCTGTTGCCAACGCAGGACTTCGAAGGGTAATTACTCAAAAAAATGGGTACAGGGTGTACGACGTGCACCCCGCCTGGACCCTGGAGGCTCGTGCACTGCACTTATTATAGGTAATCCAGTGATTACTGCAGCACGAACATGCTTTGGTGGAAATATACACAATGGGCCTTACTCTCCCTTTCACTCGCTCATTGTTTTGCTAATGTACATGTGCATTTCTGTGCAGGTGCATACGCTGGGTGCGAGTGTGCATGGCAAAATGCTAGTTCGCTGTCCCGTTCACACCCACCAGTGCGGACAAGGGGCGTGGGGTGGTGGCAAGGGGACGCGCCCATGGGAATGCTGGGCATTCCAATGTAAATTAGGCAGTGATGCGGCTGCCAGGGGCGGGCAGTTGCATACCTCCCAACTGTCACGCTTACCGCGGGAACGTCCCGATATTCGGGGACGTTCCCGCGTCCCGCCTGGGGCCGCCATTGTCCCGCGGTGGGGGGGACAGTTGGGAGCCCCCCCAGCTTGCCAAGAATAGACGCTGTGCGCATGCGCACAGCGTCTATTCAGCGCCGATGATCAGCGAAAACGGGGGCGTGCCCCCTTTTCGGGAGCGCGCGCGGCGAAGCCGCGCGAACGTCCCGACCTCCCAACTTCAAAAGTTGGGAGGTATGCAGTTGACATTGCCGGGTGCCATCTACCCGCGCTGTTCCCATACAGGGAACACGCAATGCTAAGGCAACAGAGCGTGTCTTAGTTTTGCATGTATGTTCCAAATCATTTGATGGTCAGCACCCGCACCCAAGGCTGCGAATGGATGTTTATGTAAATCATCCATTCACAGTCATGTGGGGAACTCAGAGAGCGAGGGGGAGGGGGGGCGGGCGACTGTGCAAGTGGCTGGCGGCGTTAAATCCACACCCAGCACTGAGAAATTCACAGCGCTGCATGGAGACTAGAATAAGGTCCAATATTCAATGTAAAGTTATGTGAACTCACAGCAGGAATACAGAGAATAAAGAAAGAAAAAAAAAAAAAACATAAGAGGAGACTATAAACCAACATGCAAATGATCTGTCATCTTTCACAGCTCCCGTGAATAAACAAGGTGGCGCGTTCTCAAGGTTGCACCTTTCATTTCTCAGGCCGGGCTCAATCCCCTTTACGCTCAGTCCCTTGCCTTAAGTGTCAGCGTTCACTCCATCCTATTACTTATCTGCAGATTTTCTAAAATTATGAAATTTACATATACGAGGTGTTTAATTGGATGAACAGATGGCGTTTCATAAAACGATTCTTCATTTTCATCAGTGACTCTTCTGTTGTATTTACAAAGAGCGGAGGTTTTTCTTTTTTTTTTTTTGCGACAGAAAAAAAAAAATCTTTTAACAAGAAACCATCTATAATCGGGGGGAAAAAAATCCCCTCTGTGCTTTGATCAGGCGATGAACGGCAGGAATACAGGGACGGTGTATGATATACATACATAGGGAGAACTGAGGTGAGGAGGAAAAATGAAGAGACATTTAAATGGCAAAAAAATGAAATGAATGAGAATAGGAATCAGTTGTATTATAAGCCCATCTCTATGCTTTGCGGATTCCTCCTTTCAAAGAAGACGTTGATTGTGACAAGATATATAGAGGCGCTCATGCACTGCATCTATGCACATATGCTCCGGCATGCGTGGGGTAGGAGACGTTTCAAATCGGGTGCATTATTGGAGGGGTATGCTCGCCATTATACTGCTCCAATTAGGAGCCTGGCTCCGTGGAGTACAGATGTTATACAAATCACACACAAACATGGCCATACATTTTATAAGGGGAATTTACATATCGGGAGGTCTGCAGATCTGAAGATGACAATCTTCTGCGTACCTAATCTCTCCTACCACAGGCATTGCAATGCTAAACAATTTAAAACTTCTGAATAAAGTTAATGTAGTCAGTCAGCGGTATGATGGGAATTTTCTGAGCTACGGTGGCTACTTGTAAATGCTGCCCCCCCCCCTTCTCACCCCCCCCCCCCCCCCACCACCACCACCACCATGCGTCCTCGGAGAAAAAAACTAAAATTTGTCATTTTTGGAGGATTGTTATTGTAGACCAGAAATAAATTTAAATATATATATATATATATATATATATATATATATATATTTATATATATATGTGTGTGTGTGTGTGTGTATTTTCCTCAAACGTGCCAACAGATGTTTATATACTGTATATTGAATTGAAAAGGGTTGCCTACAGATGTAGCGCTGCTCATCCAGTGCTGGGGCTCACCAGACCACCCCCACTGGCAAGCGGACGCTACATCTGACTGGGACACGCGTTCCAGTTTCCCGTCGACGGGTGATGGGAACCCTGCCGGTCTCCGCTTCAGGGAGACGGGCAGGGTTGGGGCGGTGGAGCGGGGAAGTGCGGGATGGCGACGAGGCGGCGGGGACACTGGGGGAGCTCTGGTTGAAGGGGATGCGCGTGCCTCTCGTGCTCACGCATCCCCTTCTGGCGGCTGGCAGCTGGCAAATCCACCGCCAGCCCCTGCCTGAATGAGAGGGGCTCCATCTGTATCTCACATAGTTTCCTGTTGGATTGGAAACAACAAAGACTACAACAACAGTGGTTAGATGGCGCCCTGCGGGCAGGTCTTATTAATATATAGCCTTGATTGGTACTCAACAATAACAATAGAAAGTCCCAAGGATTCTATGTCTACTGTGAAAATATTCCATCTACGCTCAAAAAGTGGCGAAAATACTGTAACAAAACATCTGCCATTAAGTGAAATTTTATGAACTTTTATGAAAATAAATACACTCAAGGACTTTGGGACTTTTTATTATTATTATTATTATTATTAATATTATTATTACTATTATTATTGTTGAGTGCCAATCAAGGCTATTTATTAATAAGACCTGCCCTCAGTGTGCCTATTTATTTTGAAATAGAAGACATACCATCTGGATCAGCTGTTGCTATTAATGTAATATATGTATATATAGATATATCTATATATAGATATATATATATATATATAGATAGATATATAGATATATCTATCTATATATATATAGATATATCTATATATATATATCTATAGATATAGATTCCAATTTCCCAAGGGAAAGAATGACGGCACTCAGGAGACTTGTGAGTATAAGCAAAAGTTGTATTCCAGGTATATACCTGGAATACAACTTTTGGAATACAACTTTTGTTTATACTCACAAGTCTCCTGAGTGCCGTCATTCTTTCCCTTGGGAAATTGGAATCTATTTATTATTTCGCTCTGGCACCGAGAGCAAGTTGTCCATATTAACCATTGAGTGCCGGCAGTTATTGGATCTGTATCTATAGATATATAGATATATCTATATCTATATCTATATATATATATATATATATATATATATATATATATAAATAAATATCTATCTATCTATCTATCTATATATCTCTTATATATTTGGCTACATCTGTCATTTAAAGTGTGTCTGGAGCTATAACGCTGGGTGGAGCCTCTGACTCACATGACTGACTCACATGACAGAGAACCAGCCCAGTGAGCCCACAGACACAAGGCACCTTGCACCAGCTACCCACCTACCTGCCACTCATCTACCACCCCAGGATCCAGACCAGCCGCCATCGGAACATTACAACACCTCCTAAGGAAACCGCGTATATGGAACTTTGCAGGTTAATTCTCCCTACTACCAATTGATGGACACTGCAGATATGCAATCCTAAAAGGAGCAATCCACTTTTGGACTACTTTGCGGTAAATAAACCTTCCACTTCCTTATTAAAGGAGACTTTACTTTCCGGATAATAGGCGGCATACTAGGAATGGACCCTGCTGTAGATAGCCATCTATGAGGTGCTGGTGCAATTATTTTATTCTTCAATTATATGTGCACTTTAAATATTAAATTTGTTATATTTTATTATTGTCTAGCGCTACCTTTTTTGTATATTTTTGTTCTTTTCTTAAAGGGACCCTCAATCCCTTGGTTGGTAGCAGCTTCACTTCACAACCCATCACAGCACCCATTTGGGTTGTTTTTACAACCACCCCTGTAGCCCACAGACAGTGCCAGACACCCTCTGCCTCTCCATGTTACACAGCAAAGACACAGCTACTCACCAGACACACCAGGTGAGCGCCCCACACCTCCATACCTCCCAACATGACCCTCTCCAGGAGGGACAGAATGATCTGTTTGTGGACTTCCATCTTAATTTATGATTGTCATCACCTGTCATTTTAAACAGGGTAATTGATAAGAAAGGTGTTTAAGCACAGGTGATGGTAATCCATAAATTAAGAAGAAAGTCCAGAAACAGAGCAATGTGTCCCTCCTGGAGAGGGTCATGTTGGGTATGCACCTCCCCCCCCCCCATTCACGGCATCCCCACGATTAAATGGCACAGGCAAAACACTGACATGGCTATGGTCAACAATGAAAAAGGTTGACAAGATTTATTTTTCACTTTTTCAATGTTTTCATATTCATTCTCATGTGTCGACATGGACACCAATGAAGTGCCACACTTACAGTATGTCAACATTTACATGTGTTGACCTTTCTGTGTTGATTTTTTCTTGTGGCGATTCGCGGCACCCCCGGTGACTCCCGCGATTCGCGGCCCCACCCCGTGACACCCCCCTCCTGCAATTTGCGGCACCCCACGACCCCCCCTCCCACGATTCGCGCCAGCCCCCCGGGCCCCCCCTCCCGCGGTTCACGGTGCCCCCCACGACCCCCCCTACGGCGATTCCCCACCCCTGACCCCCCCTCCTGTCATTGCGGCAACCCCCCGCCCCCACGACCCACCCTCCCGCGATTCACTGCAACCCCCCCGCACCCCCCCATCCCACGATTCGCGGCACCCACCCCCCAGCGACCCCCCCCTCCCGCAATTCACGGCATCCACCCACGACCCCTCACCTCCTCCCTCCCCCCCCCCACCCCCGCGCGTGATTCACGGCAACCCCAGGATTAAATGGCACATGCAAAACACTGGCACGGCTATGGTCGACAATGAAAAAGGTTGACATGAGTTTTTGAAGATTTATTTTTCTTTTTTTTAATGTTTTCATATTCATTCTCATGTGTCGACATGGACACCGATGAAGTGCCACATATGTCAACATTTACATGTGTTGAACTTTCTGTGTTGATTTTTTCTTGTAGCAATTTTTTTCCAGTGACAACTATGAACTATGTGCACGTCAACCTACACATCATCAACCAATTCTTTGTATAATGTATAACACCTGTTCTGTTTTACTGTAGGTGTTTTAAGTCAGACCTTTTACTGCTACTATTACTGTTTATGTAAATGCATTCTGAATGACAGCAACATCCTACCATCCTTCTACAAGAATATATAACCAACTAGGTGATTCATCGCGCCCCGTGCCCCCCCCTCCCGCAATTCACGGACCCCCCGCGCACCCCCCCTCCTGCGATTCGCAACCCCCCCTCGCGCAATTCACGCCCCCTCCCACGCTTTGCGGACCCCCGCCCTCTCCCGCGATTCGCCGACACCTGCGCCCCTCCCTCCCTTGATTCACGGCACCCCCCGCGCCCCTCCCGCAATTCACGGCACCCCTAAGCCCCTCTTTAGTCCCCCGTATACTCACACACCCCTATCACTACCCAGCTTCCTGCTCTCCTGAACCGTAACTTCCACCACTGGGGAGTCGCTGATGCTGTTTTGCCCACATGCCCCTATCATGCCTCATAGCCCAGCCTCCTGCTCTCATGCACCCGAACTCCCACCCAGTAGGAGGAGACACTGACTAAGGGCTACCATCCTGTACTGCCACGCTGGACCCTCACCCACTGGCAGAAGCTGCACAGTATCTCCCACCCTCCTCTTTAGTCCCCCTTATGCCCACACACCCCTATCACTACCCAGCCTCCTGTTTTCCTGTGTCGTGACCTCCGCCAGTGGGGAGCCGCTGACTCAGAAACACCCTACTATACTATTGCACACACACACACACGCACACACAGCCCCCCCACACACACCCACAAATGTCACTGTACCATCCACACTATCAATGTACATCTTACTCTGTAACCGCTTTTTAATTAAACAAAACAATACACACCCCCTTCCACATCATATGCTCTCTATTTAACACATTTCACCTATAACTCAAGCTGCAATACAGGCATCTTACATACAATTCTAACCATATTTCTCATATACAAATGTTCACAAATTAAGGGGGCGCAGCCCCTTACGACGGTGTGAAGAGTGCCCGCAGGGCGCGATGAATCACCTAGTATATATATATAAATAAAAAATATAATGGAGTCACAACCATTCACTCCGTAAGGGTTAGACAAGCCTCTTTGGCAGCTAGCCACACCCCCTCTAGAGACTGTCCACACCCCTACAGACTACTGTAACATCACAGGACCGTATGCAATCATTATGGTAAGATACTGTACTACAACTTCCATCATCCATATTAGAGAATCCATCTAATAGCAACGCTGCACGCTACCCGTGTTACGTTGCCCTGGCCTGGGTACCAGGGACAATACAGGTTCCAGACGGTGAGATGATAAGGCGTGAGCCCACAGCCGGGACCGCCGGTTAGGACGGCCACAGCGGGTCCTACACTCTCTCTGTTGAGTCCCCGAGGCAGATGGCAAACCCCTGCGGAGCTAGGCTTCACCTGTGGCCGCCGCGTTCGAAGGAGCGAGTTAAGCCCGCTCCGACCCCGATGCAGCCAGGTCTTATGTGATGACAAGGGGTAAGCGATCGCCACGGGGAACACTCAAGAGGACAAGCTGACTACTGGACCTAACTGGAAACTGGCCCCTAACTGCCGGCACCAGGCCAAGACGGGGAGAGCGACCTAGTCGCAGGCACCAGCGGATGGAAGGGAGTCCCCAAGAATAATCAAAAGGGGCCGTGACTCCCAAAGCAGGGACCAGGAACAACGGTGACACTCCTGCCTATACAGAACACTAATGACAGACGGGGGCCAGGGAACATACACAAGAAGACGGGGACAAGAATATAAATGAGAATAACCAAGGACAGGCCCGCGGAGGGGCTTAGCCACGGAGGGCCAGAGAACCGAAGGAGATAAAGACCAGAGCTCCACTGGAGCACTTACATGACCCACGAAAGATGGAGATAGTGGGTCCACTGCAGGCTCACGGGCTGACGATGAAATACAGCAGAGGAGTCCGGTGAAGAACTGGAAGCAAGGGATCCACAGGCAAACGCAGCTGACAGGCTGGGAGACCAGGCAGGCTGCAATGGCGATCTGCAGCCAGGAGAACTGGGACCAAAGACCCAGGGGACCGGAGGGTGAAAGCAGGTAGCACAGGGTGCATACAGCTATAACCGGCGTCTGTGCCCAGCAGACGCCGGCTATTTATTCAAATCTCGCGCCGCCTGACTGACGTCAGGCGCGCGCGTTGCCGGCTGCCGGGCGGAAGCTCGGGGACGTTGCCTAGCAACGCCCCGACGCTTAGCCTCCGAGCGAGGCTTGGGACGCTGCTCGGCAGCGTCCCCCGCCGTGTCAAATGACGCTGCGTCTGCAGCGTCAGATGACGCTGTGCTCGCCGTCCGTCCGGGTGCAGGGACACCCGGACGGCGTGCAACAGTACCCCCCCCTTGAGGAAGGGTTAACAACCCTTTCCCACCAGGTTTATCGGGGAATTGCCGAAAAAAGGCCCTCCTAAGATTGGGTGAATGCAAATCTACATCGGAAACCCAGGACCTCTCTTCGGGACCAAATCCCCTCCAGTGTACCAGAAACTGCAAGGAACCTCTCACAAGTCTAGAATCGAGGATCTTTTCCACGCGGAACTCCTGTTGCCCCTGCACCATCACTGGGGCGGAGCCCTTCCTCAGTCTGCGAGGAAATCTCTGTGAAAACACCACCGGCTTAAGAAGCGAAGCATGAAAGGTACTTGAAATCCTGAGGGACTTAGGTAAAGCAAGACGGAATGCTACCGGATTAACCCTCCTGACAATCCGAAAAGGCCCAATGAACCGAGGCCCTAACCTTGCTGATGGTTGATGAAGCTTTATATTACGGGTGGATAGCCACACCCAGTCACCAACTTTGAAAGAGCAAGGCCGTCTGGATTTGTCAGAGAATACCTTCTCTCTGAAAGCAGCTTCTTTAAGGGCCAAGTGGACTTTCCTCCATACGACTTTGAGGCGAGAGGCAGCTGACGAAGAAGAGCCAGAGGCATTCGGTCCCAGAGAATTAGCCCGTGGATGGAATCCGTAGACTGCAAAAAAGGGCGACGTCTTAGAGGCCGAATGCTGTGCGTTATTATACGCAAATTCGGCCAACGGCAAGAAACTAACCCAGTCATTTTGAAGTTTGGAAGCAAAAATCCTCAGATATTGTTTAAGAGACTGATTAAGGCGTTCAGTTTGTCCATTGGCCTGTGGATGGAATGCGGAAGTTAGGCTGATCTTCACCTTTAAGGCAGCACAGAACATTCTCCAAAACTGAGCCACAAACTGTGGACCCCGGTCGGACACAATATCACTGGGAAATCCGTGCAGGTGAAAAATGTGTTGAAGGAATAGCGTGGCCAACTCTTTAGCCGAGGGCAACTGCCTTAAAGCCACGAAGTGCGCCATCTTTGAAAATCTATCGATGACGACCCAAATGACTTGACAGTGTGATGAGACTGGAAGACCCACAATAAAATCCATGGCCAGATGGGACCAAGGCCTGCCTGGGACGGACAAAGGCAACAACTCTCCCAATGGTCGAGAACGTGGAACTTTATGTCGGGCACACTCAGGACAAGACAAGACAAAGTCCTTGCTGTCCCTGGCCATCCCTGGCCACCAGACCACTCGGGATAATAAAGCAAGGGTTTTATACACTCCTGGGTGACCCGAAATCTTAGTATCATGGCATTCTGCCAACACTCTGCGTCTCAATGAAGGAGGAACAAACAGTTTATTCTCCGGAGTTTGGGCTGGAGCTTGCCCTTGAGCTTGCCGGAGAAGACCCTCCAAGGTCTGGCTAACTCCGGCATGGATACAGGATGAAGGAATGATGGACCCAGACTTGATCCCACCTTCTTGTTGAGGAACAAAACATCTGGAAAGGGCATCTGCCTTAATGTTTTTTGATCCAGGGACATAAGAAATAATGAAATTAAATCTCATAAAGAAGAGTGCCCACCGGGCTTGGCGAGCGTTCAGTCTTTTGGCTGATTCAATGTATTGTAGATTCTTATGATCGGTTAAGACCAGAATCTGATGAACAGCTCCTTCCAGCCACTGACGCCATTCATCAAAGGCCCACTTGATGGCAAGTAACTCCCTGTTGCCCACATCATAATTGGACTCAGCTCGAGAGAATTTTCTGGACATATATGCACAAGGGTGGAACTGTAGTGTTTCTGGATCTCTCTGCGAGAGGACCGCCCCGGCCCCTACTTCAGAGGCGTCAACTTCTACCACAAATGGTAGATCGGGGTTGGGGTGTTTAAGAACTGGAGCAGAAACGAAGGCCTGCTTCAACGTCTCAAAGGCCTGTTCTACTCGAGGACTCCATAATGATGGATCCGCCCCTTTTTTGGTCAAAGCCACCAAGGGTGCCACAATGGACGAAAAGGCGTGAATGAAACGCCTATAATAATTTGCGAACCCAAGGAACCGCTGGATAGCTTTTAAATTAGTGGGCCGAACCCAATCCACAATGGCTTGTAATTTCTTGGGGTCCATTTGGAACCCACGAGAAGAAATTATATACCCCAAAAAAGAAACCTGGGTCACCTCAAATTCGCATTTTTCCAGCTTAGCGAATAGCTGATTTTCCCGCAACTTCTGCAAAACCTGGCGTACCTGTGTCCTATGCGAGTCCAAGTCTCGGGAAAAAATTAAAATATCGTCCAAATAGACCACTACAAATTTCCCCAAGAATTCCCGAAGGACGTCGTTGATAAAATCCTGAAAAACGGCTGGGGCATTGGAGAGGCCGAACGGCATTACCAGGTACTCATAGTGCCCCGTCTGAGTACTGAACGCCGTTTTCCACTCGTCCCCTTCCTTGATTCTAATGAGGTTATAAGCCCCCCTAAGATCGATCTTGGAAAAGATGGTGGCAGATCGAAGTTGGTCAAAAAGGACTGTAATCAAAGGAAGGGGATAGGTGTTTTTCACCGTAATCTTATTGAGAGCACGGAAATCTATGCATGGCCGCAGGGAACCGTCTTTTTTTTCTACAAAAAAGAAACCGGCACTGAGAGGTGATTTAGAGGGCCGAATAAAACCCTTTGAAAGACTCTCTTTGATGTACTCATCCATAGCCTTAGTCTCCGGGACTGATAAGGCATAAAGCCTGCACTTGGGTAATGAAGCGTTGGGAACCAACTGGATGGCACAGTCGTATGGACGGTGTGGCGGCAAACTGTCGGCCTTGCCCTTAGAAAAAACGTCTAAAAAATCTTGGTAAGGGACAGGGACCCCTGCTAAAGAGGTGGACCTTGCAGGGAGTGCAATCTGAAGGCACTGCTGCTGGCAAGCGGGACTCCAATGGGTAATTTCCCCCAGATGCCAATCAATGGAGGGATTGTGTTTTCTCAACCATGGAAAGCCCAACACGATGGGCACAGAAGGACAAGAAGTTATCAGGAAAGTAATCTCCTCCTGGTGAAAGATACCAATGGTCAACTGCAGAGGAGGAGTCTGGAATAAAATCGCCCCATTGGAGAGCACCCCCCCATCTAAACCCCGTAGGGTAATGGGCACAGGAAGCCGAAGTTGGGGAATCCCCAAACTCTGGGCGGTGGCAGCATCGAGAAAATTACCAGCCGCACCACTATCAATGAAAACTGACCCAGCCCAATTGCATCCCTGAAAGGATATGTAGCCAGGAACTAGTAACGAATCTAGAGAGGAAAATAGCTGAAGGCCGAAGTGAACCCTCTCTTCGTTCACTTGGCCCGGCCTTTTACTGGCCTATTGGGACAATTTTTTAGAATATGACCCTTGCACCCACAGTATAGGCAAAGTCCTGAACTCAGTCGGCGAGCTCTTTCCTCCGGGGAAATGCGAGCTGCCCCAAGTTGCATTGGCTCCTCACTTTCCTCAGGGGTTACCGATACAAAAGGAACCACCCGGGTGAGAGAGCCCCGTTCAGACCTCCGCTCACGGAGGCGACGATCAATTTTAATGGCTAATTCCATTAATTTGTCCAGAGTTTTAGGAGCGGGGTATTGAATGAGACAATCCTTTATTTCGTCAGCCAGACCACAACGAAATTGGCTGCGTAACGCGGGATCATTCCATCCGCAGTCATTTGCCCATCGGCGGAACTCAGTACAGTAAGCCTCCGCTGGGTCTTTCCCTTGTTTAAGGGCCCTGAGATGAGTCTCTGCTGAGGCTTCCCGGTCGGGGTCATCATATAACAACCCAAGGGAACTGAAAAAATTGTCAAGCGAAGACAAAGCTGGGCTGTCAGAAGGCAGTCCAAAGGCCCAGGTCTGAGGGTCACCCTGCAGTAATGATATTACTAAACCGATACGCTGGGCCTCGGACGAGAAAGAGCGCGGTTTGAGCTTAAAATACAATTTACAGCTCTCCCTAAAGTTAAAGAAAGTTTTGCGATCCCCAGAGAACCGATCAGGAAGGTTCATTTTGGGGTCTGAACCTCCTGTTTCTTGGGGCCTCATCCTTTGCTCTTGTGAAGCCACTTTTAACGACAATTCCCGCACCATCTGGGTAAGCCCCTGGAGCTGATCCGAGAAAGTCTGGGGAGTGGTACTCATAATACGAAATCACCCAAGCAAAAAACAACAGGAGGACTTATAAGACCAAATATAGTCTGTCTTTTAATTTTTTGGCCGGTTATAATGTTACGTTGCCCTGGCCTGGGTACCAGGGACAATACAGGTTCCAGACGGTGAGATGATAAGGCGTGAGCCCACAGCCGGGACCGCCGGTTAGGACGGCCACAGCGGGTCCTACACTCTCTCTGTTGAGTCCCCGAGGCAGATGGCAAACCCCTGCGGAGCTAGGCTTCACCTGTGGCCGCCGCGTTCGAAGGAGCGAGTTAAGCCCGCTCCGACCCCGATGCAGCCAGGTCTTATGTGATGACAAGGGGTAAGCGATCGCCACGGGGAACACTCAAGAGGACAAGCTGACTACTGGACCTAACTGGAAACTGGCCCCTAACTGCCGGCACCAGGCCAAGACGGGGAGAGCGACCTAGTCGCAGGCACCAGCGGATGGAAGGGAGTCCCCAAGAATAATCAAAAGGGACCGTGACTCCCAAAGCAGGGACCAGGAACAACGGTGACACTCCTGCCTATACAGAACACTAATGACAGACGGGGGCCAGGGAACATACACAAGAAGACGGGGACAAGAATATAAATGAGAATAACCAAGGACAGGCCCGCGGAGGGGCTTAGCCACGGAGGGCCAGAGAACCGAAGGAGATAAAGACCAGAGCTCCACTGGAGCACTTACGTGACCCACGAAAGATGGAGATAGTGGGTCCACTGCAGGCTCACGGGCTGACGATGAAATACAGCAGAGGAGTCCGGTGAAGAACTGGAAGCAAGGGATCCACAGGCAAACGCAGCTGACAGGCTGGGAGACCAGGCAGGCTGCAATGGCGATCTGCAGCCAGGAGAACTGGGACCAAAGACCCAGGGGACCGGAGGGTGAAAGCAGGTAGCACAGGGTGCATACAGCTATAACCGGCGTCTGTGCCCAGCAGACGCCGGCTATTTATTCAAATCTCGCGCCGCCTGACTGACGTCAGGCGCGCGCGTTGCCGGCTGCCGGGCGGAAGCTCGGGGACGTTGCCTAGCAACGCCCCGACGCTTAGCCTCCGAGCGAGGCTTGGGACGCTGCTCGGCAGCGTCCCCCGCCGTGTCAAATGACGCTGCGTCTGCAGCGTCAGATGACGCTGTGCTCGCCGTCCGTCCGGGTGCAGGGACACCCGGACGGCGTGCAACAACCCGCTACACAGAGCTTCCGTGGTATAGCAGGTGGATCCCCCTGCAACATTGTGCACTATGTAACCTCTAAGGCGCCTATTGAATTATGTTGTTGTCTCATACCATTACTTAACTCTTATGCCTAGAAATAAATGACACAAACACCTTATCTAAAAATAACGACACGGACACCAACTGCGTAAGGTTAAAAAGGTCATAGTAGTTTATTTAAATGGTATGACCCCTATTTGTATAAGGGATGGCAAAGAAAGCGCTTGAGACCAGCACCATGAACGCGGGTGTTGCCATGGTAGCGACCTCAGCGCCCGCCAATGGCCACACCCCTTCTTGTGGGTACAGCCTGCGCTGTGACGGACATACCGCCCCCTTCTATTGCATGACGTGGACCTTCCATGAAGGCCAACGCCCCCAGCTGGAACTGGGGACTCGCCCGCCTTCTTGGCAAAGGGGGGGCAATACCGCACAGAGACCACCTGACACCCCACCTGCTTGCTGGTCGAGAGCGCCTTCTCGCCGATTGTTAACTAAAGCTATGGAAATAAAGAACCAAATTTGGTGGAAATGGCTTGATGCCAGGTAGCACAGAGAGAAGGGTAGGGAGGGTGGGGATCAAGACTCAAAGAGGCTCACTTCCTGTCTCTGATCACTGATATAACCCTCTCTGGCTGCTGCCCCCCTGCTACCTGATTGGCAGAACTAACTGCCACTCCACTACTGTTTCCATAGGGCTTTACACAGATGCTTCTGCTGTACATTGCTTGTGGACAACAAATTCACAGGCTCTTAATCTCCCTCCAGCCTATGCGGCCCTCGCTCTGTCTAAGGCGCCTATTGAATTATGTTGTTGTTAACTCATACCATTACTTAACACTTATGCCTAGAAATAAATGACACAAACACCTTATCTAAAAATAACGACACGGACACCAACTGCGTAAGGTTAAAAAGGTCATAGTAGTTTATTTAAATGGTATGACCCCTATTTGTATAAGGGATGGCAAAGAAAGCGCTTGAGACCAGCACCATGAACGTGGGTGTTGCCATGGTAGCGACCTCAGCGCCCGCCAATGGCCACACCCCTTCTTGTGGGTAAAGCCTGCGCTGTGACGGACATACCGCCCCCTTCTATTGCATGACGTGGACCTTCCATGAAGGCCAACGCCCCCAGCCGGAACTGGGGACTCGCCCGCCTTCTTGGCAAAGGGGGGGGCAATACCGCACAGAGACCACCTGATACCCCACCTGCTTGCTGGTCGAGAGCGCCTTCTCGCCACAGCCTGTGTTACAAAGACCCCGCAGGGTCACCACGCGTAACCAGGCCCCGCCATCCTAAACAAATAACAACCTACGCTGAACTAACCTGAACTAGGGAAAATGTCATCCAAAAACACTGCCATGCCTGCATCAGGAAGATGTACGCCATCTGGCCTGTACAAACCCACGGAGTACTTAACAATGGTAGGATGTCTAACCGCCCTGCCACCCCGAGCCACAACATGCCTAGACACCGCATGGTTCAACTTCCTCATGGCCCTCTCGATTGCTGACACCTTCCGGCAACCCCGCCAGTTAATGCAGGGAATTATGCCGGACCACACAATCCTCACACCGGGCCAGAGGTCCACCAGACGCACAAAGTCTGTCTTAATCTTGATGGTGAGCTCAATGCCCGTCCTCTTGACCAGGTCATTGCCACCTAAATGAATCACCAGAACATCGGGGCGGCCCCACTTACGGGCTTTGGTGGATAACAGCTCCCATAGACTATCCCAAAGGAGACCCATGACTCCAACCAGCTAACAGCGAGTGCCTTCTCCAGAACAGGAGCACTGGAGGCTAGTGGGTGCCTAGCAGCCCAAAAAATAAAAGAGTGCCCTACGAACCAAACCCTACCCAGAGCCATATCGGAAGGGGGAGGGGCTGCAAAAAGAGAAAACCTAGTGGTTAACATCATGATATACTTTAACACAACCAAATGCATACTACGGCCCAAGTGAAGGTGAAAAACTTAAAAAACCTTCTGTGAACTTTAGGGGACAGCCAATTGAATTAGTCCACAATGGAGGAAAAAGTAAAAAATTCCCTTCACACCGTCGATTCCGGAACGCTAGTCATTCCAGAACCGATTGTAAACAATCGTTTTTGAGCCGGCGCAACAGGCGCTTGAACTACAACTTATCTAACTTATCTATTCTAACATAACTCTTATAAGCGGAGGATTTCCACCTGCCAACTGCCGAAATGGCAGAAGGTGATACTCCTGCCGCTGCTGCGCAAGTAGCAGCCCCAATTCGAAACAAATGCGTTCCGAAATCCTGCTCCCGCAGACCCAATTCTACCAAACCTTGCCGAAACACAGCCGCAAACTGGAATCGGGTCAGCGGTAGCCCATCAATGTGCGCCAAAAACTGCAAGGCGGCCTCTGGTCTGCGGGAGCTATATTCCTTAGCTAAGTAAACCGGACACACGGCCGCTTCAGCCTGTGCATTAAGGGTAACTCAGTGGCCCCTGCCCATCTGATCCGTTTTGTACCGCTTAATCTCGCATAGCACTTGTCCTTCACGGAATACTACCTCCTCCCCTAGGATGTCAGTGCGGGAGAGTTTGCTGGCTGCCACCAGCTCGCTGATGCGAAAAGCGCCATGAAACGCAGATGTAAATGCAACCTTAAACAGTGCAACTCCGTATTCGCTCTCAGCAACCTTAGCCAAACAACCCCCCAGGTCCCCCAGCATACTCATGTCTATGGGTTTGCGAGAATCCGGGGGAACTGGACGCACCCGTGTCCAACCCTTCATGGCTTTGGACAATACAAAATAACTCGTGGGGTCGGGATCGCCGCGTAAGCGCGAATAGAAAGCGATGCCTGCCAACGCCGCCGCCATAGCCGACTTTGACCTGCCCCGCCTATGGTGACCCCCAAACAAAAGCGAGTACCCGGTCCTCGACCGACTTACCGCTAGCCTCGGCGGAGCCCTGAAACTCCACCCAGTCCTGCCATGGGCCCCATAAGTTCTACGAGTGTAAGGGGCCAAGGACAGAAGAGCCAGGTCTGCCATGCCGGCTCTATGACCTGCCACACAAAAGGGGGGCAATTAAGCCCAAGTTGCTAAGCCTCGGGGGCCAACTCGCGAAACCTTGCAAACTTAAACCTCGAAAGGGCATCCGCTATGTTGTTATCCACCCCCGGGACCTGCCTGGCCCTGAACTGTATGTTATGCCGTAAGCAGAGCAGAACTAAGTGCCGTAGCAGACGCAAAAAATTCGGGGGGGCGCCCTCTGATTATTAATGGCCTGCGCCACCCCAATGTTATCACACCAGAACACTGTGTTCTGGTTAGCTAGCTGGGAGCACCTTTTTCAGCTCTGCAGAAACTATAATCGGGAAAAGCTCAAGAAGCAGCAGGTTGACCGTGAAAACACGATCAACCCACGACTGAGGCCACTTCGAGGCGCACCACTCCCCATGGAAGTACGCCCCGAAACCCGTGGATCCTGCCGCGTCCGTGAACAGCTGCAGTTCAACGTTGGAGGAGGGGTCAGAAAGCCAGATGCCCTCCCTATTGAAGTGCTCGAGAAAAAACTGACCAAACTAAAAGGTTGACCCGCATCTCCCGACAAAGTCTGACTGTGATGAGGGTGCCTAACACCCGCCGCGGACCTTTCTAGCTTACGGCAAAACACCCTACCCATCTGGAGAATGCGACATGCAAAATTGAAAGAGCACAGTAAAGATGCCTGAGCTGCAACCTGACTCTCTTCTTTTCCCTGCATTCAGTATTGAGAGCCTGCAGCTTGCAAACCTTGTCCTCAGGGAGCCGGCAGCAACCTGCTGTAGTGTCTATCTCACTGCCCAGATAAGACAGAACCGTGGCAGGGCACTCCGTCTTATCTGCGGCAATGGGGACCCCTAAAGACGCCGGGACATTGATGGCGGATGCCATGATGTTTGCACACGTGCCCTGCCTGCCTGGCCCCACAAGGGGAAAAAATCATCCAAATAATGCGCCATGCCACTACAGCCTGTGGCGTCTTGAATGCCCAGTGCAGAAAGGAACTGCATTTCTCAAAGTAGGAGCAGGATACCGAGCACCCCATGGGCAAACCCTTGTCAATAAATATACCCCCGTCTCAATGGAGACCCATGAACCTGAAGGACTCTGGGTGTAGGGGGAGGAGCCTGAAAGCCGACTCCATGTCCGATTTAGTAACTAGGGCCCCACTGCCCCAGCGTCAGACTGGGAAAGGCCCTGCCATCCTGCCCCATTAGATTCCCGCCAGCACCTTTTGTCTCGCCACCTCGGGCTGCCAGTGCCGAGCCCGCCCCGATCCGCATTGCCTGCGGCAGGTCTATAAGATTTTTTGTGGTGACCTGCCCCACATAAACTACATTTTGCCCCTTGGTCACACTTGCCGTCATGAAATGCAAAACGCTTCTCTTTGTTGCCGGGTCACACCCCGGGTCTCCCCCCTTGTAAAGGGCTTCTTGCCTGGAGGCTACACCGAAGGCAGGCCCCCCCACCTATTATCTCAGCTGAACGTCAACGTGTTTGCACCCTTTAAGATGAGTTTGGACCCCTCGCGAGTATGACAACACTTTACATTGTCATCACGCCATGCGCTGACCTTGTCCTTATGAACGTGACTTTAACTGGGAACAAGTAACGTAGTATGTTCACGAGTTCATCGGGCCTGGTGCTGAGTTAACACAAGGCTAGTAACAGGCAACCCCCTTTCAGCTAATTGCTAAAACCCTGGCAAGCGAACTCACCCTTGGGTGAGGACCGTCTGGCCTTGCAAAGTCCTTACCCGTATATGTGGTTAGCGTGAAAAGGTATACCGAAACTGGCCCCTTCTAATAATGTATTTTGACCCCCCCAACCTGATGGGGCCTTACCACTCTGGGTGCACTTGGACCTCCAACCTGCTTAGCTACAGCGTGCGCCGCCAACCTCCCAAATTCGTGCGGGCGCTAAGGGAACCTAAATTCCCCGTTGCTGGCGTAAGAGAGTAAAGGGGATGCTGCACACACAGAAAATTCAATGTTCTCACCAACATGGAGGAGCCTCCGTGCTCGTCAGCAGACGTAGCCGGGTTTTCTGATTCGGCTGAAGGTAAAGGAGCCGGCATGCTGGATCCACGCCTCTGCTGCTGCTGCATGCAAGGTGTCAAGCACACTTCTCGGTGATGATCTTCTGAATCTCCCCTCTTACCCCGGTCCTGCCACCGGCTCTTATTCATATGGTGCAGGATCCGAGGCCACTGTGTCTGCGACGCGGATGGCAAAACCACTTCAGAATTCCCAGAGCTATGGCTGGTAACTTCTTCGACCGCCAAGACCGGCGCAGGTCTGATGCCGGCCGCGCTTGCTGCAGGAGGCGTCCAATGCCTAATCGACTCAGACTTGTCACGAGAGGCCCCTTGTCCGGTAACCCTGGAGGATCCACTGGCCACTGCTTCCAGTACCGCACCTGAAGAGAGCTCGGGAGACAGATGCAATGTATTAATTTCCATGCCTGATCGAGAGATCACTTAACGATCGCCCCCATGAAAACCGCCCTCCCGACACTCCCCGCCTGAGGCACCGAGGACCGTGGGGTGGGAGAACTGGTTTGAGAACCCTTAACCTCAATGCAGTGGGGCAGTAACGCTAACCATTACACCATCCGTGCTGCCCGGATGTGAAAAGAGGGGTGTGTGTACCCTCCCCCCTGGGTGAAACTGAGGATAACCAGAGTGCCTCTGGGTGGCGGGCTGCGGCGAAAAGGCCAGCATGTACCGCACAGGGCCCCACGGGAGCTGGAGTCCGACATGTGTTGTGAGGGGCGGATCCCTGCTGGTCATAAGGGTACGGGGTGTTAAAAGACCACCACCACTTTCCTTACTGACCAGGAGTAGGCTGCACAAAGGCCGGCAATCCGGGTCCCCACAAGGGGAAACCAACCATGGAGTCCCCCGCCGCTAGTGATCCTGACCCAGGAAAACTGCTTGGGGAGCTGGGAACTTGCCGCGGCCGGGAGGCCATGCATGCAGCTTGGTGTTAAACGTGGGTGGGAACACCGCCAGTGCCGCGGTCCTGCCCTGGGGTGAAGATCGCCAGTTGGGGGAGGCAGGGAGGCCCCCACGCTGCCGTGTATGGCCAGCACATGGCCTGCTAGTAATGGTATAGCCCCCCCTGGACGCCTCCTTGTGATGTGCAGCAACAGGCTGCCCACCGGCGTACACCCCTAGGGGAACCTAAGCCCCTTGTACGCCTGCAATGCCTCATTTGTGCTTGACTGTGCGGGCGCAATGTATCCTGGCGAGCCATGACCTCTCCCCACAGCCTAAGGACTAGCAGGGGTTCCACAGGAGTGCTTGGCGTCCCCCCTGCAGCAGGTGCGCCATCCCTGTCCCCGGACACGCTACTCGCGTCCTGAGACTAAAAGCGCCGCTCACCGCCGCCATGAGGGGACTCACAGCGGCAGCCACAGCGGCAGCTGCAGGGGTGGCGCCACCCGCCCACGGGAGCCTGGACTGGGGACCTGGTAAATGCTGGCGGACTCCTGGAGGTAGGGAGGTGGGGGAGGCAGAATACCTAGCCCCCGTCGACTCCCGCCCCCCGCAGCTACAGTAGCCAGCGGGCTGTAGGCATCAGCGCCAGCAGAGCCGTGCGCTCAGGACGCCCGGACCCACTGTAGCAGCAGAGGAAAGTGCTTAATGAGGAACACAATGAAATGGGGGATTCAGAAAGGTAGATGCAAAAAACCCAAGAACTTGCACTTATCTGCTGCCTGTGACCAGATCAAGGGGGTTATTCTAGTCCATTCTTTCTGACAAAATCCTTCTTAGATGGACAAAACCATGTGCACTGCAGGGGGGCAGATGTAACATGTGCAGAGAGAATTAGATTTGGGAGGGGTTTTTCTTCAAAGTGAGATCTATATTGCAGTGTAATATCATGCAGTCAGTATTTTCCCTGCACAGAAACAAAATAACTCACCCAAATCTAATTCTCTCTGCACATGTTACATCTGCCCCACCTGCAGTGCACATGGTTTTGTCCATCTAAGAAGGATTTTGTCAGAAAGAATGAACTAGAATAAACCCCCAAGACTCAAAGAGGCTCACTTCCTGTCTCTGATCACTGATATAACCCTCTCTGGCTGCCGCCCCCCTGCTACCTGATTGGCAGAACTAACTGCCACTCCACTACTATTTCCATAGGGCTTTACACAGATGCTTCTGCTGTACAGGGCCGGTGCAAGGCACCGGAGCGCCCCAGGCGAGTCGGGCTGGGGGCGCCCCGGTGCCGGGGGTGGGGGTGTGTGGTGTGTGTGAGGTGGTACCTGTCACCTGTCCTACCGGCGCTGTCTATTTCAATCTGGCGGCGGAGGCAGCGGGGGTCCCTGCAGTCTATTAAAAATCACGAGCGCTATCCGCCGGGCTATGCGGAAGCGCTTCTAGTGTGAAAACTCTGGCAGCACGCTGATTGGCTGAGATCAGCGTGCACCGTGCTGCCAGAGTTTTCACACTAGAAGCGCTTCCGCATAGCCCGGCGGATAGCGCTCGTGATTTTTAATAGACTGCAGGGACCCCCGCTGCCTCCGCCGCCAGATTGAAATAGACAGCGCCGGTAGGACAGGTACCCGGGCGGCATTTTCCGCCCTCCAGTGGCCGGCGCCCTAGGCAAATGCCTAGGTTTGCCTAGTGGTGGCGCCGGCCCTGCTGCTGTACATTGCTTGTGGACAACAAATTCACAGGCTCTTAATCTCCCTCCAGCCTATGCGGCCCTCGCTCTGTCTTGTCATCTGACAAGAAGCACATTTATTTATATATTAACAGTTTCTTATATAGCGCAGCAGATTCCGTTACAGTGTCTTATATAGCGCAGCAGATTCCGTTACAGCATCTTATATAGCGCAGCAGATTCCGTTACAGTGTCTTATATAGCGCAGCAGATTCCGTTACAGTGTCTTATATAGCGCAGCAGAGTCCGTTAGTGTCTTATAAAGCGCAGCAGATTCCGTTACAGTTTCTGATATAGCGCAGCAGATTCCGTTACAGTGTCTTATATAGCGCAGCAGATTCCTTTACAGTTTCTTATATAGCGCAGCAGATTCCGTTACAGTTTCTTATATAGCACAGCAGATTCCGTTACAGTTTCTTATATAGCACAGCAGATTCCGTTACAGTTTCTTATATAGCACAGCAGATTCCGTTGCGCTTTACAATTGTAGACAGTGATAGAACAAACTGGGTAACAACAGACAGACTTGGAGGTAGGAGGGCCCTGCTGCAAGCTTACATTCTATAGGAATATACAGTAGGAGCACATAACAGATTGTGGTTGGGAAGATCAGGGTATATTTCTTTTTAAAAGTATTTAGTCAAATTGTGACTATGTCAACAGTCATATTCTTGACATCACAGTATCGCCAGTTCTGAGTTCCGTTGTTAAAATGTCGAGTTGACATTGAACATATTGGCGTGTGCAGAATATTGACATGTTCACAATACCGACATGTTAAATACTATATTGATATGTGACACGTTGACATTCTGCATGGGCAAGCAGTGGAGGGTCAAGGTAAGTTTGCAAAAGGGGAGGCTAGCGTTAGGCTGCGGGAGGGGGAGTTTAGGGTTAGGCTGTGAGAGGGGAGGTTACGGTTAGACTGTGGGAGGAAAGGTTAGTGTTAAGCTGCTGGAGGGAAGGTTAAGGTTTGGTTGTGGGAAAGGAAGTTAGGTTTAGGCTGCGGTAGGGGAGGGTTAGGCTGCTGGAGGAAGTTAGGTTTAGGCTGCGGTAGGGGAGGGTTAGGCTGCAGGAGGAGGAGGTTGGGTCTAGGCTGCGGGATGGGAGGTTAGGGTTAGGCTGCGGGAGGGGAGGTTAGAGTTAAGCTGTTGGAAGGGAGGTTAAGGTTAGGTTGTGGGAGGGGAGGTTAGAGTAAGGCTTGCCAGATGGGAGGTTAGGGTAAGGCTGTGGGAGGGGAGGTTAGGGTTAGGTTTGCGGGATGGGAGGTTAGGGTTAGGCTGTGGGAGGGGAGGTTAGGGTTAGGCTGTGGGAGGGGAGGTTAGGGTTAGGCTGCTGGATGCAGGGACGTGCAGTCAGGGGAGGCAGAGCCTCACCTGTCATAAATCATAAAAAATACAAAGATGATATTTATAACACATATACTGTGGGTACTTATGTAGTATCTGGGCTGCCGATTTTTTGATTGTATGCCTTAAGTTAAGGCATACAATCAGATGCGATGCGATGCGATATCGCATCGCATCGCATCGCATCGCATGCGACCATCGGATGCGATGACCCGATTTTTCCATAGGAATCAATGTTAAAATGGACTGAGTCCATTTTAACATGGAATTCAATGGGAAAAAGGGGTCCTTTTCATACCCCTACTATCCAAGTGGGCATGGAGTTGGATATAAACCTGTGGCGAGCGCAGCGAGCCACCGAGCCCGAAGCGTGGCGAGCGAAGCGAGCCCCGCGAGGGGACGGTATTCTGTGTCCCCTCGCGGGGCTCGCTACGCTCGCCACGCTTCGGGCTCGGTGGCTCGCTACGCTCGCCACAGGTTTATATCCAACTCCATGCCCACTTGGATAGTAGGGGTATGAAAAGGACCCCTTTTTCCCATTGAATTCCATGTTAAAATGGACTCAGTCCATTTTAACATTGATTCCTATGGAAAAATCGGGTCATCGCATCGCATCGCATCGCATCGCATCCGATGGTCGCATGCGATGCGATGCGATGTACCCGATTTAGAAATCGGCAGCCCAGATACTACATAAGTACCATACTGTGTTATAAATATCTTATTTGTATTTTTTTTATAATTTATGGTGTGAGAGGCTGTGTGAGCTTTATGAGGCAGCGAGAGCTGTGCCTCCAGCTGACAGTTTAAAACTGTCAGCAGCAGGGGGCAGGGCTAAGTTGGGGGCACAAAATGAGGCTGAAAGCCCATTGAAAAATAACGAGGAAACGGCACCTACTCCTCTGCCTCAGTGACAGGGACGTGCCTTCAGCTCACATCAAAGCACACCCCTGTCACTGAGACAGATGTGATTGGGCAGCGCATCAGTCTGTCACACACTGACAGACTGATACGCTATCACATGCAGCTGGGTCACAGGCTGGAGATCGGGGACCTTGCTGCCTGTTACTGGGGCAGAAGTGTGGCCTGGACCAGAGCCTACCCCAGACGCTCAGCATCGCCAGCAATAACCTGCAGTGCTGGGAGCGGAGGGCGACGTGGATCTGGTGCGGGACAGGCTCTGTATTGCCTTCAGTAGCGCAGAGAGGGGGAGGAGCGGGTACAGTTCACCCGACACGTCAGTGTGGTCCGGCTAACCTCCCTCCTCCACCTGTGGCCTTGACCCCGCTGGATGAGCCTGTTCTCTTGTTATGCTGCGGCCTGATCCACGTACCCCGCCGGGAGGCCTGGCTTCCCTCCTCCAGTCGCAGCGGCCAGCTCTATTCATGATTGGCGTCTGTACTTCTGGACCACGCCGGGAGGCCTGGCTCCCCTCGTTCCTCCTGCCACTGCAGCCTGGGCCAGCTGTCTTCATGATCAGATCTGCGGCTGTATCCCCTCCTCTCGCTGCCAGTGCTGCTGGAGCCTGGGTAGGCTTCAAAAGTAAGTAATGGTTCAGCCCTATGTCCCCACTGTCACTCTCCCCACAGTCACACCCCCATCCCCCACTGTCACTTTCCTGCTATCATACGCCCCACTGTCACACCCCCATCCCTCGCTGTCACTCTCCCCACTGTCACTCCCCAATCCCCACTGTCACTCTCCCCATCCCCTGCTGTCACTCTCCCCACTGTTACTCTCCCCCATCCCTGCTGTCACTCAACCCACTGTCACTCTCCCCCATCGTCTGCTGTCACTCTCCCCGCATCCCCCACTTTCACCCTCCCCACATCCCCTGCTGTCACTCTCCCCGCATCCCCCACTTTCACCCTCCCCACATCCCCTGCTGTCACTCTCCCCGCATCCCCCACTTTCACCCTCCCCACATGCCCTGCTGTCACTCTCCCCGCATACCCCTCTGTCACTGTCCCTAAAAGCTCCTGCCTCACCTGACACTAACCTCACCGCACCTCACTGGCGGTATGGGAGGTTAGGGTTAGGCTGCAGGAGGGAAGGTTAGATTTAAGATGCTGGAGGGGAGGTTAGATTTAAGATGCTGGAGGGGAGGTTAGGGTTAGGCTGTGGGAGGGGAGGTTAGGGTTAGGTTTGCGGTATGGGAGGTTAGGGTTAGGCTGCGGGAGGGGAGGTTAGGGTTAGGCTGCAGGAGGGGAGGTTAGATTTAAGATGCTGGAGGGGAGGTTAAGGTTAGGCTGTGGGAGGGGAGGTTAAGGTTTAGCTACTGGTTAGTAAATTTACCCCAGTGATTCTGGTATTTTAGGTCTTCGGAGCTGCAGATTCGTAGAGGACGGAGTGAAGTATCTTATACAGACTTAGTTTTTCTCTATAATTTGCCTGTGAATGAGTTTATCTGACAGTACGGTAGTGCACTCGCTAATGAGGAACACAGAAACTGACAATCTACAAATCACTGGATCCTCATTTCACTTATGTCCTCTAAGCAGGCACGCTCCTATTAATAAGTACTGGGAGCGGCAATTCTAATAACAGAGCACTTAAAGAAGATTTTTATTTTTAATACTTAAACATTTTTTCAGTTTGTGCGATGCTGCTGAATGTCTGCGGGGACAATCACAGTGTTGTGTACATTCCCTTTTAGCGATTGGGTGCTTATAGAGAGGCGTTAGAAGATACTTAAGGTTAAAAGGCAATGGTGGCAAAAATGCAGACATATTTCAACCGGTTTTAGGGGTGGTCATTGCCTGCGTCTGTGATCCGGTATGTAGAGGACAGAAGGGGTCATTCAGACCTGATTGCTGGGCTGCAAGATTTTGGTTAGGTAAATGCCGACCCGCCACCACTGTGTCTGCAAGCCCATGTGGGCTGCAAATGCAATTGCAGCTGTATACATGAGGAAAAAAAGACATTCAAATCCATTCCCCCCTACCGTCGCAGCTCGTTATCTGTGGGGAGAAGGAGGCTGCCAGTGACGTCAGGGGCCTCCTTCTTCCCACAGTCGGGTAATGCCTGCGTTTTCCAAGACGCTTCCGGAAAATGCTGCATTCCCTCCCCAAATGGTGCAGCCGGTTCCACGCCTACTGAGGCACATGGGTGGTCAATGGCTGCTGGTTGTCAATACTGTCAATCACGGGCCTCAAAATTCCTGATGGCAACCCCGGTGCATTAGTTTTGTCATTTCCAACTGTTTTATTTGTGCAAATCGTCTGGGACATGTCCCACCAAGATGGTCTCCTTTCCACGACTTTAGCAACAGTCTATGATGGCACATTAATACATCGCGAGGCTTCACTTCCAAACTTTGCCATGAGGCCCGAAGATGTTTTGTCCAACAGAATAAAAGTATAATTGGTGTCAACAATCTACGCTATCTACCAACTATGCATCCCCCTTAGTGTCAGGACCACTTACATTATTTGCTCATAATAACTGTCAATCCTGTTTGGCTGGCGCGTCCTACCCTCTCAGTCTCCTGTCTTACCTTCTGAGCTTTCCGCAGCTGCTGTAACACCTACACACGGTGAGAACAGGGAGATTGACGTAACAGACGTTGTTGATCGTTGAACTGTAAAGTCTTCATTATCTTTGTCTTGTCCCTCATACAAAATCACCTGACATTCACGTCGAGGTGGAAATCTCAGAGTTGTCATTGAAGGTGACTGCTCCCTGTCATCGTGTATGTTACCACACATTTGCCGGCGTGGGGGCCAGGATCTAGCACGGCCGTGGTAAACTTTAAAATTTGTGCTAAGACGATGAACTCTGCCTTACCCTAGTATGTGTCTCTATATACATTATTATCTATAGGGCTTGGAGCTGGATAGTTTAGATAGATGATATGTAACAAATTCACTTTAGTCTATTTACAAGTACTTTTTCATGGTGACATTGGCCCTTATTCTGATTGAGTCGGATGGCTCCGCATGCGGTCGGACGGCCGATGGTTGGTGTTTGCGCATGTGCAGAGACGTATCTGCGCATGTGCGAACGCCGCGCACGTCCAAATACGGCGTGAATTCTGTACAGAAAACGATCGGTTGGAAAAATCCGAACAGGGGGTGGAGAGGGGCGTGAAGGGCTGTTTGGCCTCATTACCATATGCGTACAGCCTGCGTTTCATGGGCGTTCCCATGAAAAAGCTGGGCATACGTATGGTAATCCGGCCGTGACGCACCTGTGGGGGGTGGACACATGACATTGCCGGATGCCAGCTGCCCGCCCATATCCCTGCGTTTGCACGGAGAAATGTCCGAGTGGTCTGGAGCACTCGTGCTGCGTCTTTCCGCATTCGGACGGTGTGAGCGATCCGTACGTTAGGCGGGGATAATAACACTCGGTTCCGGTCCGAAAATACGCATCCGACCGATTCAACTAGAATAAGGGCCATTGTGACACTGAAATGTGTCTGGGATTTAGGTTTGCCTGAGGACTACTAGTTTCACATTAGTCTGGGGAGCTGGACTTTGGAGCATCTGAGGACTGGCAAGTCGATTAGGTTTTACTCAAGACTTTCCTGTTTACTCAAGCATTTCCATAATTCTTGTAAGTATAGTTTATAAAAAGCTTATCTGTACTTCATTGTTCCTGTACTGTATTACATTTATTCTATCTGATAAGCGCCTTGAGTCCTATTGGATAATAATACTTAGGAATAGTTATTATTACATTAAATAATTTATATTTTTATAGAACTCCTATTATAGTGAACAATTTCATACTGACAGTAAATATATATTTGCAGCATCCACAAGTAGAAGTAAAGCAGCAGCTGGAATATTATTTGCAAGTAGAGACAAAGTTGATTTCATTGTATGCGCGCTGGTACATATATACCGATACAGTCACTACAGTATAGAATCTCTTCTCGCCCTCTGAGAACAACAGTCAAGGTCACTTTTTATAAGCAACCAGCCGACCACGTTTCCAAGGTGTTTCTAATTAACACTTAATGAGTCAATTAACCAAGTTTTGAATATCACTACGGCAACTATATCACCTGCCTGTTACCCCAAGACTTGACCTATATTTTTCATTTCGATTCTCTCTTAATTAGCCAAGGTGAACGGGTCAAGGTTATGCATGTACGTATTGCGCACTTCCAGGTACAGCTGCAAAACATGTACGGGGGCTTATAAATGACAGAGGTGGCAAGCGAACTATAAAATGCAGCAATCAATAATCTAGATATAGAGGCGGACGCCATGCAAAAGTAAGGCACAACATATTTATCGTCATTTTGCTCTCTGAATGGCACTGCAGCCCAGGCGGTGGCTTCAGGGATCCGGCGCGATTGAGGCGCATGGTCTCTGCGGAATTTAATCGGTCTGGACGTCTGTATGGATTCTGCTGAAAATGTGCCTCTAAAAATGGCCACCGCCCTGGAGAAGACAGATGCTAGAGTAGAGATCCTACTGGTTAGTGTATACAGATTACATGTAGCTATATATACAGTATATAAATATATAGCCCCTGGAATATATATATTGCCCCTGGCAGGAGGCATGTATCCCACAGGTAACAAGCAAAAAAAAAACAATGGCAATGAATACGAAACCCTTGGAAACTAGCATGAAACTCCTAGCAATGAGCATGTAACCACTGGCAATAAGCATGAAACCCATGGCAACGTGCATTAAGGTAAAATAATTATAATAAATGTATGGAGGTAACAGATTTTTTTTGGGTGGGGGAGTGCAAAATTTCTAGTTACGCCCCTGGACATCACGTAACATCGCATATAGGGGGCATGGACCCCGGCACTCATAAACTTCAGCGGTCCCCGGGGTCCAGGCTGCTGTAGGGGCACTACTGGCAGCAGGGTGCCGTTCCATGCATTTTTTTACTGGCGGGAGTTCTAGTGAAGTTGGGATGTTGCTATGGGCAGCCAATCAGATTCTGGGCGGGATGTACTACGCAGCAGCGGTACATCCTGCTGCCCATTGGCCGAAGCTCACAGCATATGTACTAACATTTGCGTTGAGCAAAGCAAAGGGCAGCTCTCCCGTTAAGAGCTGCCCTTTGCAGGGCCGCCACTAGAAATGTTGGGGCCCGGGACTCACCTACAGTACGGGCCCCCAGCGGCACAGCGCCACCTCCAGTTGCCCCCCCCGCGCACGCACGCCCGCCCCCGCATGACAGCACCCGCCTGCAAAGAGAAACCTTTAGTAAAACCTTTATTCGGTACTTGTTTCCTAGCACGGCCACAATCGCGGGCATCGGGTGTCATTTTTAGTGGTCTGCAACGCGACCGACGCGATGCCCCCGATTTTCCCATTGAAATGCATTGAAAAAAGTCAAAATCGCGTCGGTCGCGTCGTATGCGGCTAAAAAAAGCTTAAATGGTCCAGACGCGATGGCCCCGATTTCCCATAGGAAACAATGTTAAATGCCTCAATTTACTCGCGATGCCCCCGATTTCCCATAGGAAACAATGTTAAATGCCTCAATTTCACCAAATCCTCATAGGGAACAATGGTAAATGGGCCAGAAACCCCCCAAAACACCCCTGAACAGTGAAATGTCCCCCCAAAAGTAGTTTACGCCACCCCACAATGAACGCAAACCCGAAGCGTGGCGAGCGCAGCGAGCCCGCGAGGGGCGGCGGTACGCGTCCTCCGACCTTTTCATACCCCCACTATCCACATTGGCGTGGAGTTGAGAATAGAATAGTGTGGCGAGCGCAGCGAGCCACCGAGCCCGAAGCGTGGCGAGCGCAGCGTGCCCCGCGAGGGGACGCGGATACCTTCACAGGTAAACGCGTCCCTTCGCGGGCTTCACAGGTATCCGCGTCCCCTCGACGTGGATAGTGGGGGTATGAAAAGGTCGGAGGACGCGTACCGCCGCCCCACGCGGGCTCGCTGCGCTCGCCACGCTTCGGGTTCGCGTTGATCGTGGGGTGGCGTAAACTACTTTTGGGGGGACATTTCAGGGTGTTTTGGGGGGTTTCTGGCCCATTTACCATTGTTCCCTATGATGATTTGGGTAAATTGAGCCATTTAACATTGTTTCCTATGGGAAATCGGGGGCATCGCGGGTAAATTGAGCCATTTAACATTGTTCCCTATGGGGAAATCGCGGGCATCGCGATGCCCCTGATTTTTCCTCACGATGCTCACAATCATGATCGTTGTGGCCGTGCTAGGAAACAAGTACCCTTTATTCATTATCTTCTAGAGCAGTGGTTCTCAACCTCGGTCCTCAGTGACCCCCAGGTCACCTCACAGATACACAGGTGCACTAATTACTCACTGGCACATTTTAAATGATCACAAGTGGAGCTAATTATATCACCTGTGATTCTGTGATGCGACCTGGAAAACGTGCACTGTTGGGGGTCCCTGAGGGCCAAAGTTGAGAACCACTGGTCTAGAAGGTAGAAATAAATAAGAAGTAGATTCTGTTTGGTTGCTATGGGCAACCTCCCATCTTCAATATAGCTCCCATCTTCCTTAATAAACCCCTATTACAGTAGAAGGCTAGCAAAAGTAACAGGCTGGCGATATGAATGGTCACGCCTGATGCGGATTCCCCCATTTAATTCACGAAGGAACAATTTAAAAAAAACAAAATGAGTCGGTGATGACGTCTGTCAGCCCTGTCTTGTTAATAGCGACATTAAACGCCGGGTAAAGCAGAACGACTCTGCTGCAGATGGTATAGACGTGGAAAAGACAAAATACAATTTCTAGGTCGTATTATGGAAAAACGCTCACGTCCGTACAAATAGGTGCGAAATCTTTCACTGGATTATTTACCTGAAAATGGATCTCACTTTGAAGAGGCCTTTATGTTGTTTCAGTGAAAGCACCTCAGATATAACCAATTTCCTTTAAGAGTGCTTCCACACATTTGTCTTTATAACAATTTGAATGTAAGAGCTTTTATGCAAATGACACTAAAGTAGCGTCTCCCCTGCCCCCACCCTTCTAAATTGGACATTTTTATGGTTCTAATTTTCTCCTGTAATAACAGGAAAAAAAATGGCTGTCCCAGTGGAGTTGTGCATTTCATCTTCCGCTGTTTTTGTGAAGTTGAAATGACAAGTTTCTCTCATTTGTGCAACGGAAGACACACGCGCGCACAAAAAAAGTATTTTTTTCTCTTTTTTGTATGTGTGTGTGTGACTTAGTCGAAGCAGTTACTCTTTCAACTAGCGCGGTCCCCTGACACTAACCTTTTCTTGCGCAATAAGAATTGTCTCATAAAATAATAATGGAACTTAAGGAGGCTAAAAATATTGTAGTCTCTCCGTTCCTTTTTCCTGAATGAAGGACATAAATTACTTGTTAGTTTTTAACCGGTGTATCCTTTCCGTTAGGTCTTTGGCATTGAAGCCGCTATACCAGAGATGTCAAACGGGCGACTTTTATAGAGATTTGCTTCTTAATTTAATTGAAAAATAGCATCACACAATTTATATCGGCCATTTTCACAGGAGTCTCGCAAGGCAGCCCGACACAAGAAAGACAATGTAATAGGCAAGGTATTGCTGCTTAATCAAGCTGGTAAAATACAAGGGGGAAGGAATGGAAACAATGGAGATGGGATTTGGCCGATCAGACTTTTTTTGCTAATGTATCTCAAATATACACGTTGGAGGTTGTCAAGTAGTTTGATCCGAGCAGAGGTTTTGATGAGAATCCGTAGATAGCGAGGAGAAATGTCATTCAGCATTACGGATATCGTTCATTTAGGGTCAACGGGGGCTCTTGGTTTTATCAGACTTTAAGGTAAAAAATATGTTATTTATTTTTGCAATGATAATTTTCAGCTTCATCTGTCTGAAAAAGAACATCTTGTTTGTTTCTACATCACATATTAACTCCTACGCCTGATTTGCTAAGCATACTGTTTAGCAGTCATTGGCGGGAAGCACTAAAGAGGAAATTCCGTAAAAAAACAGTTTTCAGTGGTTTTACCACATCTCCCGATGCAATAAGCCCGGCATGTCGGTATTTTCGCTGTGGAGGGTGACTGCCTGGCAGCGGCTGCAGGCAGGGAGGGAGAAGAGGAGCCGGGGATGGGCGCGCAGGTAGGCCGCTGCACTCATCAGAATCGAAATGCACCGGCAGAATTTAATGCATCCCACCCATTTGGTATATTTGCTAAGATGGTAGATCTTTTAAAGATGGGATTAGAACTAAATTCCTGCCAATGGTCATGAAACCTCAGCCAACATGCAAGAAGCCCCTGGCAATGAGCAGGAAACCCCTGGCAATGAACATAAAGCACCAGGCAACAAGCATGCAACCCATGACAACAAGCATCAAACCAATGGCAATGAGCAAGAAGCCCCTAGAAACGAGCATGAAATCACTGGCATTAAGCATGTAACCCCTGGTAATGAGCAAGAAAACACCTGGCATTGAGCATGTATCCCCTGGCAACAAGCATGAAACCTTTGGCAATGAGCATATAACTCCCGGCAACGAGCATGTAGGTAAAAAATATAAATAGTGTATGGGGACGGGATGGAGGTTGGGGGCCAGAAACGTTTTGGCCAAGGGGGCGCAAATTTAGTAGTTACGCTACTGCAATGTAAATAATATACATAAATTATATACATAAACCACTCAATTAATATTATTATTAAACTATGATATAATATGGTATTAAATAACAAAGCTGTTATTGAATGTGTGGGGGATCTGCTTTGCTGACAAATTTGTCAAATTAAAATGGAATGTTCCTGTTTTGGTGACATGTTACCAGTAATCTCTTGGGATAAGCCCTCCGTATTCCTGATTCACCCTTTTATATAAACCGTACCATTTTAAAACATGCAGTATCTTCATTTGAATCATCTTTAAAGAGTGCTGTGAAAATATTAAATCACTACATAAATACCTTGAAGAACGAAAAAAAAAAACAGATGTATCAAAATCCCAACACATCGCTACAGCAGGGAAGACTATGTAAATGTGGCTGCATTATTTCTGATTATTATCCTAGCTTCCCTTTCAGCTCGGAACATTTCCTATAATGCTTTCTAAGTGCATGAGATATTTTTGAAGTTCATGAAAGCAGGATTCATATGCATTTAATATAACCAATTTTTAAAGAGGTAACTTTTAGAGGGGATTACAAGACAAGATCAGAGACACTGCGCGTAGCCACCTTTTCCAGCCTCATAAGAATATTTTGTGTAGACTTGTTAAAAGGTGTAGCTTGTAAAACAGTACATTAGATATTAATATTCTTGCAATAGAGCACTGGTGAAGTACAAAACTGTGGGTCTGATTTGTAGATGTGCAGGGGCGTAGAGCAGTGGTTCTGAACCTCGTTCCTCAAGTACCCCCAACAGTTCACGTTTTCCAGGTCTCCTGGCAGAATCGCAAGTGAAATAATTAGCTCCACATGTGGATCTTTAAAAATGTGTCAGTGATTAATGAGTGCACCTAGGGTGGCCAATCCCGGGATCGGGATTGGCGGGATCCCGGGATTTGGCCCCCAAAACGCCGGGATTTCAATCCCGGGATTGGAATTTCCAATCCCGGGATTTCGGGATTAAACTGCGCATGCGCAGTTTAATGCCGGGCAGCGTCTGAGCACTCAGACGCTGCCCGGCTTCTCCCATACCCCGCAGTGCGCAGCGTGACGAGGTCACGCTGCGAGGTCACGCTGCGCAGGGCACAGCCGCACATCCACCGAATCGGCCGCCCGCCCAGCGCTCCCGGCCACCCGCCCGCCCACCCAGCGCTCACGGCCACCCGCCCGCCCACCCAGCGCTCACGGCCACCCGCTCGCCCACCCAGCGCTCACGGCCACCCAGCGCTCACGGCCACCGCGCTCCCTGCCACCCGCCCACCCACCCAGCGCTCCCTGCCAAAAACCAACACCCAGCGCTCCGTGCCAACCACCCACCCAGCGCTCCCTGCCACCCGCCCACCCACCCAGCGCTCGGGCGGCCAGGGTGTTTTTTATTATTAGGGAAGCCAATCCCGGGATCCCGGGAATCCCGGGATTGAGCATTTTTCAATCCCGAATCCCGGGATTGAAAAAATGCCCCGGGATTGGCATCCCTAAGTGCACCTGCCGAGTGACCTAGAAAACATGAACTGTTGGGGGTTCTTGAGGACCACTGGTGTAAAGAGCCAACATAGGCCCCGTTGGGGGGGGGGGGGGGGGGTGGCTGGGAATCTGGGTGCCTAATCCTACCCCCCATCCAGTAGCCTAACCTGGTCTTCTCCCTCCCCAACCAAATCCCACAGCCAAACCCTCAATTCCCACAGCTGATTCCAACACCGGTCTCCTGGTAGGATGCTGATGGCCAGAATTGGAAACACTGGCTAGTGTTACCAGGGCTGCCATCAGAAATTGTGGGGCCTGGGACTGATAAAATAGGCAGGGCCCCCTTTCCCCTTCGTGAACCCCTGGCACACCCGGTAAGACTGCCGGTGAGGGCAGCACTGGCCACACTACCCAATCTCTACATTGCTTCAAGGGAACTGTGAACTTTGTTTACAACAAATTATACTTAATAGACTCCAGTTCTGGAACCCCTTTCTGTCTGGGCTCGGAACTGGAGTCCCCGCCGACCCCGCCCATGGCTGCCCGGAGTGTCACTAGCGTTGTCTATCGGATCCTAGCACTGTAGTGGCTTTACAAGGAGCCCCACGCTGTCTGTCATTGTTAGTTTCCCCTTACCAGCCTAATCTATGGCAGAAAGGCTATGGTCGACAATGGCTAGGTCAACATTCAAAAGGTCGAAATGTTATTTTTTTTTTTGAGCTGACATGTGCCGACAGGCGGTATTTCATGCCCTACTATCCACTAGGGCAGGCATGTCCAAACTATGGCCCTCCAGCTGTTGTGAAACTACACATCCCAGCATGCCTTGCATTCGTTTTAGCATTCCCTAATGGCAAAACTGTGGCAAGGCATGACGGGACTCGTAGTTTTACAACATCTGGAGGGCCACAGGAGGCGGCCATAGGAGACGGGCAGGGTTCCCATCCCCCCGCCGCCAGGAAACTGGGACGCGCGTCCCAGTCAGATGTAGCGCGGCTCACCAGTGGGGGTGGTCTGGGGAGCCCCGGCGCTGGATGAGCAGCGCTACATCCGTAATTCTTGTGTTGACCTTCTACCTATGTTGACCTTAGCCATGTCAAACTATTTCATGTGTCGATCGAAGCCAGGTCAACCTTCAGCGGTCAACCTAATATTGGTCAACCCCATGACCCATACCCCAAAAAATATATGAATCGCATTGAAGGGTAAAAATAATATTAATATTTTGGGATGCAGTTACCCGGTGCCAGATTCTTGACCGCCGGCTACAATCCCGACGTCAGTGGAATACCGACAGCCAGCATGCTAGGGTGTCTTAGCGTTAGGCTGGGGGGGGGGGTTGAAAAATCCTGTATTTTCATTGTTTGCACGGCTAATTGGAATCCTCACTAATTGCAAATTAGTGACATCTGTAAGAAGTCACTGTCATCACTGTAAATGATGCATCAGATTTTTCTTTTCGAGCCGCGAACATTAATGTAACTTATTTTTTACTTGTAGTAAATCTATTGATGGTTTTCAGGCATGAACAAGACCAGTTTATTTAATGCAAATATAGTAGGTAGTGAACTAGATGCCTTTGTTTTACAGAGCACTGATACAGTAGCGGGGTAAGGTGATAAACTCTGCATATAAATAGGAGATCTTTTGATTAACATTCCGCGGTGATAGCAGATGGCGATAGGGGCTTAAAGAGCACAGAAATCTTCCAGCGTGTTTACAGGATTGTAATTTATGCTTCTGCCAGATAACACCTTCATTCCATTCCTGGAAAACGTGTATTACAGATTACAGCATATTTACTAAATAGCTAAGTAGCTGCAGTATAGAGCATCGGCCCCCATTGTGTGACAGAAATAAGGGACAAGCTCCAATTTAACAACCACTCAAAAACTGGGGCGATCACGGGCGTCCCTAATTGATGTTTTAAAGGGAGACGCTCCTGGGAACAAAAAGACACAGTTTAAATACGAACGTTTTAGTCTGCTTGAGTGTGTGATACCTAGTGCCTCAGACTGCTCACACTATACAGCGGAATTCATATATACTGTATACAGATAGCGCCATCCTCATCTATCCCTTTAATAGGATTAAGTGCTGTCGGACTAAATCCTATGCTAATCCCCTACTGTATTGTTCTATGTATTGTATTGCAGCTGAGAACAATAGGCCTTGGTGAGCCATGGCTCACCATGGCTATCCAGAGATGGCTAGTTGAAGAAGGCTCCATCTGTATATAACCGTATCAGTCACACAGGCAGGAACACCTCTATGCATGTACAGTTTCCGATCAGTGACTTGTACTATTCATTTGACCTTTATCGTGTAGTACTCCTCGAGTTGGGCGTTTCTCGTGGCATGCCCAATAATGGCATAAGGCAATGTCAGCATTTATAGTCTTGACATACAGGGCTAAAATGTTGGCGCCTACATTGTACTGAATCGCACTTTATTGATACCATAATTGACATGTCAACAAACTGTACACTGGAGTTTCAATGTATGTTACTTTCTGGAAAACTGTAACTTTTAGAAAAATTTTATATATAAAGAATAAAAAAAAATGTTGGCGCCTAGAAATTTTCGACATTGAAATATCAACATTATAAAAATGTTACCGCACTGTTTGGGTTAGTGTTAGCAATGGGAATAGAGAGACAGTTATTAGAAAGACAGTGTCAATATTCCAATTATGTCAACATTCATTGGCCAATTTTACCTATGGGCTGTATGATTGAAGCCCCCCCGCCCCCAAAAAGGCTCAATTTGCATGACCAGGGAAGCCGACAGGTCGACCGGATCCCGGTAAAATGGAGGGGGCGTGGCCACTGGACATCTATTTAATATCTGCCAGTCATCCACGTGACAGGCAATCCCATTGGTAGGTGTTCACTCCCTCCTGGACTGCCATCCCAGGCTGCAATAAGCAAAGAGCTGGCTTCACTTGGGAAGCCACTCCCTGCCTGGTCGTCAGCCCTTCTGACTTCTATGGACTGCAGACAACACAGTCCATAGTAGCTGGGAGTTTATGCTTGCCAGCTCAATTGTGCAGGGACCTGGGACACAGGGCTCTCCTCTACCTCCCTGATAGCGGCAGCCCCCCCTAGCTACAAAAGATAGTAGTTGCCACTCTACTGTCAACGTTACATCAATGTCGATGTGCTGAATTTCGACATGTTCAGTGTTAACATGATTGCCATGTCCTCACTCCAATTTCGACATTATGGATGCCAACACAATAAATAGTGACATAATATAGTGAAGCCCACCAAAGTTGCGGTGACAGCTGTGGAGGAGTTAGTAGAATAATTGTGATACTTCGTATGCGGCCATTTTGCATATGATCTATTGCATGTGACCCCATTCACCACCCTAAGGATAGGATGTATCCTTGGTGCAGAGGTGATAATCTCCGGATCTGGTGGGGGGGGGGGGGGTTGTTTCAACACAACAGCAGCGCAATTGTGTTGAAACCCCCCCCCCCCCTCACCTGTTGTCCACCCTTTATGAGCTGGGCTAGCTCATCCAACACGTGCAGCAGCTGGTTAGATATTCAATTGGTGTAGATCACAGAACACCTTAACCCTATATATATTTTTTTCTCATTATTGGAGCGCCAGGAATGTGAATTGGTCGATGCCATTTTGGTATCAATTCCAATTTACAACCTCTGTTTTTTGCATAATCTCCGGATCTGATCCGATACTCCTGGGACCACACATCGGAGTGGCAGAGAGAGGACAGGCTGCTGCCACGGCACAGCGTCTCTCCCCAGCTCAGCAAACGCTGCTCAGTGCCCTGTGCTGAGCTGGTGAGCGAGACAGAGGCAGCCTATCCTCTCCCTCCCTCTTGTTTATTTTTTTCCTATGGGGGCCCCTTCCATTTTACCGGTACCCGTGCGACCTGTCGGCACCCCTCAGTGTATGGTCCTTTACTGTACCAACGTTCCAGATCAGCAAATTGTATTGGCCAGTTGTTAAAATTCAAGTGCAGTAACATTCACTCAGTCTTATCATACGGGTACTGCTAAAATAAAAAAAACGTAATTCTCTGCTTGTTGCAGAACGTATTTTTTTTTTTAATATGAACAAATGATACATAGGCTCTAGTTCCTGTTTTCTACACAATTGCAATTTTCTACTTAACAAAACTGCGAATGTCAGCGGGTGAAGCTGCAGCCAAGGAATGATGAACGAACGTCCACTAGAAGGAACACATCAGTGATTTACATGCAAAAACAAGGAACATTGAAGCTGAGGGTTGACCTACAGTATGGCTACACAGGTTCAACACAGCAGTAGCTGCAAAGACGCCATGTTCTTTGCACGCACAGGCACGATCAGTGCCTGATTAAGCCTTCGGGGGGCCCAGGGCACTGTAGACAGGGGGGTCCCCTTGCACTTGTTTTCTTGTTTGATTAAGGTTAAACGTCGACCTGACAATTTGAAGTATGTATGATTATGAAGCCCTGGTGAGTGCCTATGTTTATTTGGACTTTTATTTATATATATATATATATATATATATATATATATATATATATATATATATATATATATATATATATATATATATATATATACCACATGAAAAGCCTGTGTTTGTCCCTCTGCACCTTACTTACTCTGTAGGAGACCTCACAGGCTCAGTACTGCCTCTGATTAAAAACCCTCCCATGATGAGGCAGCTGCTGCTGCTTTCCTCCATGGGCCTGAGAAGCATATGATGAGCTCCACCAAGCAGAGCTCAGCATGGGACTTAGTCAACTCCCAGTAATGCACTGCACACTTCTTGCTGGGGACAAAATATGTAACTGGCCACTAATGGAGACTTGATATGTAACTAGCACTACCGGGGACATCTGTAACTGGCATTACTGGGGACATGATATGTAACTGGTACTACAGGGGATGTGATATGTAACTGGCACTACTGGGGACATGATATGTAACTGGCACTATTGGGGACATGATATGTACTGTATCTGGCACTACTTGGGACATGGTATGTACTGTATCTGGCACTACTAGGGGCATGATCTGTAACTGGCCACTACTGGGGACATGATATGTAACTGGCACTACTGGGGACATGATATGTAACTGACCACTACTGGGGTCATTATATGTAACTGGCCACTACTGGGGACATGATCTGTAACTGGCATTACTGGGGACATGATCTGTAACTGGCGAATACTGGGGACATGATATATAACTGGCACTTTTGGGGACATGATATATAACTGGCACTACTGGGGACATGATAAGTAACTGGCACTACTGGGGACATGATATGTAACTGGCACTACTGGGGACATGAGATGTAACTGGCACTACTGGGGACATGAGATGTAACTGGCACTACTGGGGATATGGTATGTAACTGGCACTACTAGGGACATGGTATGTAACTGGCACTGCTAGGGACATTGTATGTAACTGGCACTGCTAGGGACATGGTATGTAACTGGCACTACTGGGGACACGATATGTAACTGGAACTAAATATGTGCAAGAAAATGATTGCTTAGCATTTAATTTTAGTGCCTGGCATAGTACACAAACTTTGTTTCATGTTTTTACCTTGTTTCATGCACAAATAGAATATATTTGTATGTATTCCATGTGGTTATACAGCATAAATGCAAGATACTGCACTGAAAGATAAAAATATTCCGAAATACGTATAACCCGTTATCCAAAATGCTTCTGGTCCCGAACATTTTGGATAAGGATTACTCAACCTGCTGTATGCACATTTTTGGGGGGATAACTGACATTTCGTTCTGCGCTTCCCATAGACCTGTAAGAAAGTAAGAACAGAAACAGCTGAAAAAAAAAAGAAAGTCACTTTCTGGGGGTGATTTGGTGACAGTCGCTGAGTGTCATTATTATGCTCATTGCCTCTGACAGGAGCTTGTTGTGAACACGCATTCTTTTTTCTTCCCTGACATATTTTATTTTCTCACTGCACAAATGTGTCCGTGTTTTTATTGCGGTGTTTACCGAATACACTGGTTAAAATCACAATGAGTTTTCGGTGTATTTCCTCACCTGGAAAATTAATGAATCTAATGACAACTGCAAAAACAAAATAAGGATAGCAGAGGTCAGCATTTTGTGTCAGAGTATGGCAATGCTGTGTAGCAAACGCTAAGCACACACAAGTGTGTACAGTGTGCCTGATTCATGCAACCAACTGTGCAAAACCATGCTGCACTGCAGGGAGCAGATGTAACATGAGCGGAGAGTTGGGTGGGGTGCGTTCAAACTGAAATCTAAATTGCACTGCAAAACTAAAGCTGTGTGCTGAACACAAAAGCAGTCGGTATTTACCCTGCACAGAAATAATATATAATCCACCCATAATGTAACTCTCTCTGCACATTTTACATCTGCCCCATCTGCAGTGCAGCATGGTTTTGCAGTTTTGCTTGTCTTTTGACTTTGCGTACAAAAGGAATCAAGCCATGTGTTCTGAGCTGATGAATGGAGTGGTGTAAGGAATGAGATATACCGATTGCTTGCAAATACAATCTGAATGCTTTGAATGATTGGAATTTAACATTAATTGGAGGACTAGGCATTGGAATAGTCATGTAAAGAGGGAAAGGGTCAAGTGTAGGGAAAATAGAGTAACATAAGAACTATGGGGCAGTCCTGTATACAGAGGCATCGCTAACCTCTGTGACTGCCGCTAAAAAGGAAGGGTGGCTTCAATGAGAATGATGTGGCCTCACTTGGAGGGGGCATGGCTTTCTGACCTGACCTCCATTTTTGTCACAACGGGGGTCACGGGGATGCGGGCAGTCCCCAATGATTGTGTAGGCTTCAGTCCTGGCTCCTACACTGTGACAGGAGCCTGATGCTGCATGAAATATCATAGCTCCTGTCACTGTGGAGGAGCCATCATTTTGATGTCATCTCGTGGCGGGTGACACCCGGGTGTGGCCTGCACCTTCTATCGATCTATTGGTTGTGGATTTGCAAAAGAACTATGATTAACAATGCAGTTAACTGAATGAAAGAATAACTAAATGAATAAATGAATGAATGCATGAATTAATAACTGAGTGCTCAAATGAATGAATGAAAGATGAATACCTAAATGAATGAATAACTGAATCAAATAATAACCGAATGAAAGAATAACTGAATGCTTAAATGAATGAAAGAAAAAAGAAAAACTGAATGAAAGAATATCTAAATGAATGAACGAGTGAATAAACGAAAGAATAACTGAATTAAATAATATATGAATGAAAGAAAGAAGAATAACTTAATGAAATAACATCTAAATCAGTGGTTCCCAAACTTTTTTGAATCACAGCACCCTAGAGCATCAAAATATTTTCAGGGCACCCCTAGGCCAAATGCTTCTTATCGAGAAAAAGGTGCCTAGGCACACAGGGCCTTATTTTGGTTCATTCTTTCTGACACAATCCTTCTTAGATGGACAAAACCATATGCACTGCAGGGGGGGCAGATGTAACATGTGCAGAGAGAATTAGATTTGGGTGAGTAATTTTGTTTCTGTGCAGGGAAAATACTGACTGCTTTATTTTTACACTGCAATATAGATCTCACTTTGAAGTAAAACCCCACCCAAATCTAATTCTCTCTGCACAAGTAACACCTGCCCCACCTGCAGTGCACATGGTTTTGCCCATCTAAGAAGGATTTTGTCAGAAAGAATGAACCAAAATAAGGCCCACAGTTTGGGAACCACTGATCTAAATGAATAAATGTAAGAATAACTGAATAAATGAAAGTAAGAAGACCTAATAGCAAGAATATCTACATGAATGAATGAAAGTAAGAATAACTGAATGACAGAATAACTGAAAGAAAGAATAACTAAAGGAAAGAATAACTGAATGTGTAACTTATTGCACGCTGAGGAGAGAGTCCTAGTCTTCTGAGCAATACACATGGGGGTTATTCTGGTTCAATCTCAAAGGCACATTCACTCTCTGATGGACAAAACCATATGCACTGCAGGTGGGGCAGATGTAACATGTGCAGAGAGAGTTAGATTTGGGTGGGGTTTGTACTTTAAACTGATATCTATATTGCAGTGTAAAAATAAAGCAGCCAGTATTTACGCACAGACACAAAATAACTCACCCAAATCTGACTCTCTCTGCACATGTTACATCTGCCCCACCTGCAGTGCACACGGTTTTGTCCATTAGAGAGTGAATGTGCCTTTGCGAGTGAACCAGAATAACCTTCATGGGCACACACACACACACATATACTCAGCCTACAAAACCCTTATACAATCCCTACTCCCGCCCGCTGTCTTGACTTGCACACTCTCCCTTTCCTAGGCACGGGTGCAGCCTATCCACCGGACCAGACACATAAGCACTCTTTGAAGTTGAAGTTCAATACCGGCAGTGAGAAATTATTTTTTCTGCCTTCTGTCACTTGCTAACCTGGCCATGAAGGTAGCGGCATGAAACAGTTACCATTAAAGTCAGCACGAATTGGAGAAAATGGCCCTACGCTACATGAAAGGGAATTTTACATCAGCAAAAAAATGTGAGAAAACCCTAAAGTGTGTAATAAAAATAGTCGTGGAAAAAAAAAATCTACCATTGCGAGCAAGAAACCACCAATCCCTGATTTCTAATAACTACTGCATTATTTCATGATTACGTCCGCTGACGCCTTCACTGCAGTGTCTTTTATTTAAGCATAAAAAACGCCATCAAAAACCCACACGCACGTCGCCCCGGAAGTGTGTTGAAAGCAGCTTTCCATCGCCGCCTAATGAGTGTGTTCGCCTGGTGTCTCTCTGCCAGTGCTTACAGCGTAGCGCCGTGTACTTCTCATTTGTAGGAACAGATTTTTTCATGGTAGGCAGTTCAGCAAAATAACAGACGGCCTCGGAACACGCAGGTATATAGGTGCGCCGTGTTTTCATCCTTATTTTAATTCCGTTTGGATGGAAGGAGGAAAAGGCAGTGCGACCTTTTGCCATTCACACAGTGTTAAGAGTCAGATGGGGTCCTGCGAGTGACAGATTTGCATGTCTTTGAATATGACGCTTGAAAAGCCAAGCCGCTAGATTAAATTTTGCCATGGAGAAAATGAGAAAGAATTCCATCTCTGGGGTCTGCTGGGAGGATCTCTCCGCTCCGTTGTTGTTTTTTTTTTCAAAAAGAAAAAAAAAATGTTTCTTTATCCAGTACCCGAAGCCGTTGTACAGCTTTCCTCTGTCAGGCAAGATGTACCCTTGCCGACGCTTATATCACAATACACTAAGTCAACCTGGACTCGGTACAAGGTGAAAGAATATATTTTAATCTCGCCTGCATATCTCTTCCGCGTTACCCTGATTAAAATTTGCAAGTGAGCCTTGGAATGCACCGCGCCTGACAAGATTCCTAAAATAATTTACACTCGACATAAACCTGGGGTACGCGGTGCTGGAATATTAGAAATCGGATACAGATTTACAGCGGATTTCATTATTGCTTTTCTCCGCAAAGTGGAAATGAGCTTAAAATACAATTTCTTATTCCGCTGTTAATAAAACTATGATTTTATTTTTTATTCTTGACATAAAAGGAATCCCGGGGTGTCTGAACTTCCCCTATGTTCTCGTAGATATGTAAACCGGTCGGGTTTTTACTGTCTGGGGTGAATTTAACGGTGGAAGGGGATAATCCACACTTTGCACTGAAGAAAACAGTCCTGATTTGATTTCAGTGTTCTAAAGGGGTTAATTTTTTTGAAACGATTGCAAATGGACGTTAGGAGGAGAGGTTTCTTCCGCGATTGGAAGAGTTCAATTTTTTTTTGTTTACTTTTTTAAAGTAATTAATTATCATGGTGTTAAAGTAAAGGCCCATACACGCTAGGGAATGATCTTTCCAATCTGGCTGGTTGGAATGAGAATCTGGAAATTTTTGGGAGCAAATGACAATTGACCATTTGCTCCTAAACATGGAAAACAAACACAAATTGGTCCTACAGACGAATTGGCCATACACACTATAAGATATGAAAGACAAAAGATATTGGTGAACAATTTCCCTTGAGCTGATCATGAAAGATATTGTGCATCCACACTGAACGATGGGTGCATGAGCAATATTGGCAGATTGACCCGAATTTCCGGAATATCTTTAACAATGAGCGCGGGGGGGGGGGGGGGGCACATTGTTAAAGATATTAGGCATACTTGGAAGAAGATATTGCCATCAATATCTTTCAGAGGCCCCTTTCTGAATGGGAATGATGCCAATATCTTCTAGTGTGTATGGACTGCATTTGTTCCAAGTTTCATTCCAACCAGCCAGATTGGAAAGATAATCTTCTAGTGTGTATGGGCCTTTAACCCCTTCAGTGGCAATCCCGAGAATTTTCCGGGCTGTGCCTCAGTGTCCAGTCTGGCAAGCCCGGAAATTTTTTGGGATTGACACGGTTTAGAGCCGGGCAGAGCTGCTGAGTTCAATCACTGAACTCAGGCAGCTTCGGCGCTGCCCGGCTCCCTCCCCTCTGCCGCACCTTCTCCTCCCCCCTCCCCTCCGAGTTTTCTATTGAAGTCCCCGGCGTCGGTTTATGACAAGCCGGCTGCCAGGGACAGAGACGGGGTGCGGGTGCGCAGGTCCGGGCAGCCGCTGATTGACAGTTCAGAGGCGCTGCCCGGACCCAGGGAGGAAGTGGTGCTTTTTTTTTTTTTGAGGGAGCGCTCCCCATAAAAAAACTTTCCCAGTGGGGAGCGCTCTCCCCCCCCCCCCCCCCCCCCACAAAAAAAAAAACACCACTGAAGGGGTTAATACTTGTCATAGTCTCCAGGCTTTGAAGGGGTTAATCTTTTTTTTTTTTTTGCAAGAAGTATTTATTAAAGTTTTTGTATATAAACAAAGTATCTGCATAACGAAGGAAATTGTGAAATAAAAAAAATGCATATTAATACATGTGCAGGAAGGGGTTAATCTTAGTTCACCTTCTGAATAGGTTCATCTCTTTGGTGCTTTTAAGACATGGAAGTGGTTAATCTTGACATATTGTAGCACCTGATTCTGATTTAGATGTAAAGCAAACAAAAAAAATAACTTTGTATATGGAACAAACCAAAGTAAAGGGAACAAATACTTTTATTATTTTTCTGTGCAGAGTAAATAGTGGCTGCTTTTGCGTGTACCCCACAGTTTTCTTTTTATGCAGCAGGTTAGATTTCATTTTGGACATACCCTAATCAAATCTAAATCTCTCTGCCTATGTTACATCAACCCCCAACCCTACAGTTGTAACATGGTTTTGCACAGGTGCACAGTAATCAGAATACGGCCTATTGTGTTTAACTACCGCACAGCCAAACAAAAGGGTGCAATAGAGGTTATTACCGGATGCTACACAGACACATTATTCTACTCCATAAATGTGGGAGCTGTTTCTATGGTGCAATAATGCTCATGTGACACCAGCTCACAAAGTTGTTGTTTTTTGAAGGGGGCGGTGGGGAACTGGTGTCCTAGGCCCAGGTAACAAGCACAATGGGGGCGGGGGGGGGGGGGGTGCATACTTTGAGAACTGGGTACATTTGTTTGAGTATGTGCTACCATCTGTACAAAAGCTGGTACTTGTGTACTAGCACGGCGCCCACGATATTTGGTCGCACAACTTTTAATCGCATCGCATCGCATGGCATACACCCGATGCACTGCGATGCGATTTAAAATTGTATAAGCACCCTAATGGGGGCTTACAATGTTAAATGCACCCCCACGCCACCCCCACTATGAACGTGAACCCGAAGCGTGGCGAGCGCAGCGAGCCCGCGTCCTCTGACCTTTTCATACCCCCACTATCCACGTCGGCGTGGAGATGATGTTATATAGTGTGGCGAGCGCAGCGAGCCACCGAGCCTGAAGCGTGGCGAGCGGACGTGTAATACCTGTGAAGTAATGCGGGAAGTAACGCTTCGGGCTCGGTGGTTTGCTGCACTCGTCACACTATTTAAAATCAAATCCACGCCGACGTGGATAGTGGGGGTATAAAAAGGTCAGAGGACGCGTACCTCCGCCCCACGCGGGCTCGCTGCGCTCGCCACGCTTCGGGTTCACGTTCATAGTGGGGGTGGCGTAGGGGTGCATTTAACTTTGTAAGCCCCCATTAGGGTGCTTATACAATTTAACATCGCATCGCATTGTATGGCATTGTATGCCATATACCACTGTATACAATTTTAAATTGTATACCATAGGGTGCCAATTGCGTAACATCGCATAGCATCGCATACCATCGCATGCCTTATGATCTGCACTGTGATGGGCGCCTTGATAGTACACAAGTACCCAAAAGCTTGTGTGACACCAACCCAAACTTGTGAAGGGATTAAAGCTAGTGTTGTCTTTACATGCCAAACCTTAAAGTTCTCCTCAATGAGAGAAGCCCAGAGAGGAGACTTTGTGCAGCTTTTCTGGGAAGTGGGGGCGGGGCTTGTCTATTCGGGGAAGCGGTGGTACTAAATAATGTGATTTGCATCATATTGGCCTTCCCCTCTCCCCAACGAGGCACGAATGCCGGTATTCGACCGGAAGAGGGAGGAGGTACTGGGGCTGATGCGGGACCCCCGCTAAATGCGTGAGGCTTGCCCACCCTTTCGGGGCCCTCGCGGCCATTCTGGGAGGGTAGGTAAGTATGATTTACAGCCCCAGAGGGCTAAACTCAATCATGTTGATTCCACAGCTTGCGAAGGGTTAATCCCGGTTTGTGAAAGTACAGTATAATGTTAATCTTGATAGTGTCTCAAGTGTTCTATGGACGACATAATTCTATTTTCCCAATCAGTAATATGTTGTTTTTACTGGTGACCCCATACATGGTGCCAGTGGGTTATATTATCTCCCTGCCAGTTACATTCTGCTCCTGGAGATGTGAGCGCGGCGGATGACACCAGAGTCCCACCTTGCATTATCCTCTCCATCTGTTAGTATTTATAGTGTACCTGTGTTATACACCTCTTACACGGAGAACAGCTTGCCCTCCGCGGAGTCTCAGCCTGCCATTAGTTATTGCACAATGCCGGCTAAGATGCGCATTTCATGCTGACCCCGTCACCGCCTGTATCACATCCCCATGCGCGACAGCATTGGTGGGCAAAGGCCTTCCATCTGGGAATGCGCTGCAGTTGTGTAATAGGACACAATATACAGATTTATATTATTATTATTATACATTTAGTAGGAAAGAAAGTACTGGTATTCAGTCGATTGGTCGAAAGTAATTAAGGCGCCAGTCAAAAGGTCGACCACTATTGGTCGACAGGCAATAAATCAACACATGTAAAAGGGTCAACATGGTTTGGGTCAAAACTGACAAAAGGCAGACATAAGCAAAAGGTTGACATGAAAATGAGGATTTGGGTGGGGTTTTACTTCAAAGAGAGATCTATATTGCAGTGTAAAAATAAAGCAGCCAGTATTTTGCCTGCACAGAAACAAAATAACTCACCCAAATCTAATTCTCTCTGCACATGTTACATTTGCCCCCTCCTGCAGTGCACATGGTTTTATCCATTAAGAAGGAATTTGCCTCTAAGAGTGAACCAGAATAACCCCCTTGGTAAGAAATCTCCAGTTTATTTAAAGCGGCAATCATTTACGCTGCAAAGCCAGTTTGATTGAAAATGATTGCCGCTTTAAAAAACTGGAGATTTCTTACCAAATCTCTCATTTACTGAATCTCTCATCCTATTACATTTAAAAGTGAATTAAAGGGTTTGGAGCAGTTTTTCATGAAAACTGCTCCCTGTGTGAATAAGATGAAGAACATTGATTTAAACATATCCAAAACCATTTTATTAAAAAAAATAAAAACAGTAATAAAAACAAATTTCTGTTCTGTGCCTGTCCTTTGTGCTGGCCCCAGTGTGCTCTCTCTCCACTGCTGCACCTCCCACATAGATGTGGTGAGTGGGCAGCGCTAATCAGTGTGCACTTTCCAGCTACCATAGCTTCCGCTCCCCCAGTACCCCTCTGGGCATTGATAGCACACCGGCGTCATGTCCGTATGTCGGTCTTTGCTGCTACCGGTCAAGAGGAGCCACCCAGCGCCCAGAGAGGGTCTGCCCCGGGAGAGAAATCAGGACAGTCTGAGGGACCCCAGCATCAGCTCAATAGAATAGAATCAACTTTATTGGCCATGTGTGCTTGCGCACACTAGGAATTTTTCGTGGATATACAGTGCAGGAGAGAAAGAGGCACTGAGGCCTGGGGAGAGTCAGTGAGGCCTAGGGCTGGAGTTGGGCCCTCCCTTGGCTGAGTTCCAATAGTCTGGTCATATCTCCTCCCTGGAGGGGTGGGGGAGCGTCGCCACAGACATAGAAAGCTCCTGCAACTGCTGGTGCTGAGGCCTGGTTTCTTCTCTCTGTCACGGCCGGGTGCCGATGGGGGGTCGCCGCCGCCTCAGAGGTCATGCTGTGGACCGAGCCAATGGCTGGGTCCTGAGCCTCTGGTGTCGTCCCGGGGCCGAGCTGTGCGCCACTGGTTTCTCACCGGCGGCCGGGTCCAGTGCCGCATCCTCTTCTGGCTCCTCCAGACACCCCCTGCACGGAGGTGGTCCTCATGCCGGGCCATGACGGTGCGCTCGTCCCGGCCGGGTGGGTGGTCACCCTGCCGCCAGTAGCTGTGCGAGCCGCCAGGTCCTCCCTTCCTTCTCCCCCTCCGTCGTCCTCCGTCTGCCACTCCACAGGGCGCCCTTTCTCCAGGGGCTGGGGATGTAAGCTCTGGTGGATGCCAGCTCACGTGTGTGCGACCATCCCCAGGCCCCGATCGGAAGTTATTACCAATGATGGTAAGAGACCCCAAACATATGTCATCTACATGTTTGGTAAGGTGATAAATGTATCCACCCCAAAGACACAGACTGTGACAGCACATTGGAATTTCATACATGGAGATGCTGACTGAGTAAAGGATGGCCTCATGTTTGCAGAATGTAATATCCACACTCTGCTCCCTGTCCCCCCCGCTCTGCTCCCTGTGTCCCCCACTCTCCCCCCTGTGGCCCTACTGCATCCCCTATTCTCTCCTCTGTGGTCTCACTGTCCTCCTTGTGTCCCCACTCCCCCCACTGTGGTCTCACTCACATCCCTGTGCACTCACTCTCAACACTGTATACTGTACTCTCCCCTCTGTGGCTGATACGCCCCAATGTCCCATGAACCACGCCCCTTGTTCAATGTGGTCACACCCACTTTTTTACGGGGTGCGTGCCTTTGGCACGTGCACACAATACCACTAAGAATTTTTTTCCAGATGGCTGGAGCTATACTCCAATCAGAGTGCAGCATCCTCTACCTACCTCCAGCCGGCAGCAAGGCAGAAAATGTCTCTCAGCTTGCTGATTGGTGGATGGCTGAAAATATCCACCAGTCAGATTGCAGCATTCTCGAGTCTACATGCCTCCATCCAGACAGTGAATGGTCAACAGCTTGCTGATTGGTGGATGTCTGGTGCTACCTACCAATCAGAGTGCAGCATCCTCTACCTGCCTCCACCTTGCAATGACTGGCAGTCAGCTTGCTGATTGGTTAATGACTGGAGCTTTTCAGCAATCAGAGTGCTGACAGCCTTTCACTGTATGAAAGCATGCAGAGATACAATCGGAACTGCAGCATGGGAAAGTAATGATTATTATAATTTTTTTTATTATTCATTGCCGTGACCGTATGTGTAGGGGCCGCAGTGCATAGATTTGCCCATGTCCTTCAATGCTGTTAAGACGGCCCTGCTTAGGATTCCCCAAATACTGTATCCCGAAATAGGCTAATATACGCATTGCTGACAATACAACCCACCAGCAGAGCAACATTCCTACTATAGAACTCATAGTAGAGGAGGAGAAGATAAACTACAGATAGCCTAGAGGTCCATTCTAAATGAAAGCGCAAACTGCAGCCATCTTTCACATCCCAACTTATCAGTTTTTGGCAGCCAAAAATTATTGTCACTGATGGACAAGAAACGTGAGGGTCACTAAAACGGGGCACAGCGGCAATAACTTAGGGCGCTGTTGCATAATGTAAATATTACTCTGTATCACACAATTATGGGCTAATTTACCTCTATCCTGCTGCCAGTAAAGCCCAATCTAACTAATGACATTTTGACATAGTTCCAGAGCATTTTAGAAAGTCCGTAAAGCAAACAAGGAGTGTGGGTTCCCCTATCCTAATGCAACCAAGCCAACAACAACAACAACTGGAGATTAGCATGAAAACACTCAACCGACGGCGTTTCCCATTGTTATCGACACAATCAGACGGAGTCCTTTACATAGATATCACTGCTGACAGGCAGGAAGGAAGTCATAGAACCTCGCTCCTTCTCACCGCCGTGCAGATCCCAGACCCAGCAGCCGGGCCAGGAATCACGATGGCGGCGGCGGCGGCAGTGGCAGGGACAAGGTTAATTGCAAACGATCTTACTTATGCGTGTTTACCTGAGTTTTTTTTTTTTATCCCACCGGCACTATTACTGTATATTTCTTAAGAAAACTTATGAAAATTGTTGAAAAGCAGAGTACAAAGCGTTTTATATCTAAATTTCTTTTTTTTTTTTTTTAACAGATAGCCCCACCAAAAAAAAAAAAAACCCTAGATGTCAAAGGCGTAGAGTCCCCCCTTTGACATTCACGCGGCGCCGAGAGTCAGACGGGGTCTCAGCACTGACGAATTTGCATCTCTTTGAATGTGACGCTTGAAAAGCACAGCCGCTAGATTAAATTTTTTTCTCCGTCGAGAAAATGAGAAAGGCCTCTATCTATTTGAGTCTACTGGGAAGATCTTTATTCTGATTCTTGTTAGAATTGTTTATCACTCTGACAGAGCAGACTCGGACGAGATAAAGGCTTGGTTCCATCACGAGGCCTGACAGTGGTAGGACATGTAGAGAAATGAAAGGGCTAGGGAAAATATTATTAATAGATGCTGACTTGATTTGACTCTACTGCACGTCAAGAAGGGGGTTGCCGCTGCTTGATTGTAGCCTATGATGTTCTGTCCAAAAAAGAAGCTATTTTTCATTAAGTGATAGAAGGTCTTTTTCATGTTCCTTCCTGAGGAGCTGATATCTTATGCAGTTTATTCTAACCCTGCTGATTTCTGTCAGGGGAAAGGAAACTCATGAAAGATGGGCCCGGCAACACCAGTCCTTTGCAGGAAAGCAGGTTGGCGCACGTCTGAGCCTTGAAGCCGCCGATCCCAGCCCAGCACAACTGCTTAGTGGTTTTAGTATAACTCAACATGTAAAATGTTCAGTAAATGGGGAGGTGGGAAGAGGCGGCAGGAGTCGTGCAAGGAAAGTATAGAAGTCTATAGAAGGGTGGAGAATTGTACCACCAGGTTAACGGCAAATATCAAGCCTCCGTTGCCCTTTCTTCACTCACCTGGAAATTAATACAATGTTTGCATGTATCATTGCTGTAAAAGGGATTGGCATTTAAAATACATCAATCGCAAAACCTTTAGGGTCAGATGCATCAAGTGATAAAATGGAGATTGATAAAAAAAAACGGCCAATCAGCCCCTAATTTCCATGTTGCGTGATGGGTTCAGTAAAAATTGACAGCTAGGAGTCGATTCGCTGGGGGTTTATCACTCTTCATTTTATAACTTTTTGAAGTTTAGTACATCTGGCACGTGGAAGGTAAACCATATACTGTCCAGCTATCTCCGCCATGAGCCGCAGTGTCCTGCGGGTTGGCTGGGGGTGACAGTTGGGGGAACCTTTGATCGCAGCCGCTCTGTAAAGTAGCAGGTGATCACTGTGCACATTGCGGGGAGGGGAGCGGGGGGATGGGGCTTCCCAGAATCTCTGGAAGTGTACAAACGCCACTTCAGGTCAAGCCGGGAAGGGGGGTTCTCTACAGTTTCCATGCAGATTGCATGGAATCTGCAAAAATGGCCTTCCAAAAATGGCTGCCACCTTCTAAGAGACAGAAGCTAAAGGTCCAATTTTTACAATTTATCATTTATATACAACTGTCTTTTACTACTGGTTGATGGTACGTGTGGTTTTGCATATTCGCTAAATTTTCATATGCCCATGGTAGTTCCATCTCTTGTACCAAGGCCCTTCTTGTCCTTCTTGGTGCTGATATTTCTGCTGCTGTCACTTCTTCAGTTAACACTTCAGTCTTTGATACTTATTTTGGCTCAGGGGCAGAACTGTGCTAGGTCCTGTCCAATATTTGGAGGAGTAACCTCCAATGAGCATATGCCTCCCAGGCCCGCTGGGTCTCCTCTAATAAGACCCTAGCAATGTCCTGTTCTAAGAAAACTTGCCTAAAGCCTGCGCCTACTACTAATGTTGCCAAACTCTTTAAAAAATTTCTGATACCATCGGCCGCTCCTCCTGCCATATACTGTTTTGGTTAATAAGCGACTTTAAACACATTTAACCAATTCCTGTGCCCAGGGTGCTTCCTACATTACTATGACAGGGCCGTAACTAGGGGGGGGGCTGGGGGGTCACGCGCACCGGACGCTGGAGGTGAGGGGCGCTGTGAGGTCCGGTGACAGGTGTGTGGACGCTGTAGCGGCATGTTACTTTGACTCCGTCCATCTCCTACTAGCGCGGCTGCAGGAAGCGCTGATGACTTCGAAAAGACTTGCCGGACGCTGATTGGCTGAATTCAGCCAATCAGCGTCCGGCAAGTCTTTTTGAAGTCATCAGCGCTTCCCGCCGCAGCGCTAGTAGGAGACGGACGAAGTCAAAGTAAGATGCGGCTACACCATCAGCAGCATGGGATGAGGAGGAGAAGGGCAGCAGCCGTGGCGGTGAGAGGACTGTGTGGGGAGGGGGGGGGTCTCCGGCGCCAGGGACAAGGCGTCATTTGGTCCGGTCCCCCCTGTCAGCTGCTAACTAAGCAGCAGGGAATAAACGCTGTGCGCATGCGCACAGCGTCTATTCCCGCAGCCAGGGGGCTGGGGGCATGGCTAGAGGCTCACAGAGCCTCTGGGTCATGCCCCCATAGCGGCAAAATGGGGGCGTGGCCTCGCGGGAGAGCAGCGATTATAGGCCACACCCCCCAAATTAGGCCACGCCCCCCGAAAATTTCGACAGCAGCATCACTAGGGGGGGGGGGGGGGGGGGCACCAAATGACTGCCTTGCCCCGGGCGCCGGAAACCCTAGTTTCGGCCCTGACTATGATGTTACTAACAAGCAGTTTTTTGGGAAAAGAACACTGCGTTACCTGTGGTAGAACATCCAAGCTGCACCAAGGGGGTATTTAACTGTACTAATTTACAGGGGTAATTAACCAAAAGCCCCGAAAGCCAGCAGTCATCAAGAATATTTTGACTCCTGCCTGAGGCAGTACAATAAAATCTATGCTAAATGACTCAATGACACCTTGATTTGGGAACTTATCGACCATAAAACAGGCTACAATTGAATTGCCCAATAATGATCATTGTGGGGAAAAAAAAAAAATTTCACCAGAAAAAGGAGGTAACTAAATATAACACCAAGTTTCTTATATATTACAGTGTCTTATAGGGATGTGTTCAGCATCCGGGTCGTCAGGATACAGGCATTCACTATACCTTATTGATGTCGGGAGTCCAGTGCCGGAATCCAAATTGCTGGGATGGTGAACGTAAGTACGTTGGGGCAGGTTAGGGTCAGGCCAGGGAAGGGGTTGGGGGTAAAGTTTAGGCACTAATGGCTGACTCAAGGATATAGGGTTAGGCTATAGGGTGGGGGGGGTGGTGGTTAGGATTAGCTGTCAGGGTATGGGGGCTAAGGCTAGGCACTAGCAGGAAGGGCTACAGTACATCATGACGGGCGATAGATAACAGGCATGGGGAAAAAAAGTGGTGATATTGCCCATAGCAACCAATGTGGGGGGGTTTATTTACTAGGATGGGAGTTTTATTGAACATGGTGCTATGGGCAACCAATTCAATTCTAGTAAATCGGGACAGGTGAGACTTAACAAGCATGGAATAAATAAGGCCTTCAATTTATTCCTCAGCTGTCACCTGCAAAACGCAGCCCCCCTCCCCCCCAGTCCTGGAGCCATACTGGTTAATCAGGCGCTGAGGAAAGGTTAGGGTCAGGCTGGTGATGGGTACGGAAGGAAAGGAAAGGGTTAGAGGGGAATGGGAGGTCATCCCTATGTATTCCGACTCAGGGCTGCCAATACGGGGGTGCTGTGGGTACAGCTGTCCCGGGCCCCAGCCTCTGGAAGGCCACGGACAACTCATTTTGCCCACCACAATCCCCAGGACTGCCTTCCCTGCGCTCAGTGTGCTGAACAAAGCAGGTTCCAGAGCGGAGACTTATTCAACCCACTACGCCGTGGCCAATTAAAATGCTGCACCAGCTTTTGAGCCAATTAGAGCTCACGAACCGGCAGCCAATCAGAGCGACTACCAGAACGCACCTCTGATTGGCTCATTAATCTGTGCTGCATTTTAATTGGCCGTCGGCATCCTGAGTTGAAGAAACCTGTGCTGCAGGCTGCAGCTCAGTGGAAGAGGAGATGGAGGAGCAGGACCAGGTTACGGTAAGTCAAGTGAGGAGGGAGGGGAGGCGGAGGGAGGGGAAGGGAGGGGGAGGCGAGGCCCTGAATGGAAATGAGTCCCGGACCCAGGGCCGGCGCTACCCGCTCAGCAAAGGATGCAAAGCAGGTAGGCGCCGGGCAGGAGAGGCGCCACTGTCCCTGCTCTGCATCCCCTGCTGTCTGTCTGTGTCTGCCGGCTGCTGCGCCTGGCTGTCACACTTGATGACAGGAAGCAGCGCCGAGGCACAGAGCTCCCTCCAGGCTCCTACCTGTCCTAAACATCAGATGAGAGGCCAGGTCAGCAGCACGCAGCAGCAGTAGTAGTACTGTACGTGCGAAAAGGGGCGGAGCTTCACGGACGGAGGGGGCGGGGCTACACGGAACAGAAGGGGCGGAGCTATGAGGGTGCAAGACTGAAGACACAGGATGAGGATGAGCAGCTGCCAGGAGAGTGTGAGTGTAATGCTACTAATGTCAGCAACTGGTGTCGGCACGTTCAATAGGCAGCACTACTAATGTCGGCAAATATTGTGGGCACTTGTATAGTCAGCGCTACTAATGTCGGCAACTATTGTGGGCACGTGTATAGTCAGCGATACTAATGTCGGCAACTATTGTGGGCACGTGTATAGTCAGCGATACTAATGTCGGCAACTGGTGTGGGCACGTCTATAGGCAGCACTACTAATGTCGGCAACTATTGTGGGCACGTGTATAGTCAGCACTACTGATGTCGGTAACTGGTGTGGGCACGTCTATAGGCAGCACTACTAATGTTGGCAACTATTGTGGGCACGTGTATAGTCAGCGCTACTAATGTCGGCAACTATTGTGGGTACGTGTATAGTCAGCGCTACTAATGTGGGCAACTATTGTGAGTACGTGTATTGTCAGCGCTACTAATGTCGGCAACTGGTGTGGGCACGTCTATAGGCAGCACTACTAATGTCGGCAACTATTGTGGGCACGTGTATAGTCAGCACTACTGATGTCGGTAACTGGTGTGGGCACGTCTATAGGCAGCACTGCTAATGTTGGCAACTATTGTGGGCACGTGTATAGTCAGCGCTACTAATGTGGGCAACTATTGTGGGTACGTGTATAGTCAGCGCTACTAATGTGGGCAACTATTGTGGGTACGTGTATAGTCAGCGCTACTAATGTGGGCAACTATTGTGGGTACGTGTATAGTCAACGCTACTAATGTCGGCAACTATTGTGGGTACGTGTATAGTCAGCGCTACTAATGTGGGCAACTATTGTGGGTACGTGTATAGTCAGCGCTACTAATGTGGGCAACTATTGTGGGTACGTGTATAGTCAGCGCTACTAATGTGGGCAACTATTGTGGGTACGTGTATAGTCAACGCTACTAATGTCAGCAACTATTGTGGGTACGTGTATAGTCAGCGCTTCTAATGTGGGCAACTATTGTGGGTATGTGTATAGTCAGCGCTACTAATGTGGGCAACTATTGTGGGTACGTGTATAGTCAGCGCTACTAATGTGGGCAACTATTGTGGGTACGTGTATAGTCAACGCTACTAATGTCGGCAACTATTGTGGGTACGTGTATAGTCATCGCTACTAATGTTGGCAACTATTGTGGGCACGTTTATAGTCAGCGTTACTAATATCGGCAACTATTGTGGGTACGTGTATAGTCAGCGCTACTAATGTGGGCAACTATTGTGGGTACGCGTATAGTCAGCGCTACTAATGTGGGCAACTATTGTGGGTACGTGTATAGTCAACGCTACTAATGTCGGCAACTATTGTGGGTACGTGTATAGTCAGCGCTTCTAATGTGGGCAACTATTGTGGGTATGTGTATAGTCAGCGCTACTAATGTGGGCAACTATTGTGGGTACGTGTATAGTCAGCGCTACTAATGTGGGCAACTATTGTGGGTACGTGTATAGTCAACGCTACTAATGTCGGCAACTATTGTGGGTACGTGTATAGTCATCGCTACTAATGTTGGCAACTATTGTGGGCACGTTTGTAGTCAGCGCTACTAATGTCGGCAACTGGTGTGGGCACGTGTATAAGCAGCACGGTGTGTGGCATAATGTGTAGTGGGCATTATGGTGTGCTGCATATTATGTAAGGGGCATCATGATGTGTGGCACAATGTATAATTTGCATTACTGTGTGTGGTATAATGTGTAATTGGCATTGAGGTGTGAAGCATAATGTGTTATGGGGATTACGGTGTAATTGGTACTTTTATGTGACCACGCCGCTTCCTCATGAAGCCATGCTCCTAAATTTTTTAGCGCGCCTACGGCGCGAACTCTACCTCTTTTTTAACTCATGGCACCAAAATTGTGCTACTATGTGGTGTAATTTGGAGTGAGAGTACTATTGTGTGCCCATTCCCCTTCCTTGTGAGATCACACGTTTTTCTTTCGTTGTGCGCTGTCCCTTTGTAAAGCTTGGGTGGGCGCAAATTCATAGTTTGCAGGAGGGCGCCAAACCCCCTAGCACCGGCCCTGCCCGGACCCCAAAATTCCTTATGGCAGCCCTGTTCTGACTTATATCCATATATCAGTATATTCTGTCTGTAGCAGGTGGACAGAACAACAACAAAAAAAACACAACAAACGGTCTTTATCAAGACATACATATATGTATTCCTATATGTTTTTAATAAAGCCCGGTCTTCCCCATGGATGTTTCAGATTTGCTACCGATGGATCTGGCTCATGATGGGTTAAGAACATATAAGTCAGTTTTGTACCCTCGGTAATGTTTGTATAACATCACGTCTGCTTGGGAAAACCAGAGGCCTTCCTGGAATGTAATCTATTCTGCATGCGGAGATTATCTTTAGACACCTATTTGCTTATATAAATTGGATTTTTTCTCTCGTGCCTTTAAAAAAAATTGACCAAGCGTATTGTCCACTAACCCAGCCCTACAGAGCACAGAAAGAGAGAAGGCAGCGTCCTGTCCACTCACCCACCGCCCCTGCCAGCCGTCGCCTGGTTAATCTTTGCAAAATAATGCACGCACAAAATTGAAATGGAGTTCTATTTAACCCCTTCCAGCCTGCACGCTCAGGCTGTAGGAAGCCGTGTAGAAGTCCTGTACACCCCCACCCTCTTACGAGCTTCAGGAGTGGACGATAGTTTTTCTACGCTCAGCCCGAGGGTTCTGGTAGCGAACAAAGTAAAATCAACAGAATCAATGGAAGGAATCTGATAATGTTCACATATTGTCGTCTCCCTTTCCCGGACAATGCATCTGGTGCCCAGCTGGATGCTAAAGCAATCGCCGTATGCCTACGCCCACACAAAGCAGCCACGGAGTATCGGAAACTTCAAGCTGATAAAATATACATACATAATTATCCCTGTATGGGGCTGGAGAGAGCCGATCATCATAGATGAATTGTCCGTTTTGTGTAGCGCAGAAATCGTTTTATTCCAGAACACGATGTGGGGAAAGGGGGGAAATCTTTTGTCATGTTTGAGAATCTCTAACTCTTCTCTGCCATGTACTAAGCTGTTGTTTTTCCTTTCCCCAGGTAAACACGTTCTGCCAACAGACAAAGAGAAGAACAACACATTTGAAAAGTCAATGCTTATTACTCCTACCTTATGCAGCCCTTATCTGACAAACATAATACACACTTTTCCGTATGTGTTTATATTACTATTATTGTGTATTTATATTGTGGCTGCAATTTTACACAGCGCTGCATAGAGAATATTTGTCACGCATATCAGTCGCTGCACCACCGACTAAGAGGGGGATTTATCAAGTCTTGGAGAGAGATAAATAGGAAAGAAATAAAGTACTAACCAATTAGAAATGAGCTGACATTTTTAAGGATTATACCTCAGCACCTAAAACATACAGTATGAGCGAAACCAGCAAGCAGGGCCAGATACATACCTCCCAACTTTCTTCTTGCTGGAGTCGGGACGCTGGTGATGCGCGCCGAAGGCGTGTCGGAAATTTCGGGGGCGTGGCCTAATTTCGGGGGGGGTGGGTGGCCTATACTCGCGGCTCCCCGCGAGGCCACGCCCCCATTTTGCCGCTATGGGGGCATGACCCAGAGGCTCTGTGAGCCTCTAGCCATGCCCCCAGCCCCCTGGCTGCGGGAATAGACGCTGTGCGCACAGCATTTATTCCCCGCTGCTTAGCAGCCGACAGGGGGGACTCCCAACATCCCCCCCTCACCGCGGGACACTGCCGACCGCGGGAGGGACAACGGGACAGGCATTGATAATCGGGACTGTCCCGCTGAAATCGGGACTGTTGGGAGGTATGCAGATGTACAGCTTGAAAAGTGATAAAATGGAGAGTGATCAACTAACTCCTAGCTCTTGACTTACATGTGGTAGATGATAATGTAAGTAAGAGAGGGAAAGCAAAATAGGGCAGAGGGCCCTGCTCGTGAGAGCTTCCATCCTCAAGGAGATGGGAACTCAGACAGGAGTGTCATGCATAGCTGCCGATTTATGTTTTTTGCTGGTGGGTGCTCAAGCCAAATATATAGAGGAGTGGCTTCATGGTAAAGGGGCGCACTGTGATTACAATATAATACCAATTTATATTATGGAGCACAGTTGTCTCCAATATTCAAATTACGGCAACAGAGTTTCAAATACATAAATGCCCCCATAGTGCAGGTACATAAATGCCCCCATAGTGCAGGTACATAAATGCCCCCATAGTGTAGGTACATAAATGCCCCCATAGTGCAGGTACATAAATGCCCCCATAGTGTAGGTACATTAATGCTCCCATAGTGTAGGTACATAAATGCCCCCACAGTGTAGGTACAGAAATGCCCCCACAATGCAGGTGCATAAATGCCCCCAGAACACACGGACAGAATACACTCTTCCCGGCATACTGTTTCCCAGGTGGCCGCAAACTAGCAAGTTATTATGGCGGCCCAGCAGTGGGACTCGGGCCCGTGGGTGCTCATCAATTTCTGTGGGTGCTCGGGCCCTTGAGCACCCACATAATCGGCACCTATGGTGACATGGATAGACAGTGAGGAGTAAAATGTCATATTTCCTGCGGCATTCAAACATTGCTCTATTTTAAGCATTCCCTACCTTGGTCCTCATGGCACACTAAGGGGTAAATTTACTAAGACGGGAGTTCTATTGAAGATGGGATGTAGCTCATCTTAATCTTACCAGTGAGTTTGGAAAAGAGGGTTACGATGAGAGATGCCTGGGTTTGGTCAAGAAGTGGGTTCTGAAAGATGTAAACAGTTGGGCGGTATAACACTAAACTAAATATACTAAGGACTGAATGAAGTATAGTTGTCATACAATACAGAGAGCATCCATGCAGTAAAGACAGTATCCCCATTTGGGATCTGGATGATAAGTCAGCAGTGTATTTTTGAAAGTAAATAGGTCAGCACCACATGGTAGACGTGGTCAAAGGGTCTAAAATGCCACAATGTATTAACGTGCTTCTGAATGTATCTTTATTTGCTGTTCATAGCTCACTCTGATCCGGTGCTGCTCCCACTCTTGCTCAGAGGTCGATATTCCACAACGCAACCAAGGAGCCCACCTAGGGCCCAGCATGTGCCAAGGGGCCCCATAAAGCTTTCCCGGTCATCCAAGATGAGCATTGCACAGCTATCAGATGTTATGACATCACATAGACCCGCCCACACTACAAAAGTCCCTTTGATGTTCTTTGATAGGATAAAAAAAATGCTTGGACACACAAAATGGCTCATCCTCTCTGTATGTGTCAGATTACTGTAAATGTGACACAGGTATTAATCCTACTCCCAACAGACCTAGGGCCTTATTCACATTTGTACGCAATGATGATTCTCATGCAGCTGGTATCTTGCCTAGGGCCGCATGAGGTCTAAATCCTCCTCTGCTCTTGCTCCTCTACCTCCGTTACATTTCTAATGTAATGCCCCCTCCCAACCGAGAGGCTTCTAACACTTTTATTCATGCCCTTGTTTTATATCTCCTGAATTATCATATTGTACTCCTTTCCAGCCTCACACCTTCTACTCTCTTCTGTCCATCTTCAACATTGCTGCCTTATTTTCCTGTCTGCCTGTGCTGCCTACCTCTGACAGTAACCCCAATGGCTCTGTGTCCTATTCAGAATAAGGATTGAACTCACCTTTAGTGCACCTCCATACCTGTATAGTCTCACTTCCATACACAGTCCTAGTCATAGGTGTGGTTATTAGGGGGTGCACCACCTATTGTGGATATCTAACAACACCCATTGGGTGCGTCTAACACCATGTCTACCATCATCTATTGCCACTCACTACAATATAAAAGTCTCTCAGCCACAACATAATCTCCGGCCTATTTCAGTCCGTTTTTAATCTTCTTATTATTCTCTGTAATAGTTCATGCAAATAAAGTCAAAAACATATATGGATGACACGTAGTGATATGACAATGGTCTAGTACAATTAACAATGCAAAACACACATCATTGAATGATGGGCTCTTCTTTTAATAGAATACAGTTCTAAAAAACAAAAGTCTTTGGTAAACGGTATTGGTGGTTGATGGCGGCAGGGAGGTGTTTATAAGGGCGGGCACAGCATTAGGGGGTGCCTGTGCACCCCTAACACTCTTTGTGCGCACACCTATGGTCCCAGTGGCTTCGCTAAACTCTACTCCGATCACCTCTTCCGTCTCCTGTGCCGCACCCAACGTTTGGAACACCCTCTTATATGTACCTGTATCTAATATCATAACCCTTAAACATGCCCTTAAGACCTCTCTTCTTCCAAGCCTACCACTAATACATCTAATTCTGCAACCCAATGATCTTCTTGCCTCTCCCTTCTTGAGTGCACCCACCTCCCCTCTAAATCATAGGCTCTTGTGAGGAGGAACTCGCCGGGTGAAATTAAATGCATATACTTAAAAATGTATCTGCAAATCCAATGCACCTCTATGTAATTTAGGTGTATGTTCTGTCTTTTCTTTGGAAACATTCTACCTATAAATTGAATTTGATGAGCACTGTCTCTATTTCAGATTTCACCCTCCTTGTTTCCGATGATCAGCGGAGCGAGATTCACGGTCTTCGCCCTGTGATAAGATTTGCTTCATAGATGTCCAATCGGCAGGTTTACTTGGCAGAAGTTTTGAGTTGCTCAAGTCCTCTGCTGCTTTTGCACATCCTAATTTTAGCGCGGTTATGGATTGCACCCTGGGAGTCGTGCCCCCCCAACACTACCCCTGCAAGCAGCCTCTCTTGTTCAGACCCTTCATCTGTAACCTTTATGCAAGTAAATGCTAATTGAAAAAGAAAGAACAATCACTAATCTTCGAATTTAAATGCATTTAACAAAACCAATCTCATTCTAAATTGTTCTTTGGTCGTTCCCTTTTTCCCCAACAGATGTTGAGAAACTGCAATTCTTATTAAGAACACTTGACTGTTTGCTCAGCAAGAGAACTAAGGCAGCTTCTGTATTAATGGCAAATGTGCTTCAAGATGCCAGCCCAGTAAAAGTGCAGGGTGTTATTTGGAAATCTTTGAATATAATCTGCACTTCAATGAATTACTGCCCATTTCGTATACTCCGTTCCCCCCCTCCCCTTGAGTAATGACTTACGTACTCCTTTTTTTAATTTCCAATTCTTTTTTATTTTATTTTGTGTCTGAATCGACAATAATGAACTTAAGGCCCCCATACACTACAGCGATATATCTGACGCTGAAATTGGAACCAATTTGGTACATTGGTGTCATTTTTTGCATAAGATCTATCTCATGTGATTGATCAAGACAAGATAAATGGGATGGGATATATCTTATGGTATGCAAATGTACCATAAGATATATTTGATGGGGGTACTGGAGGGACTGGAAAACTTCCTGTGATATATCGTATACGATATATATATATATATCGCATGCACAAAACTCACTCCTTTGTCCATCCGATTCCACTGGTGCAGTGCGACGGACCTAGGGGCTCCTAGCCGACACTCACGGATATAAAACTTAAACGATGTGGCACTTTGCAAAAGATATCTGAATGTTCTTAAATGGCTGACATCGTGTAAAATCGTTCTAGTGTATGGGGGCCTTTAGATTGGACACACTCTACTTTGCATAGGTAAATGCAAGGTGAGGTGGGCCTTCAGAAAACTCCCTCCTCTTGGCTAGTCGCTCAAATTATGATGACAAGAGCAATGGTATATAATATGATAACTAAAGCTATCGCCACATCATGCAGTTTAAGGTAAGTTTAAGAGTTGCTGCGCAATTACTCTACTGGACCAGAGAGCAGCTACCAGGAAGAAGAGACAGGAGCCTTACCATGAGGTGGGAGAACGTGAGCTTAGAAAGTGCAGTACTGGTTCTTTTATGTTTGCGTATTTATTTGTTATGGTATGTTTAACCTTTACCTGACCACTTATTTATATTATTTAATTGTATGATACAGCCTATACTATAGACCTGGGGTAGCCAACCCTAGTCCTCGAGAGCTACCAACAGTGCATGTTTTCCAGGTCTCCTCACAGAATCACAAGTGAGCTAATTAGCTCCATCTGTGTATCTTTTAAAATGTGTCAGTGATTAATGAGTGCAGCTGTGCAGCAGCTAGGTTGTCTGGAAAATGTGCACTGTTGGTAGCTCTCGAGGGCTAGGGTTGGCTACCACTGCTATAGATCATCTATAGTGTTAGATATTAATACTGAATTCTATAAGTATCCAGTGTATAAAATGACTAATGTGTACATTAATGTCCAGGGTCGTTACCAGGTTCTTCTACCACTCCTCCCAGACTCCCGCACCTGCTCTAATGTTCGAGTGGGAGATTGTGGATTTGGAAACCCCCCTTTCATGGTTTAGCTTATTTTTTTTTTTATGTTTTTGATTTTAGGTAGGTTTTCTATTTCCTTTTGCTAATTTTTTTTTTTGGGGGGGGGGGGGGGAGTCGTCATATTGTTACAGATTCTGAAACTGAAAAGAAGTATTCTTGTGCGTTTACTTTTGAGATGAAGTTGCAGCTTCCCAGGAAATGGTCTGTAAACATCGGACATGAAAAGGCAAATTGTGATTTATACACAGTTGGTATTTCTGGTCTGGGTTTAAGGGATAGTTTATTTATTGTTGAGTAAGGCTATTTGGTTGGGTAAATGTTAATTTGGGGCCCGATTCAGCCCTTGAGTTTGCAACCAGCTTAGCGACATGCCCGTGATTCTCCCATAGCATGTCTATAAGACCATTGTTCTATGAGCCCATGGTTGAAGAATCATGGCGGGCTCAGTTCATTGGGTGCTGAGGAATGGCTAAGTGCCTCCTCTTGTGCTCTTCACAAATGTTGGCTCTGATGTTGTCATGAGGCCTTGCATCACCATTTTAGGAGGAGAGAGGAGGAGTCCTTAGAATTAATGACAGGTAGAGGTGGTCGAGAAGTATGGGCATTTGTGGTGCACCAGGTATGTCACTGTATGGACTTTATGAACCATTATACCAGACACTTGGGGGCACAATGCGAATGAGTAAAGACGTGGTCTGAGATTGAACCTCCTTGGAGAGCCACTGAGACCTAGTGCTCGACAGCTGTTGGCCAGCCTTAAATAGAGGTGCATCAAAGAGACAGCGCTGGTCGGATGACTGTGACTGGTTTTGATGAGGAGATAATATTTCTTTTGTGCTGATCAAATGGACTCTTGTGTCATCTTCACCGGTGGTGTCACCATGAAATATGCTCTGTGGTGCCTACCTAAAATATCAGGAAATCCAGTTGATACTTATACTCCAGTATACTTGGAGCGGGGAGGATGGGGGCTTGTCTTGGTCGTAGTAAATATCAACCGCCTAATAGAGACACTGCTTCGGTCTTTAGAAGTCTTCCAAAAATGTACACATTTAATAATTCATAGTCTTTACTTTGTTAAACAATCAATGAAATAAGTATCACACATAATATACACCAAAGCACCAAACCAGACAATATGGCATAAACATCATTCAAAAGAGAAGAAAAAAAAAAAAAACAATACATCCAAAAAGACAAAAAAAAATCACAAAGATTTTGACATTTTCTGCAAAACTTTTTAACAACAAAGCTCTGTGTAATCACAATAAGACACTCCGGGTGATCATTGCTGTGTTATAATCACTCTGTAGAGGTTACTGTAGTGAAAACGAATGCTCTCCCACAACATACCTAAGGCATGCGATTAGCGGTGGAACAATGCGCACCCTGCCGAGACACATTCTCCCAGCCTTGCCGATGAAGAGCTACTTTCGGGATAACTTGGGCGAGATGAGTTTTGCTTGTTTCTGTAGGTTTTCCTGCAGTCATGGAAGAAAATAAAAAAATAAAACATTTTTGTAAGCCAGCGTAGGGACAAATTCGGGAATGTCCTACAGCATTGATATTCTATATTATAGAACAAAAACCCGTTGAACGCTGATTTTGCTGCAGGCCGCACAGGCGCTACATAGGGAGAGCTTCTTATATCCTACTGAGACATGATCCTAGCAAAAGTCATTTAGGGGGTGATTCAACATCGCTCGGTGAGCAGCGGTCGTTCAATGCTTACCGATCGGCTTAACGCCACCCCACCAAATGCCCCTTCCCCCTGCCGCCAAATCCCATCGGTGCCATGCGAGGGGATGTGTTTGCTAAATCATCCCTCCCGCATACTTCCGCTAGCAGGAGAAATCATTTGATGGTCCCCAACCAACAAATGATTTCCCCTGACTTTTATTTCCTCTGCAAAGCACCGAAGATGGGTCGGGCTCTGACATTCTGTGACATCAGCCCCCCGCAGGTATCGGCCCATCTGCGTTCCCATGGGAACGCTGGGGTTCTCATGGGCAAGTCTCGTTCTTGATGCCATCTGCCCCTGGCCCTCCCTCCCCGCAAGGAATGGCCCAAGAGTGTGTGACTCGCATGCGGTGTCGGGGTCTGCCCATGCGCAAATATGCGCTTGCACATGCGCAGACAACCACCATCGGAACAGGGACCAACTCGCCCCATTCTGAATGGTGTTGAATTAGGCCCTTAGTTTGGTTTGGCCTAAGTTGTGTGAGAAGAGGATGACCAATAATGTCAATGCTATTATTTTATCGTTATAACATATACTATTTTGATCACAATTCGACAGTATCTAGGTCGACTGTTAATCGGTCGACACCAAAACGTTGTCATTGACAAAATATTGACACACGCAAAAGGTCAAAGTGGAAACGTCCAACACACGAAAAGCTCACCATGAGTTTTTTATGAGTTTTTATTTTAGGGGGGACTTTTGTTATTCTTTACCATCCACGTCAACTCCGAGTGGTTGATATACATATAGTCAACGCAAGCAATAGGTGGACAGGGCAATGGCTGACATAACATTTTTAAGTTACTTTTTTTTCCATTTTATGTTCAGTCACGTAAATATAAAACAAAAAGAACTACATGTAACAACTTAATGTGTCTTGATCCTAAAGCCTCATACAAAATAATAAAAATACGACTATGTCTCAGTCGTGTGTGTTCAATAAATGAAGATGCGGCGACTGATTGCTCTAAAATAGTAAATACTGAGTGTGCTGGTCAGCACTTGTTAAAAACCATTTAAAAAGTAGTCTAATAGCAGTGGACCTAAAAACACGGTATATAGTTCACTATGGATAAAAAATGTCAAAAAATACGTATAAAAAATATAAACATTTATTTAAACAAGGTAGAAGAAATTTCCTTTTAAAAAACAGACAATTAGTAATTTTTAAAAAAATATGTTCTAACCTAAAATACTCCTAAAATCAATTATAAGGTGCAAAAAGAGAGAAAATGGTAGCTTAACTTATAAAGATGAGACAGGAGGGCTATAGAGGCCCAACGCGTTTAGTCCTTCTGACTTTATCAATATGTCTCAGTCGTATTCGTATTTTGTATACGAATAAATACGACTGTTATTAGTGGAGTATTTCATTTACACATTCGTATTCCGGAGCATAATTTACAAAGTTGTCGTATTTTTGAGATTTGTATTTTTCGATGTCGTATGGCGTTGTATTTTTTTGGAGTATTTTTTTACAACTTGTAGTAGAATGCGCCTAGTATACGTTCGTATTTTGAAATACGACTTGATTCAAAATGACATTGGAGTAATGTAAAATCCAAGGTGTATTCTTTCGATGGCGTATTAACAGGTATTTTTGAGAAAAAAAAATACGAATATAACAGGTTATTACAAACACGAAATACTACCGTATATACTCGAGTATAAGCCGACCCGAATATAAGCCGAGGCCCCTAATTTTGCCCCAAAAATCTGGGAAAACTTATTGACTCGAGTATAAGCCGGGGGTGGGAAACACAGCGGTTACTGGTAGTATACATACAAACAGCGAAGAACTCACAACGTATACAAACAATGCTGACAAAAACACACAAATGGTATACACACAGTTGACACAGTCTGTGTCAACTGTGTGTATACCATTTGTGTGTTTTTGTCAGCATTATTTGTATACGTTGTGAGTTCTTCGCTGACAGGCATACACACACTTGCACAGTATACATACACACACAAACATGCTGTACTACACATACACACACACAGACATGCATAGTACACGTGTGTAAAAAAAACAACATAAAGGTACAGTAATTTATTACAGCACATACTGTACCCAGAGCCCCCTCAGTGTTCCCCCCCCCCCCCCCCCCCACACCAGAATTTATTTTACTTTATTTAATACCTTTATTCAGGGTACCAGTTAATACTGGTACTTAATATGCAGGACGGAGCAGAGCAGAGGGAGCGGAGCACCAGGCAGGAAGTGTCAACCTCTGACACTCCTGCGTGTGTCCGGCCCCTGCTCTGTCCTGCTGCAGCACAGCGCCGACGGGAGAATGGCAAGGTAGGGAAGCCGGGGGAACGGGCGGCAGAGCGGGCGGGGGAGCCAGCGGGGGAGCCGGCAGCAGCAGTGCACAGCTCCGGCGCTTTGTGGTATGTCTGCGCCGGAGCTAGTGTTCCGCCGGCTCAGCGGAATGGGGCTAAATGCTATGGGCAGGCACTTGACTCGAGTATAAGCCGAGTAGGGTGTTTTCTGCCCATTAAATTGGGCAGAAAAACTCGGCTTATACTCGAGTATATACGGTAATTTAATTTCACATTAGTAAATTACAAAAATACGAATACGTGCCACAAACACGACTGAATACAAATATGCCAATACCTACCATATTTTGCTTAGTAAATTTCCCCCCTAAGCATATTATAAACGGATTTGTAAATTTTGACCCCTCTGAGCGATATCATTTATAATAGAGAGCGTGCCAATTTTTTTTGTATTATTTATTTATTAACAGTTTCTTATATTGCACACATAGGCCCTTATTCAGATCCGATTGCAGTACAAATTTGTTCTCAAAAAGGGAAAAACCATGCGCACTGCAGGTGGGGCAGATGTAACATGTATACAGAGAGTTAGATTTGGGTGAGTTATATTGTTTCTGTGCAGGGTAAATACTGGCTGCATTATTTTTACACTGCAATTTAGATTTCAGTTTCAACACACCCCACCCAAATTTAACTCTCTCTGTACATTTTACATCTGCCCCACCTGCAGTGCACATGGCTTTGCCCATTTTGAGAACAAATTTGCACTGCGATCAGATCTGAATAAGGGCCATATTCTGCAGCACTTTACAGAGAATATGTAAACATTCACATCAGTCCCTGCCCCAGTGGAGCTTACAATCTATATTCCCTACCACATGTACACACACACACAGACATTCTAGGGTAAATTTGTTGGAAGCCATTTAACCTACCAGTATATTTTTGGATTGTGGGAGGAAACCAGAGTACCCGGAGGAAACCCACACAAGTACAGGGAGAATATACAAACTCCACACAATTAGGGCCATGGTGGGATTTGAACTAGCCCCTAGTAGCACACATCCTCTTTATTTTTCTCTTCAGTGTCTCCATAATGGTAGGTAGAGAGTAATGATGTCATCACTGCATTATGTCCGCCCTCAGGAAGAATGCTGGATGCTTCGGGAGGTGAGGGAGATGCAGCAAGTACTGTATGTTGTACCAATCGGATATGTACAGTACTAACATATGCAATTAGTAGTGCAAAGGGCAGCTCTTCTAACAATTGCTGCCTTTTGCAATGCAGTCTCCGGCCTGGACTTGTGGTTCTGTGGCCAATGAGTCCTTCTGGGCATGGTGGCGCAGGCGGCCATGGGGCATGCTGGGAGGGATCTGTGTTGGAGGAATCTTATGCAGAAAGAAGCTACTTGAGAGACTTGCCTACACTCGTCTCACACACGTTCTTAACTACTACAACTTATTGGACCCACTTCAGTCAGGCTTTCGCTCTCAACACTCCACAGAGACAGCACTGACTAAAGTAGTCAATGAACTGGCCACTGCTAAATCTAAAGGCCATTTCTTACTTCTTATTTTTCTAGATCTCTCAGCTGCCTTTGACACTGTCGACCATTCTCTTCTCATACAAACACTACACTCCCTAGGTCTTCAGAACACAGCACTTTCTTGGTTCTGTTCCTACCTACTGTATCTAATCGCTCTTTCAGTGTTCGCTTCTCTGATTCTACCTTCTCCTCACTACCTCTGTCCGTTGGAGTACCACGATGCTCAGTCTTAGGTCCTCTGCTTTTCTCAATTTATACCTCCTCACTTGGTAAACTAATCAGCTTTTTTGGATTTCATCTGTACGCTGATGATACTCAAATCTATCTATCCTCCCCGGTATTGTCACCATCAGTATTGCTCCGTGTCTCTGAATGTCTTTCTGCCATTTCATCTTGGATGTCATCTCGACACCTCAAACTCAACATTTCCAAAACAGAATTAATTATATTTCCACCAGCCAAGAGTAGTTACCAACCTGATATCTCTATCACTGCGGAGAACACAACAATTAATCCTACTCCACAAGCTCGCTGCCTAGGGGTCATCCTCAACTCTGAACTGTCCTTCATTCCTCACATTCAATCTGTCTCTAAATAATGCTACATGCATCTAAAAAACATATCTAAAATGAGTCCATATCTTACACAAAACACTGCAAAAACTCTAATCCATGCACTCATTATATCACGCATTGACTATTGCAATAGCCTCCTTACCGGTCTTCCTAAGAAAAGACTATCACCACTACAATCCATTTTGAATGCCGCTGCGAGGCTGATCTTCTTGGCTAGACGTTCCTCGTCTGCTGATCCGGCTTTGCCAGTCCCTCCATTGGTTGCCTGTATATTACCGCATTCAATATAAAACACTTCTACTTACATACAAAGCCATTACTCTGACTACACCGACTTATATCTCTTTGCTTATCTCAAAATATATCCCCACCGACCTCTCCGCTCTGCACAGGATCTGCAGGATTTTTGTCGGGCAGCATCCACCCTATAGAATTCCCTTCCAGGCACATTAAGTCTCTCCTCCAGCCTCCAAACTTTCAAGCGTTCCCTGAAAACTCACCTCTGCAGGCAGCTTATCATACTCATAACCTCCAGTAGCATTCATATCTAATTGCATCCCATCAGGACTGTATTGTTATCTGGTGGGACTGCCATGCTATGGAATTCTATCCTCATGTATCCCTCCTATTATCCCTATAGACTGTAAGCTTGCGAGCAGGGCCCTCCTACCTCCATGTCGGTTTGTATCTACCCAGTTTGTTTAATCACTGTTGTTTCACATTGTAAAGTGCAACGGAATATGCTGCGCTATATAAGAAACTGTAAATAAATAAATGTTAATAAATATAAGTGGCTCTTTAAAGCAATCCTGAGACGTTACATGATAGTGGCGTTGTTTGTGTACTGTGCATTTGTCATCGCTTAATCAGGTTCTCCGGGACCTTGGAAAAATGCAAAATGCAGCCAAATGGAATTCTTCCCGCCGCCATCATTTAACTTGTAAATTGTATTTACATGAATTGTACTCGTCATGAAGACAATTTTCCAGCTTCTATTAAACAAAAACGCCCAGCTCCAGTGTATAATAACGCCATTGTTTCTATGTGAAAAGCAAGAATATGTTTGTGCGCGTTTGTTTCATGTTCATATTGAGTTATATAAAACAGCAAATTTGTTATAATATGTCATAGATACTGATATACACAGTATTAGCTGGGTTCTAGATTCCTGTATACAGTTGATCCACTACAGGAGATGGTGTCCAGATAATGGAGTGATTATTGGAGGGCGCGCATGAGCACGGCCTACAGTGCACATGTGCGAGCTCTCTGTGCAATCACAGCCACCAATGGCATGTGATTGCAGGCCGTACTCTGGCTGATTGACAACCGGCGTCCGTTTGTGGGCGGCACCGGCAGTTTCTCGTAGAGCCCCATAAACCGCAGATGGCTCCCGTGACCAGCAGTCCCAATGCCCACAGCCATCCCAGCACTGAGTAAGCCAAGTAAGTCTCCTGTTGACCTTTTTTCAACATCCACCTTTTCAATGTCAACCTTTTGTCCAGGTCCATCTTGTGCCTGTCAACATTTTGGGGACAAGCTATTGACTGTCGACCTAATTCCTGGTACTCAATTTAATTGTTCTGTCTCTAAAGAATTAAGCACTTTCAAGTTATCACCCGTACCTATTTATTAAAGAACCCAGTGCACCTCTTTAAATTGCAGTTCCTTATCGACACATATTGCAACAATCTACATACCTCCCAAATTTGAGGAGGGACTCTTGCGTGCGCCGTAGATGCACCCAAAATATTTAGGGGCATGGCCTAGCATAAAGGGGGTGCGGCCTATACTTGCACTGCTCCAGCGATGCCACACCCCCATTTTTGCTGCTGTGGGGGCATGAGCACAGCATCTATTCACAGGTCCACTGTTTGAGGTATATCAGTGATAGGCGCTGAATAAATATAATTCCTTTATTTAAATTTTTATTTGATAGATTTAAAAAATGAAGTCAGATCAATATAGCAGCAGGCAAATGGTGTGACTGTGTACTCACACCTAATTAGGTTTTGGATCCACTAAAAAGTGTATCCCCACCTAGACTTACAAAAACTTTTTCAAAGAAAGACTGCGCTTATATAATAAAGGTGCATGTAGGTCTGAATTAATACTGAACACTTTTATATAGGAAAAAAATTTTTAAATTAAAAATGATATATACACATTCAATAATCGGTGGGCACCTATAATGTGCAAAAAACAATAAAATAAACACACTTATTACTTTAAATGAATTATAAAATAATCAGCAAAATATTAGACCTGTTTAGCCCAAGGTAAAGAGTGTACTTCTCTCCACTGGATGACCAAGCAGAACAAAAGAATATGCCAGCCTAGGGTGCCGTCCACTGGAGGGCAGCAGTTTGCAGCAGGTCCCTCCCCATGGATGGAGGTGAGTGGCATCGGCGGCGCCCGCAACTCCCCCCCCCCTCCGGAGCGACTAGGCGGCCGCCACATCACCCGATCCCCCTCCCCACCCCTGGATCTACCTAGCGGCTCATCATCCAACCCCCACCCCCCCACCAGGCACACTTAGCAGCACCGGCGGCCGCATGAACCCCGACCCTGCCAAACCCGCAATTACCGGCACCCCCCCCCGCCGGGTCGGAATCCTCCCCCCTCCCCCCGCCTGGGGTTCTCCGGGGCCGGGGGGTGTTCCGATCCGGCGGGGGGTGGTGGTGCCGGTAATTGCAGGTTTGGCAGGGGGTATCGGGGTTGATACGGCTGCCGGTGCTGCTAAGTGGGCCTTATCCATGAAGGTGATGATTTTTGCAAGTCAATAGCCCTCCATTCTACAACCCACAGCGCACAGATGCTGAGGCGCTGACCTGGTTTCTGTTAGGTTAACCCTTGGTGCTCCAGGAAAAACAAAACCAACGAACAAACTGATGCAGGGGAATGCGGGGTGTTTTATTAAAAAACCGAAGAACACAGGAACTGATGCAGAAAACAAGAACAAACTTTATGAAACAAAATACGAAGTGGCTGGATAGCAGAATAAATACAGAGGTACCGGGTACAGATGCAGGCGGTCCAGTAGTTGGCTGAGGCTTAGGCACGAGGCACAAGACATGAGACACAGGACACGAGGCACAGGCTGTAGGAAGCTGAGGCACAATACACGAGGCACAGGACACAAGGCAACGGCTGTAGGAGGCTGAGGCACAAGACACGAGGCACGGGACACGAGGCAACGGCTGTAGAAGGCTGAGGCACAAGACACGAGGCACGGGACACGAAGCAACGGCTGTAGAAGGCTGAGGCACAATACACGAGGCACAGGATACGAGGCAACGGCTGTAGAAGGCTGAGGCTGAGGCACAATACACAAGGCACAGGATACAAGGCACAGGACACAAGGTAATGGCTGTAAAAGGCTGAGGCTGAGGCACAATACACGAGGCACAGGATACAAGGCAGATAGGGAAACACTCCTTTCCACAACAGGAACATAGAACAATGACCAGCCCTGAGTGCTGGTCTGGGGAGGACTAAATAGACCGCTCACAGGTGTCCAATTGAGCAGATTGCCTCCAATCATCAGGCACCTGATACCTCAGAGTCTGGAGAAAGATAGAGATAAGTCCACAGGTGCCTGATGCCCCTAGTGGTGATATACATGGAAAGAGAAACAGACATAACATAATGCCCCCCAGAAGAAGGCGGATTCCAGACGCCTTAAGAGTCATCTTTTCCTCCTGTTCTTCTTGTTTCTCTTAGTACCCGACGGGGCAGCCTTACAGAGCCCAGCGGCCTGGAGGGAGTCTTTTAGAATGTCCCAAACCTCCGGTGGACCGAACCTTTTGGTAATTGCTTCAGTGAAGGCAGTCAAATCGTGCAATGCTGGATCTTTAGACTCCACCAAAAAATTCGCCGATGCCAGTGCCTCCCCTCTAAACCTCATCAGCATATGGCCAATCAATTCCTCCATATTTGTACCTTCCCAAGGCTGGCAGAAAAAGGCACTAAGCGTGGAAATATTCCCATCAAAAAAGATAGTTCCGGGAATATACCCCGTGTCATCGAAGACTATGCCTGGGGTTGTGGTACTGGTGTCCCCTTCTCGAACCCCTGGCACATCAGGCGGAACCCCTCGGATCTCTGGCACGTCAGGCGGAACCCCTCGGATCTCTGGCACGTCAGGCGGAACCCCTCGGACCTCTGGCGCGTCAGGCGGAACCCCTCGGACCTCTGGCGCGTCAGGCGGAACCTCTCGGACCTCTGGCACGTCAGGCGGAACCTCTCGGACCTCTGGCACGTCAGGCGGAACCTCTCGGACCTCTGGCACGTCAGGCGGAACCTCTCGGACCTCTGGCACGTCAGGCGGACCCTCACGGACCTCTGGCACGTCAGGCGGACCCTCACGGACCTCTGGCACGTCAGGCGGACCCTCACAGACCTCTGGCACGTCGGGTGGACCCTCACGGACCTCTGGCACGTCGGGTGGACCCTCACGGACCTCTGGCACATCGGGTGGACCCTCACGGACCTCTGGCACATCGGGTGGACCCTCACGTACCTCTGGCACATCGGGTGGACCCTCACGGACCTCTGGCACATCGGGTGGACCCTCACGGACCTCTGGCACATCGGGTGGACCCTCACGGACCTCTGGCACATCGGGTGGACCCTCACGGACCTCTGGCACATCGGGTGGACCCTCACGGACCTCTGGCACATCGGGTGGAAATGCTCTAAAAGAAAAAACATTGCAACTGACGGCCGACACGGCGGCCCTCAATTTATGCCCAACGGAATCAGCAGGAGCGGACTCAAGACCGGGGGGCGCAGGAGTCACAGAGGCAACAGGCCCGGAGGCCAGGGCAGTAGCGTCCTCAGGCCCGGAGGCCAGGGCAGTAGCGTCCTCAGGCCCGGAGGCCAGGGCAGTAGCGTCCTCAGGCCCGGAGGCCAGGGCAGTAGCGTCCTCAGGCCCGGAGGCCAGGGCAGTAGCGTCCTCAGGCCCGGAGGCCTGGGCAGTAGCGTCCTCAGGCCCGGAGGCCTGGGCAGTAGCGTCCTCAGGCCCGGAGGCCAGGGCAATAGCGTCCTCTGACCCGGAGGCCAGGGCAATAGCGTCCTCTGACCCGGAGGCCAGGGCAATAGCGTCCTCTGACCCGGAGGCCAGGGCAATAGCGTCCTCTGACCCGGAGGCCAGGGCAATAGCGTCCTCTGACCCGGAGGCCAGGGCAATAGCGTCCTCTGACCCGGAGGCCAGGGCAATAGCGTCCTCTGACCCGGAGGCCAGGGCAATAGCGACCCCCTCCTGGGGCTGGATAGGACCCCCTCCTGGGACTAGACAGACGGAACCCCCTCCTGGGGCTAGACAGACGGAACCCCCTCCTGGGGCTAGACAGACGGAACCCCCTCCTGGGGCTAGACAGACGGAACCCCCTCCTGGGGCTAGACAGACGGAACCCCCTCCTGGGGCTAGACAGACGGGCTCCTTGGCGGGGACCGGATCATCGGGCTCCTTGGCGGGGACCGGATCATCGGGCTCCTTGGCGGGGACCGGATCATCGGGCTCCTTGGCGGGGACATCGGATCCTCTGGCGGAGACCGGGACATCGGACCCTCTGGCGGAGACCGGGACATCGGACCCTCTGGCGGAGACCGGGACATCGGACCCTCTGGCGGAGACCGGGACATCGGACCCTCTGGCGGAGACCGGGACATCGGACCCTCTGGCGGAGACCGGGACATCGGACCCTCTGGCGGAGACCGGGACATCGGACCCTCTGGCGGAGACCGGGACATCGGACCCTCTGGCGGAGACCGGGACATCGGACTTTGGCCTCCCCCCAAGAAATTCCTCAGACTGTAAAGACTCTGGCTGGGCAGCTCTGGGTAGAGACTCTGGCTGGGCAGCTCTGGGTAGAGACTCTGGCTGGGCAGCTCTGGGTAGAGACTCTGGCTGGGCAGCTCTGGGTAGAGACTCTGGCTGGGCAGCTCTGGGTAGAGACTCTGGCTGGGCAGCTCTGGGTAGAGACTCTGGCTGGGCAGCTCTGGGTAGAGACTCTGGCTGGGCAGCTCTGGGTAGAGACTCTGGCTGGGACTTGGCCAGAAGTTCCCCAATTTTAGGCCTGCGATTGGGACAGGAGTTCAAGAAGTGTTCAGGGCTGGCACAATATAAACACAAAAAGTTATTCCTGCGAAAGGCACGTTCTGTAACCGATAGCGGAGCACGAGGACCACCAGTTAGTGTATGGACTATATTAGTAGCCACATCGACAGATGGTAAATGAGGACAGGAATAAATGGTAGGCCCCTCTTGCGGTATGGAGGATTGTTTTGCTGTCACATGTCCAGGAATACCAGAAGCAGAATAAACTTGTAGCAATGCAGACATTTTCTTCAGAAAGTCAGGAAAAAAGACACAGACTTGAGCCAATTGAATACGCAATAAAATGATGTCTGCATGCAAAGGGTTAATTGCAGTTTTTTCACAGGAGTCATCAGCAACCCTGCAAACACCTGGGAGCTCTGCACACAAGGTTTTAATTAGAGAATCCAGACTGACATGATCCTTAGTATTCTCTTGTCTGTTTTGGCTGGTCATTATGTTAGGTTAACCCTTGGTGCTCCAGGAAAAACAAAACCAACGAACAAACTGATGCAGGGGAATGCGGGGTGTTTTATTAAAAAACCGAAGAACACAGGAACTGATGCAGAAAACAAGAACAAACTTTATGAAACAAAATACGAAGTGGCTGGATAGCAGAATAAATACAGAGGTACCGGGTACAGATGCAGGCGGTCCAGTAGTTGGCTGAGGCTTAGGCATGAGGCACAAGACATGAGACACAGGACACGAGGCACAGGCTGTAGGAAGCTGAGGCACAATACACGAGGCACAGGACACAAGGCAACGGCTGTAGGAGGCTGAGGCACAAGACACGAGGCACGGGACACGAGGCACAGGACACGAGGCAACGGCTGTAGAAGGCTGAGGCACAAGACACGAGGCACGGGACACGAGGCAACGGCTGTAGAAGGCTGAGGCACAATACACGAGGCACAGGATACGAGGCAACGGCTGTAGAAGGCTGAGGCTGAGGCACAATACACAAGGCACAGGATACAAGGCACAGGACACAAGGTAATGGCTGTAAAAGGCTGAGGCTGAGGCACAATACACGAGGCACAGGATACAAGGCAGATAGGGAAACACTCCTTTCCACAACAGGAACATAGAACAATGACCAGCCCTGAGTGCTGGTCTGGGGAGGACTAAATAGACCGCTCACAGGTGTCCAATTGAGCAGATTGCCTCCAATCATCAGGCACCTGATACCTCAGAGTCTGGAGAAAGATAGAGATAAGTCCACAGGTGCCTGATGCTTCTAGTGGTGATATACATGGAAAGAGAAACAGACATAACAGTTTCAGCAGTTGGTGTCAGTCCGAAAATCGGCGTCCTGGTGGGGAGTATATGGGGAAAGAAGAGACTTGCACTCCGTGGTCTTTGCAAAGAATATATTCAAAACATGAGAGATCACCAAAGTTTCGGGGCAGCGCCCCTTTGTCAAGGTGCAGGGTGAGAATATATATATATATATATATATATATATATATATATATATATATATATATATATATATAGTGGTAGAGATGTAACCCACTCGGGGTGAAGCATCACACGGCACTCCTAGGATTTTCAGGTGAATTCAAAGCAAGTTTTAATGCAACAGTTTCGAGGCTACTTGGCCCCTTCGTCAGGCTTACAGCAAGAATGTATATATATAGTATATTTTTGGGACCGGCACTCCAAAATACAATATGCAGTGGCCCTTGGTGTCAGAAGCGCTGCTGCGGTGCCACCGCAGCAGCGTCCCGGCGCCCTTAGAAGGGCGGTCCTGGCACTTCCGCCCGGCGAGCGCCGGACAGCAGGGGTGACGTCCGCCCGGCCGCGGCGCGTCACTTCCGCCAGGCCGGGGGACGCTGGATGTAGTCTGGCTGCGTCGCCCGGCGGTTGCCAGGCAACCAGGAGACGCCGGGCGGCGCGCGCCCGGACAACGGCGGCAGTTAATTAAGCTATCATGAGGGCTGGTGTCACGGCGGGGGCAGATTGGTCAGCACATCCCTTTTAAGGGAGCTGGCCCAGCACAGCCCCGCCGGTGATATTGTTTCCTCACAGAGGGCCTGCTGCTCTCTGTTGTCCCGGTCCCTGCAGTTCCTCTGCCGTGCACCGTGCCTGTGCCGTTACTATTCTCCAGCTGTCGGTCCAGCCACGCTCCGTCTCTGAGCCGACACCTTTCAGCGAGGGTCAGCTGTGTGTCAGCTGCCATATTGCTGCGGTCAGCCTTTATCCGGATTTCCCCTGGTCAGCGATCCTTCCATCTGGTCCTGCCAAGACACTCCAGACGTACTCTGCACCATCTTCTGCCGCTGGAGGTTCTGTCCCGGTTACGTAAGTGCTCCAGTGGAGCCCGGTCCTTATTCGTTATTTTCTGGACAAGCTGTCCTGTATCTTTAGTTGTTCTGTTCTCGTGTTTCCTGGCTCTCCGGGATCCGGAGAGGCTCTCGCTAGGGGATTTACGCTCGTTTTGGGGTACCGTATTGTACCATTTTTGTGTTGGCGTATTTTGCGTTTGGTGGCACCCCGTTACTATTGTACAAGGTGCTTGTGGCTTGGCCACATTCCCCGTCCTTGGCCTGGTGCCGTTAGACAGGGTGTTATATTCAGTAAGGCCCTAGTAGTCAGATCCTCCTTTTGGTCCGGTCCCTGACAGTCGCCGTGGGCTTGTCCCAACATAAAACCTGGTTGCATCGGGGTTGGAGCGGGCTTAACCTGCTCCCTCGAACGCGGCGACTAAAGGAGAAGCCTAGCACCTTGCAGCCTGCGGTGACTTGCCAGAGACGGCCAACAGAGTTAGTGTAGGGCTTTGCCGTGACCGTTCTAAACAGCGGTCCCGGCTGAGGGCTCAGCCCACCACCAGTCGCTGCATACACCCACGCACGTTACATTATCACCGGCCAAACAGATTATATAAATCTCATTTATATAATATACCTGTTTTGTCCGTGGGTGTTAGTGGTTGTGCCGAGTCCTCATTATGAATCCTACCTCCCCTTCGTTAGACGCCCAGGTTGCGGGTCTAACGCAAATGGTACAGGAATTGTCGCTCCGGGTAACTAATCAGGAGAGAGGGTCTCGTTCTCCCCGGTAGTAACACCTGAACCAAAGATGAATATGCCTGACCGGTTCTCTGGTAATAGAAAGGAGTTTTTTAACTTCAGAGAGAATTGTAGGTTATACTTTCGACTCCGACCTAAATCTTCTGGGTCGGAGGCTCAAAGGGTGAGCTTGGTTATCTCCTGGTTGCAGGGTGACCCGCAGACGTGGGCTTTTGGTTTGCCCTCGGATAGTCCTGTGTTGGCCTCAGTGGATAATTTCTTTAAATCCCTGGGTTTGCTTTATGATGACCCTGATAGAGAGGCATCTGCAGAATCTCACTTACGGGCATTAAAGCAGGGAAAAGATCCTGTGGAAGTGTATTGCACCGAGTTCCGCCGCTGGGCGAATGACTGTGGGTGGAACAATCCAGCTCTGCGTAGCCAGTTCCGGTGTGGATTGTCGGATACCATTAAAGATAATGTGATCCAATATCCGGTGCCTGGCTCGCTAGATAAACTCATGGAGTTGTCTATCAAAATAGACCGCCGACTCCGCGAACGTAGAGCCGAGAGAGCTTCACTCTCTCATCCCATCCCATACGTTGTGGATTCCTCGGAGGATGCAGAAGAACCCATGCAGTTGGGGTCCATGCGGATAACCCCCGAGGAGCGAGCTCGCAAGATCAGTGCTGGTCTATGCCTCTACTGTGGGCGTAGAGGTCATCAGTATCGCTCCTGTCCGAACAGAGCGGTAAAAGGTCAGGCCAAGTGAGTAAGGAGGGGATTCACTTGGGCCTGAAGCTGTTCTCCTCCTGTAACTCCCTATTGATTCCTGACACTCTAACCTATGGAGAGATTTGTTTTGATTGTTCAGCTTTTGTTGATAGTGGTGCAGCCGGTAACTTTTTGGATGCTGCTTTAGCCGAGAGACTTGGTATCCCCGCTATTTGGTTAGGTCAACGGATTACCATGAGAGGATTAGATGGTAGTCGTTTAACCAATGGGGAGATTTCTTTTCGTACCCCTAAAATACAGCTCATTATTGGTTCTCTGCATAAAGTGGAAATCTCTTTTTTTTGGTTACTTGTCCAGCAGTCCCGCTGGTCTTGGGCCACCCTTGGTTGGTCCTCCATAGCCCGCACATTGATTGGATGATGGGGGACGTTGTTCAGTGGAATTCTACTTGTTTTGGGTCTTGCATTAACACCTCTTTTCTTCAAGCCTCGGTGTCACTGTCAGCTGTCCCGACGGCATACTCTGATTTCTCGGATGTATTCTCCAAGGGTAAAGCGGATAAGCTTCCGCCGCATCGTCCATATGACTGTGCCATTCAGCTTGTATCCGACGCCCCTTTGCCCAAAGGAAGGCTTTACTCTCTGTCCATTCCGGAAACCAAGGCCATGAATGAGTACATTCAAGAGAGTTTAGAGAACGGATTCATCCGCTCATCTAAGTCGCCACTAAGTGCAGGATTCTTTTTTGTGGCCAAGAAAGATGGGTCTTTACGATCTTGTATTGATTTCCGGGCTTTAAACAAGATCACGGTGAAAAATGCGTACCCGCTCCCTCTTATTTCGGTTCTCTTTGACCAATTAAGGTCCGCCACTGTGTTTTCTAAGATTGACCTGAGAGGGGCGTATAACCTCATCCGTATAAAAGCAGGGGATGAGTGGAAGACGGCATTTAGTACGCACTCCGGGCAATATGAGTATCTAGTTATGCCCTTCGGGCTGTCCAATGCCCCTGCCGTGTTTCAAGATTTTATCAACGATGTCTTACGAGACTTTATTGGGAGTTTCGTGGTCGTTTACTTGGATGATATCCTGATGTATTCCAAGGATCTTGATTCGCATAGAGCTCAGGTGAGGCAGGTACTGCAAAGGTTGCGGGAAAATAGTTTGTTTGCCAAACTCGAAAAATGTGAGTTTGAGGTACCCGAAATCTCATTTTTGGGGTATATTATTTCGGCTGAAGGCTTTAGCATGGATCCTAAGAAGCTTCAGGCGATAGTTGATTGGGTACAGCCGACCAACCTGAAGGCAATCCAAAGGTTCCTTGGATTTGCCAACTACTATTGACGCTTCATCCATTCATTTTCCTCGATCGTTGCTCCCTTGGTGGCTCTTACCAAGAAGGGGGCAGATCCTGGAAATTGGTCTGTACAAGCCAAACAGGCTTTTCAGGCCCTAAAACAGGCCTTTATTTCTGCTCCTATCCTCAGGCACCCTGACCCAGAGCGTCCCTTTGTGGTGGAAGTGGACGCCTCCGAGGTAGGTGCAGGAGCAGTACTCTCACAGACCAACGCTAAGAGTCCGATTCTTTTCCCTTGCGCTTATATGTCAAGGAAATTCTCTGTGGCTGAAACCAACTATGATGTTGGTGACAGAGAATTATTAGCCATCAAGTGGGCTTTCGAGGAATGGAGGCATTGGCTAGAAGGTGCGAATCATCAAGTAACAGTTTTAACGGACCATAAGAATCTGCAGTACATTGAAGCGGCCAAGAGACTTAATGCCCGGCATGCCCGCTGGGCTTTGTTCTTTACTCGCTTCAATTTTGTTATTTCTTATAGACCCGGTCCTAAGAATGTTCGAGCGGATGCTCTGTCACGGTGCTTTGTTCCGGAACATTCCCCTCAGGAGCAGACTACCTCCATACTTCCTGCCTCTTGTATTCAGGCCGGTCTTAGTTTGACCCTAGAAGGGCTCATTCATCAGGCTCAGGGTCAGGCCCCAGCCCAGACTCCTAGGGGTCGGTTATTCGTCCCTGAGACTCTTAGGCGAAGAGTGCTTATGGACTTTCACGATAGCAAGACTGCCGGGCATCCCGGGATTCATAAGACCACAGACCTATTGGCCCGAGTGGTCTGGTGGCCAGGAATGTCCAGGGATGTCAAGGAATTTGTACGGTCATGTCTTATTTGTGCCAGACATAAGGTGCCTCGGTCTAGGCCCTTTGGTGAGCTTATGCCGTTATCCATCCCGTCAAGGCCATGGTCGCATATTGCCATGGACTTCGTGGTAGGCCTGCCGTTGTCAGCCAACTGTCAAACCATTTGGGTTATCATTGACAGGTTTTCCAAGATGGCACATTTTGTAGCCTTGAAGCAGTTGCCTTCGGCCAGAGAGTTGGCCTCGTTATTTTTGAGGCATGTCTTCAGACTGCATGGATTGCCTACTGACATTGTGTCCGACAGGGGTCCGCAGTTTGTGGCACAGTTCTGGAGGTCGTTCTGTGCTTCTCTTAAGATCAAACTAAGCCTGACTTCAGCTTTCCACCCTCAGTCCAACGGACAGACGGAACGGCTAAATCAGTCTTTGAAGCAGTATCTGCGTTGCTTCATCTCAAAGTTGCAGAACGATTGGGTAGAGCATCTCCCCATAGCAGAATTTGCATATAATAATGCGGTACATTCTGCCTCTAAAGTTTCGCCTTTTTTCGCAGTCTATGGTTTCCATCCCTAGGCCAATTCGTTCTCTCAGTCTCCACCCTCGGTTCCATCTAGGGTCTTTCGTTTTAAGGCCACATGGAGAAAGATTCATGATGCCCTTAAGGAAACAGCCTTCAAAGAGAAGGTGTTCGCAGATAGGTTTAGACGTCCTTGCCCGTTTAAAGTTGGTGATTGGGTCTGGGTGTCAACCCGGAATATCAAATTGCACCAACCTTCGGCAAGATTTGGGCCAAAGTTCATAGGTCCGTATAAGATTATCAAGAGGGTCAATCCAGTTGCTTTCCGCTTACTGCTTCCTAAATCCCTCAGGATTGCTAACACCTTTCATGCGTCACTGTTAAAGCCTGTCTTATTTTCTCATAAGTTTCCTCGTAAGGTCGTCAGAGGAGCTCCTTCGGTGGATGTTCAGGGGCAGCAGGAGTTCTTGATTGAAAGAATCCTGGACTCCAAATTTGCCCGTGGTGCCCTTCATTTTTTGGTCCATTGGAAGGGGATTGGGCCAGAAGAAAGGTCGTGGGTCCCCGATAGGGATGTCCATGCTCAAAGCCTGAAGAAAAGGTTCTTTCTGGAATTTCCCCATAAGCCTGGGGGTAGAGGTTTCAAAACCTCTCCTCAAGGGGGGGGGGGTACAGTCAGAAGTGCTGCTGCGGTGCCACCGCAGCAGCGTCCCGGCGCCCTTAGAAGGGTGGTCCGGGCACTTCCGCCCGGCGAGCGCCGGACAGCAGGGGTGACGTCCGCCCGGCCGCGGCGCGTCACTTCCGCCAGGCCGGGGGACGCTGGATGTAGTCTGGCTGCGTCGCCCGGCGGTTGCCAGGCAACCAGGAGACGCAGGGCGGCGCGCGCCCGGACAATGGCGGCAGTTAATTAAGCTATCATGGGGGCTGGTGTCACGGCGGGGGCTGATTGGTCAGCACATCCCTTTTAAGGGAGCTGGACCAGCACAGCCCCGCCGGTGATATTGTTTCCTCACATAGGGCCTGCTGCTCTCTGTTGTCCCGGTCCCTGCAGTTCCTCTGCCGTGCACCGTGCCTGTGCCGTTACTATTCTCCAGCTGTCGGTCCAGCCACGCTCCGTCTCTGAGCCGACACCTTTCAGCGAGGGTCAGCTGTGTGTCAGCTGCCATATTGCTGCGGTCAGCCTTTATCCGGATTTCCCTTGGTCAGCGATCCTTCCATCTGGTCCTGCCAAGACACTCCAGACGTACTCTGCACCATCTTCTGCCGCTGGAGGTTCTGTCCCGGTCACGTAAGTGCTCCAGTGGAGCCCAGTCCTTATTCGTTATTTTCTGGACAAGCTGTCCTGTATCTTTAGTTGTTCTGTTCTCGTGTTTCCTGGCTCTCCGGGATCCGGAGAGGCTCTCGCTAGGGGATTTACGCTCGTTTTGGGGTACCGTATTGTACCATTTTTGTGTTGGCGTATTTTGCGTTTGGTGGCACCCCGTTACTATTGTACAAGGTGCTTGTGGCTTGGCCACATTCCCCGTCCTTGGCCTGGTGCCGTTAGACAGGGTGTTATATTCAGTAAGGCCCTAGTAGTCAGATCCTCCTTTTGGTCCGGTCCCTGACAGTCGCCGTGGGCTTGTCCCAACATAAAACCTGGTTGCATCGGGGTTGGAGCGGGCTTAACCTGCTCCCTCGAACGCGGCGACTAAAGGAGAAGCCTAGCACCTTGCAGCCTGCGGTCACTTGCCCGGGACGGCCAACAGAGTTAGTGTAGGCCTTTGCCGTAACCATTCTAAACAGCGGTCCCGGCTGAGGGCTCAGCCCACCACCAGTCGCTGCATACACCCACGCACGTTACACTTGGTGCCTTCCAAAGTAGAAGTATGCAGGAAATTCTACAGTGCTGGCGGCACTCAAACAGGGAATACTTTTCAAAAGAAATGAGAAGCTGACACCGTGCAACTTCAGTGCTAACAGTTTCGGAGTTTAATATCCTTCATCAGAGTACATAGAGCAAACACAATACACTTACCTAAATAAGCTCCCACACCAAACACCCTCACCGTGATCCCCGGCGTCCCAGTCCCGGTGACCAGGGGTGACGTCATCGGTGCCGCGCCCCGCATCAGCCGGAGCGGGTTGCCATGGGCATCTGAAACAACAAAAATGAGTGAAGAGGAGGAACCACATTAGGGAATGAATATATTCAATAGACATATACATACAATGAGGCAATGATGTAAGAACAATGAACAGAATGCATAACATAGACTGTATAGAAACAATATGCATCAACTGAAATAACGGCATAATGATAGCAAGGCAAAAATGGCAGAGTAAATGCATCATAATAACTAGTAATCAGGGATAAAGAGAGCAGGGTAAATGCACCACCGCAGATGCAAAATCAATAATCAGACAATGGGTGTGCTGTGCAAGAGGGCAACAGCAGATACTTAGATGGGGGGTGCTGGGTGGATGCTTATAGAAAGCAACTCAGCGAGAGATATTCGTTAAGTCCAGCGGGAGCGATGGTGTTAAGTCTGTATATCCAAGATGCTTCCCGCTGCAGCAGCAGCTTGTGTCGGTCACCTCCTCTCTTCGGGGGGGATACCTGCTCCAACATCCAATATCTGAGTGACGGGAGGGTATGTTCATGTTCTTTAAAGTGGCGGGGCACAGGTTGGTCGCATACAGCACCTTCAAGTGCCAATTTGATCGATGATCGGAGGGCGGCCATACGCTCTTTAAATGTTCTTGAGGTTTTACCCACATATATATATATATATATATATATATATATATATATGCAGGGAAAAAAGCCAGCACTCCCTTTGCTTGAAATTGCTGTATGCTGCACCAGGTGCCTTCCTCAGCCGTACCCCAAACGAGGGGTGGCACATATAGGGTTGTTTTAGGCGGCACTCGGACGTCTTTCACAAGAATTATGACCACGCAATTTTCATCAAGATCTTTCGAGTTTAATGACGAGCTGATGACGAGCATTAAACTCGAAAGATCTTGATGAAAATTGCGTGGTCATAATTCTTGTGAATATATATATAAAGATATTGGTACCTGCACTCGCACACACCTGGAGACAAATTGTATGGGGTGCCCCATTTGGCACACCGAAGTGTGCCAAATGTACACAAACCAAATTCCCTGAGTAGGGAATCAAGGAGCACTCTCCAATCTGTAAAAAAAAAATTGTATTAATTCAAAAAGAAGACAAGAGAAAAACATACCAAGTGATGCTTTAAAAAAAAGGCCAAAAGAATACCTCCTCCGACATTTCGATCCCGCTCGGTGGATCTTTATCAAGGAGAATCTCAGCAAAGTCACGGTCAAAAACAAGTCAAATAGGGGCCACCAGTTTTGAGGTTTATCTGCTACTGCTGTCAGATACCCACTGGTAAGCCGCCCTGTCCTGGGTTTATATACCCATATATTGAGCCAGTATTCAAAGAGCCTACCCGTGTGCGCAACGGTATCCAATGCGCATGGCGCATGCGGCAGACACACACCGGAAATCCATGTCTGATACATGCGCCATGCGCATTGGATACCGTTGCGTACCCGCCGCCCGTGTGGATCCCTGGCCTGCACGGAGGACCAGCAACCGGGATGAGTATTCTACACACCTCCTGCGCGCCTCCACCGCCATCCCGTCGACTGCCCGCCTCCTCCCCACCTCCTGCCGGCCTCCTTTACACACCAGAAAATGCAGGGACTTTTCTGGTGTGAAAGGGGCCAACCCGGGAATGGCCCGGCATGAATCCTGCGCTATATTCCCGGGTGGGTCCCTGCATTTTCTGGTGTGAAAGGGGTATTAGTAATAATGCTTGATGGTGATCGTTGGGTTTTTTTTTTTTTTTTTTTTAATTGCCAATGCTGATCAATTTAAAATCGATGGTTGATGTTGTACTTCCAGGGATAGAGCACACATATACTAACATTTAAAAATCAATATATAACACTAGTAATATTATATATATTAATATAATACATATATATTTATAAATATACATATATACATATAGATACACAGTGTTTTAATCTGTGAAGATAATGCAGTTCAGCAGTCCCTGCGTCTCCGTTGACCTAGACTCGTCACTGTTCCCCTAATGCGTTGCACTGTCCTGCTACGGCGGGAGGCTGAGATATGTAAGGGAAATTATACTGACTATCTTTCTGCCTAGAGAGAGTCCAACTGTCATTAAGTGTTATTTTTCCATCCTGTTTGTTTAAATGTGAATTGGATTTACATCCAGCTCTAAATTAATGTTCTGCTCAGGGCTGTGAAAACTCAACTCTTATTAAACATAGTTCTTTGAAATGACTTAAGACAGTGAGTGGCGGTGGACCTACATTTTCCTTAATGAGAATACAGGATAATGAAGGCTGTTTATCTCATCAGCAGTGTTCTGTACCTGGCACGGATGAGATATGTTCCCCCCCGCTGGAGAATCGTGCTGATTTAGATATTATTATAAAGGGATAGTATGTTTTTTTTTATTATTCCCCCCCCCCCCTCCCCACTATCGAGGACAGGTGTCATCGCAGGTGAATTTTATGTTGCCACGCGGGAGCAACTGTCCTGTTGAATGAAGCATTTTATAGTATGGTACAGGGATTCTCGAACTCGGTCTTCAGGACCCCACAAATTTTACATTTTCCAGGTGCACAGGTGCATTCATTACTCATTGACCCATTTTTAAAGATGCACAGGTGGAGATAATTATTTCACTTGTGATTCTGTGAGGAGACCTGCAAAACCATGCACTGCGTGGGGTCCTGAGGACCGAGTTTGAGCTGTGGTATGGTAGATTCAGTGCTGAAAGAAAAGATAAACGACTTTCTTTTGGCACGTACGTCCAGTTCATCTTCATGATGATGACGGACATTGAGTACCTGTGACGGGTGATTCCCGTGACCAAAATGTACCTATACTTGAATGCAGCAAGCAGGGGTCATTATGGGGACTGCAAAATGTATACTTCCAAAGACTGTGAAGTTGGTCACTAAGGTTGGCCATTGGCCACCGATGGTCCATGGTTTTGTCAACCCTGGAATTGATCTGATGGATCTCCATCATGGATGGCTGTGAGACAGCAATGGGTATTTTTCCGCTCAGCATGGGGAACGGAGCTTAGCTCTGCCTCCATTACTAAGTCCGCCCTCTTCCCTGATTGGCCAGATGTTCACCACTGCAAGGATGTTTGCACCAGAGTCCCAACTGCCTTCAGCTGGCGCTGGAACTTCAGAATGCTAATGCCGAAATGCCAACAGATTGAATCCTGGTTGGGTCAGGCCAGGGAAGGGGGGTCGGTTTAGGCACTATTGGGGAGTCAGGATGAGGGGGTGGATGGGTTAGGTTAAGACAACAAGGTGCGGAAGTTAGGGTTAGGCACTAGTGGGGAGGGTTAGGGGGTGAGAGGGGAGGATTAGGGTAATGCTGCTAGAAGGTAGGGTAAGGTTTATGGGGTTAGGGGGTGACTAAGTATACGTACATGACCCCTGTTAGGATTTCCTATATTGTAATACTGACCGCCAACATACAGGCCGCCGGTCCTCGTATTTATCCCTATTATAAATATATTTATATATAATATGTACAGCCGTGGGACCGATAAATACTGCCTATTGAAATAAATGATCCTACTGTACAGAGGCAAATTACTACTTTAATAATTCAAATGACTTCACTAAGTACAGTGAGGATTTAAATAATAACATAATATTATACAAATTAGTGCATTTTCCAGGTGCCTGCTAACTTATCTAAATATAACTCCAATAAATCAGGTATAAGCATATTATTTTTTTTTTATTTAAGACGAAAGTATTATCCCGTTCCACTAAACCAGACTTAGCATCGGAGACAATAACCCAACACACGCATACGCATTGTGCCTATTAATTTGTACAGTAGTTAAGAGGATTGATTGTTTTATTTCATACAAATGCCGCAATGATAACGCAGAAGGTGTCGTACTTAATAACACGAGAACAGTATGTGACCTAGAATTTCCCTTCACAATGTTTCGCAAGATCTAATTTTTTTTCCCTTTAACCCTGAAATTCAATTATTCTTTCATAAACAGAATAATAATTATCTGATTACTCCATGCCATGAAATCACTTAATTTGTCAGCGTCTCCGGAGTAAGAGTATCGACTGTTTCGCGTTGCACATTAGAAAGTGCGCGGCTGCATAATTTGGCAACTTGAAAATAATGGGAACGACTTACAGGACAACACAAGTAGACCTAACGTGCAATTTTAATGCCTATGGTTATATTTTTAAGATTAAAATACACAAACGACTCAAAGCTTCTTGAACAGCAAATATTGTTGTGGGTAAACTGTATTTATAGAAAGTTGAGATTAGCATCAAAACAAGTTTGTGGAATTGTCTAACAATAGCTTTGTGTACTGTGGCAAGTTCTGGGAAGTGATAATGACGTGTTGTGGTAGTGACACTTTATAAAGTACAAACAACGCAATTATAGCAAAATTTTTGTTAGAATGAAAGGACTTTTGCACACATTTTAAGTATCTTCTTCGCCGTCTTTGTGGTGGCATCTTATAGCTCATGAAGAAAACACAAAGAGCGTAAACTGTGGTCAGACGCAGTGAAAGCTCATTCCAGCACAGAGTGTTTCAGGAGATAAATGTGTAGACAGGATGGTAGGCAGGATATGAATGATTTGACACTAAGGACAGGGCTGCATGTGACAGGGGCAGTGACATGATGTGAGGAGGGGAATGGAGGCAGCAGGAGGCCACACACTGAGAGATATAGTGGGAGGAGCAGGGTCCCCAGCAGCACAGAGTGTAACAGGAGATGAGTGATGTGTTAGTAAGGATAGGGCTGCAAGTGACAGTGGAAGTGACAGGATGTGAGGAGGAGAATGGAGGCAGCAGGAAGCCACAAACTGAGAGATATATAGTGGAAGGAGCATGGTCCCCAGCAGCACAGAGTGTAACATGAGATGAGGGATGTATCAGTGAGGACAGGGCTGCATGTGACAGAGGTAGTGACATGATGTGAGAAGTGTAATGGAGACAGCAGGAAGCCACAGACTGAGCGTTATATAGTGGGAGGAGCAGGGTCCCCAGCAGCACAGAGTGTATCAGGAGATGAGAGATAAATTAGTGAGGACAGGGCTGCATGTGACAGAGGCAGACCTGCCAATAGACATTGTGGGGCCCGGGACTGACAATATAGACGCCCCCCCCCCCCCCCCCCCCAAAAAAAAAAAAAAACAAGCCAGCCACAGTACCGTTGAGCTGCAGAGCCTATACACATAATGCCCCTTTGGAGCTCACTCACCGCCTGGCTCTGCTACTGTGCTGGTCAGTGTTAGGGAACACAGCAAATCGCAGGCTCCCCCACTTCCGCTGTGCTGCTCCCAGAGTGCTTGTAGAGTAGCACAGCTAATGCTCCACCTCATCTCTGTCCATTTAAAATATGGTGAGCCAATCGGAGCTCCTGGACCGGGAGCCAATCAAAGCGGCTGCTGGTACACAAGCTCTGACCATTCTTAGGTGTCAACCTAGTGACTGTCCAAATAAACATTATCGACCCCAGGGACCGGATACCAAGTTAGCTGCATCCACAATACTGTTTGGTTCCTGTATGTTTACAACTACAGTCAGTACGCAACAGGCTGCATTGAACACAGGCCGCTTTCTGTGTCCACCCTTTGGTCTATGCTGCTAACTGGATTGCAGCTTTAAGCTCTTGATTTATTTCACCTAGTAGTTTATGCACCAACTCGCAAACGACACACAAAAGGGGTGGAAGGGTGGTAAAGCTGGAACAAAGACGCTGTTGTTCTGCCTTGTCTTAACTCTAAATGCTCTTCCCCATTCAGCAACTACTCTTTGATGTCCACGCTGACTGCTTAAAAGAGGAATACCATCACATTACCGTTTGTGGTTTGATATCAGTCAGTACTTTTGGTCAACTGGACTGAGGGATAGACTCAAATGACAGAGGTCTATCGGTCAGAAAGACTCAGTGACTGGACAGACAGGCACACTGACAGTGCTCAACCTGTTCACCTTGTAAATCAGGGAGTCACAGATTCTCCTCCTCCCGAGCTGGGTGCCTACTGGTGACATGGAGGAGGCAATTAGCCAGGATGTGATCTCTTCTGCTGCTACCTAAAATACAGTAGCAAATGGTTCTTGTGTATAGAGGGTGACATTTTGAAATGACAGATACATTTTGATTCCGTTGATTCAGTGACATGTCAATAATATAATATTTCTCTTTGGATATTATATGTTCTTCAGTAATAGAACAAGGCATCCAACTGCAACTCATCGTAATTTTAGAGAGAAACAGGAGGGAGTACTTCACTGGGTAAACAACAATATTGGACACCACCGCTTATTGTAACTGATATTTCAGGTTCAGTTGTACTTTCCAGGTTAACTTGACCGTTGTCTTACTTAGACATCTATGAAATGGGTAACGGCTAGCCCAGAATATGTTTGATTACAATCAGAAAGTTCTTTACTATGACGGTTACCTACATTGTGCAATTAAGAAGGCCATGTTTTTCTGCTTTCCTCCTCTCTGTTGGCTACCCAGAACATAAACCGTCTGAACCACAAGAGTTGAGAACAAGAATATAAAATAAGTAGGGCAATGGAAGGCCCTTAAAAAAATAGTTGTGGTCAGTGGCTTGTGGGAAGGAGGTAGGATAGAGGGATGAATCTTGCTTTTAATCAATGTGATAATCAATGCCACATGCAACCTCTCTTCTTGTATTCCTTTAGTAGAGCCCTTTTTTTTTTTTGTACTTTTTTTTTTGCCATTTCTGTCTGTCCATTTTTTCTGTCTGTATAGAAAAAAATTGGACTGCAATTTAATCGAGACAGAATGTTTACCGATGACTGCGTTGATGAAATACAAGCCTCTTATGTTTCTCTCCAAGGTCCTTTAATATGCTGGGAACGAATGTATCTCCCGCTACAAAAGGAAGATATTCAAACCTTAATATGGACAGTTGATGGCTTCCTAGAGCTTCAGATGAGAGAACGTCTCATGTTCCGCAAATTAATTGAAGTGCGGTAGTTCTGTTTTTGCAGAGTCATTTGTTTCAAACTTATATTTTCCTTTCAACAATGAGTATAATGAGGTTCTAGGTGGGAGCATTTTTTTTTTTTTTTACTTTTGCGTTTTTAACGCTTTGTATAGGTATCCAGGGAGCTTTAAATAAAAGTTGCACAGATCTTCTCCTGAGCACAGAGGTGAGCCTGGAGCAGAATTTAGAACAGAACCCTTCCAATATCTTAGTAAAACCTTCATAACTGATTGCGTACAAGTAGTTTATTGAATACCCCCAAAAGTATTGTCACTTTAACTCATTTCAGCTCTCCCCCAAATCTACAGTGATACAACATTTCAATAATAGAGTACATCAAGATTCTGCCTTATTTCTGCTACTGCCCCCCACCCCAAGAGGTGCTTAAGTCAGTTCAATGATTTGCGTAATTGTAGACAAAACTGCCCATGCCTCAAGGCAGAGAAGCATTAACAATAACTAGAAATCCTCTTTCATGATTAAAATCAGTAATATTACATAGTTATTTTTACTAAATTTGATGTGAGGGAAAACTATCACAAAAAATAATGCTGATAATAATAATAATAATAATAATAATAATAATAAAATTGATAATAGCAACAAAAAAACAATGATAATACTACTACTACTACTACTACTAATATTGATAATTATTATTATTATTATTATTAGCAGTTTCTTATATAGCGCACACAGATTCCGCATAATAGTAACAACCATAATACTACTACTACTACTACTACTAATAATAAAGTTGATAATAAAAAGAACAACAAAGGGGATATTATTATATCCTTTTTTATATGGCGCCATAAGGGTTCTGCAGCACCTAACAATATATAAATGAGCAAAAACAAAAAATATCGAATTACAATACAATTGAATTTAACCCTTTCTGTGGCAAGTGAATTTTTTTTTTATTCATCATAATGACCTGTAATGTTTACCTAATGTAGGAGATACAATCTTTTTTACAAAACATTTTATGTTTATATAACAAATGTGAGCGACGCCGGCATTTTTGACTTCCTAACAATCCATAGCACTACATTTTTGTTGCTGATTGTAGGCGGCAGCTATATATTACCTTGGCGCGTGCACAGTCTACTGATAAATGCCCAGCAGCATGCACATCTGCATTGCGTAAAAAAACTGAATCAGGCTCTAGGTCTTTTGGAAGAAGACTTAATATTGGTGTCACATTTAAACGAAACTTCCCACATTCAGTGGAAGAAACCATTTTGTTTGTCAAACATTTGTTATCCTGTCAAAGAACATCAAAGAGACTTTGGGAGTGTGGGCAGGGCCATGTGATGTCATAAGGTCAAGGGGTAGTCATGCATTACACCTCTGGGAATGTTTTGGACAGCCAGGATATCTTTATAGGGCCCTTAAGGACCTGCTTGGCCCTATTCAGGCACCTCGGAAAATCCGCCTCTGTAGAAACCTGCAACTAATTGTATCCACCCCTAAATGTTCTCTGTCTACCGCATTTTAACTCCGATATTGTTAAATTTATATTTTTAGGTGATAATTGAATCTCTGGGAGTCTTATTAGCTTCAACTCATCAAAACCACAATAAAGCATATTACAGTACATTCAAACTATTACTGAAACTTTTGTAATGCACATACTGTACATTAAAATATGTCATGGAGCTTATGTGTACATTTTGGTCAGAGAAATGGATGATTCAGTTGAGCGCAGGGTTCCCTAGAAGCTTTGCATGTTGTGTTTCTTAACCGTAATTGGCAATTGTTGAGGAGATCAGAGTATATACAATAATTAGTGCTTTATGTTCTTCCTACCAGGAGTTTCCTAGTATCGGTGCCCTCATATAATGATACCAGCAGTGCCTCTTCTAACATCTTAAATAACTGTCTGCTGTGAGGGGGTGGCCATTTTGCAAGGGACATTTTTTCATGGTAGCAGGAAGAGCATCAGGACAGAAGCCAGGGCAATCCTGGCTACAGACATGGTGGATGCAGATGGAGGGGGGGGGGGGGGGGGGTGTCACGGGGTTGGGGCGGCTTAAGTTTTCCATCAAGGAGGGGTGCATTTTTCTGGCACTACCTTACACCTTGCCCTCCCTCCCATATTTGTTACTAGCACATCCATGTTTTACACATCATGCGTGCTCATACCATGACAGCTCTTCCACATATTACACAGGATATTCTTATTTCTGTATATTTATTCCCCGTGTCACTAGAGATGTCACATTCTTATAAGCATAACAATGGAGAGCATCTAGAGGGGATTAGTTGAACAACTAGACAGATATGAATATATGATATTATATTACATTACACGTAGAAACATGAATATGCTAAATAATATAGATACACCAACAATAGTGTCTTCAGCGCCCCAACTTTGTAATGTCCAACATATATTTGCTAAATAATATGCAGGATCCTTCACAATCAGTGTGAGAACCCCTTTATGTAGCTGCTCAATGCAGTACCATAGAAATGTAGACTTCTAGTCCGCCCTTCCAGGGAGTCCCCATGTTCTACAGTGCCCTTTATTCCTTTTTAGAATATGGTCTTTCTGAACTCTATGGTTCTATGGTGCTTCCACTTTCTCTTTTAAGGCCTACACCTTCAGCTCTTGACATTTTTTTTCATATGGGCCAGTGCGACTGTGCGCAGGCTCCACCTCCTAGTGCTCTGCCCATCTGGCATGCTGGGCCACCATACACTAAGCCTCGCATGCGATATATCGGCATCAGCCTGCTGGCGAGCCCAGTATTTCGTATGTGGTCCTTTTGCATATGATATATCATATGCGATGCCAGTCATGGCTGCTGAATACCACAAATCTTTATGGCAGCCAATGACGACCTCTGGATACGATCTTAAGTGCATGGGACCGCAAATCCGATCATAGTCGGATGTAAGTCACATACAATATGGCATTTTTACACAATATATTGGCCCGATGGTTCAAAATTGTGTGAATAGTGCTATATCTTCATAGTGTATGGGGGCTTTTAGAAGAGGCTGTGTGAGGCCATTTCAATGTGACTCCCTGTGAAGTATGGCCATTCTTCCATGAGGTGTGGCCAAACCCCATTTTCCTCACAAGAGGGCCTGATTACAGCCCCAGTGCATCCCTGCCTGCCCCCTATACCACCAAGTTTATATGGAATCTGTAGAGACGCTTTAAGAGGAGGTGTGTCGAATACAGCACTCGATTGGACCCCCCTCCTCACCGTTATTGTGCTAGAGTCTACTGCGCAGGTCTCTGGGAACATGGCGTCAGTGCTGCGTTCCCAGGGACATCTATATTGTGCCTGTGTGAGTCACTGGAGAATTGACAAAGAGGCCATTTTCCTAGTGATATTTACAGCAAAACAATACTATTTACCGCTTTCCGCCAGTTGCTATGCACAGAAAAAAAGGACATATTTAAGGAAAATGTTTTCTGACAGACAATTAAATGTGGGATTAGAAGAATAGAAAATCTTTAAATCGCATCTTTTACATAAATTACAAAAAAAAAAGTCAATAAATGATTTAGTGGTTACAGTCCATTAGCAGTGTATGAGGCGGGGTGCCCTCTGTTTGTTGGTAGGATTCGGCCCTATATTTATATTGCCCACAGCAAATTACAGTTCCAGTGCCTCAGGAGACCCAGAAAATTATTAATTGATGTTTTCCCCTGCTGGATATCATTACTCCTGACTTAAACTTAGAAAAGTGAAGGAACGAGTTAAGTCACCAACTGAGAAATGAGGCTCTGGCGCTGAGGAGAATGTCTCAGCTCGTACAGAAACAATTGAACAAGGTCCTTAATATTTAACAGTATTAATTTTAAATAAGAAGTATTTTACAACGTGGGGTTTTTTTTCTCTCCCAAATCTCCAGAGTTTTATATCTTCTTGTCAAAATGTATAAATGCACAACAGACATGGAGACCCTTCTGTGTTAATTATTAGCATTTTGACATTGCAGAGGGAAATAATTATCGTGTCTCCAGTCAAATGCACAATCTGTGAGGTAAATGAAGCTATTTATAAAGCCTTTTATCTTGTCTCGGTGTATTGGTGGCAAGAGGCAGGTTTGACCTTGGGAGTGATAACCTTCCTTGTCCTTCGGAAGGGTGACCTTGCCAGCTCTACAAGTGACATTGACGTGCTGGTGTAGGGGACTATATGGGTTTATTTACTGAGATGGGATTTATATTTCACATGGGGTGTTGCTATGGGCAACCAATCAGAAGCTACTATTATTTGAAGATAATAGATATTATCTGATTGGTTGCCCATAGCAACATCCTATCTGAAATAGAACTCCCATCTTGGTAAATAAAACCCTACGTCTGGTCATATTCTCGATTAGCTAATGCCCTTAAGAATAAGCCCAATATATTTGCACACACACACACACACACACACACACACACACACACACACACACACACACACACACATATATATATGACCATAGACCTAGACACTGTCTATCCTACGATGGGGTTACTTGCTTGTTGCCAGTGGTTACATGATCATTGCCAGTGGTTATATGCTAATTGCAAGGGGTTTACTTGCTCATTGTCACAGGTAACATGCTCATTTCCAGGGGGTTACTTGCTTGTTGACAGGGGTTACATGCTCATTGCCAGGTGTTTCATGCTCGTTGCCAGAGGTTTCCATGCTTGGTGCCAGGGGTTTCCATGCTTGTTACCAGGGGCCTACATTCTCATTGCCAGGAAGTTGCAGGCTCACAGCATGCCAGCGTTCCCGGGATCCAGCAGTTCCGTATAGTGATGTACGTGCTGCGTTCCCCAGATGCTAGAGGTCCAGTGGTGGTGGCGATTTTTGGTGTCCTGTTTCTGTGCAAATTCAATGTGGTCTGCATGGAATCTGCCGATAACGCCCGCTCAAGCCCAAACCCCCCCCCCACCCCACCCCACCCCTGCCAGGGCTGCTTTGGCATACTGTAGTTACGCCACCACTTAACGGTCTTTTTCTTCAAAACACAACAGGAATATTATTTCAAACCTCATTTTGGCATTTGAACATTGAACTCAAAATATTGACTGTGGCCCCTATAAGTCTTACGTCTGCCTATGTCTTTTATTACGTCACAGTTTAGTCAGCATCGGCAGTTGCGTGTCCTTTGTAGGTTAAGTTGAACGTGAAACCCAGCGCCCATGTGACGGCTCGCAGACCGCTGTTTGTAGAATTTGCTGAGCTAAGGTTTTCAGCGGAGAGCTGATAAGACGCAATTGTTTCTTAGTAGTGGTCGCTGCAGGTTATACATAGGCCACTTCTAGGCACTGGGAACGGAGCGATTTCCTGTTTCACCAGGTTGTGCAACAGCACAGACGGCTCGTCCTACTTCTGAGGTTAACGGCCAGCCAGATAAACGCGACCGATAAGACGTTTCTTACTTACAAGTTAGAAAAGAGGAATATCCTGTTGTTTTTTTTATTTTATTTTAACCACGCTCAGCAGATAGTTAATCTCTTCAAAGGATAGTTTACCCTCTTCACTCCTGCCCTGTGTGGTCTCTGTGGTTCTAAAGAGACACAGTGAGACCTTAATTTACTTCCTCCAGTAACAGTTACAGGCTGAGTGCACACGCCGCAGATAGCAGCGCTAGATTATATAACACGTCTGCTTATGTCAGCCGAGCTATTAAAATTATATCTAAGAAAAACCTCCCAAGATATCGCAGTATAATCAGAACAATTTTTGTCAGGAAAGTAGAACTAAGACCCCCCCTTTCTTTCAACATTTAATGTTTTGATTTTGTGCACCTGCATACAGGTATAAGGGCGGGATGTATTAAAATACATCGCCGCCCACCCGCCGCGATGCCAGCGCATATGTACTAACATATGCGGCTGACATCGTGGTGCGGTGACGGAAGCCCCCCTCGATACCTGTACTGTGGTGTGCGGGGGGTCTGCGTCATCTCCCTGCATTGCGGAGTCTGGATGGTGCAGCAGGTAAGGCTTAGTTGCCTACCCTCCTTCATTCTGCAGGAGTCTCCCTGAAATAACAGCAATCTCCGTCTCTCCCTTATTAGTCTAGTAATCTCCCTCATGTCACCTAGCACACATTACACTGTTACACCATAGTTACCTCCCCTGCTGCATTCTGCAGGAGTCTCCCTGAAATAACAGCAATCTCCGTCTCTCCCTTATTAGTCTAGTAATCTCCCTCATGTCACCTAGCCCACATTACACTGTTACATCATAGTTACCTACCCTCCTGCATTCTGCAGGAGTCTGCCTGACATAACAGCAATCTCCGTCTCTCCCTTATTAGTCTAGTAATCTCCCTCATGTCACCTAGCACACATTACACTGTTACACCATAGTTACCTCCCCTCCTGCATTCTGCAGGAGACTCCCTGACATAGCAGCAATCTCCGTCTCTCCCTTATTAGTCTAGTAATCTCCCTCATGTCACCTAGCCCACATTACACTGTTACACCATAGTTACCACCCCTCCTGCATTCTGCAGGAGACTCCCTGACATAGCAGCAATCTTCCTCTCTCCCTCATTAGTCTAGCAATCTCCCTCATTTCACCTAGTCCACATTACACTGTTACAGCATAGTTACCTCCCCTTCTGCATTCTGCAGGAGTCTCCCTGAAATAGCAGCAATCTCCCTCTCTCCCTCATTAGTCTAGCAATCTCCCTCATTTCACCTAGCCCACATTACACTGTTACATTTTTTGGGAAAAAAGTAATGAGAGATAGATACATTTACATTTAATCATCAGCGCCATTTCCCAGCACTTTACCAAGTATAGTAGCTCTTACTAACTGCTCTGTGCTCATCTACATTTGGATATAAGTAATTTCACAAGGTTCCTCTCAGATGTAGCAGTACACACCCACGCTTCTAGGTGCCACAATCTCTTTTCACAATCTCTCCATATATTGAACTAGACACGCCCTCTGGGTGGAGCATGACACGCCCCTCAAAGTGGTGCTTTGCAAAGTTCTATTACCAACTGTAATCTCCCTGAAACTAGTTTTCAAAAGTAGGCAAGTATGAGGTAAGGGGGGCTGTAACATCTCCCTGCTCAATTTCCCGTGTGTTGTACAAGGGATCACGCACAGAGACAGCTAAAAACAAAATGATATTTCATATTCCCCAGCAGAATGCATCTTGCATATAAATAAAAAAACAAGATCACCGGTACGTCCAGCGGAACCAAATGTTTTGTGAGAAACGGGCGCACGTGTGACCAGAACTGCGTTATAAACCAGATCGGCTCGGCGACGTTGTATCTTTTAGACAAAGAACAAAAAAGTAAGAAGCATAGCAAAATGTGACTTTCCAGAGGAGAAAAATATACCTCTCACCAGGGAGCCATTTGACAATTAAGAGTGTCATCAAATTAACAGGCGTGAGATCTCAAAGTCTAACTGTAAATAAAGATACATGTGATTGAACAGGCAGCGCCAAACTTATCCCGCCAGATGCTGATCGGATAGCCTTGGGTTATGAATCTCTTCCGTGTGTCACAGTTTGACAAATTTCTCCTGCTATTACTATTTGTAGGTAGGAATCGCAGTTACATTTGTAGGTGGAACAAAGAGGAGGCAGAGAAAAATACTTTTCCCAAATCCTGGAGTGACAGCTCTCTTTCTACGCTTCTTCCCCCATCCGATCAGATCACTCCTAGCACCCCCTGTGGCCACCACATCCATCTGCACATAAACTTGGATGTCCATGGTCCGGCGCTTATCGCAAAGGGAACCTCTTATTGGGAGATCTGCCCTTTGTGTTACCGTTTTAGTATTGGCAGGATGTTTGGCAGGGTGTATGGCAAGAGGTTGGAAAATCCCGCCCAGAGAGGCTACTTACAGAAACATATACTGTACCTTCCTGGTGACAGCAGCACATCCCACCTCCCTGACAGCAGCACTCTCCGCCTCACTGACAGCAACATATCCCCACCTCCCTGACAGCAGCACTTCTCTGCCTCACTGACAGCAGCACATTCCTGCCTCACTGACAGTAGCACATTCCTGTCTCACTGGCTGCAACACAACCCTGCCTCACTGACAGCAACACTTCCCGCCTCACTGACAGCAGCACATACAGTACCTGCCTCATTGACAGCAGCACATCCTTGCCTCACTGACAGCAACACATCCCTGCCTCACTGACAGCAGCACATACCAGCCTTGTGGACAGCAGCACATTCCTGCCTCACTGGTAGCAGCACATCCCCACCTCATTGACAGCAGCACATCCCCGCCTCACTGACAGCAGCACTTCCCCGCCTCACTGACAGTAGCACATCCCCGCCTCACTGAAAGCAGCGCATACCTGCCTAACTGACAGCAGCACATACAGTACCTGCCTCGTTGACAGCAGCACATCCTTGCCTCACTGACAGCAGCACATTCCTGCCTCACTGACAGCAGCGCATTCCTGCCACACTGACAGTAGCACATTCCTGCTACACTGACAGCAGCACATCCCCACCTCATTGACAGAAGCGCATCCCTATAGCTGGAAGGGGATGGTCCGGCACTCCGCTCAATAGAACAGCTGCTCCGGTGCCTGCAGCTAGGATAAGGTAGTAGCTGTCTGTGGGGTGCTGCGGCACTCAACGGAGACTGACACACGGGACCCCGAAACGTTGGACATAGAGATGTTCCACATTAAATTGACTTAAACACGCCATGTGTCAGTCTCCGTTGTGTGCCGCAGCACCCCACAGACAGCTACTATATATATATATATATATATATATATATATATATATATATAGAGAGAGAGAAAGCAGGGATTAGAGAGCGCTTTGAGCCACCAGCTCAGACTTCCACCAATAGTAGTTAAATATAATACAATACAATTAGTAATCGTAAAACCAGAGTGTATTTTTATTAAAAAAATTTTTTTCAAATGTCACATCTGGAGATGGTATTTCTTTTGGAAACGTATAGTCAACAACCCAACGCGTTTCGTCTTTACAAAGACTTCATCAGGGGTTTAACAATAATCACAAATATAACGCTTGTACCGGCGTGTAATTTCTTCAGTACTCCATAAGTCCTAATGTTCCCCTCAAAGGGGTATCGAAGGAAACGCAAGCAAAAGAGCGTAATATCTTCCAAAAGAGGGAGGGCTGGAATGACTTTCCCCTCACGAGTGGGATACTTTTTGTATCCGAATGTACCTATGTAGGGCTTAAGATTGCAAAGTATCGATCACTTTCCTCAACCAATCAGCCCGGGCCCGGGCAAATATTTTACTGATACCTTGGTCCAATTTAAAACGACTGTCCAATACAGTGTATCCAGTCCAACCAAGCGATTTTACATGTCTACTGTCCGCTGGTTTAAATGAATATGAGACAGTGTGGAGTGGAGAATCAATCACAGTTCAAATTCTGATCCGTGTGGAGCAAATAGGAACAGAACTGTCTGCAGACAGTGACATTTGAAAAATTTTTTTTTAATAAAAATACACTCTGGTTTTACGATTACTAATTGTATTGTATTATATTTAACTACTATTGGTGGAAGTCTGAGCTGGTGGCTCAAAGCGCTCTCTAATCCCTGCTTTCTCTATTTCTATTACTGCCTCCCACTAACAGGGGGGGTTTTAGAGTAGCTGCTTACACCACTAGGGCGCACTTGGGGTCACTCTTTTGATATATATATATATATATATATACTAGGTGATTCATCGCGCCCTAAGGGCGCTCTTCACACCGTCGTAAGGGGCTGCGCCCCCTTAATTTGTGAACGTTTGTATATGAGAAATATGGTTAGAATTGTATGAAAGATGCCCTGTATTGCAACTTAGGTGTCCGCGAATCGCGGGAGGGGGGGTCGCGGAGGGTGCCGCGAATTGCAGGAGGGGGGTCGCGGGGGGTGCCGCGAATTGCAGGAGGGGGGGTTGTGGGGGGGTGGATGCTGCGAGGGGGGGTCGCGGGGGTGTGCCATGAATCACGGGAGGGGGGATCACGGGGTGGGGTGCCGAGAATCGCGGGGGAGGTGTGTGTGTGTGCCGTGAATCGCGGGAGTGGGGGTTGTGGGGGGGGGGGGTGTGACGCAAATCGCCACAAGAAAAAATCAACACAGAAAGGTCAACACATGTAAATGTTGACATAAGTGTGGCACTTCATTGGTGTCCATGTCGACACATGAGAATGAATATGAAAACATTCAAAAAATGAAAAAAAAAACTTCAAAAACTCATGTCAACCTTTTTCATTGTCGACCATAGCCATGTCAGTGTTTTCCATGTGCAATTTAATTCTGGAGCTGCCGCGAATCACGGGGGGTGCCACGAATTGCGGGAGGGGGGGTCACGGGGGGTGCCGTGAATCGCGGGCGGGGGGGTTGCGGGGGGGTGTGACGCGAATCGCCACAAGAAAAAATCAACACAGAAAGGTCAACACATGTAAATGTTGACATACAGTAAGTGTGCCACTTCATTGGTGTCCATGTCGACACATGACAATGAATATGAAAAAATTAAAAAAATTAAAAATAAATCTTCAAAAACTCATGTCAACCTTTTTCATTGTCGACCATAGCCGTGCCAGTGTTTTGCATGTGCCATTTAATCCTGGGGCTGCCGCGAATAGCGGGGGGTGCCGCGATTTGCGGGAGGGGGGGGGTTGCGGGGGGTGGGTGCCGCGAATCGCGGGAGAGCGGGGTTCATGGGGGTTCCGGTGGGGGGTTGCCGCGAATTGCGGGAGGGGGGGGGGGGGGGTCGCGGGGGGGTGCCGCAAATCGCCGGAGGGGGGGTTGCGGGGGGTGTGACGCGAATCTCCACAAGAAAAAATCAACACAGAAAGGTCAACACATGTAAATCTTCAAAAACTCATGTCAACCTTTTTCATTGTCGACCATAGCCATGTCAGTGTTTTGCATGTGCCATTTAATCCTGGGGCTGCTGCGAATTGCGGGGGGGGGTGCCGCGAATCACGGAAGGGGGGTCGCCGGGGGGGTGCCGCCAATCGTGCAAGGGGGGGTCGCGGGGGGGTTCTTTTTGCTGCGAATCGAATTGCGGGAGGGGTCGTGGGGGGGTTCTTTTTGCAGCGAATCGCGGGAGGGGGGGTCGCGGGGGTGTTTTTGCTGCGAATCGCGGTAGGGGGGGTCGCGGGGGAGCGGGTGTTTTTGCCGCGAAGCGCGGGAGGGGGGGGGCGCGCGGGGGGGGGGGAGGTTTTGCCGCAAATCGCGGGAGGGGGGCGCTCACCTGGTGGCTGTGGAGTAGCAGTGCTGGGCAACATGGGAAGGCAGTAGGTGTCTGGCACTGTCTGTGGGCTCACTGGGCTGGTTCTCTGTCACATACCTCCCAACATGACCCTCTCCAGGAGGGACACAATGCTCTGTTTCTAGACTTCCCCTTAATGTATGATTGCCATCACCTGTTTTAAACAGGTTAATTTCTCAGAAAGGTGTTCAGCACAGATGAAGGCAATCACACATTAAGAGGAAAGTCCAGGAACAGAGCGTTATAGACACAGACACCCACTTTGAGTGACAGATGTAGCCAAATATATAGGAGATATATATATATAGATATATATAAAACTTTAAAGATAAAATAAGTCCAAAGACTCATAGGGCCTTATTCTGGTTCACTCTCAGAGGCAAATTCCTTCTCAAATGGATAAAACCATGTGCACTGCAGGGGGGCAGATGTAACATGTGCATAGAGAATTAGATTTGGGTAAGTTACTGTATTTTATTTCTGTGCAGGGAAAATACTGACTGCTTTATTTTTACACTGCAATATAGATCTCACTTTGAAGTAAAACCCCACCCAAATCTTATTCTCTCTGCACATGTTATATCTGCCCCACCTGCAGCGGTGTAGCTTTGTTTGGGGCGCCCCCCGCTGTTAATGGGGGGGGGGCGCCCCCCCTCCCCGCCCGTCCGACCGCCCGTGCCCCCTCCCCCCATTGCCGCATGCTTACCTGTCTGAGCTTACCGGCTCCCCTCCTGGCTTCAATTAATTCTATGCAGACAGACCACGATAAAATAGCCGCCCCCATACCGCAGACAGTTTCAGAGAACAGTCTGCTTTATGGGGCGGCCATTTTATCGTGGCCCGTCTCCATAGCATTGATTGAAGCCAGGAGGGGAGCCGGGACGTGCTTACAGGTAAGCCTGCGGGGGATGGGGGGCGGGGGGATTACTATAGCACCGCAGCCCCCCCGGCGCCCTAATATGCACAGCGCCCCCCGCGACCGCGGGGGCTGCGGTGCTATAGTTACGCCACCTCCCACCTGTAGTGCACATGGTTTTGTCCATTTGAGAAGCAATTTTCCTCTGAGAGTGAACCAGAATAAGGCACATTATAAAACAATACAACTATGGGGGTACACTTATCATGCTTGCACCATACTAATTACAATGATTTATTCTGTAAACTAATCCCCTGACCCTCTTATGCGGCAGACCTACTGTACACCCTTATCCCCTTTCCTCTCCGCCAGTGACTTCACTCCAATCCGGGAAGAAAGCAGCAGAGTGTGTCCGCCATAAAGCTTGATTCCGAAATGGGTCGAAAAGAGATTTTGCTGTACCCTACATTCTACACCGAAACTGGGCCTTTGTCAGATGGTAGCATGGTCCCCATTTGTGCAGAGCAATGCCATCCCCTGGGTGGAGTGTATACTGATGGGCAGAGATTTATAGCCACCATACATACCTATGCAATCTTGTAGCTACTCATTGGACCAGCAGGAAAGATGTTGGGCAGCGCCAGGACATAAAGTGGTCATGCAGAGGTCGGGGAACTTATTTCTGTATGCCACCTAATTACCCCCCTCCCCTACACCCATTAGGCAGAGACAGGGCCAGTGGTAGAGTTTTTATCACCCCCCTGCAAACTAGAATGCTTTTCTGTCAGAATTACTGTGCAGGGCCAATGTGGAGGTTAAAATGTTCCTCCTCACCATTAAATGTTCCCCCTCACTTTAACCCCTGGGCAGCGCTAATGCAGTACTGCACAGTATGGAATTCTGGTTGCATTTATCCAATACGATTTACAGCTGCTGATACAGTATAAGGCAACAAACTGAAGCAGTGCCATCGGTAGCACTGAAGGGCAGGGACTGGATTGGTATGCAAAGCATGCTGGGACTTGTAGTTCTCACCGACAGGAGAAGCCGCAGGTAGCAGAATCCTGAGTTAGTACGTGCAGGTTACATGTACAGATTGGGGAATAATACAGCTGTCAGGCAATAAAATACTTTTAAATCAATTGCTTGACTTTTTTTTTTTCCCTGTGTGCTCTAAGTGGCCAGACTCCAGTGCGGATCCCCGCTGAGTTCCATTACACCTACAGAAGCTGTAAGTGAGCTTATTTTGTAAAGGAAGAATTCTTTATCATCTCAGAGCAGGGAACTGCACTCACAGGCTGATTACTGGAAGCTCACCGCACCGCTTGGTGTGCTAAATCACTATTTACTGCCTTCTGACTGTATTTTCGCTGCCTGTACGCCAAGTCCCATTATATCTTTTCAGATAGAGTCTATGGATTTATTCCAAAATCTGAAAATGCCCTTTTCTGTGTGTCTGCCGCGGCCAATGCTGCCATGTAATTTGGTGTTTGGTGGCAGCGACCGAAATGTATCCATGTACAAAGCCATTCAACACGTTTAACACAGCTAAATAATGACATATATTCAATACAGGGAATATTTAGAGCTATTTAACACTTATTTGCTGGGAATGGAATTATTAACGTCTGAAGAGTTTGACGGAATTTTAAGCTGATAAAAAAAAAAAAAGTTTTGATGATCTCAAGATTTGGGGGGTGATTCAGGCCGAATTCGGTCCGCCAGCCAATGGGGTGGGCATATGCGCATGTGCAAATGCCTGCAGGGATTTCACACTCGCCACGGCATTCATTCCATGAGGGGAGGGGGCAGGCAGGTAGAGGGAAGGGGAGAAAGCAGGGGAAGGCCCAGCGTTTTATGAGCTTGAAGTAGGGGCGGATTGGTAAATAAATCCAGCCCGGGACAAGTCTTGAGGCGTGCTGTCAGGTGATTCCAGTCGCGGGTGACGTCACCAAGAGCGACCACTGGATGGCCGCGGCCATCTTCAGACTGGTCAAAGATGCGCCCGTGGCCATATTTACTGTTGGCAGCATAGCCAACAGCCCGGCCAGGGGGAGAACCGGCCAAGTCTGGACCGGCCCACTGGGAAATGGCCCGGTTTCCCAGCGGGCCAATCCGCCTCTGGCTTGAAGTGAAAAATGTGTGGGTTATTGTATATTAGATCTACAATATCTAGGTCTGCAGTCATATGGTTGACCGCTAATGGTAGACAGTCATATGGTCGACAGGGTCAAAAGGTTGACAGTCAACAGGGTCCAAAGGTCGACAGGATGAAAAGGTTGCATAATGTTGACATGGACACCGAATTAGTGTACAGTATCCCTTCGGGCTTTGGGCACTATTGTATGGCTACTGGGGGGGCCACTGGGGGGGCCACTCTATGGCCACTGGGGTGGTAAAGTAGGAACAAGTCAGTTTTAAAAAAAATCCTGAAAAACTTTATTTGGTATTATTTCTACCATTATTCTGGCTGTCGGCTTTGTGGTTGCATCTGCGTTTTCTTCCTGTTGTACTTGTCGGTATTTTGATGTTGTCAGTATTTCGGTTGTCTGTGTTGTGTATATGTTGGTATATTGTCCATCAACATTTTGTTGTGGGGATTATGTCCATCGGTATTCTGTCTGTCGGCAACTTAACTACATGTACATCTAATACCCTTTTCCCACCGTGCCTCGGACCCAGGTAATTGCCAGATGGGTGAGGTGTCGACCCGAGTCGAGGTGCGGTGTCATATCTCCCAACTCTCACGATTTTCGCTGCGCCGTCCTGTTTTTTTTTTTGGACAGTCCCGCATCCCGCCTGGGGACGACAGTGTTGCAGTGGGGGGAGGGTGGCAGTTGGGAGTCCCTCCTGCCCGGTGCTGCAGAGAGACAGAGGGGCTGGTGGCATGACCAACACTGTGTAACAAATGGGGGCGTGGCCAGTGGTCGAGGCATCCTCGAGAGGCCATGCCCCTAGGACATAGACCACACAACTTTTCGGGCCCTGCGCGAGTTTCCTGATTTCTGCGGTGAAATCGTTGGGTGGTATGCAGTATGAAAGCACCAAAGCTTATTACCTGGGTCGCAGAAATGGTGTGTGCGCCTATAGAAACGCTGTGCGTACCCACACAAGCAGGCGTGTCGATGCCTGTTTGTGGTGGCTGATGTCACATGACTGTCCTGAATTCGGCCATCTACGGGCAGAATAAAAGTCAGTCTGGACTGACTTATTTGCGAATGGGAAAAAGCGAACATCTAATGGTTTTTCCCCCGTTCAGCCGCGTGCAAGTGAGCGGAATCAGGCGGCGGCCATTCGGCGGGGTGGCACTTAACTGCTCACGGGGCTGCGAATATACACAATCTAGCGAACCAGGCCCTCTACAAGCAAATACAACATATAGAATTTGTGCAGTCATCGCGTCCCTTTAATTCCCATCAAGACAGATTTTTGAAAACACAGACTCCGCCCATATCCTTATGGAAGCCACTTGAACATTATGAATAAATGAAGTACTATGAAATGAAGGGGAACGGATTCTGCTCTGCCAAGAGAGACATCAGCAGCTGTCAGTGGATTCATATCATTTGGCTGTTAGACCTTTGCTTGTTCCAGCAGAATTGGTTGATAATTCTCACCTCTGCCATCTGTAAGCTCAGAAGCTTCATCCAGATCCTGGGTTCGGGACAGAGCCAGGATAACGATGAGCCAGCTCCCTCGCTATTTGCGGCACCCAGATTTTATCTCCTTTACGCTGGAAGAAATACTTAGAAATTCTTGCAATTTATCTTGGAGAATGTACATTGTACACGGCGGATATTCACTTCTGTTTTATCATCTTAGGTATTTTTAAGCGGGCGGCTTATCTACGCCCATGACCTGCACTTCCTCTCAGCTCCTAGATCTCAGGGGCATTCATTCATCTCAAGGCTTTCATTTTTGCAGATGGACAAAACCATGCTGCACTGCAGGTGGGGTAGATGTAACATTTGCAGAGAGTTAGATTTGGATGGGGTGTGTTCGGACTGAAATCTACCGCTCGGTATTGGCCGCTTTCGGTCTGGGGGCCGATGTTGCAGGTATACATATGGGCAAAAATAAAAAAAGGTGCAGACCCGCTGTGAGTAGCCTTCGGCAAGTATCACACTAGCTGTGATTCACAGAGAGGGGTGGGTAGGGGGCGGGAAGGGGCTGTCGCATGGGAATGCCCAGCATTTCCTGGGTGTGCCCACAAAAAACGGTGGTTGGGCCCTCGTATCGAAGCCTACTCGGGCAGGCAGCTGACGTCACGTGACATCAGCGCCCGCCCTGGATTTGGCCAGTTCCTTTGTAAATTAAAGTCAGCCTAGATTGCGTAAAAAATCATTCGGTGGTCGGCGACCATTGAATTATTTTTCTTCCGTACACCCGCTAGCGGATGGAGGTGTAAGTGTACACATCCATTCGCATGCTGGAGCATACATTCGCAAGGCGGCGGGCATTTGCTCGCCTGGCATGCGGCGATTACCCACTCAGCAAGCGGTGAATATATACGCTGTCTAGCGAGAGGGTCTGAATCAGGCCATTAATGCTTATGATCACCCAGCCTCACTACTACGTACATGTTTACAGTATGTACAGGGCAGCCATCAGGGGGGGACTGTGGGGACTCCAGTCCCGGATCCAGACAGAAAGGGGGCCCAGGGCTGGAGTTTATAAGGTATAATTTGTCATAAACAAAGATCACATTTCCCTTGAAGCAATGTAGAGGATGAGTGGTGCGGCCAGTGCTGTAGATACAGGTCTCACCAGGCACACCGGGTGTACAAGAAAGGGAAGGGGTTTTGTCAGTCCCGGGACCCACAATTTCTGATGGCAGCCCTGAGTATGTATACTGTACTATATATGTACTCCCAGCCATCATATGTGCCCTTTAAATGCTATCTTTCCCTTCTAGCCTGCCAACCTAACTGTAAAGGTGCCCATACACTAGTAAGATTTATCTTCAGATCTGGCTGGTTGGAACATACTGTAAACATGGTTATGGATGAGTGACACAGTGGCGTAACTAATTTTTGGGCGCCCCCCCGCCGTTAGGGGGGAGGCGCCCCCCCCGCCGCCACCGCCCCGCCAAGCACCCCCAATCCCCCGCCAGCCCATGCAAACCCCCCCCCCCAATCCCCTGCAGCCTTACCTATCGCGCTGGTCCCGGCGGCTCCGTTCTTCTTCTGCTGAGGACCACCACAAAATGGCCGCCCCCATACAGCAGACAGTTTCAGAGAACTGTGTGCTATATGGGGGCGGCCATTTTGTGGTGGTCCGCAGCAGAAGAACGGAGCCGCCGGGACCAGCGAGATAGGTAAGTCTGCGGGGGATTGGGGGGGGGGGTGTAACTATAGCACCGCAGCCCCCGGCGCCCCCACATGCACAGCGCCCCCCCGCGGTGGCGGGGCTGCGGTGCTATAGTGACACCGCTCGAGTGACAGTTTGTCAGTTTTCCAGCATTTCCAAGCAAATGGTCAACTGTCATTTGCTCTCATCCATAACCATGTTTTTGTTCCAACCAGACAGATCTGCAGATAAATCTGCGTGTGTATGGCCACCTTAACCCTCCAACCTATCCTTTAGATTGCAAGCTCCTGTAAGCAGGGCCCTCGATCTTTTACTTTCTCTGCATAACTGCATTAACGGCAAACTGTTATTATATAATTATGTATTTATGTGAAGTTGTCTGTATCTGTTAGTAGTATTATACAGCGCATGCAACTTGGGCAAAACAAATATCGCGGCAACGCTTCCAAGGAACTGTAAACAGAGAAAGCTTCCCCTGTACTAACTGCTCATTTTATTTGCTAAAAAGGGAGAAAAAAACCCACGAAACAATAAAAGTAACATTTTGAAGCGATCCTCTGGTACATTATCGCCGGCGCTCCCAACTCTGATCATTTATCTGGATAATTAGGCTGTATCAGCGAGGAACCAGATAGGAGGAATCTGATACTAATCTCTGCCCCTCTCGTTACAGTTCTGCCGGAGCACTGATGTGGAGAAACGCAGCTATTCCAATCCTCCAGCAACCCCTCTGAGTGCTCGGAGACATACTGTACTCTCCGTGTCTACAGCTAAATTAGAATTTAAATCAAAGTATCTTAAAATGTCTAATGAAGAAAATTGATTAGAAACTTCCGGGGGATAATTTCTAAACAAAATTCTTCTCAGAGGGAGCTGTTTTCTTTTCCAGCAATTAAACTTGTTATGAAATACAAAGTGAACATGGAAATATGGCAAGACGGATACACCAGCTTTTACTATACATGTGACGTTATTATTAAGTAGTTTCTGGTCAGCCCTGTCCCATCCTATTCTCCCCATTCCTGATCTGCTCCGCTCGAAACTGCTCAGTCCTACCCAACCGCCTCACCAGTGGCAGATTCAGGGGGGAGGTAATTAGGGCACTTCTCACTGACAGATTAATGCCTTTTCCATCCAGGGGGGTGGCAGGTTGCAATCATGCTTAGTATCCCTACAGGATATTTCCCTTTTCTTGGCGATGGTATTATAAATGATAAATCAGTCCACCCCCTGCCCCACACTGTCCCATCCTACGCTCTGTCCTTCCCCATTTCCCACTCTGCCTGCTGTTCTGCTCTACTTCTGAGCAGTAGTTCACAACCTGGGGTATGCGTACCCTGGAGGTACACTGTAGACTAGTGAGGGAAACTTTAAACAATATTGGTAATGGCAGGAGGAAGAAGTCCCCCAATGGCAGAAAAAGTTTCCAGTTGCCGTGGAGATGATCCATGTCACTCACATCACTTCCGGTTCTGTCTGCAGCATCATCAGTGTCTCTGCGTGCTTTTGTCCAAAAAGCCATCCACAGGGAATTACCCGCGCTGCCCTCACACATCAGCCTTCATTTGGAGGAAGCAGCGGCATTAATCCTACAGGCATTATTGGGAACTCTGGAGACAGTACACAGCCAGTGGCCAGACACAAAGGGACCTACTCCTTAATATAAGGACACACATACTATGGATGGCCATTGACCATCGATGTTTACAAAACATTGATGGTTTATGGCCGATGTTGAATAGTTTTGACATCGATGGGGGAGAACCAGATGGTTTCTCACCATCGTTGTCAGGCTTAATTGAATAGTTTCATTTTTATTTTTTCATCAAGGAGCCGGGACATGGAGCGTAGCTCTGCCCCCAATACCCGTGAAGCCCCGCCCCCACATTTTGATTGGCCCATAGGCCAATCTTTCAAAGCAAATGGATGACCATCGATATGTAAAAACATCAATGGTCACCAATTGCATACTTATACACCATTGATGGCCAGTTGCACTTTTGCCATCGATGGCAACCATCGATGGCAAAAGCAACGATGGCCATCCCTAAAGCATACCGCTCACTTCCACTCCACTCGTAAGGGGATTTCAACTTGTGAGGAGGGGGTACTCATAAATGAAATGTTTAATTAAGGGGTACAAGAGAGACAGTTGATGAGTTGTATGTTGCTGCAGCATGAGTGATATGATATGTGTTCTGTAATGAACACTGCTTATTTAGCTAAAACATATTTGGACCTGAATAATCTGCCGGCAACTGGACAGCAGTGAAATGAGCTTTAGAAAAACTGTATAAAGCAACTCAATGAAGTTCTCAGAGACCTATATGACAATCCCAATGAACCAGCCATAAGTGAAGGTGCTGCTAATTAGGAGAGGCATGCGGAAATTATATATACGATAGAGACAATGCTCCTAATGATTGTATTAAAAAAGATGGGTTTTTACGGCATTATCAAATGCACTAAAGCCACTTTCAGCTGGGATTCGCTGCAGAGGGTTACGCCAGCTCTAGGTGGTTTAACCCCATAGAAGCGTTTGGGCTCCTCTCCTCAGCGCTGCAATCTCACTCCACTCTATCCGACGTTCACGTTGTGCCCAACTCAATGTACCTCAATGTACCTTTTTCTGTGGTCTCCTCTCCAGGAGAAGCCCAGAGAGAAGATACCGGAGGACACTTTAGGGACCGAGGCCAGGCTGCCTTGTCAATAAGCCCCTGCCCATGATACTTAGGTTTTTAAGGAAGAGGGAAGGCTAAATTACATAAACTTGCATAATTTAGCCACGCCCAAACTATATGGACCCGTGAATCCTGCATGTAATCTCATCCTGCCCACTTTAGGAAGTGGACAGTATGCAGGAAATTTGGGCACACTTCCATGGGTGCAGGGGTTTGCCCGAACAATCTGAAGTCTCCCATAACTTACAGGAGAGTAGACAAGTATGGTCCACATCTGAATAAGGTCCTTAGAAAGAATTCAGATGTCACTTCAGAAACTGATAGTGCATGACACTGATGTGACATTCAAGGGTAACTTCTGTGTCATCATCACAAATGGAAATTACTGTCTTACAGAAGGAGAGCTCATTGGTGAAATATACCAGCTGAAGAAGTTGGCAACGCTGCCAAGCAGGACCCACGTGTGGCACTGACGTCTAGGACGTAGGAACCCTGAAGCTATCTAGAGTCTAGATAAAGAGCAGCTTGATGAAGTATCAGGATCAGCACAGCCAGATGATGTTCTGCACTGGATGCTTGCAAGGGAAAGTGACTTGGAAATCTTTAGCAAAAATAAAACAGCCATGAAAAAGCTAAATTGCCTCTGGACTTGATACGCGCAGACCTGGATGGATCAATGAGCACTGGGACCCCAGGAAGGATGAAGTATTTTCTTACATTCATCTATGATCAGTCGAGATACATAACAGTCTGTTGGCTTCACAGCAAGCATGAAGTGCCGGAGAAACTCAAAGAACGTCTTGCTCAGGTAAGCTTCATTTCTGGCCGGTTGCCCGCCGCACAACTTGCAGAAAACGGGACTGCGTAGATGACACAAGATCCAAATTATCGTACAAAATAATAAATTGTGCTTTCTACCACACTACCATACAAGCGCAAAGTTATACAAGATATTGACGGTACTGTACTCGTTATGAAAGTGGGTGATGTACGTTCTCTGATACAATTATGCCAGCAACATGTTAAGGAGAAGCAATAATAATGACAGAATGTTTTCTCCATACTCATTTACCCTGGAGTGCGCAGAGAACACTCCATATTGAAAGTGAAAGAGAGCAGCCGGAGCGGCAACATAGTAGAAAGTTTGGAAGCAAGGGCCGTGCACATGTTCCCAAAGAAAAATGTTCCAATCGGGAATCTCATTCAAATCAATTTAGTCCAAAAGCCTTAAGAGAGCAAAAGGCATACAGAATTCTTTCTAGTACACCAACAAGGAAAGCAAATAGCAGAGTTGCCCTAGGAACACCTTATCTACAGAGTGTAAAGTTTTCCAGAACATAAAACATCTTTTATGTAAACCTACTAAGAACCATAGAGACAGTAACTGTACCAATTGGTACCGTTATATGTTTACTTCATAGGTCACAATGTAAAAACAGATTCAAGAGCAACAGAAACCCAAGCTTCTAAAAATGAAGCCTATAGCAACCAGACTCTCAAGTGCAACCTAGAAAATGATAGACAGAATATGATTGGTTTTTATGGGCAACTTCACATCTTTTTCATTTTTAGTAGCTATAGTAATCGTACCCCTTTGTGCTTCCATTGATGGTCCTTTGAGTTGCACCAGGTTGACCAAACCTTCTAGAAGATTGGCCGATATAGTTGTTACTATTGTGATGTCAGAGATAGCAATTACAGTGCGCCTATCCGGTGATGGGGCCTATTATTACCGCTAAGCTGCAGGCCCAGTTTAGCAACCACTCATATTTCTCCAGTACCTATCCTTTCTACTATGATCCAGGGAGCCACATCAGTTGCAACTCAATCCCGGCCAGCAATGTTTGGGGTGGCAGTGGGTGTGGCTTCCCTATCTGATTTGTGGACTGTGCTGCAGCTCCACTTCTGGAGCCGCCACTGGTTATTTAGAATGCTAGAGGATATGGTGGCCATTTTGGGAGGGACATTTGGAAGCGACAGACCTGGAGGTGATGGCCGAATGAAGGAGGGTAATTCCCTGACAAAGAGCAGGTACCATGAGAGGGCATCTGAAACGTGTTGGGTGAAGGTGCCCTGGATTTATAGTTTTGTCGCTGTTGCTATGGGAAACCTCTCCACGTGCCCTCTTCAGAAGGTTTGATACACCTCCCAGTCAAAGAGCTCTTTATTTAAGACAAGTGTAGGATGCCGCAAGCTGCCAGAAAGTGCCTTGTGCGTTGTGGGTGTCTCATATTGTGGAATGCAAATTCTAAGCCATTCAGTTACAGGACAGTGAATCCAGAAAGAAGCTCAGTGCCGTGTTTCTATGAACAGTGAAGGATTATGGAAATTTCCAGAGTTCTCATATTCACAAGAAAATTGATATTCATACAGAGAAGGTTTCAACCCTTCCCTTACTCTGTGTTTTAATTTCGTTATTTAATTTCATGTTCGACTTCATTGCCCAGTTTAACTAAAATGTGAGACCTTCCTCTTTAGAGCGGCGCGGATTTCAGAATGACTCCAGAAGCTTCCCTTGGTGAGCCTACATGTTATATTATAAAGGAATCTGCTGCAAGAAAACTCCCTTTTTTTCTTTTATCGTAGGTTTTTATTGTGTATAAAGAAAAAAATGTAGGTGTTTTTTTTTTTTTTAATAAAGAAAACATACAAAAGTCGGGTAAGGAATCTAAAGACGCAAGGCTGTTGGGTATTGACTAAGAAAAGAATACACATGTAGAGGCTCATTCACACCTGGACGTAGGCATAAAATGCATGTTATAACAAAGGATGCTTGTTTTTCAATAGGGGCGATTCAAGGCAAACGTGTAAAAGCTTCCGTAAGGAGAAACATTAAATGTCTCAGGAAAGAAGGCAGGCGTGCCACTGTATATGTTTCTAAGCATGCTTACCGACTTTTGAAGTTGCCTCTCTGGGAGAAGCCTGGAGAGGCGACCCAAATCTGCACGGCGTGGGGTGGTGACAAGGCTGACGTCACAAAGCCCCTCCATGCAGGCCCACGAATCGCAGAGTTTGTGTGGATTGAGGGCTAAAATGACGTCAAATGATGCAATTTTGGCATTTTAGTCCCTCCCGCGGAGCCACAAATTCCGGAATTTGTTTCAGCAGCTCTGGGTGGTGCGGGGGCTTTAGGGAGCCGCACGTCCATTCCTGGAGGGTAGGCAAGTATGGTTTAAGGTGTATCATGCACTATATGGACAAATGAATTTGGCCACACTTGTTAAATAATGAATTCAAATGTTTCCATCAGACCCGTTGCCACAGGTAAAATCAAGCACCTAGCCAGGCAGTCAGCATGTGCAAACATTTGTGATGCAAAAATGGGTCGTTACGAAGATCTCAGTGACTTCAAGCATGGTACTGTGATAGGATGCCACCTTTGTGTGGTACTGTGATAGGATGCCACCTTTGTGTGGTACTGTGATAGGATACCACCTTTGTGTGGTACTGTGATAGGATGCCACCTTTGTGTGGTACTGTGATAGGATGCCACTTTGTGTGGTACTGTGATAGGATGCCACCTTTGCGTTGTACTGTGATAGGATGCCACCTTTATGTGGTACTGAGATAGGATGCCACCTTTACGTGGTACTGTGATAGGATGCCACCTTTGCATGGTACTGTGATAGGATGCCACCTTTGTGTGGTACTGTGATAGGATGCCATCTTTGCGTAGTACTGTGATAGGATGCCACATTTGCGTGGTACTGTGATAAGATGCCACCTTATGTGGTACTGTGATAGAATACCACCTTTACATGGTACTGTGATAGGATGCCACCTTTGTGTGATACTGTGATAGGATGCCACTTTTGTGTGGTACTGTGATAGGATGCCACCTTTGTGTGGTACTGTAATAGGATGCCATCTTTGTGTAGTACTGTGATAGGATGCCACCTCTGCCTGATACTGTGATAGGATGCCACCTATGTGTAGTACTGTAATAGGATGCCACCTCTGCCTGGTACTGTGATAGGATGCCATCTTTGTGTAGTACTGTAATAGGAGGCCACCTCTGCCTGATACTGTGATAGGATGCCATCTTTGTGTAGTACTGTGATAGGATGCCACCTCTGCCTGGTACTGTGATAGGATGCCATCTTTGTGTAGTACTGTAATAGGAGGCCACCTCTGCCTGATACTGTGATAGGATGCCATCTTTGTGTAGTACTGTGATAGGATGACACCTCTGCCTGGTACTGTGATAGGATGCCATCTTTGTGTAGTACTGTAATAGGAGGCCACCTCTGCCTGATACTGTGATAGGATGCCATCTTTGTGTAGTACTGTGATAGGATGCCACCTCTGCCTGGTACTGTGATAGGATGCCATCTTTGTGTAGTACTGTGATAGGATGCCACCTCTGCCTGATACTGTGATAGGATGCCATCTTTGTGTAGTACTGTAATAGGAGGCCACCTCTGCCTGGTACTATGATAGGATGCCACCAATATATTTTTGTTTAAAAAAAAAAATCAGTCATGTGCTATCACGTTGTCATAACGTAACCCAGCCCCGCATGTTCATTGGGGGCCTGACTTCCTTATGGAAATGAACCTACAAAAAATTGCTACTAACCTGGGCAAAATATTTAAATGAGCTGGGTGCTCTTCTCATTTAACCCCACCCCTTTCATACAGCAAAACGATTATCACCCAATACTGCATGCTTCACTAGGATGCAGGAGATCTGCCTTCTAAGGTGGGATTGCGGGGGAATAAATTATAAATCTTGAGTCTTCCACAACTTCCACGATTATACACTACACTCATTTAGGTCACCAGCAATACTGTTTTTGGCCCATGGCACCAAAATGTCTAGTTTTGACTCAGTTATTTGTAGGCCCCATAGCAAAAGTTTGTATGGCTCCTATGTACAGTACTACCCAGTGGTGAAAAATGTATATAGCACATGTTACTTTGATAGGGAAGGTGGCCCCTCTCAGCTCTGGGCCCCATAGCAGCTGCACCCCCTGTATCTATGATAGCTACAGCCTTGTATATAACACATGTAACAGTGACAGGGAAGGTGGCCGCTCTCAGCTCTGGGCCCCCTAGCAGCTGTACCCCCTGCACATATGGTAGCTACACCCCTGTATATAACACATGTAACAGTGACAGGGAAGGTGGCCCCTCTCAGATCTGGGCCCCATAGCAGCTGTACTGCCTGCACCTATGGTAGCTACACCCCTGTATATCACACATGTAACAGTGACAGGGAAGGTGGCCCCTCTCAGCTCTGGGCCCCATAGCAGCTGCACCCCCTGCACCTATGGTAGCTACAACCTGTATATATAACACATGTAACTGTGACAGGGAAGGTGGCCCCTCTCAGCTATGGCCCCATAGCAGCTGCACTCCCTGCACCTATGGTAGCCACACCCCTGTATATAACACATGTAACTGTGACAGGGAAGGTGGCCCCTCTCAGCTCTGGGCTCTGCACACCTGTAATCCAGACAGGCTTGTGGGTGGAGTCTCAGCAGTCTGTGCTGAGTCAGCTGTGAGTAAGGTGTTTGGTGAGCTCCAGCAGCTGCATCCAGTGTTTGCAGGGGGATTCCCTGCGATTTTCCCCCAGGGGGATGGATCCTCCTGGGGGACATGTCTCCCGGAAGTCCTCACGTGGTTGTGGTACTACAGAATCCAAAGTGAAAATTCCTGGTGCCCAGACAACTAGTGCGGTTGGTCAGTCGGGTGCATCAGGTAGCAACATGAGCAGCTCGAGAGGCAATGACGGCAGTTCCCTCAGCATGGCTTCGGTACAGGTAGAGCCGCAGCAAGCCCTCCCTATGCCACAGGGTGCTCTCCTGTGTGATGGAACACAGGATGGAGCAGAAATGGAAGTGACCTGCTCTGTTGGCAAGGCTCCAGTGGGTCAACTGGAGCCTCAGTCGGATAACCCCAAACTCTCCCTGGATGCTCCCCTGCATGAAGTAATGCAGGGTCGAGTAGCAGCAGCCATTGCTTGTCCAGGGGGGAGTGAAGCGGGGGGGGAGGTGAAGCCTCTAGATGCATTGGAAAATGTACCTACATCCCCAGGTAATACAGAGGATGAAGAAGAGTGTGGTGAGGAGGAGGAGGAGGAAGAGTCCTTTAACAATTTCTCTATAGAGGACCTGCAAAAAGAAGCCAAGCGCATACAGTCCAGAATTGCAGATAAAAAGAAAAAAAGAAGTACCTGCCGCAAGTGGGAAAGGTCTGTACTGAAAGAGTCAATTGAATCCCTTTCTACCACCCTGGAAAGGGTTAAAGCCAAATTAAAGGAGAAGCGACTGGAGAAGCAGGCAGCAGTGAAGGGGTTACCTGATTGTGATGGAGCTCAGCTGTTAACGAGGCCTGTGGAAATGGCAGAAGCTGCAGGTAGCACACCTGTGTCCCTTTCTGCTGAACTCGAAAGTAAAGCATCAACTGAGAGTGTGTCAGTCCTGGCAGCAGCAGAGGATGCCAGAAAGGTAACATTGTGTAGTATGGATCAGGGTGTCTCTGCTAATAATGATATTCCTACAGCAGCTGGTAATGTGGGCTCTGCAGTAGCTCAGCATGGTAGTGACTTTTGTACATTATCTGTATGGGATGGGTTAACAGACAAGGCTGTGAAGAATGTTTCTAACATTGTACAGACTTCTGCTTCTCACAGTGACTTAGTGCAGCCTTGTAACACTGCACAAGGGATGCCTATCTTGGACAGAAACATTTTATCTGAGGGGGGTAGGGAAGTGATTCAGGCTGTGTATGGCCAGTTGGATGCTCCAGCCAGGTTAAAAGCTGCAGCTGAATTAATCAGCAGTGAGAAAAAGAGACTTGAAGCCAGAAATGTAGTAAATGTGTCTAATGCTGCAAATAATAAGACTGATGAAGTAAATAAGAAAATTGTCCCAGGCACAAGGTCTTATGCTAGTTTGGTAAATATGAATGTACCCCCAACAGCAGTTACTTCTGGCCAAATGACTAAGAGGAGAAATCTTTTGCAATTTAAATGGGCAGGGACAGGTGAAGTCCCAACTAAAGAAGTGTTTTTAGAGATGATTTTCAGCCTGGGCTTCCATGCTTCAGATCTGTATGCCTGTATCCATCCAGTCAAAACACCTGACTTTGATGTAAGTTTCCTTTCCTATCAGGGCTTACAGGCTTTTTGGACAAAGTGGCAGGCATGCAGATCCCAGGCACCATATAGTAACTATAGAACTAATTTGGTTACAAAGCAGGATAAGGTTAAAATAACAATATTAGTCAGAAATGAGTCCATTCCTGCCCAGGATATTTTGTTTTGGTTGTCCAGATTCTGCACAGTGCAATCTAATTTAATAAAGGTTGGTTTCACAATGGGAGTCTGGGGAGGTGCGTGGTCGGCTATGGTTCAGTTAAAAAGTACGGATAAAGGTTTCTTGCATATACCATCTGCGGCCTATATTGGCAGAGACCGCGTCCAGTGCTTTTATGCTGGGCAGCCACGCACCTGCTTTAGATGTGGAGACTTCCGCCACTTGAGTAGTGATTGTAATGTCACCAAATGCACACTCTGTGGGAAAATTGGGCACATCTCAAGAGACTGTAATGATGTTAAATGTAACCTTTGTGGGGAGGACGGCCACCCTTACAGTCGATGTCCATGGGCAAGCCATAATATGGAGAGTGAGCGAGAACAGAGGGAGGAAGCTGTCAGGAAAGAGAAGGAGGGTCCAGTCAAAGAAATTGTCTTTGTAGGTGTGAAAACCAGGGCGGCTAATGTTGGGGAAAAGAAAGATAAATTCCAAAAAGAAAATAAAGGGAAGAGGAAAAAGGATGACAGTGAAAAATTAGTCCTCTCTAATAGATTTGATGTCTTTTCTACTGATGAAGAACAGGAGGGGGAGGTTCTAAAAAAGGGTAAAGAGTTAGTTTTTGTCCCCAAGGTTAGTAAGAAGAAAGCAAAGCAGGGTAAGAGAAGGAAACCAGTGGAGAATGAGGAGAGTAGTGGAGAAGAGGGATTAGAGTGGGATCCGGTAGGCACAGAATTAGGGGTTGAGGAGGTAGCTGGAAATTCTGAGATAGATGGTACAGGCTGCCCTACTCAAGAGATGGTAATAGAGGAGACACAACAGGTAGAGGAAGATGAGGGAAAAATTGAAATGGATTCGTCAAATTCAGTAATTGCACCGAGTGGGGTAGCTGCAAAAGACCTATTGAGAGTTCCAGGTTTACCTCCTAGGTCAGAGAGTAAACCACCAGATCCTGGACCCTCACAAAGTAAGGGTGGTCTGACCCAGAAGTCAGGCAGTGATGGCATGCTGGGTGCCATTGGGGAGGGGGAAACCTCTCTCAAAGGGAAAGGTTCTAGAAGATCTAGGTCTTCAAATAGGGTGTCTGGGAAGAATGTAAATGAAAAGTGAGCAAGGTCCTGCTTTTATAACCCAATGAAACATGGATCCCCAACCCATACGATGTGCCACCATTAATGTGGCTTCCGTAGTCTCTGAACGTGCTCGTTTTATGGCCTTTGATTTTTTCAATACGGTTGAGATTGATTTTTTGTTTTTGCAAGAGACCAGAATTAGTAAGTTGAACATCCTCCACAAGGCAAAGAGGGAGTGGAAGCGCGGGCCTTCTTACTGGTCTCTTGCGGCCGAGCCGTACAGTGGGGTGGCAGTGCTTTTTACTGGTATGGTAACCGTGCACAGGGTTATAGAATTACAGGCAGGTAGGTGTATGATTTTAGATGTCAATCTGAGGGGACATGACCTGAGGCTCATTAATATCTATGGACCACAGTCAAAATGGGACAGGAAATGTCTCTTCAGTGAGATAAAACCGTTCCTTTTTACGTCTCAGCAGATTGTCTTTGGTGGTGATTTCAACACCGTTATTAGGCCAAAAGACAGGGGAGGTTCAAAGACAGCCCTGGGCTATGATTCTAATTTTTTAGTTAGCATGGTTAGACAGGCAGGTCTGGTAGATGTGCACGTTCGCCATTCTCCAGACCTCACGGGTTACACTTTCTTTAGTGGTAGTCGTAGGTCTAGAATAGATAGGTTTTTTGTTAAGGAGACTTCGAAAACTTTGCCTCCAGAGGTAAAGCCAGTAGAGTTCTCTGATCACGTTTTTCTCTCTGTCATTTTGAATGCTTCAGAAGCTACTCAAAAGGGGCGGGGCCTATGGCGATTGAATTCTGAGCTCCTAAAAGAGGAAAAGGTTAGACAATCCCTTAGAGACTTCTTTCAATCTCAGGAAACACTTTTGGAGGCTGGATGGAGTAGATCTGAGTGGTGGGAAGAGATTAAAAAGAGAATTCGGAGATTCTTCAAGAGGTTGGTAGCTAAAAAGAACTTGATAAAGAGAAATATCTACCAGAGTTTGAGAAGGAAATTAGATTTCTTGATTTCTGAGGGTGGAGATAGTGGGGAAATCTCCCGAGTGAAGGCTCAGATGAGGGAATATCAGTATAACCGTCTGGATTCTTTGATTTTGGAAAGGGATTTTGGCAAATACCACTCGCCTGATCCTTACCAAAATTGCGGAAGATCAGTCGAGATGAAGGAGGTGAGGGGTCTTTTTGACAAACAGGGTGTTCTTCGTGAGGATAAGGAAGGCATCTTGGGAGTCATTAGATCTTATTACTCCGATCTTTTGTCTGAGCAGCCACTTATCAGAGAGAGGATGGAAACATTTCTGAGGGAGACACCTGGACTTTGTAATCCAGATGCCTCGATTGAAACCTTGGGTAGGAGTGTGACAGCAGAGGAAGTTAAGATGGCGATTGATAAGTTGAGTTGTAAGAAATCCCCAGGCCCAGATGGTTTAACATCTGAGTTTTATAAAGTATTTGCTGACCTCTTGATTCCTCGCCTTGTAGAAGTATATAATGAGTGCCTGGGTGGGGGAATCCTCCCTCCTTCTATGAGGATATCTGCCCTCATATTACTGTCCAAGGGGAAGGACCCATCTCGTATTGAGAACTGGCGCCCCATCGCACTTCTCAATACAGATAGAAAGATTTTGGCAAAAATACTTTTCAACAGGTTGTCAGAATTTTCAGAACACCTGCTTTCCCCATCCCAGCACTGTACTGTGAAGGGTCGAAGCACATTTAGTGCTGTCCTTGGTGTCCGGGAGGCCATAGAACGGTGCCGTGCTGAGAAATGGGGAAAATACTTGCTGGCGTTGGATCAGTCTAAGGCTTTTGACCGAGTAAATCATGAGTACCTATGGGCCCTACTTGAAAGGTATGGTTTTCCAGTCAGGGTGGTCTATTGGCTCAGAACATTATACAGTCAGGCCGAGAGCTTCCCACTTGTAAACGGTTGGGTGGGCCCTGCTTTTGAGGTGAGCTCTGGAGTTCGTCAGGGATGTCCCCTGAGCCCTCTCCTGTATGTATTCGCGATTGACCCCTTCATACGAAGGGTAGAAAACGGTACGGTGGGAGGGGTGCAGCTGGGCCCAGAGTTCCCTTTTAAAGTGGTGGCTTACGCAGATGATGTCACAGTGGTTCTGTCATCAGTGGCAGAGGCACGTGATATGGAAGAGCTCATCTGTGAATACTCTATAGCCTCATGCTCTAGGGTAAACCAAGAGAAGTGTGAAGCTTTCTGGATGGGGGAGGAAGGAGAAGAATTTTCCCTTCCGGACAGCCTTCCCCGGCCCAGTCCTCAGATAAAGATTCTAGGTATTTGTTTTGACCATGGTGATTATGCCACTCTAAATTGGGTGAAGTGTCTGGAGAATGCTGCCAAGAAAGTGGAGTGCTGGAAGAGGTGTAAATTCTCTTTCAGGGAAAGGGTGGACTTGTGCAAAACTTACCTGATCCCGTTATTTCTATATGTCAGCTATGTGTGTTTTTTGCCTCAATCTTTATGGGCCAGGTTGAACTCCTTGTTTTTCCTTTTATTTTGGGGAAACAGGATGAACCTAATCAAGAGAGGTATTACTTACAAGTCGAGGAAAGACGGAGGGGCTGGCATGATCAACCCTGTCGTCTTTTTTGTTACAACCTTTTTAAAACTTAATCTTGGGAGTTTATTGTTAGAAACTCCTCCTCGATGGGTAAGTGGATTTGAAGTCTGGGTGTCCCCCTTCCTCAAACTTTGGTTAGGTGGTGGCCAAGTGAAGAATCTTCAAATTCGGAGAGGGTATCTTCCGATCTACGTTATCCAGAGCTTGAAGGTGACAAAGCGTTGGGGTCTGGAAGTGGGGGAAGTACAAAACCTTTCCAGGAAGGAGTTGGGGGACAGGATTTTGCGAACCCACTTTCATGTTCCGTTGTCACTAAGGGATTGCCCGAGTGATGTCGCTTCAGCTGGATTGGCTCTCATAAATTCAGAGAGAATACCGCCGAAGTTTAGAGACATTGCTTGGCTTTCTTTCCATGGGAAGCTTTACGTGAAGGGGAACATGATGTGGAGAAATGCCAATGATCGTGGTTGTCCACGGGAGGAGTGTCTAGGGGAGGTGGAGACGATGGACCATTTCTTGATCAAGTGCCCCTTTAATGTAAATGTTTACAAGAGAGTTTCAGGAGCTTTGGGTATCCCGTGCCTTTCGGGGCTTAGTTACCCAGAGTGGGCTTATGGAGCATTCAGAAGATATGGTGTATTTAATTTGACCACAATTTATTTAGTCAGTTTAGTAGTTAGATACCACACATGGATGGCACGGTGTCAGGTTTCCCTAAAAGATAAAATCCTTCCTTGTGAAGTGGTGGTGGATTTGATTCTGCACGAGGTGGAGAGGATGATGGATCTAGACCGGAAAAGGGTAGATGCTGTTAGGTGGTCCAATTGGTGGGGCCGCCTGAAACCCCCTTGAGTGGGTGGCAGATATCCTTTTCCAGGTTTAGCTGGAACTTTCTATCTTTTCACATCCTGTAGATTTTGGTAATAAGGTTTTTTTTAATGGAACAGGTTTTGCATAGATCTAAAAAGCCTTGCTCAGTTTTCCTTTGCAATATTGGGATGAAGTAGTTATAAAGTTAATATTCATGTGTATATATTTCTCTATTGATATTTTGCTTATTAGGCAGATGTATCCTTTGATATTGCGGTTTGCATTCATTTATGTTATGTATTAAGATTTAATTTGTAAAATACTATTTATTTATTTATTTATTTATTTATTGTGATATATTGTAAATATTGTAAAATTTGTTGCAAGTTTTAATAAATGGGAGAATTCCCTCACAGCTCTGGGCTCCATAGCAGCTGCACTCCCTGCACCTATGGTAGCTACACCCTGTATATAACACATGTAACTGTGACAGGGAAGGTGGCCCCTCTCAGATCTGGGCCCCATAGCAGCTACACCCCCTGCCCCTATGATAGCTACACCCTGTATATAACACATGTAACTGTGACAGGGAAGGTGGCCCCTCTCAGCTCTGGCCCCATAACAGCTGCACTCCCTGCACCTATGGTTATCTACCCCCTGTATATAACACATGTAACTGTGACAGGGAAGGTGGCCCCTCTCAGCTCTGGGCCCTATAGCAGCTGCACTACCTGCACCTATGGTAGCTACACCCCTGTATATAACACATGTAACTGTGACAGGGAAGGTAGCCCCTCTCAGCTCTGGCCCCATAGCAGCTGCACTCCCTGCACCTATGGCAGCTACACCCCTGTATATGACACATGTAACTGTGACAGGGAAGGTGGCCCCTCTCAGCTCTGGCCCCATAGCAGCTGCACTCCCTGCACCTATGGCAGCTACACCCCTGTATATGACACATGTAACTGTGACAGGGAAGGTGGCCCCTCTCAGCTCTGGGCCCCATAGCAGCTACACTCCCTGCACCTATGGTAAATACACCCCTGTATATATCACATGTAACTGTGACAGGGAAGGTGGCCCCTCTCAGCTCTGGGCCCCATAGCAGCTGCACTCCCTGCACTATTGGTAGCTACACCCCTGTATATAACACATGTAACTGTGACAGGGAAGGTGGCCCCTCTCAGCTCTGGCCCCATAGCAGCTACACCCACTGCCCCTATGTTAGCTACACCCTGTATATAACACATGTAACTGTGACAGGGAAGGTGGCCCCTCTCAGCTCTGGGCCCCATAGCAGCTGCATCCCCTGCACCTATGGTAGCTACACCCTGTATATAACACATGTAACTGTGACAGGGAAGGTGGCCCCTCTCAGCTCTGGGCCCCATAGCAGCTACACTCCCTGCACCTATGGTTAGCTACACCCCTGTATATAACACATGTAACTGTGACAGGGAAGGTGGCCCCTCTCAGCTCTGGCCCCATAACAGCTGCACTCCCTGCACCTATGGTAGCTACACCCCTGTATATAACACATGTAACTGTGACAGGGAAGGTGGCCCCTCTCAGCTCTGGCCCCATAGCAGCTGCTCTCCCTGCACCTATGGCAGCTACACCCCTGTATATAACACATGTAACTGTGACAGGGAAGGTGGCCCCTCTCAGCTCTGGGCCCCATAGCAGCTGCACTCCCTGCACCTATGTTAGTAGGTACACCCCTGTATATAACACATGTAACTGTGACAGGGAAGGTGGCCCCTCTCAGCTCTGGCCCCATAGCAGCTGCTCTCCCTGCACCTATGGCAGCTACACCCCTGTATATAACACATGTAACAGTGACAGGGAAGGTGGCCGCTCTCAGCTCTGGGCCCCCTAGCAGCTGTACCCCCTGCACATATGGTAGCTACACCCCTGTATATAACACATGTAACAGTGACAGGGAAGGTGGCCCCTCTCAGATCTGGGCCCCATAGCAGCTGTACTGCCTGCACCTATGGTAGCTACACCCCTGTATATCACACATGTAACAGTGACAGGGAAGGTGGCCCCTCTCAGCTCTGGGCCCCATAGCAGCTGCACCCCCTGCACCTATGGTAGCTACAACCTGTATATATAACACATGTAACTGTGACAGGGAAGGTGGCCCCTCTCAGCTCTGGCCCCATAGCAGCTGCACTCCCTGCACCTATGGTAGCCACACCCCTGTATATAACACATGTAACTGTGACAGGGAAGGTGGCCCCTCACAGCTCTGGGCTCCATAGCAGCTGCACTCCCTGCACCTATGGTAGCTACACCCTGTATATAACACATGTAACTGTGACAGGGAAGGTGGCCCCTCTCAGATCTGGGCCCCATAGCAGCTACACCCCCTGCCCCTATGATAGCTACACCCTGTATATAACACATGTAACTGTGACAGGGAAGGTGGCCCCTCTCAGCTCTGGCCCCATAACAGCTGCACTCCCTGCACCTATGGTTATCTACCCCCTGTATATAACACATGTAACTGTGACAGGGAAGGTGGCCCCTCTCAGCTCTGGGCCCTATAGCAGCTGCACTACCTGCACCTATGGTAGCTACACCCCTGTATATAACACATGTAACTGTGACAGGGAAGGTAGCCCCTCTCAGCTCTGGGGCGGGATGTTATAACATCCGCGGCCCCCCTTCGCCGGACATCGCATTTTTAATAACGGCATATGCTATAACATATGCCGTTATTCATGCAAGGGACAGCTCTTGCGGTAAGAGCTGTCCCTTGCGATGCGGTGCCGGCACTGGACTTCCGGGTCTGTGACCCGGGAGTCCATCTGCGCATGCGCAGACCCCGGCGCCGGCCGCAGGGCACGCTGGGAGGGATCCGTGACGGATCCCTCAAACAGCGCTGCGGTAAGAAGCCCATAGGCTTCTGCAGGGATTCGCCAGCTTTAGCTGGCGATTCCCTCCGCAGCGCTGACACTGCGGAGGCGCCATATAGCATATAGAAATGCGGTAGAAACCCCGAAAACGGGGTTTTTACCGCATTTCTGCTATATAGCATCCCGCCCCTGGCCCCATAGCAGCTGCACTCCCTGCACCTATGGCAGCTACACCCCTGTATATGACACATGTAACTGTGACAGGGAAGGTGGCCCCTCTCAGCTCTGGCCCCATAGCAGCTGCACTCCCTGCACCTATGGCAGCTACACCCCTGTATATGACACATGTAACTGTGACAGGGAAGGTGGCCCCTCTCAGCTCTGGGCCCCATAGCAGCTACACTCCCTGCACCTATGGTAACTACACCCCTGTATATATCACATGTAACTGTGACAGGGAAGGTGGCCCCTCTCAGCTCTGGGCCCCATAGCAGCTGCACTCCCTGCACTATTGGTAGCTACACCCCTGTATATAACACATGTAACTGTGACAGGGAAGGTGGCCCCTCTCAGCTCTGGCCCCATAGCAGCTACACCCACTGCCCCTATGTTAGCTACACCCTGTATATAACACATGTAACTGTGACAGGGAAGGTGGCCCCTCTCAGCTCTGGGCCCCATAGCAGCTGCATCCCCTGCACCTATGGTAGCTACACCCTGTATATAACACATGTAACTGTGACAGGGAAGGTGGCCCCTCTCAGCTCTGGGCCCCATAGCAGCTACACTCCCTGCACCTATGGTTAGCTACACCCCTGTATATAACACATGTAACTGTGACAGGGAAGGTGGCCCCTCTCAGCTCTGGCCCCATAACAGCTGCACTCCCTGCACCTATGGTAGCTACACCCCTGTATATAACACATGTAACTGTGACAGGGAAGGTGGCCCCTCTCAGCTCTGGCCCCATAGCAGCTGCTCTCCCTGCACCTATGGCAGCTACACCCCTGTATATAACACATGTAACTGTGACAGGGAAGGTGGCCCCTCTCAGCTCTGGGCCCCATAGCAGCTGCACTCCCTGCACCTATGTTAGTAGGTACACCCCTGTATATAACACATGTAACTGTGACAGGGAAGGTGGCCCCTCTCAGCTCTGGCCCCATAGCAGCTGCTCTCCCTGCACCTATGGCAGCTACACCCCTGTATATAACACATGTAACTGTGACAGGGAAGGTGGCCCCTCTCAGCTCTGGGCCCCATAGCAGCTGCACTCCCTGCACCTATGTTAGTAGGTACTCTCTTGGCAATCAGCTGATAAGGTGGCATGAATGACACACAGAGGATGCTCCTTAGTTACAGCCTGCAGGACTGTGCTTTTGTCTTTTGTCAGCCCCATAGCATCTATTTTATGGTGTAGCATGTCAGAAGATTTGCACGAGTATGTTTAATCTCTTATGCCGTCTGCCTTATAATAAGCCTGGGACCCACTTTAAGCCATATATGGTCTGATAACAATCTTTTAACATGCTACAGTGTAACAAGCAATGTTATTTCCCCACACAAACACAATCAGGCATCGCTCACCACTGAGCCGCTAACAATCCCTTGCATATTTTAGCTTCATATATTTTCCACTATTTGCATAAAAAATTATACTCCTTTGAAAAACGTTAACATTTGGTATTCAGGATCCTTGTCGTTGCCTTTGTTCATTAGAAACAATTTTCTGCTTCAGTGATCTCAGCGTCTGTGTGTGATGAAACTTTGGATATTCAGTGGGAGAAGGACAGCTTTTCCTTATCGCACACTGGTCCTGCGCAATGTACCATCATTTTATCATCTGAGCCAACCTGTTTCCCTATCACAATCGGCTATTGTACAGTCGCCTGCCAATGTCACAAAGGCCTGGTGACAAATTTCACAGACCTATTACTTTCGGGGTTGTGTCTGAGCTCGGGATTGTGTATGAGGGTCTGACACATCTCATCTGAATGTACAATGATTTTTTAAAAAGGTCTGTAACTTATTGTTGTTGTAGATAGCCGACGATCTGCCAAATTATACATTAACCCTTTGAGTGCCGAGGGAATTTGTCAAAATAGGTGTGAAAATCAGGGCCCGGGATGATTTCCAGCCCAGGCCCTCCCCCCTTTTTTCTTGCGCTTGCGCAGTAAAAGGTAGTCTGACCAGAGGCAGAACTCTGGGAGGCAATGGAGTCATCTGCCGCCGGGCTCCTGCTCCCAAGGGGGCACCTCTCCTCCACTTTGAGTTTGAATCAGTTAATTGAAAGCCATTTATATCACTTCTGTGGCTGTCTCCTCCTAGCAGGACCATAGATGCCACACTCTCTTTATTCTAAACATAATATCCATAACATACATACATGCATACATATATTTATATAAGGTGGTGTGTATGTGTGTGTTGAGGGGGGGGGTGCACCAATATTTATCTTGCCTCCGGGCAACTGGGACGAACTTATGCCACTGAGTCTGACCTTCCCGGGACAGTTAGCAACCAAGCCAGGCACCGTGGAGTTGCCCACGGTGCCCCCCTTAAATTACCGACCAACTCAGCAGGTCCCGAAGCACATGCTTCTTCATTCCAGGACGCCGGCGGCCAATTAAAATGCAGCACCGGCTGGTGACTGGTGAGCCAATCAGAGCTCTGATTGTCTCAAAAGCCGGTGCAGCATTTTAATTGGCCACCGGCATCCTGCTTTTGGAGAATCCTGTGCTTCGGGACCTGCTGAGTCTCAAGGACCGAGCGCAGCGCAGGCAGCACAGCGGAGGGTTGCGGTGGGCAAAATTAGCTGCCCGGGCCCTTCCAGAGGCCGGGGCACGGGGCAGCTGTACCCACAGCATCCCTCTGTCGGCGGACCTGGTGAAAATTGCTGAGCAAACATCTTTATTCATCATTATGACCTGTCATGTTTGCCTCATAAAGGAAATATAACTTTGTTTTAAACAACATTTTTTTTAATTTGAATGTATATAACAGATGTGAGCGACGCTGGCATTTTTTTGTGCAAATTTTGTTTGCACTCAAAGGGTTAAAAAAGAACCGCCGTGTAAATCCGGCCTTCAGTAAGCGCTGTTCATCCAGACACAATCGCTTCTATCTGCATAAATATATCTCTATCAAAATCTTATTACATCTCAAAGCAACAAACAATCAGACACTTGCCGGAGACAATCTCACACCAGTTATTGGGAGGGATATTAGAGAGGGGCATTAGAGTTAATCTTGCTGATCTGAACACTCCTCGTACTGCCCACCAAGTTATTTCATTTAAAAAAAGACGCCCTCTACATAAAAAGTAACAGATACAATGGGGGTTATTCTAGTTCACTCTTTCTGACAAAATCCTTCTTAGATGGACAAAACCATGTGCATTGCAAGGGGGGCAGATGTAACATGTGCAGAGAGAATTAGATTTGGGTGGGGTTTTACTTCAAAGTGAGATCTATATTGCAGTGTAAATATAAAGCAGTCAGTATTTACCCTGCACAGAAACAAAATAACTCACCCAAATCTAAAATTAAATGCTAAGTGTTATTGCTTAATACATCTATGTTATAATTTATGCTTTACTGGCATATTAATTGAGGTTATTAACGTCCCGGTTTAGCTTTGACAGCCCTCATTCTTCGACCTTACTGATTATTCTGTCAACGTTGTATAGATATTACTGGAAGTTCATTAAACTAGTTCAATTAATTGAAAGTTTCATACTTGATTCAACGATAAGATAATGGACCTTATTCAGATCTGATTGCAGTACAAATGTGTTCTCAAAATGGACAAAACCATGCTGCACTGCAGGTGGGGCAGATGTAACATGCAGAGAGTTAGATTTAGGTGAGTTATTTTGTTTCTGTGCAAGGTAAATACTGGCTGCATTATACTTACACTGCAATTTAGATTTCAGTTTGAACACACCCCGCCCACATCTAACGCTCTCTGCACATGTTACTACTTGCAATGCAAAAAATATGAAAATGTCCAAAAAACATTCTAGTGACTATAATACAAAATGCTGTGCAGGTTTTACCATGTAGAGGCAAGAGCGGGGGGGGGGGGGGGGGGGGGGGGTTGACCAAATACTTGGGCCTGGTTTGTCGGGGGATCCTGGGTCAGCTGCTACATTGCCTCCCTGTGCAGCCAATGCAAACCCCCCCCCCCCCCAAGGAAACAAGTACCCTTAATCCTTGTATACAGTAGGTGAATCTGCAACAAAGTATTCTGCACAAGGAACCCAATACAGAAGCCATGAACGAGGCTTAGTCAGTGACAATGCTCGAGGCAGGGCTGCCGACAGGGGGGTGCTGTGGGTACAGCTGTCCTGGGCCCCGGCCTCTGGAGGGGCCCGGGAAGCTGCCCACAGTGACACCTGCCCACCCCCGCACACCGCCTCCCCCACCCGGCGGCCCCCCAGCCAGGCATGCACAATACACAGTGCAGCCTGCAGAGCGCCGAGCCTAGGACCCAGAGGGGCTCGGCGCTCTGCAGGCTGCACTGTGCCTGTGTTGTGGCTTGTGTGTTCACCGAAAGCGAGGTCAGCTGAGGTGAGTTCCGGGGAAGAGGTGGTGGGGTGGTGTGGGGGGGTGTTGTGTTGCGGTTGCGCGGGGGGGGGGTCAGTCCCGGGCCCCAAAATTACTAGTGGTGGCCCTGGTTCGAGGTATTTATGGATCTTTGTAATGTTACTGTAACAACTGGTAAACTTCATATAATTATAATAATGAAGAATTGTTATCATTCTTATTAAGTGAACACAATTTATACTATTATGTTTACAATTAAAAGTGTTCTTATTTTTCTTGTTAACACTCTGTAACTGCTTCCACCTTTCCCTCAACCAGGAACCAGGATCATATCGCACATTGGGGCAGATGTACTAAGCTTGACCAATGATACAATGGAGAGTGCTAAAGTACCAGCCAATCAGCCCTAACTGTCATTTAATGGACTGTGTTGGAAAAATTACAGTAAGGGGCTGATTGGTTGGTGGTTTATCACTCTCCGTTTTATCACTTTTCAAGGCTTAGTACGTCTCGCCCATTGATTGCTATACTGTCCATCTCTCCACAGATCAGTGATAGCAGCCCATTTGAAAATGACTCCAAACAAATCTATCAACACTCTCCTGCAGGTGCGGAACTTGTGGGCGGTGAGCCCAGGTGCAAAAATATAATCCCCCTCTTTACCCCAACCCAAGTTCACAATATGCAACAAGGCAGATGGTGACAGGGAGAGGCAGAGGGTGACAGAGAAGACGGGGGAGGCAGAGTGTGATAGGGAAATCAGTGGGTTACAGGGACACCTGCTGCACCAATGGTAGTACCGTTCACATTTGCCCAAATTTTAGCAGCAATTATTTGGTCCTCTGCACTGCCCCTGCTGGACCAATGGTAGTTCCGCCTCTGTCTCCTGCAATTTGCATTATTTAAAGGGCTAAACACACCTAATATGTGCGTCCAACCTCACCTAACAGGGCCCTAACCCCCCTGTGGGATGAATCATAATGCCTCTTCAATTACTTTTCACTTTTACTTACTTCTGTCCTGAAGAATTACAAAAGCAATTCACATTCCACTAGGAGACGGTATGAAGTGGTGTTCCTCTGATAATTATCTAGCCGTAGTTCGGTTTTCTCAGCTCCCACCAGGTCATCAGAGCACAAAGAGGACACGGAGAGAGCATTAATGAGCACTCATTGTAGATGTTAAAAAGCTGGTATTGATCTGTTTGTCCACGGAGGAGATATTTAAGCCTTTCTGCTAAGGGCAGTAGAGACAGAGATTCGTATCGCAAAGCCTTTTATCCAACCTCCTCTCTCTGACTTCAGTCCTGCTACATCTCAGCGGCATGTCTGCTTCCGGAGGTCATTCTTTTAAACTTTTAAAACATAAAAACACGTACAGTGTTGGGTTTACTGTAGGGAGTTGGGCTTCTTGTAACTGACTCCGAGTTTGGTTCCCACCAAGCTCGCAATTCCCATTCAAAGTTATTCAGAATGCACTTTGTTATTAAGTGCTGAGAGCGGGAACGTAATGGAGCTTCTTATTCAAGGGGTGTAAATATTTAAGGTGTTGAGTTCCAGAATTCAAAGTCAGCATCCGCAGAAGTGTGAGAGAAGCTTTGGAGGCTTACGTACAGTATGAAGCTCTCGGTTGCCAAGATGTAACATTTAACTGTTAAAGGGGATATGTTGCCCCCCCAACAGCGACTGGGACTTTGTCGATGCACTGTCATCGCTAGATCATCCATTATCCACCATAGCTCTTGCACCAAAAAAACTCCCCATAAGATTAATGCGACAAGCAAAACCATAAAGACTAAACAGGGATTGGACCTAGTGCAGCTTTAGTAAACCTAAGCAAAAACATTACTCAACCGGCACCAACAGGCATTGAACATTCTAACTTATAAGCAAGTAACACCCTTCTGTTGTATATGCAGTACTCTAATACACAAGCAAGACAGACAATGGGCCATTACATCTTTCCTGAGCTACCTGGAACCCCAGACTACTGAGAAGAAGAACCTCCAAACAAACATTACCACCCCTAGAGGCATAAAGAGAAAACTATGCAATTAATTAACTTCATTTCTCAAAATAGGTACAAGAGACAGTAGATAAACTTTTCTAACTGAGAATCTAAATTAAAACCCAAATTAGGGTGAAATGGAAAGAGTTGAAAAGCCAACTCAATATCCAGCTAACTCGGCAACATTTCGTAACCAAAATCATGTACCGGTGCAAGAGTCTTGTCAAAAGACTGATAAACTGCTCTGCAACAAGGGGTCTCGTCGTTTACTGATTCACCCAAACATTTGCTAAATAAGATTGTATTAACCTAGTACTGTACATTATTAAGCATCATCACCAGTTAGGAAACAAATAAATTGGGCATCTGCATTGCGCCAGGGCCGAAGAGGAGGGTGGCTTACAGGTGACAGACGAGGATTTAAATGAAGGCCTCATTACTGCATACTTTTAGCTATCAACCGACCCAACGGACTGTGGGGGGTAAAGTTCTTATGGTGACGGCCAGATGGCTGTGCCAATGTAACTTACTGATGGAACCATTACTTTTTATACATTGTGCTTCAGCGCCAGCTGGGCAGTCTAAAGCCAAAGTCTCCTTCACACACCACAAGCATTAGATCCTACATGCCAATTGTATAACCTTCATTACATGGGCAGTATGACTGGCGGGTCCCTGAGCGCCCATACATGTGTGTTTAGCAGCATAACAAGAAGCTATATGTGTATTGGCCTAGGGCCCACATACTGTATGTATCCCAGTCATATTTCAGCCACCACTTTATGCTCAACAACATTGAGTAACTCGTGAGCTGACTTGTGGTTACAACTAGCCTCAAGCACCAATAACTTACAATTGACTATGTAATAAAAGATTGTCATGGGCCTTAAGTATTTAAGATGCACCTTGAGACCTCTGTGACCAGCGGAAGCAAGATCATGGGAGAAACTGGGAGACTTGTTCATTCAGTATAAATAAGAAGAAGGTGAGGTGCTGGAGCGTCTTTGGCAATCCTGGTATTATGAGGTGGCATGACCTGGAACCAAACTCAGCTCCAGCACCTGACTCAAGAGCTCAAGACTGGAACTCATGTCAACACCGCTATATAGACCTATGTAGTATTAAACCTGAAATCAGTCCATGGAAACTTCAGCCCACCACAACCCTGGAACTGGACCCTTTGAAATGCAGGAAACCAACCAAAGTACCTGCCTATGGAGGTTAGCTAGAGGGACTGATGAGAGCACAGATGAGACTGGCAGAAGAACTGATGCTTTGCTGAGGTTGAGTAAGAACCTACATGAGCCAGTGGATGTACAGGAAATCGCTGTGCAGAGTCTAGACACAGGAGTACAGGAATAGTTAACAAAAACAGCATAAAAAAGATTGGGACGATGAACTATCCCAGAAGGAAGGCATTTATCTGGCAATGTACAGTACTCCGAAGCAGGTTCAAATAGGCAGTGGTTGAAGCCCATAGGCTTACAAAATCATGTGAGCATGGCTGCAGCATGGAGATTGGACTATAAAGTCACATGGAGAAATCCAATTAGGTGCAGATGGTCAGTTTTATTACAGTACACACTGTGTAGAGAGGGTATGCTGCTGAGGTACAGGCGATGTGTGGAATAGAGTGATGTGGCAGAACTCAGGTACTAATTAAGTCACCTGTGCTCAAGCCTGGATATCAATGAATCCTGCACTGGTAGTGTGCCTTGAGGACCGAGGTTGGGAATGCCTGCAGTATGTCCACTGATACTGAATGGTGCACCCACCACTGTATGTATTGAACCCACCGGAGACTAATATGTCCCCTGAGCCAGCTACTGGTAGAAGAGCATGAATAAAGATGCCAGATGCCAAGACCTTGTCCACCACATGATTGCAAGCCTTCATAACAGAAGTCCCCAAGTCTTGGTGGCCTGGCGAAAGTAACGGCCATTGACAAGAAAAGGCGGGAAACCGGGAAGGCAAGAAGAAAGATGTCTGGCATCAGGCAAATTTTGAAAGCAAAGTAAGAGACAGGGAAAATACAGTTATGGAGGACAAAGGGCAAATGAAAGGGAACAAATGCAGAATAAAACAAAAATGAGGCAAAGATGGAGATTAGCCGGAAAAAATAAAAGCACATTGCTGACAGACAATAGAATAATGAGGAAGACAAAAAGAGCAAATGTGACAGAAAAAACCCACAGTAAAACAAAGTAAAAATAAATAAATAAAAAAACGCAGTTTACAGTATAAGCAATCAGCCAGAACAATACAAGCTGCATTAAAGGCTTACATAACTTCACCCGCTCACATCTTATAGGATGACCAACTTGAAGACATCACCCCAAACCTTAGACACAGGTCTAAACTAGCCAGTAAACTAATTGCAATCCTGGGAATTTATATGCCATCATGCCTATATGGCCTAAAGTTAAATAAGCTGTATTTTAGAGTTGCTTTCAGGGCCCTTGGCTCTTGGAAGGCAGGGTATAATCTTTCACACGCTAAGGGTGCACAGACTAACATTAACAAAAGCCATTTTCTGATGCATCCTGTTTTGTCTGCCAAATGTTTGCACTGAATATCACTGTATGAGTATAAAGATATGTGAAACTCAGGGCCTGATTCTGGTTCACTCGCAAAAGTAAATTCTCTCTCTAATGGACAAAACCATGTGTGGCAGATGTAACATGTGCAGAGAGAGCATTAGATTTGGCTGGGGTTTGTACTTCAAACTGATATCTATATTGCAGTAAAATAAAGCAGTCAGTATTTACCCTGCACAGAAACAAAAAAAACTCACCCAAATCTAACTCTCTCTGCACATGTTACATCTGCCCCACCTGCAGTGGGAATTTGCTTTTGCAAGTGAACCAGAATCAGGCACTCAGTGTATAGTAAAGATGCAAAGGTCTGGTCACAACTCTTAATGGTACCAAAGCTCATTCATGTATTTACCTGTAATTGAGTGGTCAGCCAGAGAGGGCACCAAAGGGTTGGCAGTAACACAATGTCATTTCTCTTTTGCTTTTGACTGGGCTGGTCTTTTCATTGTTGGTAATATTAATAATAATAATAACAATAATATTTTCTATAATAATATCATTATCATCATCATAATAATAATAATTATATTATTATTTTTCATATTCATTATATGAATAATAATACGGTAATAATGATAATTATTGTTATTATTATTATTAATAATATTGTTTTGGTATTATTTTTAAATGTTTTCATAAATTATATTGAAATTATGTGTGTTTTTAATTATTGTAGTTTTGTCTAAAAAAACCATATAATATAAGAGGTGATTAAACTTTTTGTAAAATCTGTCCCGTTTTGTTATGTTTACTAACAGAGTTACTATAGACATAAAGGGGGAAATTTACTAAACGAAATTTGTAAAAAAATAGGTGTATTTGTATCCAGAAATACACTTATTTTTGACATTGACTATCCCGAAAATACGGCAATTCGTAGTCGTATTGATGTGCTATCAACACAAATACGAATTGCCGTATTTTCGGGATAGTAAATGTCAAAAATAAGTGTATTTCTGGATACAAATACACCTATTTTTTACACATTTCCTTTAGTAAATTTCCCCCAAAATTGCTGTGTTGTGGTGCTTTCTGCATCTCAGAACAATAAGAAAAGTTGAAGTGGCTGGGTAGACAACATACATATTCATTATCCACGCCTGAAGGGTTTCCCTGACGACAGACAACTTTAAAGAACTTGAACCAGACCTTTGACCCTGGTGGAGAGCAAAGTTCACACAGCCTGTGCCGACGGATCCTTTGTCGGCTTTTTCAATAATGTGACTGATTTTGGACGTCTCATCCCACCGTGGCCTCCATGTCTGAAAGGGGAAAATGTGTAGGACTTTGTTGTGTAATTTGCACCATGAAAAAAAAAATTTGCAATTAGAGGACAATTTTGGCTGGAAGTTGAAAGTGCAACAGTTTAACATTAAAACAAAGTGATACATTAGAAAGAAAATGATTTTTAAATGGGATGGATTAATTTGCATGACATACCTGAAAAATCACATGTTTATTTATACTTTTATTCTGAACATTTTTTAAATTTAATAATTTTTTAATATTTCAATAACCTCAACATTTTTCATACATTTTTACATTGAGCCATAATCATGGATTGTAAATTAATATAACAAGTAATTTTAACGGTGGTGTAAACCAGTAGATGCTTATACCAAAAGGCACAGCTTCTACTGTAGGCACCTAAAACAGTTTTTGTGGGAATCTAATGTAAATAGAATAAAATATTATACAATTTATTTAGAGAAGGGTTAAAGGTGCCCATACACTGTCTGCGAAGTCTCGCAGCAGTGTACGGACACCCGACAGAGTGCGAGCCGCCGGGACCTTCCCGGCGGCAGGGACACATGCGATCCGTTGTGATGGATTGCATGCGTCCCTGTTTCCCTCCCGCCTCAACGCCTGGAGGAATGAGTGGTCGGACAGCCTGCCGGTCCGACCACCTGGTCGGGTCCGATGCGCATGGGACCGTGCATCGGACCCGACGGCATGTCAGGAAGAGGCGATTTGGTCCGATTTAACACGCCGATTGGTCGCAATCGGCCAAACTCGGACCAAATTGCCTCGATGTATGGTGGCCTTAAGAGTTAACTGTGGTTTTGTTGAGGGTATGGTCATGTTATAACAATTTTTTGGGAATAATGCCCTGGTGTGTTGAGGTTAAAACTGTATGAATGGGGTTAAAAGTATTTAAATAATTAATTAAAGTAATTCCTATCATGCAAACACACCAAAAGCGCATCAGATTGTGAGGGGTAAATTTAGTAAAATGGGAGTTCTATTGAAGATGGGATGTTGCCCATAGCAACCAATTAGAGTCTACTTCTTATTTATTGAGCACCTTCTACAAGATAACAGGTGAAATCTGATTGGTTGCTATAAACAACATCCTATTTTAAATAGAACTCCCATCTTAGTAAATTTACACCTAAGTTGGGAGCAAAGCAAATATAGAAAGTAACTTTACCCCAGAAGCAAAAACAATGCAAGAAGTTTAAATATATTATATTTTTTGCATGCAAGGTAAATACAAGCTGCTTTTGCATGTAACCCACAATTGCTGGGCTGGCAATTAGATTCCATTACTGCCCGTTCTGTGGTGCAGCATGGTTTTACCTATTGTAAGTGCAAAGTTACTTGCTTCTTTACAGATTCGCTCCCAAACAAAGGCGACTCCAAAAACACGAAGCTGCACTGACTGGCACCCCAAATAACTGCCCGGACTCACTGGCAATTGCTATGTCTGTGGTAGTTCTCAAAAAAAAAAAAAAAAAGAAGGAAAAAAGATCATATTAAATATTTGGACTACTATAGGATAAAAACAAAAATATTTTTTTGGATGTGTAATAAAGTGGTGAACACGTGTTTTTTGGGGGAATATTTAATAAAGTAGTTTATTTGATTTTTTTATTACTCATTTGGTGCAGTGGCCAAGGGTTCATACATAGAACTTAATGGCAAAGAAGAACTACTTGGCCCGTCTAGTCTGGTACACACTAGGGCCCTTTTTCAGATCTGATTGCTGTAGAAATTTGTTTGGAAAATGGGCAAAACCATGTGCACTGCAGGTGGGGCAGATGTAACATGTGCAGAGAGAGTTAGCTTTGGGTGGGGTGTGTTGAAACTGAAATCTAAATTGCAAGGTAAAAATAATACAGACAGTATTTACCCTGCACAGAAACAAAATAACTCACGCAAATCTAACTCTCTGCACATGTTACATCTGCCCCACCTGCAGTGCACATGGTTTTGCCCATTTTCCAAACAAATGTGTACTGCGATCAGATCTGAATAATGGCCTAGGTATAGATTATTTGGGAGCCAATTAGCCTACCAGTATATTTTTGGAGTGTGGGAGGAAACCGGAGTACCCGGAGGAAACCCACGCAAGCACAGGAAGAACATACAAACTCCACACCGTTTGCGATGCAGTGGAAATCGAACCCATGACATGAAATGTGTCACAATTTTTAAAGCTCCCACAACTGGAAATGTAGAACAGAACTACACTTACTTAGATAGTTTATTTCATATTTAGTAAAACATTGGCATCCATGATTAGATAACAAGCAAGGAGATCCGTTTCATGCTAATTACATACAATGCACACAATACTAATATGGAATAAACCGACATCTCTGCGTGGTATTAATTCCTGAAGGGATGTTACCGTGCAACTGATCACATTGCGCACATGGAGACAAATACATCTTCTAGCGTCCAATTAAGGATGTTCCTTTCACAGAGGGAATAAGTTGGGACTATAACATTAAAACCATTTTTTTAATACCAACAAAATGAAACACGCCACTACAGACATGTAAGGCACAAATACGGGGGGGGGGGGGGAAGCGTTATGTATGAGTATACCTTAGTAAACAGCAAGGGTTTCCCATGGGATTTCTAATGGTGGCGACTTTTGTACAAATAAGTAATGATACTGTGGAGGTGATACATAGGTATTATTAGGTTCTTGTTCTCATTCTGTCATCAATTAATTTAATAACTGGTTTAGCAGCCCATACCGTGTTTGAATATTAACGACACCGATGATTTCTGCTAGAACATCTTTTTTTTTCTTTTCCTTATCCCAGCGACTGGGTGTTTTGACCTAAAAACTTGTCCCACACGAAAATTCTTAGTTCCTCTTACTCGGCGTTTCTGTTATATTTTTGTAGTGATAAAATATAGATCATTTGCTTCTAATCTCTGTGGAGATCTACAGAACATTGCTCTATTCTTAATATCCGTTGTCAGCGGCAAATTCGTATATATGTGTGTGTGTGTGTACAGTATATATGTACATATGTGTGTGTTTTTAAAGATCTCATGCTTTTGGTAAAAAATAAACAAAAAACATGTAGAATTAGCGTTTGATGTCGACCTATTGACTGTTGAACTTGACACTGGTAACCTGCTGTGTCATCCGGATGCCTAGTGCTCTGAGCCCATGTTTAGGTTTGGGTTCTAATTCATCATTGTGTTTTGTTTTCGACAAAACCAATCTCAAGTGTTTCAGTTCAAATGCGCTTTGGTTAAGAATCAATAAAACAAATTGATAATCCTTAATAAAAATCTATTAAAACAGCTACAATTATGTCATTTTAAAATCTAAAATCTGAATTTCGAACCAGGGTTTGGTTCCAATCAGATCTTCTCGGTAAATTCAGGGTGGGTTTTGGTTCAGTTCAGATCCACGAAATTGGGATTCGGATTTCTGGAGAACTGATCCGCACATCTCTACTTATTTGGATAGCATCTTTGAAGAGTTCAGAACCTGCATATAATGTCTCACGGAAACTCTGTTTCTGCCTTTTTTCAATTAAGGTCTTCACCATTCTTCTGTCTGTTGTAGCTTTTTTTGATGGACACGTGGCAGGAAAATGCATGCCAGGTTAGCATTAATCTCTTTGCAAAACTCCTTCGGCATGGGCAATAAGGTTTCTGGAAGAAAAGTTTTAGGTTCAGGTACAAAACCACCAGATGCTCAGAATGGCACTTGCCAAGGGTATCGGTCTGGGCACTGCCCAACTCAGCCAGCCACAATTTTTAATCCCTGAAGGGCCTGAGGCTGCCCAATGCTAACAAAGTCTTTACAATTTGAAACAGCCATCTCTGAACATTATGGATGGTCCATGATGGTCAATGAGGATTATGATGGTTCAAAGGTGTAGTACAATGAGTAGAAGCTTTAGTCAGTCAAGTTGATGTCTAGACTCTTACATACAATACTGGTCATTATCTATATCCAGGCAATTAACTATTTATTTAGAAAAATAACTCAAAGAAGCAAATGGACTAACGATTTATGTGATGGAGACCAGGAGGTTAAGTTAACCCCTGCAACTGTCCAGTTGAGAAGAACATGGACCTTCATAGCCAAAAGTAATTCCTGCAGGTGGCCAACTCTACCACTAGGTTGCTTCAGTCAACTGTCTAGGGCACCAGAATCTGGGGGGGGGGGGGGGGGGGGCGGTGGTTGAGTGGAACCACTGGTCTATGTTTAGGCATCCTTGTTCTTAATGCAAGTGGCGGCTGTGGAACTTTTAAGACATCACATCCACACTTTCCCTTGAGGGTATAGAAACGAATTGGTGGCAATGTGGGGTTGGAGATAGTACTGTAGGTTAAGTTTGACTTGGGTGCCGAGAAGCCATCATGGAAGCGGAACACCATTACATACCATAGTGATAAAATATTAAATTGCAATGACAAGAATTTATTTTCTTGTTTCCATATGCAAATTATCTCCACGTCACAAAATGCCTTGGTGATTCTTAATAACTACAGTATATTATTTACAATAGGGAGTTCATTATCGCTAATATAATAAAGACAATGGCAACTGAACCTTTTAACATCTCCTCATTTGTGCAAATTTGGAGCAGAAATTATTCCTGTCCTCCGTCCATAAACTATCCATAATTCACCAGGAGCTGAAATCTTCTCCAGAGACTCCTCAATGTCCATTACAGCCCAAATAATAGAATATATGCGGCTAAACTACAGAAAGTGTCAAACGTTGAAATTGTATTTGAATTTATGTGATTATACTATCAGGATTATAGATCATTCTACTGTATGCATTATTCATAGGTCCCAACGTTTAAGCTATAGAGATCGGGACGCTTGTGTGATGGAGGCCTAAAATTAGGAGTGACCTCAATGGAAGGGGGCGTAGCTTCACGGGGATGCGGCTGCCACAAGCCATGCCCCTGTTTTTTGTCACTATGGGGGCATGGTCAGTGCTGTGGGAGCTGCTGGCCAAGCCCCCAGCCCCTATGTCTCTGAATAGATGTTTTTCTGATGAGGAGGGCAGCGACAGGCATGGGGGGGACTCCAAACTGCCCCCCACAACGGGACACTGCTGGCCACGGGCAGGACAATGTGACATTCCTGTGAAAAATTGGGACAGTTGGGAGGTATGTATTATTATATCCACTGCCCTCTCTCTGGTTTTTTTGGAAACTAAACGTCCAACTACACGTCCAACGTCCGCTGATCATTGCCGTAAAGGTGTTTACGAACATATGCCAAATGTTCCTACAGTAGGGCTACTGCTGCACTCTGCACACTTTACCGCTCCCAATCCTCCACGTGGAAGTATGAAAAAGTCCAAAAAATGTATTAAAAAAAATCGTGAAAAACTCATGTCGACCTTTTCATGTCTCCCATATATCGTCATTTTAATTTAATAATAATTGCAATTATAATAATGTTTCTATTGCACAGTTCAGGGTAGCAGTTATAATCCCTGGTCACCAGCATATACCCTGAATGAAAAAATCGTTTCTTTTCTTATCTACAATTTACAGTTTCACCTTCTGTAAAGACTTTCTCCTTCTTACTAGAGTAAACCAGACAATGTGCAGCAATTGCACTGACCTGGATTACAGAGTCTGTGCCTTGTGCCGGCCGGCCGGCATCCCCAGCGCTTGTGGTAGTTCTGCCCCTGGTCAGAGGTCACCCAAGTATAAAACTTGATTACGCACAGTAATGGAGAAGAGAAGGCACATAATAGAGGCTGAGAATGCACACTTCCCAATACCTAGTGTTAAATACAGCCTTGATTAGGAGAACAATTATAATTACAAGAAGCCTAATAGCTGTTGTAAATGTAAATCACTCAGGGGCTTATTTATTAATTGTGCAGAATTATAATTTATTATCATGACAATGAGAAATTAAGGATCACAAGAATCTCCGAATTTTAATATCAATCATATGGGCTCTGCTAGGAGCCCGTTCCTGCGATATGTGTAATGTGGTAGTTAACCCTTTGAGTGCAAACATTGCTCAAAATATCACCCAAAACAAAGAACAGTCGGCTGAGAGCGGCGCGGGACATTTTAGCGGATATTTTGAGGATCTCTCACAGCAACGCTGGCACTCAAAGGGTTAATGAGATTGAAACTGTAAGTTCTTACGAGCAGGGCCCTCTCTCCTCATGTGTCTTTCTTAGAATATATATCTATATATATATATATGTCTGTGCCACCTTAATAATTGCGTCAATGTCCTGTCCTTTAATACGACTGTCTTTATTTACCATGTACTTGACCTAAATTGCCCTGTACTGTAATTCATCAGTTAATTATTATTTGATGAATTATGTATTGTTAAGTACCATGGAACCCTTGTGGCGCCATATAAATCAGCTATAATAATAATAAATGATTTACTGACAGTTTTGTGCCTGATATCCCCTTGTTTCCAGATTCAGACTTCATATTTGTTGGGTGTCCCCATATGTACATTTAGGGCAGCGGTGTAACAATGGCACCGCAGCCCATGCGGTAGCTTGGGGGAGCTGGCGCTGTGGGGGTGCACGGTCTCTGCAGATTCCAATGGGTCTGGCCATCCGTATGGAACTACTGAAAATGTCTCTACAAAAATGGCCACCGACTTGGAGGAGACAGGGGCTAGAGGTCCTACCGGGTAGCGTATATTAGTCAATCTAGAGATAGGGTTTTAGAAGATACACTTGGCGCTAAAATGATAGGAGTTCGCCTATTCTGAGTAGGGGGATATGTCCCGTAATCCCCAAATAACATAGATACAAATAGAATAGTGTACTTTGAACTTGGCGCTCCCCTTATGGACACTTAAAAACGGGATGATTAAATGAAAAAAGGAAGAAGACTCTTCCTTTTTTCATTTAATCATCCCGTTTTTAAGTGTCCATAAGGGGAGCGCCAAGTTCAGAGTAAACTATTCTATTTGTATTAACATATATTTGTACTACGAAGTTACAGATTCAGGGTAGTGATACATGTTTTGCCCCTGGTAAATATAAATATATATATATATATATATATATATATATATATATATATATATATATATATATATATATATATATATTATATATATATAAAAATATATATATATTTATATATTTATATATATATATATATATATATTGCCCCTGACAATGAGCATGTAAACTCGTGGCAAGGAGCATGTAACCCCTGGCAACGAGCAAGTAACCCTGGCAACGAGCATGTAACACCTGTCAATGAGCATGAAAACCCTAACAACGAGCATTTAGGTAAGAAAATTATAATAAATGTATGAGGAGGCACCAGAATTTTATTTTATTTTTTGGGCAGGGGGGCAGAAATTTCTAGTTACGCCACTGAGGGGATGCATAATATTTGCAGGTAGCCCTGGAAATTTTTTTTGTTTGTTTGTTTGTTTTCATGGGGGGTGGGGGATATCATGCAAATATATATATTTTTTAATAAAAATCCCCCCCATGACACAAAACTATTCCCATGATTTAGAACCCACTACAAGGTATAGAAAATAATGAATTCTCTTTCTTTCCAAGGCGCAGTCCAGACTGCACGGTGCATTCACAGATCCAGACAGGTCATTGCACTTAACGACCCACATGGTGAGTGCGTGGGAAATGACGATGTCCCTTTATAACGGATTAGAGTTTTATGTGTGCCGTGACCCCGGCATTGTGTGTCTGAGCTATGAATATGTATAGACCACTTAGGGATATATGCTTAACTTTCCCTGGGCTTGTGTTACCCTGCAGATTTCATTGGTACGGCTAAATGTTCTCCTAATAATTGCTTGTTTAGTTCATCACCTTAATTACCCGTTTCGGCCAGATAATAAGGCCCTTCAGACACGAAGGCAACCCAACAATATTGTGTGCAGAAGTTGATTTAAAATAATTGTGTCTGGGGCATAAGCCAAGACAATAGACCTCCTCCTCCTCTTCCTCCAGGCCAACGACACCGCACCTTCAATTAATAAGGATCAGGCGGCCTGAAATGATGGTGTCAATTCTGTCCACTCATTTGGGACCTTGACACCGTGAGAAAAAGAGCGCAGCAAACATTTACTGAGTGCAGATGTCCGCCGGGCCCAGGTGACCGCCGATTTCCATGTACCACATGTGTGACAATGGTTTGCATGCTAATTGGGCGGCTCGCAGAGATTAGAGCGGCCCCAAAGCTATTTTCCAGGCGCGCAGGTTCTAGTGACAATGGCAGAAGTCTCCGCTGCCTTTATACGGTTTTCTTGAGCTGAGAGGTAAGAATTAAATTGGAATTTGTGAACACAAAGGAGACACCTACAGCTTTCTGTCTCACGGATCTGCATGGCAAACACATTCGGAACATAAGAAATAACAAGTGATAAATGTTTAACGCTATATATATATATATATATATATATATATATATATATATAGAGATATCTAAACACAGAGGGGGCCTTATTCTGGGCATGCGGCTAATAGCGTATGAACATGCGGTACTTGTTTAGTTTCACGGCGGCAGATAAATCGCATGCAAGCGCAGCGAGCCACCGTGCCCAAAACGTGGCGCCTCCCTTAATCCGCGTTTTCCGCCTCCCTTAATCCGCGTCCGCTCGCCACGCTTCGCTGCACTCGCCACACTACAGATGGAGCAGGTCTAAACTTTGCAGGGGATGGCGGAAGATTCGCTATCTGCTGTAAGGGGAAGCGCGCGCACGAGATGCGCGTGCGTCGCCTTACAACGGGGCTTCCCCCGGGTCCCTGCCGCCTCGCCAAGGGTCGCCCCGGGTCCCCGCTGCCCTGCCGCCCCACCCCCTAACCCTGTCTCAGTCAGATGGAGCTCCTCTCCGCCGGCGGCCACCAGCGGACAGATTCTGGCGCTGGCGGGGCGAGAGGCGCTCCATCTGTATAAAAAATCAACTCCATGCATAGTGGATAGTGGGGGTATGAAAAGGTACAAAATCGCATCAAATTGCATCCGATCGAATCGCATACGATCGAATGCAATATCGCATGCGATTTATCTGCCGCCGTGAAACTAAACAAGTACCGAACATGCAAATATTCACGTATCTATCGGTGAATCCGAGTCAAGACCACAAAACGGGCTTTTCCGGGTGGCAGCTGTCTGGCTGGGTGGAGACAATGCCAACATATACAAAACACAAGGGAGGATCATGGGAGCATTGTGGGCATGCAGATACATATGTGTCTTATTATGAGTCGTGGGGGGGGGGGGGGGTGCACCTTTTTTAGATGGGTCTCTTGCAACCAGCAGAATGCAAGTATAATGCTGGGCACAAACAAGACAATTCTCTCATATCTAATCGCAGGACAATGTGTAACATCCATTCTCAGGCCCTGTGGGGGAATCGCGCTTCCGAACGGGTGGCGGCCGGGCCACCTTTTGCAAAGCGGGGTTTAGTGGAGTCAACCAGAATAACCGCCTATTTCAGAACTTTCACGTATAGTTTTTCTGCAGTTTCTAGAAATAAGTTTCTCCCAGCAATGATCCTTCTGTACACTGGCGACGTGATTACTTTATGCTTAGTAAATATTATTCCTGTGGTCCTTTGCATAGTTGTTCCTGCTTTCTGATTGGCTGATTATTCGGTATGTATATGGTGGTTTAAGTTCCAAATGCGCAATTACACTTCAAAAGAACAATACGCGGTGTGAACATATAGAGAAAGATAACGATACCTATTCTATTCCACATACATTTAATTATTATTTCAAATAAAAATGCACACCTTTTCTAATGGCATTTTGTAATATGTGCAATGGATAATTGAAATTAATTTATTTGCATCTAATCAACAAGGGCGCTGTGATAATTGCCTTGAATAATTAACAAGCCATTTTGTTTAAGGAAACATTCACAAGTACATAAAAAGGAAAACAGAAAACAGGGCTGTATATTTTCTTAGACTTAGGTTGCAAAATTGTTTATGTGATGTTTATTTCTTTTGTAATTTCAGCCAAAATTCTTTACTAGATCAGCTCTTAAAGACCGCTGGATGCTTTGCAAATGAGGAAATCCTGCAGAAATCCAGCTGCATTATGCCAAACTAGTGCATGTCGTCCTTTTGTTGCCGACACAGTAAACCTGTAGATCTGCACCAGGCTATTTCCAGTCACATCGCAACTTTAGATGCATGTCAGTTGGGACAGTCACGGAATTTTTTGCCATAATCGAAGGAGCATGCTCTTGCGACCAGCGACCATTAAAGGCTGGTGCAGGATTTATCGCCCTGTACACAACGATAACCCGGGCGATATGGTCACTCGGTGACCATTTAGCCAGCGATACTGGCTCCATTTCGCAATTCAAACAGTCTGGTTTAAATGTTTGAATTAATTGTAATTTTTTTTAAATAAAAAAAATGGTCTACATTGAATGTTGAATGATGTTAATGTTCTTATTTTAAAGTGGCTCACTGTTGGATCTGCTTCTAGCGTTAAGGCTGTGGAGCCTGACTAGACGTTGGACTTGAAAGGGTTAAGGGCGGGATGCATTAAAACACATTGCCACCCCTTGGACCGCAGCGATGCTAGATCATTTGTATTAACATATGTGGCTAGCATCGCATTGCGGTGACGGAGGCCCCCCTGCAATACCTGTGATGTGGTGTGCGGGTGGTCTCCATCACCTCCCTGGGCACCTCCTCCCCTCACGCCGGGAAGCCTAACCAGGAGGAATTTACCTTCCGAGTCCAGGAGGACTTGGAGGAAGGTAAGCCAGAGGGAGGGTGGTCAGTATCTGTGGCAGGGGTTGGCGGAGGCTGCAGGTTGCGGCGGGCGGCGATAGAAGCTTTGGGGGGCGATACCATGCTCGGCAAAACTGGGGCGGCGAGTGTTAGTACATTTGAAAATGCGGTAAACCCCCAAAAACGGGGGTTTTACCGCCTTTTCCGCCTAGTGCAATCCGCCCTAAAGGATAAATTTACTAAGATGGATGTTCTATGTAAAATGGAATGTTGCCCATAGCAACCAATCAGATTCTGCTTCTTATTTAATTAGCACCATCTCAAAGATAATAGATATGATCTGATTGGTTGGTATTTTAATGCAGTTTCTATTAGCCCTTAGTTCTTCCATATGTGCTGCATGCCGGTTTTCCTGTACTACTAGCCCCCATGTTATTTTATTGCAACCTTGTTTGTCTGAAATTGTCTTCATGTGAAGGGTTAAGTTCCTTTGACACTTGTTTTGTGGGTCTGGTCTCCTTACTAATGTCCCTTTAGGCTTTACGCTGGTATTAGGGTTGTGCAACAATAGGCTTTACGCTTTGGAGCTGCCTACCTGGATTTGCGTTTGTTTGAGCTAAGGTTTTGCAGACTTGTTGGTGTAATCCCCCTGACTGGAGATTACAGTTCCCATTGGAACAAGAGTAAGAAAGCTCCAGTAATTGGGCTAGTAAAAAAAGATATAGGCATTGTCTTGAATAGCTTTGGGTTGCCAGGGAGAGCCAACCAAAAATAGGTAGACTCCTAGACTGAGCTGCTTCTTGATCACTGTGCAATCTTGTAGACCATCTTTGGACTCTACAATCACACTACGGCCACAAGATCATAATCACTGTAACCTATGGGGGAACATGTAATGAGAATTATACATTTTAGGCAGATAAATGGGCCCGGTAAAAAAAAAAAAACTAGTTCTGTACATAAAGAAGTCCATTAGTGGAGCCAGTGGTCGGTGTTTTGGATCCCACTCGGGAACTGGCCCAAAGCTGGTAAACTGAAAGGACAATGCTTCCCAAACTTTTATGAATCAAGATGCCCTATTGTATCAGAATTTTCTCCACGGCACCTGTAGGCCAAAACGGTTCTTATTGAGAAATTAAGGAAAAATAAATAAATGTAAAAAATTGTGTTCATAGTTCATCTTGAGGTCTAATTATGTAGTGAGGGATAAGATTTGCTTCGGTTTGTCCATATATTTTTTATTATTTCTAGCCACCAGCACTGGTTTTGCCAATGACATTGACCGTAATTTAATTGAATTGGTCCTGGACCACGAACGCAACCCAATGCATCCATGCAAGGGTCCCGAGGCACCCCAGGGTACCACGGGCACACAGTTTGGGAACCACTGAGCTGATTGGCTGGTGCTTTATCGCACTCCAAGCTTTGAGAAGAAGTAGTCTCCTGGCCATAGCTGCCTATCTGATTCTACTTATCACGGCTCAGTTATATCTTATAGAACAGGAAAGATCTATTGGAGAATAAATCATCGTCAAGATCTTTCTTGGATAATGGGGAAAATATAATCGAGTCTTCTTATAGGGGGAGGGTGATCGCATCCTTCGCCTCTCCTGTATCCGTCCCTGGTTACACAGGCGGTGCAGTAGAGGCACATTCATCAGTGCAGCTGACTGCAGTGCGCACACTTCCTGCTGCCCGGGACGAGGAACGTGAATTCTGATAGGGCGGCAACAACCTGCTCCTGATTGGCCCCTTCATAACTCGATGCTGCCCGCTCAGCCAGGTCATAGGCAGCCTGCCGCCCTGTGATAGGTGCTGCCCCTAGGCCCATGCCTCACGGGCCTAGCGAGTGCAGTACATTGGCCCATTTGGAAGTTTCCTTGTTGACCCTATGGCCAATCCACCAATGCGGGCTTATGGACATTTTGGCTGTCTACATAAGTATGGCCAACATTGTTACATACTGTAAGTGGTCACAACTTTTATACAGTACTTATAAAATATAAATTTAGTAAAATATGTTAAAGATCGTCTTTGACTTCTACACCTTGTGTTTCATCATTTGTACGGCCCTTTAGCTGTTATGGGACTACAAGTGTCAGTGAGCCCTGATTATATATGTATAACTAAAGATTGTAAGCTTGCGAGCAGGACCCTCCTACCTTTGATGGTCTGTAATTCCAAGTTTGTTCTATAACTGTCTACTAATGTAAAGTGAAACGGAATATACTGCGCTATATAAGAAATGGTCAATAAATAATAAATGAATAAGGCCAATGAATAGAGAGGCCATGAGAAGGGCATCCTGGGATTTATAGTTCCATAACAGCCGAATAATTGCAGATCATGGAGAAGATCATTCAAACACATAGAGAAGTGTAACCATTCACTATTACAGGACTTCCATTGGGCTGCTCCCATCCTATGGAATGCCCTTCCACGCACAATAAGACTCTCCAATAGCCTCCAAACATTCAAGCGTTCCCTGAAAACTCACCTCTTCAGGCAAGCCTATCATATTTAAGTTCCACATGTATAACCCTCTGAGGCACTAATGTATTATATAGCTTTCCTTCTGTACTTGCAACTTGGTGGACTGCTATGCTATTACTGGTGCCTGTCCTTGTGTTTACCTCCTATATCCCTATAGAGTGTAAGCTTGTAGCAGGGCCCTCTAACCTCCAAGTCTGTCTGTTTTTACCCAGTTTGTTTTATCATTGTCTACAATTGTAAAGTGCAACGGAATCTGCTGCGCTATATAAGAAACTGTAACTGAATCTGCTGCGCTATATAAGAAACTGTAACGGAATCTTCTGCACTATATAAGAAACTGTAACGGAATCTGCTGCGCTATATAAGAAACTGTAACGGAATCTGCTGCGCTATATAAGAAACTGTAACGGAATCTTCTGCACTATATAAGAAACTGTAACGGAATCTGCTGTGCTATATAAGAAACTGTAACGGAATCTGCTGCGCTATATAAGAAACTGTAACGGAATCTGCTGCGCTATATAAGAGTGTGTACCAAAGGATACCCTTGGGAGCGCTTAATTAGGGTTGCTGACTCAATAAGAGCAGCTGCTTGGGTGGGGAGGGTCAGTCCCCACACAAAATAGGAAAAAGGACAACACAAAAAAAAAGCAGCGCTCACAATCAATGATGAGTGAATCAGATTTCAAAATTTATATAAACAATTTATTAAAAAACAATATTAAAAATAATCATATATAGCAGCATATTTTGGGGAAGATGGTGGTCAGACGATTGAGCAGGTGAAACCTCCAAAGTATTACACGTTTCGCTGTCCAAACGTCAGCTTTGACAAAGCTGACGTTTGGACAGCGAAACGCGTTGGTATTGCTGGTGCCAGATCCTGGATAATACTTTGGAGGTTTCACCTGCTCAATCGTCTGACCACAATCTTCCCCAACCAAGTATTGGAAGTCTACGGCTCAATTCAACTACCCAATTCAACCTGGACACTCGGCCACGAGGTTGAAGGTAGGCTAACACAACATCAGCCACTCCCTCGGTGTGCCTACAGGATTACAAATTGCCGTTCATCGAACTCCACCTCAATATTGGGACTACTACATAGTGTGGACAGTGCGGGTTCCATTATTCCTCCAACCCCGGACGGGGATATCCCAATACACGTGAGATCTGGTCACCAGTTATTGTTTTTTAAAAAACACTTTTTTTATACTCATTCATCAATTAATAATTTTTTTGTAACAGTGTACACTTGAACAACATCAATTATATGTTATAAAATATGCTGCTATATATGATTATTTTTATTTTGATTGTGAGCGCTGCTTTTTTTGTGTTGTCCTTTTGCACTATATAAGAAACTGTAACAGAATCTGCTGCGCTATATAAGACACTGTAACGGAATCTGCTGCACTATTTAAGAAACTGTAACGGAATCTGCTGTGCTATATAAGACACTGTAACGGAATCTGCTGTGCTATATAAGACACTGTAACGGAATCTGCTGTGCTATATAAGACACTGTAACGGAATCTGCTGTGCTATATAAGACACTGTAACGGAATCTGCTGCGCTATATAAGACACTGTAACGGAATCTGCTGCGCTATATAAGAAACTGTAACGAAATCTGCTGCGCTATATAAGAAACTGTAACGGAATCTGCTGCGCTATATAAAAAACTGTAACGGAATCTGCTGCGCTATATAAGACACTGTAACGGAATCTGCTGCACTATATAAGGCACTGTAACGGATTTTGGTTTGCTCAGTAAGCAGCTTACCGAACACCAGAGACGCCGCCAATCGAGGGAACCATGCGAGGGAATGTGTAATGAAGACACATCCCCTGGCATGCCTCCGCTGTAGGAGAAATCATTCCATGGTTGCCACCGGCGAACACCCTGTCCACCGGCCCGATGTATGTGAATATGCAAGTTGCCGAAGCCATTCGCAAATGAGGCCTGCACATTCGCATAATAGACCATGCGCAGAGCCACAAACATCGGAACAGGGCCCAATTTGCTCCAAATGTCTTTTTTCTCCTGCCATTTATCAACCTCCCACAGTATTATCGGCTTATGGGTGGATTTTCTCCCGTTTAACGGGGCCAATGTGTTATTCTGTGAGCCCACGTACGGTACATGTAAGACTACAGACGTCGAATTATCCACAGGGGGAATATGTGTATTTCACCTGGGACATGACAATTGTTCAGAGGACGGTCTGCAACCGGCTGATTCATCACATTTCTGTGTATTTGAAGAAAATGTACATAATTATATCCATTACAATGCAAATTTCCTCACCTGCTTCTGTCTGGCTAGATGAAAGAGTGGCTGGAAAATGCTACAAACGAGCTGCAATCTTCATTTTAATGTATAGAAAGCTTTGTATGACGGAATTCTGTAGGAAGATTATAAGAGCTGGAAGTAAAGTGAGTTTTGAATCTCTGCCATTTGGATTAGCTCAGCTCGGAAATGGCCGCTGGGCTTTCCAGGATAAACGCCGGATTTTCACGTAGGAGTTTCCAACTCTGTCGCTCACCGATATGTTTATATCTGCTACTCTGCAAATACTATATAATGTGCCGCGCGTGCCGACTTTGCCTTCTCCCAAATCTGTCAGGGTCACATTGACTCCTAGAGGTGTAGGCCACTCTTCCACATCTTCCGATTCAGATGCCGAAGCAAAAGCGAGCCTCTTAAGTGACGGAGCTGTGAGTCATTGCAAGTGTTGCCACCACCCACAAGTGAACAGAGATACCGGCAACAATCTCAGCAACTGCAACACAAATACGAGGAACATCGGCTCCATGAGTGTCCAACCGGGACACTGGTTACATGCTTTATGCGTACAAGATCGTGACCTCATGCTGAGTCATGTCCCAAAAATGGTCACAACAAACACACCGTTACCTCTTCCAAGTGGCCTCTTCCTGTCAATCAGTGTGCATCTGACTGAGCATTCTGCGCTGCTTCTGGTGCTGTCAGTGGTGCAGAGAGAGGGGGGGGCGGGTACTCTTTAACTGGACCCAGGCCTGTTGATGGGGCTAATTGGGGGCACAGGTCCCGCTCCCCCATTGCAGAGAGCAGAGCATGGATAGACAAGTTGGGCTTTATAAAAAAAATAGCCTGGCCACGCCTCCTTAATTGACCATGCCCCACTCATTGACCAAGCCCCTGTATTTTACCGGGTCCCAGCTAAACTGTCAGGCACTAGGACCCAGAGCAGCAGTCCCAAGCCACCTCTTCCTCTCCTTTGCAGCCTGTAAACTTGCGTGTATATGCCTATGGAGACCCCATTTGCATCGGACCCCACCACAGTATATATATATAATATAAATCCTGCTGCTACCACTGTGCACAAGTACGTACACGGTGTGTACTACCGTAACGCCCAGCAACCCAAATGCTCCTGGATGCAACTGGGAATGCTATCATCCTGTACCTGCTGTAAACCAGTGGCGGCTCCAGGGGTGGGGCTGGACTGGCGCTCAGTCCAACATTCAAATAGGGGAGCAGCACTCACTGCCAATCAGTCAGTTTGGAATGGCAGTTGGTGACAGTTGCTGGGCCTCTCCTATTTGAATTTTGATGGAGCCCCCCAACTAGACTCTTCTCTGCTGTTAACCCAGTTTTGACCTGTTCCTGTTTCTACCTGATTAATAGACCTTCCCCTGGATGACCTGCCGTGTGGCGTAACCGCCATCGCACACCGCTGCCACTTTCCTCTGTATCGTCTGCCAATATATCCCAGGGGGCTATTGATCGTTCTTTGCATCTCTGAGGCAAAAAAATATATATTTTTATTACTACTCATTGCGGCCATAAAAACACATTTTAATTTTAACATAATGCAATCGCCGTGTCCGGTAATAAGCAATAGTGATCCAGCATCAATGCGAGACTTAATGATACCAATGCTTCTGTTCTGCTTTACTGAGCGGCTAATGAACCGCTGCTGGGAAAAAAAGTTACCTCAGTGCTTCAGTGGGAAAAAAGCTGGAAATTATAGTTGTAGGTATTGTTGAGGGGATCTTTGCACAAATAAAATATGTACTAATTCTTGGAGAGAGATAAAGTGGGGAGATGATAATGTACCAACCAACCAGCCCCATAACTGTCATTTTTTTCAAACACAGAAGTAACCTGACAGTTAGGAGCTGATGGCTGATATTTTATGTCTGTCCGCTTTATCTGCATATGGTGTGGCCTTGTGCTTGCTGGAATGACGTGGTAACACTCGAAACGGTGTCACATTGCCCATAGGGTTGCAGGGGTAATTGTGAGAGGTTGCTCTGCCGTATATCTCGCTGATGTTCATTACCACCCATTGCTAATTGTAAGATGGCCCCTGAGCGCCATGTATAAGCAGGAAAACATGTTTCATAGCCCCCTTTTGAACAGTATATTTCCCCCGAAACGCGTCACAACTTCAAGCTTATATATTTACTCCTAATGATATGAGTTCTTCGGGTACAGTGAGAATTATTGTAGCTGATCCACCTTCACATTACAATGTGCTACAGCTTGTGAATTCGATTTTTAATCATGAATGCGTTTAATCGCCAATACTGTATACAGCAATATTTCGCCAGATCTGAGAACTGAGGCACGTGTGATAAATCAGTTGAGCTGACGGCATTTATTTACTAATCGGCTGTTTTGAAAACCGCTGCATTCTGGGGATTTTGCAGGTTTCTGGTCCATATGTCAGTCAACAGGTGGACGGTCAGTAGGTCAAAGCATGAGCCAAATGTAATAGGGTTGGAAAACCAGAAAGTTAGATATTTTTGGGAGAGTTGTCCCATTATTTTAAAGCGGCAATCAGTTACATGTCAAAATCAACCTGGTTCTGCACTGTAAATGATTGCCGCTTTAAATAAAAAAGGGAAAACTCTCCCAAAATCTCTCACTTTCTGAATCTCACACCCTATCACATTTGGCCCCATGTGGTCAACAGTGACAAGGTCGACATAGAAGAAAGATTGACACAAGCAAAATGTCAAAGCTTTAAACAGCCGCCATGAGTTTTTTCAATTTCTTTTCTTTTTTCTTTTATTTTATTTTTCATACTTTCATGTGGACTCCGATTGGGAAGGGTAAAGTGGCGAGTAAAGCATAAATTACTCCTTTGTGTGCTTAAAGATGTCATAACAGAAAGTGAAAGCAATTTTTGCAGAGACACTGATCTGTTTCAAACTTGCTGGATATGGACAGAGGGTAGCTGTGAAGACAGAGATTGGAGGTAGGAGCAGATGGGGACTGGGGAAGGGGTGGAGAGTTTGTGGCCTAAAAACTGTCACAGCTCAAAGTGAAATGAAAAACGGTTACAGCTCAAAGTACATTGCAGAAGCTGTCATTTTGATGGTCTTTTATATAAGAGGTTAACAAATTTAACCCAGCACAGCCTGATTCTTTTCAACTGGCCCCTGCTGCAGATTAGAGCATTTTGTTTTGCGATTCCCAGCCATTCAGCTGGTGAGCCCTTTTTGGAGGATTGCAGACTGTAATCTCCTGAGCACACATTCCCTGGCCTCACACTCTCATGCAAGTAAATATTTGCCTGGTAGAGTGAGCAGAATTCGGTGTCACTTTGGAGAGAGGGTTCTTCAGTCTGGGCCGGCCCCACCTTTTTGCCTGACATATATTTGCATACATTACAAGACATTCAGCAGCAGAGCCCTACTGTGTCGCCAGTTGTGTGTGAACAATGGCGCGAATGCCATTAGTGAAATTTCATGCCAATTACGGGCTCTCTGTGCCAGCGGCTCTTTCTGCAAACTGGTAACTAGCCCCCTAGGTGCGCACCAGCCCCTGTTTTATTGCTTGAGACTATACGGGGGGGGGGGAACGAAGTCATAAACAGGGTTGTGGAACGGCTAACAATTATTAAGCCCTAATACATGCAAATATGTTAAATTGGCTTTACGTCTTAAATTTGATGGCGGTTTCAAGAGTTTCAGTAATCGGCATTATAAGGATCTAATACGTAATGTGGGGGCGGAGACTCTCGCCCAGAATGACCTAACGTAGAAGACGAGAGGCAGATGCACTAAGATTCAGTGGAGAGAGATAAAGTATCAGCCAATCATCTCCCAACGGTCGTGCTACAGGCTTATTTTGAAGAGTGGCAGTTGGGAGCTGATCTCTATTTGATCTCTTTATCGCCCTCCAAGTACATCTGCTCCCTATATGTTGTTGGTGGAGACGGAGAAATCTCTCTCTGCTCAGTTTTATTGGACCATTTACAAAATCAATTGATCAATCGTTGACTAATCTTATTACAAAAAGAAGAAACGGCAAAGTTGTGTAATATGTATTTTAATGAAGGTCTTCAATTTGTCATTGATTTATAAAATGTAAAGATTTGGGGGTACATTTTTTAAGATGGGAGTTCTATTGAAGATGGGATGTTTCCCATAGCAACCAATCAGATTCTGCTTATTTATTTAGCACCTTTTAAAAGAGAATAGATGGAATCTAAGCGCAGTTTTAAGTTAATTGTTTGCATAGAGAATTCCTTAACATTGTGGCAGGGGTGCTTAAGGATGTTTTTGCGAGGGGGGGGGGGGGGTACAGGCAATAATTAATAATTTCCCTGCAATAACCCCCTCCTTTCATATTGCTGTCAGCAACGGCTTTCTCCAGCACACACCTAATATCTATTCTCTTATTTCTTCTAAGGGGGCGTGGTCAGATACCAGTGATTAGGCCACTCCCACTTTCATTACTATGGCCCAGAAAATCTCTCTACGGCCCTGCATTGTGGCACAAGACAATGGCCCTTATTCTGGCTCACTTGCAAAGGCAAATTCCTTCTCAAATGGACAAAACCATGTGCACTGCAGTGGGGCAGATGTAACATGTGCAGAGAGAATTAGATTTGGGTGGAGTTTTACTTCAAAGTGAGATCTATATTGCAGTACAAAAATAAAGCAGCCAGTATTTTCCCTGCACAGAAACAAAATAACTCACCCAAATCTAATTCTCTCTGCACAAGTTACATCTGCCCCACCGGCAGTGCACATGGTTTTGTCCATTTGCCTTTGCAAGTGAACCAGAATAAGGGCCAATATAACACATGATCTGTCGTCCATCTCCGGCTAATTTCATCCACAAGCCATTATTTATTTGATGTCATTTAAAAAAATCCAAAATGAGCCTATGTAAATCAGGCAGTATTAGCGTAACTGGGATTTAACTGAAGTTACCGCTCTTACAGTCTTAGTCTACCCGTTTCAGAATAAAATTAACATTTTGCCCTATACAATACCAGGACTTAAAAGTCTTGACACAGCATATTGTATTCATATTGGGTGTACATATTCTAGAATCTTTCCGGTAAAAGAATCTGCATTTAGATAGACGCATTTTGCAGAGAATGAAACCCTGGTATTTTATAAGTATCTTATTTTTTGTCTAGATAGCTATAGGGAGTTTTTGTGTATGAGATCAGGAAGAAATTTCAGTATGTTAAATAGATTGAAAAATGCATTTATCCGTTTTACAGGACAAATAAAGTGAAGCAACTGCTTTGATCCAAATAAGAGATATGTGATGAGTTCTTAAAATACCATTCAGCTCGGCCCGGCAAGTGATCTGACTGACTATTGCCACTTTAAAATCACTTTTTGCCTTTGTCTGCTTAAACATAATATTTCTGTTACGTTATTTGCTTTTTTGCTATGCATGCTTCTGTTAACACGCTATGCATACAGACAGAAGCAATTGTACCCAAAGAGCCACATATTTATGTAGAGTCAAAACAGGAAAACCAAGTCGCTCAACTTCACACACTATGGAAATGCTCAGCACATCCCTGGGAAATAAACTTTATGAGCTATAAAATGAGGTTTATTTCTATTTTATGGGTGCTATGCATTGTCGGGATATATAGGGTACATGTGGGTCCAGATTGCGGATGATTCACCTGTGCTCCATTCTGGCAGGTAACGGATGTAGGAGTGAGTGGGACGCGGGTGAGTAAGCAAGGTTGTTTCAAGGGCAAGGAAAATATAAGCAACTGTCTTATGTCCCAATGTGTTAGAAACTCCGATCGCATGATTTAAAATAGGTTTCCAAACTTTCCAGGACATTTATAGGTATATTTGGATTTATGCTACTAACCTTTTTTGTATACCCCGCATCTGCGTCCGCATGAAACTTTGCGCACATGAGAATGCTGCATTGGAATCCAATTATGCCTCATCGGTCGCAAATGGAGATGTGATGGATGTGCAGGGGGACATGGCAACACCCTTAGTTGCGTCGGCTCAGACTCAAGCATTTGCCGAGGGACCAGATGCAAGATGCAATCTACAAATGGGCAAACATTCAATGCCATCAAGAGGAAGTCTTGAATGTTTTTTGGAGAGTACACCTATGTGTAGTTGGTGCAAATTATTTCAAAGTCCAAGTATCTATCAAAGACTGTTGTTATTCTTCTAGGTCCAAGCAATCATGGTTTGCTATTTCAAAGTCCAAGTATTTCAGAGACTGTCATTATTATTCAAAGTCCAAGAAGTCATTGTTATTGTTATTCAAAGTCTAATGGTGACCATACACTGCCTGTCTGGACACCCGATACCCTGCGAGCTGGGGCGCATGCGCTCCATCACAATTTGTTGTGATGGAGCGCATGCGTCCCTGATTCCTGCCCAACTCGCCACCAGGAGGGAGGTCCCAGGACAATGGTCGGATGGCCAGCAGGTCCGACCACCTGCTCAGGTCCCATGCGCATGGAAACGCGTATCGGACCCGACGGCATGTCAGGGACAGCCGATTTAGTCCAATTTAATGGCCCTATTGGTCACAATCGGCCTAAATCGGACCAAATTGGCTCAGTGTATTGTGTTAATTATTATTCTCAGGCCCAAAGTTATAGAGACTGTTATTATTTCCAAGAAGTCTAGTCTTGTATTTCTAGGTTGGCTTGTAATCTTTACGAACAAGAATTTCATAAAACCTTCACACTTTAATCCTAAATCATCTGTCTCAATTACTCCTGCTACACCACCGATTCATCAAACACTATAGTTGTGATACTTTCACTCACCTATCTCACCTCCCCTGTGTCTCTAACTCCCCTATCTTACCTCTCTTGTGCCTCTCACCCTCCACACCGCTGTAACGGAGGCGGAGCCAGGTGCTGTGCAGTTTACAAGCTGGCACCAGCCGCTAGCCAATCCCGGCTTGCAGACCGGCTTCACAGTCAAAAGAAGGAGCCACTTTTTGAAGCTGGTGCTGGTCACGCACCAATCGCAGACTGCCAGCCAATGAGAATCTGCTTCTCATTGGCTGGTAGCTTGCAAGACTTCAGTGGCAGGTGCAGGGACGGGATGGCTCTGTCAAGCAAGCTGGCAATCCACTGTGTGTATGTGTGCTGCAGGCAGGCTTGTGCACAGGCGGTTGGGCACAGCTCAGAGTTCCTGCCCTGATCAGGAAGCCTAATGGCATGCTCTATATCCAGGCCGCAAGTGGGGCGGAGGGAGAGTGGATTCCAATCAGAGAGCGAAACTGGCCATCCAACAATCTGGCAGTCTGCTACTTGGCAGAAGTGCCAAAATGGCCAGCCAAGACCTGGGCAGGTGTAGGCATGTATATTTGAGGGACATGGGAGCCAAGAGATGGTATGGTAAATTTAAAGAGCGTTATGGTAAACAATACCATGAGGTAAGGATCACCAGTTGAGGCCCAGGACATGCTGGCTATCCCCTGCACAAAGGGCGATGCAACAGGGGTGTTTTAACAGAGGTGGGGGCTCAAGAGCAGACTCTGATTGGGCCCCCTCCTCTTCACAGTGCTGTAGGCTTTGGCATTGTGCCAGAGTCTACTGGGCATGTGCAGATCTCCGTAAACATGGCACCCGCCGTGCCCCAGAGACTAATTTCACTACTGCAGCCATTTTGCCTGTAATTTTTGCTGCTGAGGGGAGACTCAGGACAGGTAAGTAATAAAACATGACTGCACTATATGCAGTGTGGGGGCAGGGTGCCACGCAGACATTGTACCCATTATAGAAACACCAATGCACAACATCCAAAATTAGCCAGAACCTTTCACATCTGCAGGTATCAAAGATCCGCCTTAATAGAGCACATATCCTACACCTAGTCCTTATAGCTTCCCCGTTCACCGCAGTCATCTCCATCTGTGTATACTGTGGCCTTTAGCTGGTGTAGAAAACCAGTTTCAGTTACATTTCTAAACATTCAATCAGCAACTAAGGTTAAAGGTTACGGAGCCTACATCACTAGTAACCATACACAACGTTCTCATACTGGAAAGCAGTTACACACTACCACTGCTTCATCTGTACAAAAGCAGTGTACCCTACGCTTTAAAAGGCGGCAAAGATTCCGTTCTCCTGCAATTTTATTAGTCTTCGAATATGTAGATATTTAACACATTTGCAGCGTGTGAGCGGCCTGTTAGCAATTATTTTACGAAGGGGGATGGGAATGGTGGGTTGTATACATACAGCTCCAACCTTGTGCTTATTTTTAGCACATTGAATAAATCGGACCAGATGAAACAGAGCGCGGCTCTGCACCAGCTCTGCTAAAATAAATAGCACAGCGTTCGGAACAGATGGGGTTAAAAAGGTTGTAGGAACCCATCTCCCCCGAGGGCCAGGGTTGTTTACAGTGTATGTTTAAAATAATATTCCTGACTAGTCAGTCTCTCCCCTAGGAGGGCACAATTACAGAAGTAACTGAGGATTAATTAAACATCGTCCCACAGGTGTTGTGCTGGAGTTCTCGCAACAACCAAAGGGGATGTATGATAGCCTTGGCACAGAGGTGAACCGGCCGCGGCCGCCTGCGATCATTAGTTAGGCACCGGGGCAGTGCTGAACATTTTACCTCAATTATCTGATTTCTTGATTTATTCAATATTTGAATTATTTCTTTTGTTTCCAACGTCGGTTCCCATTTGCAGCAGGAGAAATGCCTCGATTTCCTAGGCCGGAAATTAACAGATTTTTCCTGTTGTGGACGTCATGCCTAAAGATTCATATGTATCACCCCCTTTTTTATTAAACAGCCCTGATACAGCATCATAAATTCACTGGTTATCGAGCCACCTAACGCCGCCCGTCGTGCGAGCGGAAAGCCCTCCCCCCGGCACCGCACGAACATCCCCGCCACATTGGATGTTTAGCATAAACATCCATCCGCATGGGAATGTACGGAGGCGGAATCATTCGATGGTCACCGACTATCGAATGATTTTTCCCCCCCTGTTCACAAATATAAGTTAGTCTTGTCAGTTGTGTGGCTCCAAGAACGGGGCGAGCGGCTGACGTGCTGTTAAATCAGCCGCCCACCCAGGCAGCCTTCGGCCCACTCATGTACCATGTCCAGCGTTTTCATGGGAATGACCATAAAGTGCTGACCGTTCCCAGGTGCCATCCCCTTGACCGCCACCACCCTATCCTACCCCCCCCGCCCCCACTGTGCGACCGCCTACGCGACTATGCAATTTGCCGGGGACTGATGAAACCTGAATCAGGCCCTTAATTACTACAGCTGTTTTATGTTATTGGTATTGGTGTTGTTGCTTAATTTTTCCCCTCCACTGGTTTTTTTTTTTTTTTTTTACATTATCCATTGTTCCATAATGTGGCATAATGTGAACTGGTGGCACTACAATGTGGCATAATGTGAATTGGTGGCACTACAATGTGGCATAATGTGAACTGGTGGCACTTCAATGTGGCATAATGTGAACTGGTGGCACTACAATGTGGCATAATGTGAACTGGTGGCACTACAATGTGGTAAATGTGAACTGGTGGCACTACAATGTGGTATAATGTGAACTGGTGGCACTACAATGTGGCATAATGTGAACTGGTGGCACTACAATGTGGCATAATGTGAACTGGTGGCACTACAATGTGGCATAATGTGAACTGGTGGCACTTCAATGTAGCATAATGTGAACTGGTGGCACTACAATGTGGCATAATGTGAACTGGTGGCACTACAATGTGGTAAATGTGAACTGGTGGCACTACAATGTGGTATAATGTGAACTGGTGGCACTACAATGTGGCATAATGTGAACTGGTGTCACTTCAATGTGGCATAATGTGAACTGGTTCCTCTACAATGTGGCATAATGTGAACTGGTTCCTCTACAATGTGGCATAATGTGAAAATTACAAACTAGCATTGTTTAAACTCTCTAATCATCTTAACTTTACCCTATAAGACTGGTGGGGACAGAGTTTAATCATTCAAGTACTTGCAAGATTACTCCACCCCTCTTACCTCACAATTCCCTTTCTCAGACCCTTTACCAATCTATTCATGTTTCTCCTATTCCTGCTTACTCCATTTCCACTGTATGCCTTAATGCTATCATGCCCTCGGCCATGGGTGGAGATGGGGTCACCTTCTCCTTACCAGTGGTGGACCTACACTTTGTGACCCTGAACTTAAACAGGTATGGAATCTCCTTGACAACCAGCAACATTAACTGAAACATCCTACAATGCTTAAATGTCTCCCTCTCACAGAACCCTACCCCCCCCCCCTTCAGTAATCACCTCACAATTAGCCAGCTTAGCATAATCACCTCATAAAACCCCCTCTTCATTAACCCCTACTTTATTAATCACCTCATAGCACTATTTTCCCCTGCCCCAGTACATAAAAACAAGAGGTGAAAATTAGTTTTTGGTGTTAAAATGCACAAGCGAGTGACAGTTCTATCACTAAAATACCCTTATATTAATAATACACTCTCAGGGGTGCTGGGCCCTGGTAAAATGAAAGGGTGTATTCAATGGGAGGGGCTAATGGAAGTTGCTTGGCCACGTACCTTAAAAAAATATATACTTAGTTTGTGCAGGGTGAAGCGGCCGCCTGCACCATGCAGGGGGGTGCTGGGGTCTAATCTGGCGGGATGCAGGGTGCGGGTGTGATCACACACCCGCACAGGGAAAGAGAGGACAGGCTGCCACTGCCCCTCACCCCAACAGTGTGTGCTGGGCTGAGGAGAGAGGGTGCTCCAGCGGCCTCTCTCTCTCTCTTTCTGACCAGCTATCTGCAATAGGGAAAGGGGAGAAGCGGAGGCCAGGCCCCTCCATCAGACCTGGGCCCAGGTAAGGAATATCTGCTCCCCCCTCTCAGGGCTACTCCACACTCTTATAAAACTCCATGAATGTTGTTGAAAAGAGTTGCCTCTGGGCCCATCCAGGATTAGGGGCCCTGAGGTTTAAGCTTCTGAAGCTACTTCCCCTCTCCTAATATTTACTCAATTGAGGAGCACCTTAATGCCAATTGTGATGCTGACCACTACTGGACAGGTTTGGTAATGATGTGTGGGAGTCATAGGAGTGAGGGATACATGGCCGGCGCCACCACTAGGCAGCTTTAGGCATTTGCCTAGGGTGCCGGCCACTGGAGGGCGCCAGTTTGCAGCAGGTCCCCCCCCCCCCCCCCCCCGGAGCGACTAGGCAATCCCCCTCCGATCCCCCTCCCTACCCCTGGAATTACTTAGCGGCGGTCACCACATTACCCGACACCCCACACCCCCGGGAAATGACGCGACGGCCTGCCGCCGCATCACCCGACACCCCCTGCCAAACCCCCCCTGTACAGCGGCCGGGGGACAGGTGAGCATCAGAGCCCCCCCCCCTTTCCTCCTGCCTGGGGCGCTCCGGTGCCTTGCACCAGTACAGGAGGGATATGACAGCCAGCGGTGGATAGGACGAGAGCAGGAGTCTTGCAATCAAGAGCTAGCTGCCATTTCTATTTGTGCGTCAGATCCTTCAGCTACCCCAATTTCTCCAGCAGAGGTCGCCATACAATATAAACACGTGTCTATACGGCGGTGTGAGTGCAATGTAATATTATTGCCTTTGGTGATATACTGTAATGTTTCGCACTCATCGCTGTTCCCATATAACCTCGTTTTCTGCAAATAGATCCAGGAGCACAAATAGACTACTAGCAGGCTTTTTTTTTTTTCTCAAGGCCATTGGAATGCAAAATTACAGGTCCAACTGACTCCTTTCGCAGCCTTAAGGTGTTAGTGTGACTGAACTGACAGCAAGTGTCAAACTTGGTTTCGTAGATATTTCCAAGAAAACCAAACCTCTGACACATCGCACATTTCACAGTATCTCACTGCTTAATGAAGTAAAGTAAGACGGAAGATAAGACATTACCGGACGTTGAAGAAAAACTTTGGTTTACTGATGTGTTTAGCATTCTACGGGTTATCATTCCAAAATGGTTGTATAATTGTAAAACTTCTTTTTAGGGTGGTGCCTCTCTGTCTTCAATCTCTGGAAAAGGGGTAGGGAGTGAGACAGTGGTACTGTACTGGCTTGCAGCCTCCTTAAGAGTAAAGTTCTAGTGAGTGCATAAATAATCCAAGTGAATGACATCACATGAATCAACTGACCTGCTGTGCTTTGTAATTTGAGCTTTTTTTTTTTAAAATCCCATACCTGCATTACGTAAACTACAATATAAAGTATACTGAAGGAGTAATAAAAACTCCACCACACTACGTTTTCACAAGAGCTGGAGAATAGAGTCATTCTAAGGATAAAACTTTTACTTTCATTCTTTATGTGTAAATATATAAGACAATCAATGTTGGATTTATTTTCCGTCCTTCATTTGTGCTTCATAATGTGACTCATTGTTTCATATACTTGTTTATACAGTAGGTAATAACTGAATCACTTGTCAAATGCAATCCTGTCCTGACTGCTATGTATTCCAATCATGGTATAGGATGTTCCTAGGATCAGGCATCTGAGGCAGTTGCACTGGGCCACCTGCATTTAGGGGCTGCTCTAGATTGATAACTCTATTCGGTTTCAGCATGAGGTGCATAAAGTTGTTGAACATACCTGGCAGCAAATTACATCATGAATGACTTGGCTATACCCATTCCACTTTTGTCACCATGGCAAAAACTAGACAGGTCCTGTGATTAATATACAGGACCCGTGAAAGGCTTCTCAGCACCCTAGGTAAAACTTCAACCTACTGACCCCCCCAACCCCCACACTGCCACCAATGCCCACTTTCCAGCCCCTCAAGTGAAAGTGTGGAGGTGGCATCTTAGAAGATACACAACCACCACCTGCATTAAGTACAACAAGGATGTCTTCCTCATAGACAGCCTTCCTTTTGTAATAGGCAGACTTGTGGCACCCCTCTACCCACCTCCAGATCCCGGTGCCCAAGCAGCTGCCTCCTGGTAGAGCCAACCCTGTGAATGCTAATCTACATATCTATATATATAAAAGGCTAACCACTCCTCACCTCTAAGAGGTGAAGTACCGCTAGTGACCACTAGAGGCCACTCCACGGACCTAATTACTCCTTTTGTGTGCTAAAATATGTCCTGACTGAAAGGGAAAGCAGTTTTTGCAGGGACACTGACTTGTTTCAAAGTTGCTGGATAAGAAGAGAGGGAGCTTTGAAGACAGAGGTAGGAGCAGATAGGGACTGGGGGTGGGGAGGACAGTTTGTGCACTAAAAACTGTCACAGCTCAAATTGAAAGTAAAAACGGTCACAGCTCTAAGAAAAAGAACATCGCAGAAGCCGTCATTTTGATTGGCTTTACTATAGTATTAATTATAATATCTGGGATAGGCACCCTTTTATCAATTCCAATCCGGACTGCATAATGATCAGTAGTCCAACAGTTCATGCGCTTTGAAATCTCTGCTATGTATAGCTGCCAGGTTTAATTGTGTTGAATCATAAATACTGGCCTACAAATCTCTTAAATCACCTTGAAAGTATAGCTTTTGTTAATTTTCGTATTGTTTTCAAGCCCCAGTCACTGCGTATATAAAGTGTTCCTGACTCATTTCTATATACCGGCACCGAAAGCCTTGGGCTCCTCTGCTCTGTAAATACACTGCCCCTTTAACCGGCTCTTTAAATGGATCGAGCTAAAGCATTCTTTTCAGGACTGAAATTTATGATTAGCCGCTAATCAAAGTCTATTGTCGTTTTTCTACCTCCGTGGTAAAGAAGCATTATTGGCCTTTACTTCTTGAGGTATTCGTTCGCTCAAATCACCGATTTTATAAAATAAATAATAAAAACGAAAAATGAATGAGATAGTGAATAATTGAATGATTTATTTAATTATGTCAGAGGCTGTTTTGCATTATCCACTCTTCGGGTATTTTTTTGCCGGAATACTTTTCATAATGAATCACCTTTTAAGGTCCTCTAAATGGAAGCTGTGTCACACACACAGATTACAGAGGATAACTGATTCTAATGATTCTATCTTAATTGGGGATAAAATGCTCCACAATATCCAAAGGCTTAAGAATTAGCTATGTGCTGAATTGTGTTATATAAGGCGGTGTAAGAATTGCATACCTCCCAACTGTCCTGTTTACCACGGGAACATCCCGGTTTTTGGGCGACATTTCCCTGGCCCGCCCGGGGTCAGCAGTGTCCCGTGGCGGGGAGCGGGAGCAGTTGGGAGTCCAGCTGCCAGCCGCTTGTTAGCGGGCAGCAGTGGCAAAACAGGGCGTGGCCTCACGTGAGTGACGCGTGTGAAGGCCACGCCCCCAAATTTTGGGCGCACGAGAAGGTCCCGCTGTACCACCAATGGATGTTGGGAGGTAGGGAATTGAGTGCCGTGAGAAATCTATATACAGTATTGAAACCAGTATCTCTTATATATTTGGCTACATCTGTCACTCAAAGTGGGTGTCTGTGTCTATAACGCTCTGTTCCTGGACTTTCCTCTTAATGTGTGATTGCCTTCATCTGTGCTGAACACCTTTCTGAGAAATTAACCTGTTTAAAACAGGTGATGGCAATCATACATTAAGGGGAAATCTAGAAACAGAGCATTGTGTCCCTCCTGGAGAGGGTCATGTTGGGAGGTATGTGACAGAGAACCAGCCCAGTGAGCCCACAGACAGTGCCAGACACCCACTGCCTTCCCATGTTGCCCAGCACTGCTACTCCACAGCCACCAGGTGAGCGCCCCCCTCCCGCGATTTGCGGCAAAACCTCCCCCCCGCGCGCCTCCCGCGATTCGCGGCAAAAACACCCGCGACCCCCCCTACCGCGGTTCGCAGCAAAAACACCCCCCGCGACCCCCCCTCCCGCAATTCGCTGCAAAAAGAACCCCCCCACGACCCCTCCCGCAATTCGGGGCGGCACCCCCCCTGCGACCCCCCTCCCGCGATTCGCGGCACCCCCCCCGCAATTCGCAGCAGCCCCAGGATTAAATGGCACATGCAAAACACTGACATGGCTATGGTCGACAATGAAAAAGGTTGACATGAGTTTTTGAAGATTTATTTTTAATTTTTTTAATTTTTTCATATTCATTGTCATGTGTCGACATGGACACCAATGAAGTGGCACACTTATGTCAACATTTACATGTGTTGACCTTTCTGTGTTGATTTTTTCTTGTGGCGATTCGCGTCACACCCCCCCGCAACCCCCCCTCCCGCGATTCGCGGCAACCCCCGTGACCCCACACCTCCCGCAATTCGCGGCAACCCCCCACCGGAACCCCTGTGAACCCCGCCCTCCCGCGATTCGCGGCACCCACCCCCGCGACCCCCCCTCCCGCAATTCGCGGCACCCCCCCGTGATTCGCGGCAGCTCCAGAATTAAATTGCACATGGAAAACACTGACATGGCTATGGTCGACAATGAAAAAGGTTGACATGAGTTTTTGAAGTTTTTCTTTTTCATTTTTTGAATATTTTCATATTCATTCTCATGTGTCGACATGGATACCAATGAAGTGCCACACTTATGTCAACATTTACATGTGTTGACCTTTCTGTGTTGATTTTTTCTTGTGGCGATTTGCGTCACATCCCCCCCCACCCCCCCCCCCACAACCCCCACTCCCGCGATTCATGGCACACACACACCTCCCCGCGATTCTCGGCACCCCACCCCGTGACCCCCCCTCCCGTGATTCACGGCACACCCCCGCGACCCCCCCTCCCATGATTCGCCGCAACCCCCGCCCCGTAACCCCCCCTCCCCCGATTCGCGGCACCCACCCCCGCGACCCCCCCTCCCGCAATTCGCGGCACCCCCCCCCCCCGCGATTCGCGGCAGCTCCAGAATTAAATTGCACATGGAAAACACTGACATGGCTATGGTCGACAATGAAAAAGGTTGACATGAGTTTTTGAAGTTTTTTTTTCATTTTTTGAATGTTTTTATATTCATTCTCATGTGTCGACATGGACACCAATGAAGTGCCACACTTTGTCAACATTTACATGTGTTGACCTTTCTGTGTTGATTTTTTCTTGTGGCGATTCGCGTCACACCCCCCCTGAACCCCCACTCCCGCGATTCACGGCACACACACCCCCCCTCGATTCTCGGCACCCCACCCCGTGACCCCCCCTCCCGTGATTCACGGCACACCCCCCCTACCATGATTCGCCGCAACCCCCGCCCCCGTAACCCCCCTCCCGCGATTCTCTGCAATCCCTCCCCTCCCGCGATTCGCAGCATCCACCCCCCCACAACCCCCCCTCCTGCAATTCGCGGCACCCTCCGCGACCCCCCCTCCCGCGATTCGCGGACACCTAAGTTGCAATACAGGGCATCTTTCATACAATTCTAACCATATTTCTCATATACAAACGTTCACAAATTAAGGGGGCGCAGCCCCTTACGACGGTGTGAAGAGCGCCCGTAGGGCGCGATGAATCACCTAGTATATATATAAAAGGCTAACTACTCCTCACCTCTGTGAGGTAAAGTTCCTCCACTGACCACTAGAGGCCGCTCAACAGACCAAATTACTTGTGTGCAATGTCATAACAGAAAGTTAAAGCAGATCGTTTTGGGATCGCGACAAGCCGGTTTATTATATTGCCAAGTACCCTGGATGCCTATATGGATTGAACTTATGGGGAGAATTTATCAGCTTGGGTGACTAATAATGCAGCAGGTAGTAAAGGTGACACATTATACAGTATGTTAGTCTGTTTTTTTTTTTTTTTTACTACTGTATTATCTGGTTTTGTGCTTATTACCAGGACGGGATCACAAACCCGGGGTCATTACACAACAGACATTGTCCCAATTACACGGAACCGCTATTTTTCAAACACTACAGTATGCATCAAATACACACAGATAGGACTTGACGTGATAAAATATGAGTCCTTTACTAAGAACAGAAAAACATTGAAATAACATATATAAAAAATAATGTCCTTTTTGTCAGATACTTTGCTCTTCATCTGCAATTTCTTAAATGTCACTCATAAGCACAAACCTCATGATTTTTGTCATGCATATTTTGGATTTGCAGAATTTATTCATTGTCCAATTTTTATACTTCACTCCACAATTATTATTACAGAATTAGTTTAATTATCTTAAATGTAATTAGTATTTTGTTTTGTTGCTGTTGAGAAAACAGTATTTTGTTGTTGTTGTTGTTGTTGTTGTTTTATGACTTTACAGCCTTGGCTGTTTTTCACAGATTATTATAATAGACCGAATATATATATATAATTTTTTTGTGTGTCAGGCAAAATATGTTAACAAACGAAAAAAAATTTAGTTGTAAATTTTGCAACAAATTGTAAGAGTTTTACGCTAATGAAGTAATTGAATTAGTAAGCAAAGGGATCATTTTATTTGTATCGTATTTTCAAAACTTCAAGTGGTATAAAAGATTTGCAATGTCTAGAAAGACAGTTATTAGATCAATGTTGATTATGGCCATGTCAATTATGGTCAACATGAATTAGGCTGACATGGTCAAAAGGTCAACAGGGTCAAATGGTCAACCTGTCAAAGGTAGACAGTGAGTAAGTTCAAAGGGTACAAAAGGTCTACATGACAATGGTTGACACAAACGTGTAACCTCAGGGGCTCGCTTAGCTAGCTATGCTTCAAGGTGGCTCATTGCGCTCTTCACAGGTAACAATTCCTAAGCGTAGACCACGGGATTGGTGAATCAAGCATACATTGGAAAAACGTTTTGACCACGTTGAGCTTACAGGGGGGCCAAGATGGACCAAGCCTTGAAAGTGATAAAGTGGAGAGTGAGTCACTTGGTCCCAGCCAATCAGCTCCCAACTACCATGTTACAGGCTAGGTTTAAAAAAATGACAGAGAAGCTGGTGGGTTGGGCATTTATCACTCTCCCCTTTATCACATTTAATGCTTAGTACATCTGGCCTTGGGTCAAGTAATGAGCATCACATGGGCTTATCCAATGAGAACAAGACTCCTGATTCTGAGTGGCATGCAATGATTGGCGAAGTTGGGATTTTTGTTTGCTACTGCACTGCACGAAAATCCTTAAAACTCCTACAGTGCATGCATTACTAAGAGTGTACACACAGAGGCGCTGTGGCAAGATGTCTCGGAAAAGTCCTAGGGCGTTCACTAGGAGGGGACGAACAGAGATGCTCCTTCTTATTGTGTGTTATGTTAGTGTTGCGGGCATGTCCCTAAAGTGGTTGCGGACACAGCAAGTTGCCCACATTGGAGGCCATTCTCCTACTGGATATCTGCAGTTAGCATGGATCTGGTTTGCTTTATGATAGTGGGACTGATGTTGGCATCTTAAAATGCACCAGGCCGTAATACAGCGTCTAAAGGCATATCAGTCTTTGCTCAATCATACTAATGATGTATGCCAAGGAAGGACTGGGCGGCTTTTTTTCGATGCCCATTTTCCTCGAAGTATAGTGTATTATACGCATTTTTGTTTCAAGCTGTTGAATTTAATTATCTCCTCCCCATAGTGGCTGTAAACCCTGGCTTCACTTGACTATTTACAGCGCTCGACTCCTCAATGGAAGCAGGTCCGAAAGATCAATGAAATTGCCAGAGAGGTCAGCAAAATATTGGATTTTACTTCCTTTATTATGCACGGAGGAGCCTTAATTTTTTTTTCATTAACAGGAGTATTCGGTTTTATGAAGAGTCTGTGCTAGTGTGAATGGTGAATCATAATCAAATAAAAACATCAGTGATATAATCTTCACGTTCTGAAATGAGCTGGTCCCCGGCCAGAAAACGCGTCTCTCTCTCTCTTCTGGCAGTAGTCTTAGAGATGGCTGGGAAAGTAAAAATCTCTTTAGTGGCTGGATCTAGCTTGGTTGCTGAGGGACGGAGCACGTGTCCATGAAAAATGAAAATTAGTTTCACAGGAAACTTTAGATTTCTATAACCAGACGAATGCTTCAGGAAACGTGTGTCAAATATGCAGTTGCAGACATGAGAAACAAAGGTGCTGCGTACTTTATCATCGTACTGATGGAGTAGCCTTTATTACAGCATTTGGCACTTACTTATGTTGTGTCTACAGCTCAATGTTTAGGCAGACGGATATCGCACGATAAGGACAATAGCCATGGCTGCTGATGTGGTGGCTTTGAGAATGGTGACAAAGTATCCGTGGCAGGCGTTATCTGGGGGCCAGAGTGGCCGTTTGGACATAACAAGCCCCGAAAAGGGCTATGGACCCTTTCACCAGGGCCACAGAAGACCCAGGCTGGGTTGTGGTAACAATCATATGATTAGCCAATGAGCCATATGTCACCTAGTACCACAGACCAATAGATCTCCCAACTGCAGGAAGATCCGAACCGGAAACCCTTTTCAGATCAGATCTCCTTGGGTGACACCACAGTACCAACTCTAGTAGGGGCAGCTGGCACCTTCCGGATCCCCGCAGTGATGAAAATGGGGTTTTAGTTTGTGAGGCCTTGCCCCCAACCCACGAGGCCCCACCCCTTCCTGTGAGTCAACACACCCTTATCTGGTGTGCGGCTTTACCATACGGACTAAACTAATGACCGCACCAGGTGTCAACATAAGTAGGGAGGCCGCTGATGATTATTTTATGGGGGGCATGGGTGAAAGTCAAATAGCCACTTTAATTTAATGCGGGGTGAAAAAGAGTAGTAGTCGGGCTTTATAGCATTCAATTCCAACACCGTTTTCACTCAATTCCCTTTTTTACCTTTTAACTCCTGTTAATGAGCGTTATCACCTGCTCATGGGCGTTAATGCACAGAATCCATGCACGAGTTAGCGGGGATTTTTTTGCATTTGTTCATGCATGAAAAACCCCCTGTTAAGTGCAGCTGGTAGGTCACTTAAGGGTGTAATTGAATAGGGGATCAATTACATACCCTCCAACATGACCCATTGCATTCGGTACACAATGCTCTGTTACTGGACGTCCCTGGTAATGTATGATTGTCATCACCTGTGTGGAAACACCCTTCTCGTCAATTACCTAGTTCCACACAGGTGGTGGCAATCCTACATTACCAGGGAAGTCCAGGAGCAGAGCAGAGCATTGTGTACCGAATGGAATGGGTCATGTTGGAGAGTATGCAATTAGCCTGGAGTAAATGTTAACATAAATCCCCCATACTAATTAAATAGTAGGGAGAAATAAAATGTTGTTATTTAGATCAATTTTAATTATTTCTTTATTATATCAAAAGGGAAATATTAAATGAATGAAGTGTTAACTGGTGTTTAAAGGGGTAGGCCAGACATTAGTCACCATGGACTAATAGAATAGCAATGTTTAATATGAGTGCTCAGTCTGGAACCTGACATTAAAGAAAGTAGTGGTGCACTCAGGCAGTGGGGCCCACTGGGAGTTTCCTCAAAGTCCTAGTGGGCCAGTCCATCCTTGATCCCAGCCATCTCCTTTTTGTTGGTGGGTTTGTCTCATGGTAAAACTGTCTACACTTCTAATGCTAAAATGCTTTGATGGGGTCTAAGTCTTGTATTCTAAAGTGTGGATTCTTTGTCGGTTTCCGATGGTTTGAGTGAATCAGCAGGATTCAATCCTGATGGTAAACTGCTGGGGCATCGCAGAAAATAAAATACTGACACTTAGTAATTATATGGGTGAATACCGCACATAACAGTTTCCATACATTGTCTTATCTGTTCATGTATGCTTAGGGACATATTCAATTAGCTGTAGTCTCTTCCCGATTTAATTAGCTGCGGGAACCCCACACTATTTACCAGGACTTTAAATCAGCATTAGAGTTTCTAGCCATCTGAAAACAGGACACGGTCGCGGCTGTCCGGCCAGCCAGACAGTCGTGATCCTGTATTGAATACCCCCCCCCCCCCCATAGATGTATCAAGCTTAAAAAAGTGATCAACTGGAGAGTGATAAATCAGCCAGCCAATGAACCCCTAACTGGCAGGTTACAGACTGGGTTATAAAAGTGACAATTAGGGGCTGGATGTTGATCAGTCTCCACTTTATCACTTTTTGACGCTTGATACGTCTGGCCTGAATAAATGAAAAAGGAGTGGTGTGCTTTAACAACTGTACATTAATATGCGTTCATATTTTGGCATACAATAGATTAGACATGCAATGTAACACAATATATAGCAAACTGTAGCTGCGTCGGCATTTGTGATGTCAGACAGCTGCTGCAGTACCTGTATAATCTCTGTTCTATGTCAGATCCCAGATTTGTCAAATCTGCAATGTAAAGTGGATTTTATGAACCGGATTAACAACAGCCTAATATACACACACACAAAAACCTTTACGCCTCAGCAAAGTTTGGTACATGAAAGGTTAAACGCTTTCATACAATTGAAGACATTTGAAATTGTATTTGCTGTTTTCTGCCAAAGGGTGGTAGCAATATGTTTAGCATTATGGTTTTAGAACAATTTCTGGGCAATGATGCCTGGCTCACAAAAAAAAAAAAAAAAAAAAACATCTTTGGAAAATTGCAAAAAATGTCACATGTAGCAACCAAGTTGCATTTTACTGTCTGAATGGCTGCAGTACATACAGTATATGTCCATATAGACAGAGTCAAACATAATGAGTAGGGAATCCAGGTTTTAGGTCAACAGTCACAAGGTTGACCTTATTTGATTGCAATGGACAAGGTTGACATAGACAAAATGTTGGCACAAGCAAAAGCTATGATCGACACATGAAACTGTTGACATGAGATTTTTTTCCCCTTTCTTTTTGTAAGTGATAATACTGTAAAAAGGGCATTATTATGCTTCTTAAGGGGTGTGGCCCTCCACCAGAGGGGTGTGACCAGACAGCACTGAGGGACTTGGAGAACCATTAGAAAGTACAGTGACCATTTAAAAAGGATGGGACAGGCATGTGTGTATTTGATTGACAGGACTAATCTTGTTGTAATTTTCATATAAATAAATAATAGCTGCCTAACCTCCTGCATTCTGCAAGAGACTCCCTGAAATAGCAGCAATCTCCCTCTCTCCCTCATTAGTCTACCAATCTCCCTCATGTCACCTAGCCCATATTACACAGTTACACCATAGTTACCTCCCCTCCTGCATTCTGCAGGAGACTCCCTGAAATAGCAGCAATCTCCCTCTCTCCCTCATTAGTCTAGCAATCTCCCTCAAGTCACCTAATCCACATTACACTGTTACATCATAGTAACCTACCCTCCTGCATTCTGCAGGAGACTCCCTGATATAGCAGCAATCTCCCTCTCTCCCTCATTAGTCTAGCAATCTCCCTCATTTCACCTAGCCCACAGCAAAATGTGCTGTGTAAAATTATACTACCAACTATAATCTCCCTGAAACTAGTTTTCAAAAGTAGGCAAGTATGAAATAAATCAAGCATCCAAGTTCATCCATTGACCCCTAGGAGAAAGGGTGGGGGAACTTGGTCCCACCAGGAATCCCCAAAAATTGGGATTTGGAAACATTTACCCCTATTTCTCTGTATTTTCAAAATTCCCGTTTCCAATCCAAGCTTTTCAGTTCACTGCTAACTCCCCATTAAACGCGAATATGTTGATTTCACATTTAAATCCTGCCTTTTACTAAATATTCCCCTTTGTGTATAAACCTAATGACAGCGGCAGTCAGTTGGCTGTTATTCTGCAGTATTTTGCATTTCTGCTAGAAAGTTATTATGCAATAGTTCAGGAGACATTCATGATACCAATCGCTGTTCCTGACAAGTGACTTGTTCTGTGTATTAGATGAAAACATTCCTTATCATAGTGTTTTATCTCCTCATTATCTCAGCATGTAACACTCACGGAGTTTGGCACTTACACTCCAAGTGAATTTTTCATTAATGGAGTTGATGTGCGGTTTCCCTTCTTGTCTTGTTTCAACACTTTGTGTGTGTAATAAAAATAATCTGGCAGAATGAACAGGCTGCAAACAGAGAATATTATATTTATATATCCGGGAGAGTCGCTGAGGCTTGGTTATCAAGTACGTATGTAGCTGTGCCTTAACTGGTCCCGTATATGAGATGTGTCTGTGTTATGTCGTTTATTGAGCACGTGCTTGGGGGTGGGAGGAGTCAGATATGCAAATGATCTCGAAGGCTTTGTTCTGTGTTATTTACAAACAAAAAAAGTCATCTTTATCTCAGATCTGATTATCTATGAATAAACGCATGAGGTTACCATTTCTTAGAAAGGCATGTATATTCCGTTTCTAAATCACTATCAGCATTACATAAAAATGTCTGCTTTTCAGCATTGGCAAATGCAGGGGGTGGGGACCAGTTACCTCGAATCTCCCACTTTATCACGAGTAGCAACTACATGCAGTAAAACGAGCGGAACGTATATGTTGCCATGTCCTGTGGTAGCAGATTTAAGTGCTCAATCATTATTGTTTGCATATTACAGAGGGAGCGCCTGTCAGCCAGCCTTTAGAATCGCCAGATCTCCTGAGCTGGCGCAGGATGGCGGACAGGATCTCCATTTGATGCGAGCGTCTCACACCCTTGTGCATCCCCATCAGCACGGTGGGGGGTGCAGGGGGCTACGGGGGAGGTCGAGGGAGCAGCGGGGAGCCGGCGGAGGGCGGCGCGGTCTCCGACAGAACGGGGAACGCGTTTCTTTCGTGCATGTGCGCCCCCTTTTGTCGGATAGCTCACAGCGGCGGTTGGCGATTCTATCACCAGGAGCAGCTCCAATAAGAGCTGAATCATGTGTAATTATCACTTTTTTAATACATATGAATTTATATGTGTTAAAGAGGATCAGGGCCATTTAAGCGATCATATAGTAGGATGAGTATAGTGTCATTATGGTAAATATGATGTAAGTATTGTCAGTGTATAGTACTGTGTATACACTACAGTATACAGTTTTGAAGCCAGGAGAGAGCTGCTTCATACTGACTCTTTTAGGGAGTATGCATTCCCTAACCAAGATGGCCGCATTCTGTACTTCTGCACCATCTAGTCATTGTGCTAGAGCATCACAGCGAGACACTGATATGGTTCCCTTTGCTCATCGGTACTGCTGTACACCCAGATTACTGCTGAATAAAACACTTTACTGGTTAAGTATTAGGTGGCTTTGGGACTTATGATTCTGATGGTGTGTAATATTACTCTGCCATGCCACCTCGGAAAGTATACTCATATTTAAACAGGATTACATAACACGTGTAAAGCATCTGAAAGTCTTTGGAGGCAGTGCCTATGTACATATACCCAAAGAAAGAAGATGCAAATTGAATCCAAAGTCAATGCTTGGTTATAGTCATGAAAGTAAGGTGTATGGAGTTTGGAGTTCAAGTACAAGAAAGGTTTGTCAATTTAAGATATGTTTTATATATATATATATATATATATATATATATATATATATATATATATGTATATATATAAAATAAAAAAAAAAAACAGCATAAATGACAGCAAAGTTGCATCGTGAATTGCAAAGTAAGTTTATGCCAGCATCTGGGGACATACCTGAACTAGAACCGTGGGTCACTTCCATACTCGACTAGGTCATTCATTTACAGTGGCTAGATTAGCGCAACACATGCGCACTTAAACTATCAATGGCCATCTTGGCAAGGGAATGAAGCATCCCTTGAGGACCCATTTTGTTGGAGACTTTTCTCTTTCTGGAACAGGGCACCAAAATATCTAGTTCCAGCTTTGAGTGGATGTATGGTATTTAGGATGTCAGTAGCTACCCATCCACTTTCCAATCAGTCGATGACCCCAGACGTACCAGAAGAGGTCACTGACCACTAATATGCATATAAATGTCAAACTCATTTAATATTTGATTGGCTTTCATTGGTAAAAGACCACGTCCACTTTCACAGTTTTCTTAATAGCTATATTAAATATTATGTTTAAAAAGTTAAATAGTAAAAAATAAAAAAAGTGTTGCAACTGTTTTTAAATTTTTTAAAAGTGAACCCCAACATTTCCCAGAATGGTGGATTTTCAGGTATATTTTTCAATTTGCAGTGCGGCCATTGCTTTTATATAGATAGTTTTTGTGTTAAACAAAAATTCAATATTCACCATTTTATTCCCTTCCAGGAACACAGTCAGAGAATTATCAATGTCTTGCTTCAGGTTAAGGATATTTTTTTTCCCCTTAAAACCACACAGGAATAGATGAGATTTTGAATTTCAGCTCTTGCTTGACACAAAATGCTAATTCTTCTCATCCCACTAGAATAACGTTTTTATTGTCATCATTTAAATGTCTAGCACTGGCTGAGACTAATGTCTAGATTCCAATCAGCCCGGATATTGGATACAATGCGTTCTTGTAACATTGGGAAGCGGATCTATATTTTAAAATAACAAAAACATTTCTTAATGAGAATATATATATACATGCCGGAACCGTAGTAAAGACTTAGGACCTTATTCTGGTCCGTTTGAATGGCTACATGCTTTCACACGGTGTTGATATTTTTCCATTGCGCATTTCTGCGGATGTGCATGCACTGGGTGTGTGCAGCCATGGAAAACGTCCTTGCAAAGAGAGGAGGGGGGGGGCAGCGGTGCAGACTATTAGCATATGGGAACGCCCAACATTGTATGGGCGTTCCCATGAGAACGCTGGGCGTTCTCATGCTAATGGTTCGACGCGCGGGGGGGGGGGGTTGGGCAGCTGACATCACTGGATGTCAGCTGCCCGTCCACTCCCCTCCGAATGTGCATGCAGGATGGCCGGCAATCAATGGTGGGCCGGCGTACTACCATTCGCAAGGCGGGATCTGGTTCACTGGAAAGGAAGCAAATTCACATCCGAGCGAATGAACCAGAATACCCCCCTTACTGTACTTGATCACACGTGAGTAACTAGATTTCTGTAGAAATCTTTGATACATATATAAGCAGGTCATTTAAATGTAATGTGACATTTTAGTAGCCTCACATTTAAAATTTTTTAAGTTTGGATGGATTTAAAAATTTAATTTTTTTTTAAATTTTTATAAAAAAAATAAAATGCAGACCCTGTTTATTTTGTGATCCACAAACCAAGAAAGGTCTATGGCACTGTACACATGTCTTCTACTATGGTTGAGTAGCATGCAATGCATTTCTTATTATCATACAGTATGAGGGTCTCAAAAATTATGAAAATGAAAATTTCTAATTTAGGTAAAAAAGTAACTATTCCATCTAATGGAGGAGATTTTTGTGACAATTTTTAACACTTTAATAATTAATTTCCTCTCTTCTATGTCACACTTTCAACACTTAGAGGTAGCTGCTGCTTCTTACTACTGTAACGCTTTAGGGTGTCTATTCGGTTTTGACAAAAACATAAGCAAAATCGAATTGAATTTGAACGGAAATTTAAAGCATTCGATATCAATTCGATCAGATGCTTGGCAGCAAATTTGCCGTGGCAGCAAATCGAATGGAAAAATAGATTATGCAGGCAAGACTATATAGTACAGATCTGTACTATAGTATATAGTCTAAATCTAATCTGTACACGGCACCATGCGATTCAATTCCGATTTGATCGATCGCAATCTGTTGTTCCGTGGAATAGCCTATTTTGTTCACAAACTGGACAGTGGGAATCCGATTACATGGAACCGCCCTGACTTGTGGGTGTGACTTGTAAGGTGTGAGTCTGGGGCAGGGCACTAGCACAAGGGAAAGTGGAAAAAGATAGTCCAATTGGACCATTTACATAACAATGGAACGCCGCGTATGACTGCAGAATTTTTTGCAAACACTCCTTTATTTACATACGTATCATATCTATTTATTGCATGATTTATGGAAAATGAATTACCGTATGAGGCACCGATGATAATGACACATATAAAAGCACATAAAGTTTCACTGATCTCGCTGCACTACTAAGACCAGCATAATATGGTGGCCTAAAGGTGGTTACAATGTCATCATTTTGTATTCAAAGTCATGTTCCTGTGTATTGACTCACGAAGAACAGAGGAAATAAAGGGGGGGGGGAAACAGATGTGAGAATTGCGTCTATCACTCAGAATTAAGGAATTGGACCAAACAGTTGGGTAGAAGTGAATAATACGAACAGTTCCCAAGGCCAAAAATAACAGGGTCTTTAAAACGATGGACTGTCTAAGAAAATTCTAATCAGGTGGAATTGTGGTCTTCGATGAATGCAAGTAGGGCACCTCCAGTACATACTGGGAGCTGATGGTGTGTACCAAGGGTCGGCTCTTATTGTAATGCAACCATGCCATTTCCATATGTCTCTCCTTTTGAATGGTTGACCTGGAAACTATATACATGGAATAAAAAAAAATCCATTTAAAGCCCAAATGATTTTATTTAATGAGATAGCTGATGTGGTATTCTCTCCCCAGCTGGGGCACACATAACGACCTATTAGTATAATCAATCTGTCATCATCAGAGACGTCCTTTCAGCCTCTGGGACCAGGGGCTAGGATTTCAGTGGTCAGCAGGGTCTGGTTTCATAAGGTTTTCTCTTTGATAAGTGACAGTAATTACCAAAGACACGGCCGTAGCGTTCCCAGCCAGATAAACCTGAAGTGTTTAATTGCTCACTTATACACCTTTTTTTTCACTTAACAGGCAATCTACCATCTGCGCATGAATAAATTACTTGGGAAAGTTTCTGCCGTTCATTTGTAAGAGTTCCCATTTGAAAATGACTTGATGAAACTTCATATTATGGAAAAACTGCTGAGCTAGCGATCATAACATTGTATAGTAGTCTTTCTCGAAGACACAATTAACTACACAGCATGGTGGTGTGGTTGTGTGTGGCCCGAGTCTCCATGCCACAAAACGCATCATCACAACTGGAAATCTGGGATACTATCTCAGGAGCTCAGGAGACCTCCTGGCAATTTGGGAGTCTCCTGAACACTCCAGGTGCAGGCAAGCGTTTAGCACATCAGTCCATAACTATGTTGATTTAGGATGCGGAAGACAACTTTTTGTTGAGCAAGTTGACAGCAATAGCGGGTGAACTGAAGTTTTCACAGAATAAAGGCAGGAGGGAGTTTATATATAAGGACATTCCTTGCTTCGTGTTAGGTAGCCCTTAACGTTCTGTATATACCAACTTGCTGAGTCTGTTCATTTAATAGGGAGCACCGTGCAGAGATGCGCATTTCAAGGTGGACATTGCTGTTGCAAACAAAGCGAAGTTCCCTCACTCTCATGAATAACTGATGCCAGGTGAGTCAAGTTCCTGTTGTAGAAGAAAACATTAAACTTAATAAAAGCGATATCATTGTCAGAAAGAATAAGATACTATGGTGTCCCAGGAGCAAGTCTTGGTAAATCTTATTGATACAGCTTATTGGACTGGTGATCACATTAGGTGCACAGCAAAACTTCTGTAGCTGTATGGTCGCAGAGAGCCCTTAACAATGGGTTTATTGCATGCTTGACTAGCCTACTGCAATGACCGAGATGCTCCTGAAATTTGTGTGGCACTCCCTAGCCCCTGGAATAATGGGAAATTCTTCCACATCTCCTCCCCCCCCCCCCGCATTCTTCTTGGCCACCCACAATAGAGCAGAAGTGGGCATTTCAAGAGCACCCTCTTCACTCTCATTTCGTAGCGGAGCCATGATACCATAATTGTGCCACTACACCCCCTATATGCTCATTGCCAGCGGTTTCTTGCATGTTGGTATGGGTTACAAGCTTAGTGTCAGGGGGTTTCTTGGTCGTTGCTAGGCATTTCTTGCTCGTTACCAGTGGTTATATGTTTGTTGCCCGGTGTTTCATTTTCATTGGCAGGAGTTACATGCTTGATGCCGGGGGTTTCATGCTGTCAGGGGTTACATACTCATTGTCGGGGTTTCTGGCTGGTTGCCATGGGTTACGTGTACATTGCCAGTGGTTTCATGCTCATTTCCATTCCATTTTTTGCTCATTGCCATGGGGATACGTGCTCCATGAGCGGGTTTTCTTGCTCGTTGCCCAGGCATTGCATACTTGTAGGGGTTTCTGGGCCATTTTATAGGGGCCAGTTTTCAGCAGATTCCATGTGAATGGCCATATCACATGCATAGACCCTGTGCCCACGTGACTCCATCCCCCCCCCCCCCCCACCGCCCGGGCTGCAGTGGCATTGTTACGCCGCTGTATCGTACAGTATCTGCCTTTTTGTAACATGACAGAAACCCAGAGACATCCAGAGTTAAGTAACAGTATTTAGTTATATCTTAGCTAATCATTCTCCATAGCTTGCCAAGAAAATCTTTTCCAAAACTCTAATGTATTTAATTTAACGTTATTTAAGTTAAGACTGGCTGCAATCAGCGATCCTTAGCTGATCATCTGTAACATGCACGGCACATATTGAATATTTTATATACAGCCTGTTTCCATTGCCTACTGTATTTACTTAACTGTTACAGTTCACATCCGTGCCTACTATCCTCGCCTGTACGTCATGTGCAGAAAAATGAGTGTGTATTACCCTAGAGGGTAACGTGTGGGATTTCTATAAGGAGATCTGTGTTTTTTATTATGTCTGAAAATCAGATCTAATCTGACCTATTCACAGCTCTGTGATTAAAATAGCCCGCGCTAAATCTCCCAGGATTGGCGTTATTTTAGTAACATGCCAGAACCTGCAGCGGATCCAGCCACAGTTACGGAGTGAGAATACAGGTCATTGTTAGGAATCATCCATAGAACTGCATAATACAGTTACTATTTGTGCTTGAGTTGCTGAATACACTGCAGCAGAGATTCCATGTCCCTTTGTTACTAACAGAAATAATATTTTCGGCAGCATTCAAAACGGGGATTTTTGGATCCTGATTTCAGGGGATTGGAATGGCGCTCATTGGCGTACATACTCCCGCTTTGCGTATGTGAAAATAATGATATATATATATATTTACCCAAATGCAGGGTTCTATGCATCGTGCGGTGCTCCGTATCTGTACGCTAGGTTTGCTACCCAACATTATCATCCATACTATTTGTGCCAGATACCTGCCCACTATTCCAGAAGTGGTGGGGAACTCCCAAATTTTGGGGAAAGCATCCAGACTCCTGGTAAAGTGTGCCATTGTTGTAATACCCCAATAGTCAGTGTTCCATTGTTTTTGGACCCCAATAGTCAGTGTTCCATTGTTATAATACCCCAATAGTCAGTGTTCCATTGTTCTTGGACCCCAATAGTCAGTGTTCCATTGTTATAATACCCCAATAGTCAGTGTTCCATTGTTATAATACCCCAATAGTTAGTGTTCCATTGTTATAATACCCCAATAGTCAGTGTACCCTTGGTCTAATACCCGAATAGTCAGAGGACCATTGTTCTTAGACCCCAATAGTCAGTGTACCATTGTTCTAATACCCCAATTTTCAGCATGCCATTGTTCTAATACCCTAATAGTCAGAGGACCATTGTTCTTAGACCCCAATAGTCAGTGTGCCATTGTTCTAATACCCCAATAGCAAGTGTGCCATCGTACTAATACCCCAATGGTCATTGTACCAGTGCTACAATACACCAATTGTCAGTGAATCATCAATCTAGTACTTTAATAGCCAGTGTTTCATTCTTCTAGTACATCAAAATCAAATCTAGCATAGTTCTTGTATCCCAAAAAACAGAGTGGCATTGTCACAATACCCCAGTTATCAGTGTGCCATTGTTCTAGTGCCACAGTTATCAGTGTGCCATTGTTCTAGTGCCACAGTTATCAGTGTGCCATTGTTCTAGTACCCCAGTTATCAGTGTGCCATTGTTCTATTACCCCTGTTATCAGTGTGCCATTGTGCTATTACCCCAGTTATCAGTGTGTCATAGTTCTAGTACCCCAGTTATCAGTGTGCTATTGATCTATTACCCCAGTTATCAGTGTGTCATAGTTCTAGTACCCCAGTTATCAGTGTGTCATTGTTCTAGTGCCCCAGTTATCAGTGTATCATTGTTCTAGTGCCCCAGTTATCAGTGTGCCATTGTTCTAGTACCCCAGTTATCAGTGTGCCATTGTTCTAGTGCCCCAGTTATCAGTGTGCCATTGTTCTAGTGCCCCAGTTATCAGTGTGCCATTGTTCTATTACCCCAGTTATCAGTGTGCCATTGTTCTAGTACCCCAGTTATCATTGTGCCATTGTTCTAGTACCAGTGGCGTAACTATAGCCCTGGAGCCCTCGCACTGGTGGGGAGACGCTGAGAAGGTGTGGGCACTGGGGGGATCTGCGGGGCTATGGATACCCACTGCCGTCTGCCCCTCAACCCTGTGTGGCCGTCACCTCCTGCCGCCGGCGCTTCTGTTGGGTCCCAGCTCCTGCTACTAATAAAAATTGACACTCAGAAAATGGCTGCCCCCATACAGCAGACCATTTTTAAGGTTGCTAGAGAAGGCCGCCGCCTCCTCTAGCATCCTCAAAAACTGTCTGCATTATGGGGGAAGCCATGTTCTGAGTGTCACTTTTAATTAGCAGCAGGAGCCATGAGAGCCGTGACCCAACAGAAGCGCCGTTGGCAGGAGGTACCGGCCGCACAGGGTTGGGGAGTTTGTTGTAACCTACGGCTGGGGGGTTGTTTTTTTAGTAGCAGCAGGAGCCGGGACCCGCAGGCAGGAGGTACCGGTTGCACGGGGGTTGGTTAAGGGGGGGGGGGGGGGAGTTGGTTAACCCTAGGGGGTTTGTTAACCCTATGGGGGGGGGGGTTGTTAACCCTAACGAGGGACGCTGCCCGAATTTGCGACAGGGGGGGGGGGTGTTTGCAAATGTAATAGTTACGCCACTGTCTAGTACCCCAGTTATCAGTGTGTCATTTTGTCATAGTACTACAGTTATCAGGTTACCATTGTTCTGGAACCCCAATAGCTAGTGTGTCATTGTCATAGCTGGGTATCAGTTCACTGGGGTGGAACACCTATCAACACACAATGCAGGTGTCCTAAGGCGATCTCTCGGAGGACAGAAACCATTGTTCTAGTACCCCAGTAGTCCACGTGCCATTGTTTTAGTACCCCAGTTATTAGTGTGACATTGTTCTAGTACCAATAATCTGTATGTTATGGTTCTAGTACCCCAGTAGTCAGCGTGCCATTGTTCTAATACCCCAGTAATCTGTGTGTTATTGTTCTAGTACCCCAGTAGGCAGTGTGGTATTGTTCTAGTACCCCAGTACTCAATGTGCCATTGTTCTAGTACCCCAGTAGTCAATGTGCCATTGTTCTAGTACCCCAGTAGTCAATGTGCCATTGTTCTAGTACCTCAGTACTAAGTGTGCAATTGTTCTAATACCTCAGTACTAAGTTTGCCATTGTTCTAATACCCCAGTACTCAGTGTGCCATAGTTCTAGTACCTCAGTACTAAGTGTGCCCAGGGCCGGTGCAAGGCACCGGAGCGCCCCAGGCAAGTCGGGTGGGGGCGCCCCGGTGTCTGCCGCCCAGGTACCTGTCCTGCGGCGCTGTAAAGCTGGCAGCGGGGGGTCCCTGCAGTCAATAAGAAATAACGAGCGCTATCCGCTGGGCTATGCGGAAGCGCTTCTGTTTTGGAAACACTGGTCGCACGGCGCACGCTGATTGGCTGAATCTCAGCCAATCAGCGTGCGCTGTGCGGCCAGTGTTTCCAAAACAGAAGCGCTTCCGCATAGCCCGGTGGATAGCGCTCGTTATTTCTTGTTGAGTGCAGGGACCTCCCGCTGCCGCCGCCGCCGCCGCCAGCTTTATATACGCACAGCGCCGTAGGACAGGTACCCGGGCGGCAAGGGGGGCAAAATACCGCCCTCCAGTGGCCAGCGCCCTAGGCAAATGCCTAGATGGTGGCGCCGGCCCTGAGTGTGCCATTGTTCTAGTACCCCAGTAGTCAGTGTGCCGTCGTTCTAGTATGCCATTGTTCTAGTACCCCAATAACCAGTGTACCATTTTTTAGTAACCCAATAGACAATGTTCCATCTTCTACTCCTATAGCCAGTACACCATTGTTGTAGTACCCCAATAGCCATTGCGCCATTGATCTAGTACCCCAGTAGTCAGTGTGCCATTATACCCCAGTTACCATGTGCAGTTGCTCTGGAACAGCCATGGAATCTATACTACATATATGACAATGAGAGCACCCTTGCTGCACATCACACTGCTTAATCCCACGCACACAGAACGCAGTGACGAGACTGTGCTGTGTTTTATTGTCGCGCAGCCTAACACAATGTAACTTCCCAACTAATCTGAGCACTGGAATGATTACATTCTTCATTAATATTGACTCCCGTGACATGCATTCATTAACCCTTTCAGAACTATTATTGTCAAAAAATGAGCCGCTCAGCTGTAATTGACATGAACATTAAAATGTAACGAGCTGTCAGTGAAACCAGCTACATGAAACCTCCACTTTTCCCCGGACGCTGGTGGGAAATGACGTTCTTTCAACAAGTGGGGAACTTCTGTTAATGATGTCAACTGTGAGCCCGTGGGTTCTCTTTAACCTCTACCATGGCTATTAAATACATTTTAATGTCTTAAGGTGGGTATACACGGATAGATTTTGCAAAAGATGTGGGCGTTCCCGATCGATCGTAAAGACCAATCGTTCAAATCGTTCCGTGTTTTGGAACGATATTGCCAGCGATGCGCGCACCCGCCAGTCGTTAGTAGAGGTCGCTGATCTTCCCTGCATGCAGAAAGATCAGCGACCAATCGCTAACGATGTGCACAATCGTTTTGGTAATCGTTTCTTCACTGTCCAATTTGGGTTTGGCTGACGACTAGGAAACCACTCCCCTCCTCCATTACGTCAACCTGTCCCACCCTGGCTGCGTGGAGAGGAGCACCGCATGGTGAAGGAGGGAGCAGCGCGTAAAAAACTGTTTGCCACCGCGATGTAAGTAGCTTTCTGCCCACCAATGTTGTACACACAATGCACCCCTTGTGTATGTAGCTGCCGCTGCCCACCAATGTTGTACACACAATGCACCCCTTGTGTATGTAGCTGCTGCTGCCCACCAATGTTGTACACACTGCACCCCTTGTGTATGTAGCTGCCGCTGCCCACCAATGTTGTACACACTGCACCCCTTGTGTATGTAGCTGCTGCTGCCCACCAATGTTGTACACACTGCACCCCTTGTGTATGTAGCTGCCGCTGCCCACCAATGTTGTACACACTGCACCCCTTGTGTATGTAGCTGCCGCTGCCCACCAATGTTGTACACACTGCACCCCTTGTGTATGTAGCTGCTGCTGCCCACCAATGTTGTACACACTGCACCCCTTGTGTATGTAGCTGCTGCTGCCCACCAATGTTGTACACACTGCACCCCTTGTGTATGTAGCTGCTGCTGCCCACCAATGTTGTACACACTGCACCCCTTGTGTATGTAGCTGCTGCTGCCCACCAATGTTGTACACACTGCACCCCTTGTGTATGTAGCTGCTGCTGCCCACCAATGTTGTACACACTGCACCCCTTGTGTATGTAGCTGCCGCTGCCCACCAATGTTGTACACACTGCACCCCTTGTGTATGTAGCTGCCGCTGCCCACCAATGTTGTACACACTGCACCCCTTGTGTATGTAGCTGCTGCTGCCCACCAATGTTGTACACACTGCACCCCTTGTGTATGTAGCTGCTGCTGCCCACCAATGTTGTACACACTGCACCCCTTGTGTATGTAGCTGCTGCTGCCCACCAATGTTGTACACACTGCACCCCTTGTGTATGTAGCTGCCGCTGCCCACCAATGTTGTACACACTGCACCCCTTGTGTATGTAGCTGCCGCTGCCCACCAATGTTGTACACACTGCACCCCTTGTGTATGTAGCTGCTGCTGCCCACCAATGTTGTACACACTGCACCCCTTGTGTATGTAGCTGCTGCTGCCCACCAAACACCTCATTTATTGCGAACATCCAAAATACTAAAACTGAACTGAAGTAACAGCAATATAACATTTATTTAGTAAGCAAAAGCATGATATGGTGTACAACTACATATTTTTGTGAAAACTAACCAGAAAACATAACTTTTTAATTACAGAGACATGACCAGTGAACGGGAGCGGGAGTTCCTTACAGGCTTTTTTGCGATCTATCAGGAACACGAATGCCTATGGAAGGTCAAATCCCGCGACTATGCAAACAAAAATAAGAAAGACCTCGCTATAAGCACCTCGTGACCTACAGCCTCCAATTCCACGAGGAAGCCTGCCCAAAATGGGTGCGCCGTAAAATCCAGAATGTGCGCACAGTCTTTCTAAAGGAGCACAAGAAAATTGCTGCATCGCGGTCTTCAGGTGCTGGTGCCCAGGACGTGTACCTAACCAATCTGTGGTACTACGACCAATTAAAATTCGTCCTAGAACAGGATCCAGAGCGCCCATCAAGAATGCTTTTGGTCGAGGAGGTGCCAACAGATGATACAGAAGATAATGGGGATAATTCAGCCAGTGATTTGGTAAGTTGACTGCAACAAAAGCCCACAATTCACAACTCTATTAGTGTAGGCACTCCTCCTGCCATGGCACTGCACCAACACCATTAAAATATGCCAAGTACTGCTCGCGGACAGCTTTAGCCCGTGCACTCCCTGTCTCATGGAGGGCAGGTGCTCCAACAGAGGCAATATTCGACACTTCCTCTGGTTGATTGGGATCATCGACCATGTTGATGGCAGTTTGTTGTTGCATTGCTTTGCGTCGCAAGTAGTTGTGCAACACACAACATGCCAGCACAACCCAGTCGATTTTATCAATCCGCAAGTTAATTGCCGTGTGTAGCACACGGAAGCGGTTGCTCAGAATCCCAAAAGTGTTCTCAACAACACGCCTAGCCCTCGACAGTCTATAATTAAAGATTCGCTGTTGAGGTGTCAGCCCCCTTTGAGCATATGGCTTCAACAGATGTTCGTGTAGAGCAAATGCTTCATCAGCCACAAAAAACATAATTTAAGCCATGTTTGGTATCAGGCACAGTTGGCAACCTTAGCCTATTAGACATCATGCGCTCATAAAACTCAGTTCTTTTAAAGGATCCCCCATCCGAAGCGCGTCCATTTTTCCCAACATCCACAAAAATAAATTCATAGTTTGCATTTACCACCGCCATCAGTACAATACTGAAGTATCCTTTATAATTGAAATAATAAGATCCTGAGTGTGCAGGCGGTGTGATGCGAATGTGCTTCCCATCTATTGCTCCCCCGCAGTTTGGAAAGTTCCAACGCCGATCAAACTCGTTGGCAATTAAAGTCCAGTCCTCTGTGCTGGATGGAAACTGTGAACACATCAAAAAATGAAAAAGAGATTAATATAATTTTTGTACTTTCAACAGGCTTCCACACCGGATCTGGAACAACTCGCATCCCCTGTTCTCTCCAGCCCTACCGAAACATCCACAGGCGTCGCCTCCAATGCTGGAAGTGATAGCTCAACTACCAGAAGAAGGTACAGACGTCAGGATGCAACGGCCAAATCGACTACTGATCAAAATGCAGTTCTACTACAGAAAGTCGAGCAAGTTTTAAACAAGGAACCCGATTATTTTGCGAATTTTGCAACTCATGTTGGTGGTGCATTACGCAAGATGGATCCTGACCAACAGGTTGAATTCGAACGAATTGTATATGATTTGCTGTACCGTGGCAGGAACAAACGCCTCAAACCAGAAACAGGTGTTTGCGATTACACTATGCCTCCCCCTAGTGTAGGCCACCCAAGGTCATACCTAACCCCTCCAAACATTGGTGAACCTCCATGTGCGGTGCTGAACGCCACGCCTGTTCACCATGACCCCAGTATAACATACCAAGCCAGTGCTGGAATGGTCGCCTCCAGATTACACATAAGTAGCCCACCCCCCACCTATCCCCGTACAGTGACGCCCACCGGCCCAGACCTGCATGAACCAGGTAGAACATACCAGTCCAATGCAGGAATGGTCAATGCCCCATTCCACATGACTAGCCCACCCCCCACCTATCCCCGTACAGTGACGCCCACCGGCCCAGACCTGCATGACCCAGGTAAAACATACCAGTCCAATGCAGGAATGGTCACTGCTCCATTCCACATGACTAGCCCACCCCCCACCTATCCCCGCACAGTGATGGCCAGGCCAGAGCAGAATCAACCTGCAAACTCATTTCCCTCGACCTCATTTGACGTCATCTATAGTGCATTGCAGGGACTGCAATGATGACGGCAAAAATGTGGTTCAACTGTAACATTTTTGTGGTTTCCACTAATGGCTTCAATATGATACTTCATGGGTCCTCAAACTGCGGCCCTCCTGATGTTGTGAAACTTCAAATCCCAGCATGCCTTGTCACAGTTTTAACACTCCCTTAAAGCAAAACTGTGGCAAGGCATGCTGGGATTTGTAGTTTCACAACATCTGTAGGGCTGCAGTTTGTTGACCCATGTGATACTTGAATACCACCATCCATCTTTGATTAAACATTCAGCTTCCCTTTCATAGTTAATGATGTGTGATGCAGTGCTTGTTGCACTGGTGGTCTATTGTTTTGTCTCTCGTGTTTGGGACACATTTGTCTCGGTTGCTTGCTACGCACCACACTATTTAACATCAACTCCATACCTTCTTCGATAGTGTGTGAATGAAAATGGAGGTCCTTAACATTTTTCACATACATGGCTCTCTTTTAATTTATTTTGCCACTTAAAAATCATGTGACATGTTTTATTTTATTCTTGATAATCCAAAAGCAGCAATATGTTTTGCGTAATGTGCACCGGTGTACAAATTAAAATAAAAAAAAAGTTTGGCACCTGAGTATATTGTATGTGTTATTTACGCTTACCTTAAAGTACTGAGACTTCAGGACTTCCACAATAGCCTGGCAAGTTTCAGGGATAATCCTCCCCAATGCCTGAGGTGAGATCAGGGAGCCAAACTTCAGATCAGCCAGGGATCTTCCTGTGGCAAGGTACCTCAGGGTGACGACCAGTCTCTCCTCCGCAGAAATTGCCGCCCTCATATTAGTGCTCTCTTTCTGGATGATCGGAGTGACCAGACGTAGCAATTCCTGAAACGTGTCCTCATCCATTCGCAGAAAATTCCGGTAGTCACAGGGGTGGGTACCTCGGATCTCCACCAGGAGAGACATGTGGGACTGAGTGTCCCTCCTCAGTAGCCATTCCTTGGTCCAACAGGATCTCGCCTGCCTCCTCCTTCGGGCTGGATCCCTACGTTTCAGCATGAGATATGCGTAGCACAACGCAAGCTGGTATTGATAGGAATCCATAATGTGAGCAAAACAGGCCAAAATCACACTTTGCTAGCAAAAGCACTGCAGTAGCTGGATAAATCCAGTCTCTCCAACAACAATACTGCTGTGAGGTAGAATGGAGGATGCTTGTCTACCCTGTTAAGTCACACCCATTATTCCGCCCATTATTTATAATTCAAAGGACACTAGATCAATCGTCTGTGTTTTAAGAGAAACGACCAACGATATCGACTCGCTAACGATCGGTCGTTTGTCCCAAATCGTTAGGTGAATCGTTTCACTTTGTCATGAAATCGTTGGTTCAGGAGTTCAGACCGAATCGTTAGCGAGATCGAATCGTTGGACACATCTATCCATGTATACCCACCTTTACGCCATCATTTGTGGAATGCTGAATTTAATGTCAGTTACAAGACCGTGAAGTAACCTATATTCTATGTTCTCTTGTTATCAGCTGTTTATGGACAACGTAAAGGGATATATTGCATTAACACTATTTAATAATGGGTACTTGTTTTGTTTCACTGCGGCAGTTACGTAGTTTATGTAGTGCTGCGCTCGCCACGCTTCGGGCTCAGTGGCTCGCAGCGCTCGCAAAACTTTATAAAATCAACTCCACGCCGACGTGGATACATGGGGTATGATGTGGATAGTGGGGATATGTTGTGGATAGTGGGGGAAATGTGTGTGTGTGTTGTGCTTTATACTTACCCTCCTCTGGCCTGGCCACCGCGTCCATGAAGTCCACCGATGGGCAGCATTTAGTCCCCCTCCACCGGCAGTCACTCCCCGGCGCCAGCGTTCAGTCCCCCTCCTCTGGCACTGGCAGCGGACAATGTACGCAATTAGCGTAGTGCCGCTGGGGGAGCAGGGAAATCATGTGATGCTCCCCCAGCGGCAATACGCTGAATTATGTACATTGCTGGTTCCGGATGGTGACTGCCTGGAGGAGGGGGACTGAAACTGCCGCCGGGGAGTGACCGTCGCCCGCGGGGTTTGCTGACCGGAGGATGGTAAGTATAAAACAAAGCACTCACCACCCTGTTCCCCTGGGGGTATTCCCTGTTTTGTAGATCCCTGAAAGGCTGGGATCTCCATAATAATTTTGCGCCCCCCGGCCCCCTGCAAAGTTGTCTACTACTTTCTTAGGAGGCACTCTGCACCCCACCCCCACCCCTCCCCCCTTTGGACACCCGCAACAGAGTACAAGTGGGCGGTCCAAGGGGGACTTGCTGTTGATGTGATTTATGCTGAATCATGTCATCGTATTTCCACCCCCCCCCCCATACTGTGCCCTTTTCCTCACTGTTAGATTAATAAACATTCAAAACTATTGTCTGTTAATTAGGACTACTGTAAGTCAATGTTATTCCTGTGATAATGAGAGAACGGCCGATGTGGAAGTTCGGGAGGCTGAAACTCCCTCCGTCATCAGCTATTTAAAAGGAAATTATTGTTGCGTCAAGATGTAGAGAGACGTATCAAGCCTAGCCTTGCGGGCAATTTTATCAAACCTTGGAGAGTGATAAAGCTGAGAACCACGTTACAGGCTCCCTAAAGGTGGGTATACATGGATAGATGTGTCCAACGATTCGATCTCGCTAACGATTCGGTCTGAACTCCTGAACCAACGATTTCATGACAAAGTGAAACGATTCACCTAACGATTTGGGACAAACGACCGATCGTTAGCGAGTCGATATCGTTGGTCGTTTCTCTTAAAACACAGACGATTGATCTAGTGTCCTTTGAATTATAAATAATGGGCGGAATAATGGGTGTGACTTAACAGGGTAGACAAGCATCCTCCATTCTACCTCACAGCAGTATTGTTGTTGGAGAGACTGGATTTATCCAGCTACTGCAGTGCTTTTGCTAGCAAAGTGTGATTTTGGCCTGTTTTGCTCACATTATGGATTCCTATCAATACCAGCTTGCGTTGTGCTACGCATATCTCATGCTGAAACGTAGGGATCCAGCCCGAAGGAGGAGGCAGGCGAGATCCTGTTGGACCAAGGAATGGCTACTGAGGAGGGACACTCAGTCCCACATGTCTCTCCTGGTGGAGATCCGAGGTACCCACCCCTGTGACTACCGGAATTTTCTGCGAATGGATGAGGACACGTTTCAGGAATTGCTACGTCTGGTCACTCCGATCATCCAGAAAGAGAGCACTAATATGAGGGCGGCAATTTCTGCGGAGGAGAGACTGGTCGTCACCCTGAGGTACCTTGCCACAGGAAGATCCCTGGCTGATCTGAAGTTTGGCTCCCTGATCTCACCTCAGGCATTGGGGAGGATTATCCCTGAAACTTGCCAGGCTATTGTGGAAGTCCTGAAGTCTCAGTACTTTAAGGTAAGCGTAAATAACACATACAATATACTCAGGTGCCAAACTTTTTTTTTATTTTAATTTGTACACCGGTGCACATTACGCAAAACATATTGCTGCTTTTGGATTATCAAGAATAAAATAAAACATGTCACATGATTTTTAAGTGGCAAAATAAATTAAAAGAGAGCCATGTATGTGAAAAATGTTAAGGACCTCCATTTTCATTCACACACTATCGAAGAAGGTATGGAGTTGATGTTAAATAGTGTGGTGCGTAGCAAGCAACCGAGACAAATGTGTCCCAAACACGAGAGACAAAACAATAGACCACCAGTGCAACAAGCACTGCATCACACATCATTAACTATGAAAGGGAAGCTGAATGTTTAATCAAAGATGGATGGTGGTATTCAAGTATCACATGGGTCAACAAACTGCAGCCCTACAGATGTTGTGAAACTACAAATCCCAGCATGCCTTGCCACAGTTTTGCTTTAAGGGAGTGTTAAAACTGTGACAAGGCATGCTGGGATTTGAAGTTTCACAACATCAGGAGGGCCGCAGTTTGAGGACCCATGAAGTATCATATTGAAGCCATTAGTGGAAACCACAAAAATGTTACAGTTGAACCACATTTTTGCCGTCATCATTGCAGTCCTGCAATGCACTATAGATGACGTCAAATGAGGTCGAGGGAAATGAGTTTGCAGGTTGATTCTGCTCTGGCCTGGCCATCACTGTGCGGGGATAGGTGGGGGGTGGGCTAGTCATGTGGAATGGAGCAGTGACCATTCCTGCATTGGACTGGTATGTTTTACCTGGGTCATGCAGGTCTGGGCCGGTGGGCGTCACTGTACGGGGATAGGTGGGGGGTGGGCTAGTCATGTGGAATGGGGCATTGACCATTCCTGCATTGGACTGGTATGTTCTACCTGGTTCATGCAGGTCTGGGCCGGTGGGCGTCACTGTACGGGGATAGGTGGGGGGTGGGCTACTTATGTGTAATCTGGAGGCGACCATTCCAGCACTGGCTTGGTATGTTATACTGGGGTCATGGTGAACAGGCGTGGCGTTCAGCACCGCACATGGAGGTTCACCAATGTTTGGAGGGGTTAGGTATGACCTTGGGTGGCCTACACTAGGGGGAGGCATAGTGTAATCGCAAACACCTGTTTCTGGTTTGAGGCGTTTGTTCCTGCCACGGTACAGCAAATCATATACAATTCGTTCGAATTCAACCTGTTGGTCAGGATCCATCTTGCGTAATGCACCACCAACATGAGTTGCAAAATTCGCAAAATAATCGGGTTCCTTGTTTAAAACTTGCTCGACTTTCTGTAGTAGAACTGCATTTTGATCAGTAGTCGATTTGGCCGTTGCATCCTGACGTCTGTACCTTCTTCTGGTAGTTGAGCTATCACTTCCAGCATTGGAGGCGACGCCTGTGGATGTTTCGGTAGGGCTGGAGAGAACAGGGGATGCGAGTTGTTCCAGATCCGGTGTGGAAGCCTGTTGAAAGTACAAAAATTATATTAATCTCTTTTTCATTTTTTGATGTGTTCACAGTTTCCATCCAGCACAGAGGACTGGACTTTAATTGCCAACGAGTTTGATCGGCGTTGGAACTTTCCAAACTGCGGGGGAGCAATAGATGGGAAGCACATTCGCATCACACCGCCTGCACACTCAGGATCTTATTATTTCAATTATAAAGGATACTTCAGTATTGTACTGATGGCGGTGGTAAATGCAAACTATGAATTTATTTTTGTGGATGTTGGGAAAAATGGACGCGCTTCGGATGGGGGATCCTTTAAAAGAACTGAGTTTTATGAGCGCATGATGTCTAATAGGCTAAGGTTGCCAACTGTGCCTGATACCAAACATGGCTTAAATTATGTTTTTGTGGCTGATGAAGCATTTGCTCTACACGAACATCTGTTGAAGCCATATGCTCAAAGGGGGCTGACACCTCAACAGCGAATCTTTAATTATAGACTGTCGAGGGCTAGGCGTGTTGTTGAGAACACTTTTGGGATTCTGAGCAACCGCTTCCGTGTGCTACACACGGCAATTAACTTGCGGATTGATAAAATCGACTGGGTTGTGCTGGCATGTTGTGTGTTGCACAACTACTTGCGACGCAAAGCAATGCAACAACAAACTGCCATCAACATGGTCGATGATCCCAATCAACCAGAGGAAGTGTCGAATATTGCCTCTGTTGGAGCACCTGCCCTCCATGAGACAGGGAGTGCACGGGCTAAAGCTGTCCGCGAGCAGTACTTGGCATATTTTAATGGTGTTGGTGCAGTGCCATGGCAGGAGGAGTGCCTACACTAATAGAGTTGTGAATTGTGGGCTTTTGTTGCAGTCAACTTACCAAATCACTGGCTGAATTATCCCCATTATCTTCTGTATCATCTGTTGGCACCTCCTCGACCAAAAGCATTCTTGATGGGCGCTCTGGATCCTGTTCTAGGACGAATTTTAATTGGTCGTAGTACCACAGATTGGTTAGGTACACGTCCTGGGCACCAGCACCTGAAGACCGCGATGCAGCAATTTTCTTGTGCTCCTTTAGAAAGACTGTGCGCACATTCTGGATTTTACGGCGCACCCATTTTGGGCAGGCTTCCTCGTGGAATTGGAGGCTGTAGGTCACGAGGTGCTTATAGCGAGGTCTTTCTTATTTTTGTTTGCATAGTCGCGGGATTTGACCTTCCATAGGCATTCGTGTTCCTGATAGATCGCAAAAAAGCCTGTAAGGAACTCCCGCTCCCGTTCACTGGTCATGTCTCTGTAATTAAAAAGTTATGTTTTCTGGTTAGTTTTCACAAAAATATGTAGTTGTACACCATATCATGCTTTTGCTTACTAAATAAATGTTATATTGCTGTTACTTCAGTTCAGTTTTAGTATTTTGGATGTTCGCAATAAATGAGGTGTTTGGTGGGCAGCAGCAGCTACATACACAAGGGGTGCAGTGTGTACAACATTGGTGGGCAGCAGCAGCTACATACACAAGGGGTGCAGTGTGTACAACATTGGTGGGCAGCGGCAGCTACATACACAAGGGGTGCAGTGTGTACAACATTGGTGGGCAGCGGCAGCTACATACACAAGGGGTGCAGTGTGTACAACATTGGTGGGCAGCAGCAGCTACATACACAAGGGGTGCAGTGTGTACAACATTGGTGGGCAGCAGCAGCTACATACACAAGGGGTGCAGTGTGTACAACATTGGTGGGCAGCAGCAGCTACATACACAAGGGGTGCAGTGTGTACAACATTGGTGGGCAGCGGCAGCTACATACACAAGGGGTGCAGTGTGTACAACATTGGTGGGCAGCGGCAGCTACATACACAAGGGGTGCAGTGTGTACAACATTGGTGGGCAGCAGCAGCTACATACACAAGGGGTGCAGTGTGTACAACATTGGTGGGCAGCAGCAGCTACATACACAAGGGGTGCAGTGTGTACAACATTGGTGGGCAGCAGCAGCTACATACACAAGGGGTGCAGTGTGTACAACATTGGTGGGCAGCAGCAGCTACATACACAAGGGGTGCAGTGTGTACAACATTGGTGGGCAGCAGCAGCTACATACACAAGGGGTGCAGTGTGTACAACATTGGTGGGCAGCGGCAGCTACATACACAAGGGGTGCAGTGTGTACAACATTGGTGGGCAGCGGCAGCTACATACACAAGGGGTGCAGTGTGTACAACATTGGTGGGCAGCAGCAGCTACATACACAAGGGGTGCAGTGTGTACAACATTGGTGGGCAGCGGCAGCTACATACACAAGGGGTGCAGTGTGTACAACATTGGTGGGCAGCAGCAGCTACATACACAAGGGGTGCATTGTGTGTACAACATTGGTGGGCAGCGGCAGCTACATACACAAGGGGTGCATTGTGTGTACAACATTGGTGGGCAGAAAGCTACTTACATCGCGGTGGCAAACAGTTTTTTACGCGCTGCTCCCTCCTTCACCATGCGGTGCTCCTCTCCACGCAGCCAGGGTGGGACAGGTTGACGTAATGGAGGAGGGGAGTGGTTTCCTAGTCGTCAGCCAAACCCAAATTGGACAGTGAAGAAACGATTACCAAAACGATTGTGCACATCGTTAGCGATTGGTCGCTGATCTTTCTGCATGCAGGGAAGATCAGCGACCTCTACTAACGACTGGCGGGTGCGCGCATCGCTGGCAATATCGTTCCAAAACACGGAACGATTTGAACGATTGGTCTTTACGATCGATCGGGAACGCCCACATCTTTTGCAAAATCTATCCGTGTATACCCACCTTTAGACTGTTGGGAGAGTAGACCTATATCCGTTATAGAGCCCAACCACTTCCAACATGAAATGGATGGTCTAAGAGCTTGCTGCATTCATTGAAAACCTTTGCGCGCTTTGTGGGCGGCCCTTCCCACCTTGTCCGCCCAGAGGGGAAGCACTAACCCTGTGATTGCCAAGTGAATTTGTCAAAATAGGTGTGAAATTCGCCAAGCCAACATCTTTATTCATGATAATGACCTGTAATGTTAACTTATATACTGTAGGAAACAATCATTTTTTACACAAATTTTTTTATTTGAATCTATATAACAAATGTGAGCGACACTGACATTTTCAGCAGATTTTTTTGCACATCTTAATGATATTGGTACTCAAAGGGTTAAATGTGATCTACTGGATGGATGGTAGGGGGGCTGCGAGGATTGCGGGTGCTTGTAACAAATACAAATGAGAGTTAGAAGCTGCCATCTTTAGGAGGGTTGATTCCAAATTTGGAGTATTAGATACTTAAAACTCATTTGATATTATAAATCCTGTTCCAGCAAATTAGATTCCACCTGTGAAAAATGACAGTTGGGAGCTGACGAGGCACCATTATCATAGTTTTAAATCGCTAAATATCTAAAATGTTATGATTGCCACCAGATGGTACTAGGTGGCACTGTTACACTTGCACAGTGGTCTTCTAGCCTCCTGCTAACTAATCCTTTGCCAATAACAGCCGCCTTTCCTCGTTTAATTATATCCACCAATTACCTGGTCTTTCCACGGACAAGGTTTTTATTGGAGACTGTGCAAGGTAACTATAGAACTGGAGTCAGACAGGGACACATGAGGAAGAACCAGACACATGAACTTTAGTACACTATTGGATTGGACTGGCATAGGACCACTAATGCAGGTGTTACACACTAGCCCACAGTACTGGAGATGGGAAACCAAGCACTGGGTACTGAACAGCAATGGCGGAGGTGTAAGTGGTGAAGTCCCTGGTGGAGTCTAAAGACAATACAGGCAGATAGAAAACAGGACCAGATTGCACACAATACAGGTACTCACAAATGGACTTTCTGGCCCAGGCTGCAGAGCCGATACAGGCAGACAGAAATACAGGACCAGACCGCCGAGTGGCACCAGTTAAGGACAGGATCTGCAAGTGCATACCTCCCAACATGACCCTATCCAGGAGGGACACAATGCTCTGCTCCTGGACTTTCCTCTTAATGCATATTACCTTCATCTGTGTTGAACAGGTAATTGATAAGAAAGGTGCTTCAACACAGGTAATGGCAATCATACATTAAGAAGAAAGTGCAGGAGCAGAGCAATGTGTCCCTCCTGGAGAGGGTCATGTTGGGAGGTATGCAAATGTATTAGTCACTAATAGCAACACCAGAATATACACATAGATATACACTAACGGTTAGCAAGAGCAGGTACATATAGGACATACTGTAGGTAAATCCACGGGGACACACACACAGAAGCTCTATCAGAGCATATACATTCAGAACGCAGGTACATTCTCAGATACACAAACATGAGCTCTATCAGAGCAGGGACACACAGGACAGAGTGCACAGGATATGCACAATAACCGGTATATATAAAGAACCATATAATTCAGAGAATACAGAAGCAATCAGGTACACCCAGCAATAGCACTAGAATCTAGCAGTATAACCAGCACAGAGCTTAGGGCATGCTGGGTAATATAGGCAGCAACTCCCAATGAAAACAACCAGGAAGTACAAGCCTCCTAATCACAGCAGCTGGACAGCCAAGTACACAGGCAGAGTGCTAATGGCCTGATTATGACAGGTGAGACTGCACATACAGAAGTCAGGCTGCAGTAACACAGACCCGCCAGAGGCGGCTCAAAACAAAGCTCATTGATAAATGAACCTCACAGTGCCCTAAGAATTCTGAAACTACAGTATTTGAATAAATACCTCACAACTTTCAGAGGATTCAAATTGATTTGTCGGGCATATCATCTATTCAGTGAACGCTGGCTGCTTTGCAGAACAGCAGTGATCACCATCTCCCCCAACTGTGCCCCCCCCCCCCCCCTCTTAAGAAAAAAAATGTTTTGTTTATTGGCATAATTTACGACACAAGATGGGTAATGTAACAAACCTTGGAGAGAAATAAAGTGGAAATAGATACACTCCCAACCATTCAGCTCCCAACTGTTATTTTTTCAAACAGCATGTTGTATGTGTATATATATATATATATATATATATATATATATATGTTATATAAGTTCTCTCTGTGTGCGCGTGATATAAATAACATTTCTATTGGACCCTCACGGGAATGATGCCTAAAGACACAGAACCCTCACTGATAAAACTCTGTGTAAAATCTTAAGAAAAATAATTGTCATCCAAACTTTTTTCCCCCTCTTCATTTTCCTACAATGGGAATCGCTCTGTGGGAGATTTCGGGCTTGTGTTCCAAGGAACCGCAGACCTTGGAACGAGGACAGTACTGAAAGCTGTTGTGTTTCCTCGGCTGCCTACTACATTTATGGAAAAATATTTTCCCTCTGCCCAAGTGTCACTCTGAGCGGCTCTCACTGGTGAGAGTGGCAGGTCTCCCGGAGCAGCACGCCAAGGCTCCCCGCACAGGGTTCTGCTCTGAAACTGTATATCACCACTTAAATAAGCGGTTTGCTTTCTGGTGCTTGTACTCTGATCCCTGTCTCACCTTGTGTATTCCACTGGGAAATTAACACTTAGCCTTAGCATCAAGATATAAAAAAATACAAATCACTGTACACAGTTAAAGGCAAATCCTACAATTTGCAATTGTGTATTTATAGTATTCACATGGGGCAAATTATCTATTCTTTGTGCTACTAGATCCCCAACACCTCGCAAGACGACTATAAAATACATGGGCAAACACGTGTGGTGGTGGTGGGGTGGGGGGGGGGGGTGTTCTGGTTGGCAAGTGGTTCAAATTATGACAATATCAATACTATATAATACAGTTACCGTAGCTGCTGCCACGTCATGCAGTGTAAGAGACAGAGCGGAACACGTGCCTAGAGGTTGCAGCCAGGGCCGCCAATAGGGGGGTGCTTTGGGTACAGCTTCCCCAGGTCCCAGCCTCTGGAAGGGCCTTGGCAGCTAATTTTGCCCACCACACCCCCCCCCCCCCCCCCTTCCCTGACTTCCTCCGCTGTGCTGCGCTCAATGCCCTGAACAAAGCAGGTCCCGGAGAAGCCAATTAAAATGCGGCACCGGCAAGTGAGGAGGGAGGAGCCCGGGGCCCGGGCCGCAGACTGGAAATTAGTCCCAGGCCCCAAAATTCCTAATGGCAGCCCTGGTTGCAGCTTCTTCTACTAAGTTTTCTGTGCGAGTGGACCAGAGAGCAGCTGCCAGGAAGAAGAGACCGGAGACAAGTGCAGCACTGGTTCTATTATGTTTGTGTATTTATTATGGGATGTTTAAACTTTCCCTGACCACTTATTTATATTATATAAATGTGTGATACAGCGTATACTATAGACCACTTATAGTGTTAGACAGTAATGCTGTATTTTAGACAGTATCCAGTGTATAAAAACACCAGTGTGTACATTAATGTCCAGGGTCATTTGTAGGTTCTGCTACCGCTCCCCCTCCCTCTCTTGCTCCAATGTCCCGCAGACATTTGACATTCTATGTATGGACTACAATGAGATTTAAAGAAGTTACAGCACGCACAGAGGTCTCCCACAAAGGCTCCCGTAACAGGTTTTTCAGTAGATGGCCAGAACTTTGTCACATGGTGTAACCTAATTCTCTCCGGGTCTGTTATTTTTAACTTAATCTGAAAAACAAGGTATAGCTTTCTGACATAAGATCGGGGAGGATACACGCAGATTACTGGGCTGTCAAACAAAGGAGAGACCTAGATGAGACTTCACCTTCAGTGTCATCTCCTTACTCATAAGTGTGTACAGTTTCACAATTATCCTCCCAGTGGATACACAAGAACACCGGCAACGTCTGTTTGCAGGAAGATACCTGCCGGGTCTTGCCTGCCAAAGTTGGACTAAAGAATGAATGCGCAACAGCCCAATCAATCAAACAGTGTTTGCCTTTGCCCCAGGTCTAGGTGAGGTCTGGAATGAGATGACCATACCTGTCAAATATGCAGATCTTATAGCCAAGAAGCTGTCTGAGCAGAAAACACAGACGCTGAAATGCTCCTGGAAAAGTCTGTTCCTACTAGGGGTGGGCTGTAGTTTGACTACCAGGATGTTATCACAGTTTATGATCCCAAGAGCTTACCATCTACAAAATAAAAAATAGAAAAGTAGGGAAGTATACAGATGCAGCCCCTGCCATCCTTGGCCGGGGCTCGCCAGCCCCTCCCTGCTGGTGAGCGCCGACGGACAGGGGCTACACTGAACTGGGATGTGCGTGCGCATCCCAGTCTCTCGGCGGGGACGCTGCGTGTCCCTGCCTGTCTCCACTTCAGGGAGACGGGCAGGGTTAGGGGGGCGCTCGTGGGGGCGAGGGGTACCTGCAGCGACGGCGGGAGAGGCGGCGGGGACCGGAGGCAGGCTCCGTTGCCAGGGAGTGAGCGTCTCGTGCGCGCGCCCTCTGGCGGGATGGCGGGGCTGGCGTTAGAATAGCCAGCCCCTGCAAAGATGGGCTAAGCTCCATAACTATATATATATATATAACCGGACTGGGAACACACAACAGAACTGAAGAAAATACAAATCAAACATATATACAGTATGAAAAAATTGTCAAAAAGTTTTACTTTTGTAAAAGTTGTCATTGAGATCCTAACTTCAATAGGACAGAGAGTCTGGGTGCTCAACACTTACAGTGCCAGTGCAAGGTGCCTGAGCACCCCCGGCGCTCACCCACTCTACGGGTGGGGGGTGGGGAGGAATACGGCCGCCGTGCTGCTCCTGGGGGGGGGGGATGATGCGTGATGCCGCCGGCGGCGCGCTGATCTGGGGACGGGAGAGGGATACGGCCGCCGTGCTACTCACCCTTTAGGAGGAGCTTGGGTGACGGTCTAGCTCAGCGGGCGGGAGGGAGAGCTGGAGGTCTGGCTTAGCGGGCAGGAGGGAGGGCTCGCTGAGCTGTGTGCTGTTCAGTCCCAGTGCATGTTAACTGACATTTTCCTCCACCCGCACCGTGTACAGCCGCTTAGCCGGGCAGCGCTGAGCACTTGGCTCACCCCAGACGCTGCCCGGCTGAGCGGCTGTACACGGTGCGGGTGGAGGAAAATGTCAGTTAACATGCACCGGGACTGAACTGCACACAGCGCAGCGAGCCCTCCCTCCTGCCCGCTAATCCATACCTCCAGCTCTCCCTCCTGCCCTGCTCCCAACTACTGCCCCCCAGTGGCCGGCGCCCTAGGCAAATGCCTAACACTGCCTAGTGGTGGCGCCGGCCCTGAACACTTATGTCCCTGATGAAAGTTAATTGAACCTGTAATGTTGTAACCTCTGCAGCACTCGAGTGCAAGAGAAGCCAAACCTTTCTTCGAGGTCTTCTGTACCAGCAGGTCACGTTTCTCAGCTGGTGCACAGGTGCAGTCATTACTAACTGTCACATTTTCAAACATGTGCTGCGTTTGTTCCTAACTGACACATTTTACAGATCCTGAAAACATTGACTGTAGACAAGTACAGTATCGAGGACAGTTTTGGCCAGCCCTGCTCTGTCACATCTGCTATATAAGCACAACTTGCCTCGAAACATCGGAATATCGATGTGATCAATACATACATATATCACATTAGCATAAACCGGTGTAATATGGAGCTGATTGGCTTGTACTTTATCTCCACCCAACCGTGCAGAAAGGCTAGCGACCATGGTAAGTAGCAATATGTCGCTCCGTCCTTCATTACATCACACATTCCAGGCTCCGATGTGTCAGCCTGTGAAACAAACATACAGAATCTCTTGCTTCAACATGCTTAGCATGGGGCACTTGTGACATAAGAGGAGAGAGGTAAAGTGGAAAGAAAAAAGTGCTAACCAACCTGCTCCTAACTACTTTTACAGGCTATGTTTGAAAAATGACAGTTAAGAGCTGATTCGTTGGTACTGTGAGGCAGATTTATTAAGCTCGGTGAAGTGAAAAAATGGCCGCTACTTTATCACCAACCGATCAGCACCTAACCGTCGAGTTACAGATGGGGCTTCAAAAATGCCAGTTATGAGCTGATTAACCGGTGATAATGTACCGGACACTTCTCTGTAGTGCTCCCTGCATTACCTTCTGAAATACTCTACATCAAAAATGGCCAATCTTCTTTAACGTCAACACAACTCAGGTCACTATTACAGAGACATCGTTGCTCGGATTGTTGTGTGAGGATCAACGTCATTCCCTGACTCTTTCATCAGGAAGAGACTTTTTGGGGGAGAGCTACACAAAACTTCTCCGATTTCCAAATCAAAAGACTATGAGGACAGTTGGGAACCACCGGTAAAAGAATACAAGAAAGAAAGCAAATTAAAAAGAGCTGCAAAAAACGGCGACAATGATGTCTGAAGGACCTGACATATGGCTCGTCTGATAGACTATTGGATTTCACCTCCTTAAACTTGGAAATTATACGTTGGTCGAGGAACGAGGGCCAAGTTTATTAATGCAGTGAAATCGAACCTTCGTGTGCGCCCAAACGAGACTCAGTCCTCACCAGATGTTTACGTTACAATCCAGATTGAAGGTGATGATAGCTGTCATTTCAGATGGGCTACAAATTCATCCTTATGCTGTGGCTGATACTGTAGGTGTTTATCTGCCCCCGTCTGAAGTTGATCAACACTTTAGAAGGAAGCAAGGAGACTTGGAGGCACTGTTAAGCTATTAATATTATTATTATTATTATTATTATTATTATTATTATATTATTATTATTAATGTATGTAATGTTGAGGTTATTTTTGTTTGACTCCATAATACATAGCAGATATAACAAATATGGAAACTATAAATGCCACCGGCGCTCTCTTCCAAAGAAGCTGAGGGTCGCCAAGCTTCTACTTGGGATTCACGATTCCATCATAATGAAATCCTGAAAACACTTTGCCGTCGCAACTTGACTTTCAGCTGTTTTCTCTTGGACAGTAATTTCTAACTTGGGGAATGCTTGAGAAAGCCGCAGAGCTAATAGGAACCAGGCAGAGAAAATGAAGTTTAAAGCAGGAATTCCAAGGCGATGTCTTCCAGCGCGGTTTGGCTGTGTGAGGTCTGGCTGAGTCACGAACGGCCACAGATAACATTGGTACTGAAAGCAAAGCTTCAGACGGAGAGACTTGGCGTGCCCAAATGGGGTACAGGCTCCAGCCTCTCTTTCCTGGGGTAATCAGCCAGTAAGACCATCGTATTGCAAATACTAGACAGCTTTTTCCATGTGCTAAATAGTTCTCTACTCCCATGTCCAGAACATTTTATTATTATTATTATTATTATTATTATTTTGGATCATCTATTTGATTTTTGACTTTGCGTTGAAAGGGTTACAACATCTGAGGATCTGTACATAATGTAACGCAGCCCCAAGCAAATAAACGGTGCTATCAATCACCGCTATATTATTTGGGAAGGATCGGTGCCAATATTACATTAGTTTAATATTTGCAGCGATTCTCGTGTTGGGATTATTGAAGCCTTGTTTATGTGAAGGTCTGCCAGAGCACCCTGTTGCTACCACAGATACAAAACTCCGATTTGAAATACAAATTTGTACAAGTAAAAATTGTGAGCAAACAGCTGTTGTATCTGTAGGAAAGAGTTACAAGGAATATCAGTTTTTTTTTTTATTAAGAAAATTCGATAGTTTGGCAGAATTTTAATTTACAAGTCTACAAATTTTTAGTTTGCTCATTTTAGCTTACTGGAGATTCTACTTTGAGTCATGTTCCTCGTGGGAGGGTCTATGGATGCATGAGGAATCATTCCTACTGGGAGGGTCCATAGATGCAGCCTACTTAAGCAATTTCATTGGTTAGGCAACAAGAACTGTACTGAATGAATGTAAACACCAATACAGCTATCGAGTCACACTAAACCAAGGTTGTCCATTATACAAAGGGTTTAACGCAGGCTTGCCTACCCTCCTGGAATCACCGGGGGGCTCCCACAAATCGGATCCACCTCCCGGCCCCCCAGAAAGGTGGGAAAATCTCCCGCTTGCCAGCCGGAGCCCCTGCAGCCCACTTCCCCGCTGATCGTATTACCAACATTTACCGCAAATTGTGGGGATAAAATGATGCAAATCACTTCATTTTGTGTCATTTTGGGTGTTTGAGTCAGTCGCCTTGTTCCCGTCCCATGAGATTCAGCTGGCCTCTCCAGGCTTCTCGCGGAGAGGCAAATGTAAAAGTTGGCAAGTATGGTTTAACGGTTCTTATAACGCTGGTCCAACTGACGGGTTGGTCAACCCGGGTTATAAGCTGTGGTGCTTTCACACCGCACACAGCGTTTCATGTGCTTGTCCACAAAAACAGTACACACACCCATAGAAACACTTTGTTAGGTGCTGCAGAACCTTTATATCGCTAAATATATAAAGGATATATATATATATATATATTTGCAGAAGGATTTTGAAGGAGCGCTAGCTTGTTAGCCTAAGTTCTTTAAATGTGCTGAAATACAGGCACCTGTGCACAACAGTTCACAGGACCAATTGTCCTGATTTTTCCAATAGCACTAGATCATGAATTTTGCTGACCGCTGCTTCCAACCTATGGAGGGTCCTGGGATCCAAACAGGACCAAAGTAGATCTAGAAAAGGGGATGGAAGGAAGCGCTATATAGTGCAGTACATAGGCGTGCGCAGCCCATTTTATTAGGGGGTGCACCATTGGAGGGGCGTGTTCATCACTACCTACTGGGTGTGTCCATTACCGCCTACTGGGCGTGTCCATCACCTCCTATTGGGTGTCAATGCAAACTAAATAGAAGGTGACTTATTTATTTATATGCACTTCAGAATTAATCATTTCCCCCACACATACACCAGAAACAGGGACAGTGTGTGATGAAGGCGCGCTTCAAAAATTTACACTGTAATGCCCATTACACATAAATTTACACATATTGCCACCCAATGTAATGCCCATTACACATAATGACAGTATGACACACACCATAATGCCCATCAAACATAATGCAACACACCGTAATGCCCATTATACATAATGCCACCCATTGTAATACCCATTACACATCATGCCACCACACGTAATGCCTACTACTAATTATACAACACACCGTAATGCCTACTACACATTACACTACACACCGTAATGCCTATTACATATTATGCCACATACAGTAAGTGAAGCTTACCTACATGCTTCTTGCCAGGGGTTTCATTCTATTAGGGATTACATGCTTGTTGCTAGAGGGAGCTACATGCTCATTGCTAGGAGAAATTACATGCTCATTTCTAGGGAGTTACATGCTCATTGCCAAGGGGGGTGGTCACATGCTAGTTGCCTGGGGCAAGTTATATGCTTGTTGTCAGGGGGAGGGGGGGTTGCATGCTCATTGCCAATGGGATTATATGTTCATTGCTTCTTGTGCCTCCTCCCTGGCACCAATGCGTGGTGTCCATTACCCTACACACAGCCCTGATGCGGGATCGGGGTATATTTAGGGGGCTGCAGCCAGGGCCCCAGTGCAACTTCCCAGGACCCCCCTAGAAGCGTGCAACTTCACAGGACCCCCCTAGAAGCATTGAAACCTTATATATATATATCTATATATATATATATATATATATATATAGATATATATATACACAAACACACATCTCAACAATGGTGCAAACAAAGGCAGTGGTACTCCTCTAGGTTTTCATTACATTTTAGTTGCAAAGTTGTGAATTGCAATGTTTCGTGGTCATAGAACCCCTTTATCAAGGTGTAAAAGGATTCTATGATCCCGAACGTCAGAATTCACATCTTTGCTACTAAAATTTATTGAAAAGGCTGTGGAGTGCCTGGCTTCATACATAAGATACTATGATTGATGTGTGTGTGTGTGTGTGTGTGTGTGTATGTACGTATACTGTATATACTATATATATATATATATATATATATATATATATATATATATATATATATATATAGTATATATACATACATACATTCATAGTATCTTATGTATGAAGCCAGGCACTTCACAGCCTTTTCAAGACATTTTAGTAGCCAGGCAGAGAATTGTACTTACAGAACAGCCACATTTTTTGTGCAGTGTCGGCTCGAGCACAGCCTCCCTGCCTGAGCTCCTCCATAGCCGTGCATGAGCTCCTGCATGTCCCGCACGGTGCACCATCATTACAGTCCCAGCGGCTGCTGCAGACACAGACAGATTCGCAAGATGATGAAATCATCATCTCGCGAGAGTGTCTGCAGAGCTCTGCAGCAGCGGGGGACTACTGCTGCCGCTGTCATTACACTGACAGCGGCCTCTGACCTCTACTCCTCTCTTCATACTCGCCACCCGGCCGCCCACGCTCCCGCTGCCGATATATATATAGAGGTGACCGCTGTCAAACTGTGTTTGTCTTGACCCAGACGGCCAGACCCCACTTACAGACTGCGGCTGCTGGGCATTAGGAGGTGCCTGTGCACCCCCGGCACCCCCCGTGCGCACGCCTATGGTGCAGTATTAATTTGATAAAAAGGATTTATTCCATCAGAATTAAAATGAGCTAATGATACAGTGCTCGTACCATATCATTCGTCAGTGTGGGCTATAAATACCACATGGTGTAAGATAATAAAACCCGGTCAACACGGTTACCGTCAGTCCCCGATGCTGCCTCCTGACAGGGTCCGCTGTGTCGCCTTTGTGCCGCCGGCACTTCACGGAACAGGTCAGCGCTCTCCCCTCGGTTCCATGCAGCAGGACTTGGATTTGGTGTGTAAGTTTGCGTCTGGTAGGACACGCCCAAACGCGTTTTGTCGATGACTTCGTCAGTGGGCTGTCGAAGTCATCGACGAAACGCGTTTGGGCGTGTCCTACCAGACGCATGTTATTGCACATTCACCTTGACAAAGGGGTGACTTATACCCCGAAACGTTGGTATGCTGTCTTCGGTTGATTTCTATTCGTCTGATCCTGAGGGCACCTGGGTCCTTTACCTGCTGGGGGAGTGCCAGGCCTATACACAAACATATATATATATATATATATATATATATATATATATATATATATATATATATATATATATAAGGATAATAATAATCTTAATAAAATAGTGAAAAATTGTGCAAACGTTTGCATTAAAACTCTGAACACAGTTTTAAAAACGTCACTTTTTGCATTTCTAGTGACTAAGTGCAGGATTGCGTATTAATATGGAAATGTTTTCCTTTCCTTATTTTTGACCTATGCTGCAATAATGTATGTAAGTAAATCATCTCCCAGTGTTTCCTTTGTGTACCCTTTCTCTCTTTCTGTCACACCTAACGCCTAACGCAAGTAAGTCATCGGAATTCATTGTGGCGGTAAGATATAAACTTACAACTTTCCCAATAACAGTCAGCTCATTAAGGACCAACTAAGAGCAGGAGTTGTGTTATTTATAGTACTTGGTACGATGAACTGTAAAGGAATTATTTCAGTGTTCCATACTGTAGAGATTTAATAAAAGCTCTGCTGATCTGGCAATGTGTGACAGGCAAAAGCTCCAGCCTCCAACTATGAAAACTTTCTTACGTCTCAAACTTTTTATATTGTATGTATTTATTGTTTCTGCTGATGAAAGCATTTTACCTTTTATGGTAACTGACTGAGCATATATTATTAACCCCTTTATGACCAGAGATAATCGGTTATACCCATTGTCATCTGTATGTATTGGAAACGTACTGTCAGGAATTCCCTCATTTCTTATTCTTTCCAAAAAATATTACACTGGACTTTGGGAGAAATAGTAAAAACTACTTTTAGATTATATTATACATATAATCTAAAAGTAGTTTTTACTTTTTGTTCATTCTCTTAATGAAACACAACTGAAAACTACAATACAGTAAAAAAACAGTACATTACTAAATACATTATCAAGGACCAGGAATACATAATAGGAATTTAAAAAAATAGCAAAATCGCCAGGTATTCTGGGTAAATGTATATGCATTATAATTATAGTTGCCTACCCTCCTGCATTCTGCAGGAGACTCACTGAAATAACAGCAATCTCCCTTTCTCCCTCATTAGTCTAGCAATCTCCCTCATGTCACCTAGACCCCATTACACTGTTACATTTTTAGGGAAAAAAGGAATGACAGATAGATACATTTACATTGAATCATCAGTACCATTTCCCAGCACTTTACCAAGTATAGCAGCTCCTACTAACTGCTTTGGGGCTCATCTACATTTGGATATAAGTCATTTTATAAGATTCCACTCAGATGTTGCAGTACACACCCAAGCTTCTAGGTGCCACGTTCACAATCTCTTTCCACACTCTCTCCATATATGGAACTAGACACGCCCTCTGGGTGGAGCATGACACGCCCCTCAATGGGGCGCTGCGCAAAATTCTACATCGCAATTCCAACACCAAACGATTAGGACTGGTCAACAAGAGGGGAACATATAATTGCACATTGGTACTGACCTGACGTAGAGCAGAATGTAGCAGCCCTCTGTCAATTAAAGTTATTTTGATACCCTTAATTATAATTATGCATGTCTTTTTGTACTTGCTTTCTCACAACCCTGCAGACGTGAGTTACAGTAAATGCCTGTCCAAGGCAATATCAGCTTCAGGTTGGCATCTTCTATTTGTGTTTGATTGGGTTTCTGCTCACATTTTAATAATATTATATACTTGCAGGTACACTGGCTTCTGTGAAAAAAATAACCATCATTTGTAGGTAATATGGAATATATTCACTGTCAATCATCTGCACTACATAAATAACAGTGTGCTAGTCACATTGCCACAAAGATGTTCTAGAATCAGAAGAACGAGGACAGAGTTGCAGAGAAATGTATCCATCCGCCGTAAGAACAATGCACAACTCTCTCTGTGAAACGGTTTTTGGCCGATAAACAGATTGCAGTGCTGGAACACTCTCCTTACTCACCTGACCTAGCACCATGTGACCACTTTCTTTTCTTGAAACTCAAAACTTTACTGTCAATCTGTCCTTCCATGATCACTTCAGAGTTATGTAATATTGTTGCAGATACCTTCCTAAATAGTCCAACTGTACAGAAAAGTCACTGGCTACAGGGCTGGATTAAGCACAGGGCGACAGGGGTGGTCGCCCCAGGGCCCCCACACATCAGGGGCCCCCACATCGGCACTGCTGCAGCAGTGACAGGTGGGTGTCAGGCAGTGGGGTCAGGCAGTGCAGGGCGGGCAGGGGGTCCCTGCTGAAGCTGGATACTGCAGTCAGAAGTGGGGTTCCTGCGGCGGATGGGAAGTCAGCAGCGGGGTCCCTGCGGCAGATGAGAGCTAGTATCGCTACTAGTTCCCATCCGCACAGATCCCCGCTGCCCAGGTACCACCTGCCTGTGTGTGTGTGTGTGGGGGGGGGGGGGGGGACTATTAGGGGACTCCCCTCAGATGGGTTTGTAGATGTCACCCCAGTCACCCTCTATGACCTGTCATCCTGTCTTTTTTGTTGTCCAGGCCCCCCACAGACCTTAATCCGACCCTGAATGACTACTTTTATTACTATCCCAGGTGAAGATGTAGCACAGTCAGTAACTGAAATGCAAAAGAGAGCAGCGCCTTTTTACTACAATGATTGACACAAATTATAATGAAAGTAAAAATGTTTATGTAAAAACAAATAGTACAATAATACATACAATACATGTTTAAAACTGATTAAATTGCTCACTCCTGGGGATTTAAGATGCAAATTTCATAACTGGTGTGGTAAATGGACGGAAATATTACCAGGGACTAGGTCTTTGGTCACTGTCCATAGATGTTAACGATGGAGAAAGGGAACACAGGTCCTCTCTATTCACACAGTCTCCTGATGTGATGCCACTGGAGGAATCTGTGTAAGGTCCAAATTGTAGCTCCCTGGTGTCCCAAGGTTCTCTCTGGTGGTACAGCGCCCCCTCAGGCCGCTGGAGGATACACAGTGGGAATCGCTCAATTTGTCCCTTCTGAGCGATAACTTTTAAAACACTGCCCAGTGTGTATGCTACAAAAGACGAAGCAGCTCAATTTGTCATATCAAACAGCTGCATGTTCAGTTGTTGGAACCCTGTGATGTCACTGAATGATATCTTTAATGATGCCACTCAGTGTTTAGTGCTATATCGTTCATATATTATTTTTGGCAGTGCCGTGAATCACCCGGTGTGTACGCACTTTCACATATATATCACTTGGTCATTTGTAAAATCGCTCAGTGTGTAGATAGGTCTGATTCAGTCCTGGTCACTGTTGTGTGATTTTGCAGAGGTTTGCGATCAGATCAGCTACAGACCGAGCCCCTCTCTGCCATGCCGCCAGATCGCCATGGCGATGTTTCTGACGTAGCTGGCAGCATGGCGGATGGTGGGGGGGCGGGGACGCCTGAGAATGTCACTCGCTCGCGCATCCCACTCAGCTGAATGGGAGAGAGCGGGGACAGGGTGCTTTCCTGCCCGTCTCCACTTCAGGGAGGCGGGCAGGGAAAGGACAGACCTGGGAGATGGCGGGGAGTCGGATAGGGAGCGGGACAAGGCTGCAGCTCTTCCAGGAGAATGGGGCTTGGGCGGCTAAATCTGTAGCTAGGATGAAATCCTGCCCTGTGCAAGTCATCCAATGGCTTGCAAATGGATCACTGATCAGCCTCTATGTGCGAATCGATTCGCAAACCTGTTTGTGCAAGTGTGAGTAACTCTGGCCCCTCCCACAACTATGTCAGAGACTGGTTGATTAAGCCTGGCAATAACGTCACACACACACCCCCTGAAAACGCCTGCATTTTTTCTGGAACAACCATAAAACGACAGGTTGCCGCCCAGAAACTGCCACTTCCTGTCAACTAGCGGTCGGGTTGCAAATTAATTCTTCAATCTTTTTTGTTGTTGCTGTTTGGCATCGCGCATGCGTGCTGCTATGCGTATGACTGTGCAGTCAATGGACAATCAAACAGCTTGCAAATTAGCAAAACTCAAAATTGGGCCAATATTGTTTATCTGGATGTTTCAGGGAGTTCGTGAGTGACATCGTATCGTTTGCACGTCGTGTAGTGTGCAGCCGACATAAGAATTGTGCAAGGAACAATTTACTTACCATTTAACAGTAACGGTGAAACCAAAGTTGGCTTTTTCGAACGCTATCTATATTTATAGACACTCGTGGTGACTATAAATATATTAAGACAAATAACTGAAACAAGATTTTTTGAAGGCTCTTCAAACACTCCTGGTATTGCCTTTTACTGCTGCAAAATCTTTAAATGGTAATAGAGAGGCAGGGAATTTCACCAGATAGCTAAGACCATTGATCTCTAGTCCCTTGGGCCAAGCTGTCTCTGGAAGGGTTTGTACGCGTGGCTGCTGTCCAGGACTGCACCCTGCCAAAAAAAACGCTTAGCAAGTTAGCAGCCAACAGAAATGTAAGAGGCCCCTGCTCTGCATGTGGGGAAACATAAAAAGAAGTGGCTTTTCAGCTTAATCCGACAAACGTCAGCATATGACACCAATATTAAAATGAAATAGCTGTAATTTTCAATCACATTTGAGTTCCCTGGGATTAGTGCCTGCAATATAAAGGAGGTGGGAAGCTATTTACGGTTCCACTGTTCCTACTGCACTGTTTTACGGCACTTCAAAGCTTTTCCGAGGGAATAAGATACACTTACAGTATTACCTGTAGCAAATAATGCCATTGATTTCTTGAAAACATCTTAACCGTGCCGGTGCTGGAAGAGCCCAGGAATGTGCGGGGTCAGAGGCTCAAGGTGCCCAAGTGCAAGTTTCGGTTTCCTAAGCCGTTTAAATCCACCGTAGACCCTGCCCTGAAATATTTCATCTTCAGAAAGGCATTATTGCATTGGATTACCCTGTCAAGACAGTAAACCCTTTGGCCTGTGTAAAACTGGGAAGATTTAGGCAAACTGATTAATCCCCCCCCATAGGAGAAAGGGAATGGGGTCCGCCACTTATTTATACCAGTAGATCTATTTATGTGCCAGTTGGATGTTGTTTTGGGCTGATGCTATAATGGTTTCAAAATGTGGTCCCTCTTTCTGTTTCTTGTAATCAAAGGAATACTTGGGTACATACGGCCCCAATGCAAAATATTAGGACACATTAACTTTAAAACAGCAATGCCCCTTTTTACCCTCTTTTGTCATGCAAGATTCTATCAATTATGGTAATTTATTATTAACAATTATATTGCAAGCTTTATTGTCAACCACGCTGCACAGATTCCAATGGACTTTTTTTATTTACATCCTTTTATTTTTGAAATGCCCCCTCCTGAAATTTTTCCTATGTGATATTGTGACTTCACTGCTTCAGGGGGAAGGGTTAGCATTAGGTTTCATATATGGAGAGTTAAGTGGTAGGGGGAGCAATAAAATTAGCTTACTTACCCGGTAGGTCTTCTTACCGCCAGAACCCTAATTGCCAAGATCCTGTACCCAACCCTGTTGACCACATAAAGTATTGGTCATTAAGCTGAGCAGGGGTGGAGATTGGCCATTAAGCTGAACAGGGGCGGAGATTGGCCATTTAGCTGAGCATGGGTGGAGATTGGTAATTTAGTTGAGCAGGGGTGGAGATTGGTCATTTTGCTGAGCAGGGGTGGAGATTAGCCATTTAGCTGAGCATGGGTGGAGATTGTTCATTTAGCTGAGCAGGGGTGGAGATTGGTCATTTAGCTGAGGAGGGGTGGAGATTGGCCGTTTAGCTGAGCAGGGGTGGAGATTGGCCATTTAGCTGAGCAGTGCGGAGCTGGTCATTAAGATGAGCAGGGGGTGGAGATTGGCTATTAAGTTGAGCATGGGTGAAGATTAGCCATTTAGCTGAGCAGAGTGGAGATTAGCCATTTAGCTGAGCAGAGTGGAGATTGGCCATTTAGCTGAGCAGGGGTGGAGATTGGCCATTAAGATGAGCAGGGGTGGAGATTAGCCATTTAGCTAAGCAGAGTGGATATTGGCCATTAAGCTGAGCAGGGGTGGAGATTAGCCATTTAGCTGAGCAGAGTGGAGATTGGCCATTTAGCTGAGCAGGGGTGGAGATTGGCCATTAAACTGATCCGGGGTGGAGATTAGCCATTTAGATGAGCAGGGGTGGAGATTGGCCATTTAGATGAGCAGTGGTGGAGATTGGCCATTTAAATGAGCATTAGTGGAGACTGGCCATTTAGCTCAACAGGAATGGCTACTGGCCATTGAAAGGAGCAGGGGTGAATAAGGGTCATTTAGCTGAACATTTAGCTGAGCAGAGTTGAAGATTTTTGACCCTGTCCACCTAATGCATGTTGACCATATGGGGTTAACCCAGTGGTTCCCAAACTGTGTGCCGTGGCACCCTGGGGTGCCTTGGGGGACTTGCAGGGGTGCCCTGGGTTGGTGGTTCAGGACCAATTCAAGTTTTTTATGTCCATTATAATAGTCAAATTATGGACAAATGGAAGGGAATCCTGTCCATTACCACATAACTGATATTAAGGATGAGATATAAACACAATTTATTTAAGTTTAAGAATTGTTTCTGACTTTCTCAATAAGAAACCTTTAGCCTAGGGGTGCCGCAAAAACATTTCTGGTGCTTTGGGGTGCCGTGATTCAAAAACTTTGGGAACCCCTGGGTTAACCGAATGACTGTCTACCTGAACGCTCGAGATCTTCTATACTACACTCTGATATTTGGGTGTGGATCATAGTATAAACAATGTTTAGGTTGAAACTCACCAAAGGCTGATATGCACTCGATCGATGTCGACATGCATAATGGCGTATGGCCTATGTTGAAAAGGTCAACACAAGAAAAGATCAACATGGGTTTTTCTGAATTTTTTGGTGTCAACGTCGACACCTGAGCACATGGACCCCCAATTAGTATAGCGTGTACCCTCACGTGGCTCACTTCACTCATCCCCAATCGGAGTCCACGTGGATGTTAAAGTATGAAAACATAAAAAATGTGAAGAACTCATGTCGCCCTTTTTGTGTGTGGGCCATGCCAAGACGTTTTGTCAATGTTGACCACCTAGTGCATATCGAATTTGGTGTCGACCGATGAACTGTCAACCTATCATCCAGGTCCTGGAATATGCATGCTTTCACACAGCTGCTGCATACAGGAATGAATCAGGCCCCTAGAGCAGTGGACATGATTCAGACCGGCTCGCTAGGCAGCTTATATTCACTGCCTGCAGAGCAGGTATGCCCCACCCACTGCCCCGATGAACACCCAGCCCCCCTGAATCCCCTTGGTAGCATGCGAGTGGATGTGTACCTCAACACATCCCCTAGCATGCTGCCGCCCAGCCAAAATATCATTCGATGTTTGCTCGCCATCAAATGATTTTTCTGCTGTTCGCAGATAAAAGTGAGTCTGACATGCATGTGCGGACCATCGGAACAGGCACGAATTCAGTCCCTTCCGAACAGGGCCGCCAATAGGGGGGTGCTGTCGGTACAGCTATCCCAGGCCCTGGCCTCTGGAAGGACCTGGGCAGCCCACTTTGCCAACTGCAACTCGGGTTGCCCCCCCCCCCCCCCCCAGACTGCCTCCACCGCGCTGAACAAAGCAGGTCCTGGAGTGCAGGCTTATTCAACCCAGTTGAATAAGCTTGCAGGCTGCCGGTACGCAAGCTCTAATAGGCTCATCAGCCGGTGCTCCGGGACCTGAACTGGAAATGAGTCCTGGGCCCCAAAATTCTTGATGGTGGGCCTGCTTCTGAACTAGCCTGAATCAGTCTCAGATACATACCATAGAGGTTCAGTAATATTGGTGAGGTCTGCCTAAATCCCTCTCCCCTCCGGCATTCAGAGTTTGTTTACCGAAATAAATCGAGAAATACTTTCCCAAGTAATTTGATATTTCATTAATTTAATGAAGCCTGGGCTGCGTGGAGCAGATACAGATGCTTAGGTAAAGACTGTATTGTGATTGTGGCTATTTAGCCAAACCACAAATAATTACGCTTTGACCAAGTATCCAGCAAACTTTTATTTTCCCTATAAACAGACCAGGAAAAGGCTCATTGTGATGTGTGGTTAGTAATACAGGTCTTGCTTGGTGTATTTCCTAGATAATAAACTCTTTTGAACATCAGTTGAAATAAATATATTTTCCATTCTGTATGTGAATTAAATCAGAACTCTGTTTCCAAATAATGGGGTTTATTCTAGTTCATTCTTTCTGACAAAATCCTTCTTAGATGGACAAAACCATGTGCACTGCAGGGGGGCAGATGTAACATGTGCAGAGAGAATTAGATTTGGGTGAGTTATTTTGTTTCTGTGCAGGGAAAATACTGACTGCATGATTTTACACTTCAATATAGATCTCACTTTGAAGAAAAACCCCACCCAAATCTAAGGTGGCCATACATCAGAAAGATATTGTACCCAATCATACAATCTCAATTGATTGTAAGATGGATTGTATGCAGATTGTGTGCACATCTTATGTACATAATCATACAATCAATCAGCAGATGGATTGTATGACTGATTGTAAGATGGATTGTATGCAGATTGTGTGCACATCTTGTGTACACAATCATGCAGTAGATGGATTGTATGATTGATTGTATGATCGATTGTGTGTAGATTGTGTGTCCAAAAACCACCAAGGACTGCCAGGGATTTCAAGGGAAATTGTACACAATCATGAGCGCAATCGATCTTAAGATCGATCTTTCTGATGTATGGCCAGCTTAACTCTCTCTGCACAAGTTACATCTGACCCACCCGCAGTGCACATGGTTTTGTCCATCTAAGAAGGATTTTGTCAGAAAGAATGGACTAGAATAACCCCCAATGTCACTTCTTCCAAAATTTGAGGTCACCTATCTTGAATACAGTCATATTTCTTTCCAACTACTCCTCACCTCTACGAAGTGAAGTACCGATAGTGGCCACTAGAGGCCACTCAACGAAACGAAAGACATCATAACAGAAAGTGAAGGCAATTGTTGCAGGGACACCGGTCTGTTTTAAACTTGCTGGATACGGAGAGAGAGAGACATGTGAAGACAGAGATTGGAGGTAGGAGCAGATGGGTAGTGGGGTGGAGAGTTTTGGGGCTAGAAACGGTCACAGCTCAAAGTGAAAGTACATTGCAGAAGCCATCATTTTGATGGGCTTTTTAACTAGTGATAATAATAAAACATTTAGCCACCCAAGGCTTTTTAGCCTTGGGTGGTATTATAAATATTCACATTATCTATCTATCTATCTATCTATCTATCTATCTATCTATCTATCTATCTATCTATCTATCTATCTATCTATCATTGTATTGTTACAGTGTAGCAGCAGGCTCCTGTCACTAAGGAGGATCCGGCAATTTGTTGTCATCCTTCGGAGGCTAATACCCAGGAGCACCTTGCACCCCATTGCGATTCCATGACTTATTTCTGTAGTACACTCTCTGACCGATTACAACTGACTTAAGATGGTTTTATATTCGCATTAGACACATCGGCCGAGAACATCGCCCCATCCTTGTCACACTTACAGCAAATAAGCACACTTCCATTAAAGTTGATGAAAGCAGGGCGGATGAGCAGAACAGTGAACATTTTGAAGTGTAGAGCGAAGATCATTCAATTTCTCTCTTTTCGTAATTGAAATCAGCTCAAGTCATATCCTCTTTGGCCGAGTGAGACGTGTGTTTTCAATAGTAGACAAATCTTCTGGGTTTTTTTTTTGATGAACTTACTTGGATTTTGATAATAATGATAAATATTAATCGACAACGGTTCCTAACGCACTCCAAAAACTGTTTCCTTTCCAATCACCGCCCCCCGAAGCATATTAACCTTAATAAGCGACTACGTTCCTGTTTAATAAATCGATTTTTTGCACTGACTGTAGAATTGCAGCAACAGTCTGACCCATTGAACAAAGTTGGGGAAGTCGATTGACAGTGCGTAAGCTTACAAACAACTACTCCGTCTTCGAGCAATAAACAACAAGACATTGATACGAGCAGACCAGGCAAGCTTGTTTTATACTGATTACCACCAAGGAAACGGGAACAGCATTGTACCGCCTGCCTTGGGGCACTTTAACGCCACTCTCTGCATTTCTCCAGCGACTTGCACAACCCGGGCTTGGCGCCATATTATTTTTGGGGCCCAAAGATACAAAAGTCACCCGTAAGGAGGAGAGAAGTTTCACAGATGCTCCGGTAAATACTGTGTTCGTCACGACACTCACGACTTTAATATCTTGCCTTATCATTGTGATATGAAGGTTTCTGTTCGCACGTTCTAGACCGAGTCTCTTCTTCCTGGCTTCCGCGCGCTCCAGTCTTTTTCTAAACAGCGTAAAGTGAAATCTGTTTTTATGTACATGTCTGCTGTGTACCATCAGCATTATTAACCTTAGTACTTACGCACTCACTGCGGAATCTCTGCCTTCCACTCGGCGCTGGGCTAATTGAATGTTATACATAATGAAACGGAGCAGAGGTTGCCGCACACTTTGTATCCTGATATTCAGAAAGAGATAAAAGTCACACACGGTGGAACGTTAAGGAAACACAGGGCTGCACTGAAATGATCCAATTTTTTCAGCCACCACTCAGAAATGCTTTATGAGCGCTGCACAGGGGGAGAAGGAGAGA